>NW_027223752.1:164748108-165348108 GCF_028538775.1 Myotis yumanensis | reverse complement strand
AAGATGGCCAACAGGGAAGGGCAGTTGTGAGCAATCAGGCCAGCAGGAGAGGGCAGTTAGGGGTGACCAGGCCTGCAGGGGAGGGAAGTTGGGGACAATCGGGCTGGCAGGGGAGTGGTTAGGGGGTGATCAGGCTGGCAGGCAGAAGCCATTAAAGGCAATCAGGCATGCAGGCAGGTGATCAGGCCTAAACCGGCAGTTGTACATCCCCTTAGGGGTCCCAGATTGGAGAGTGTGCAGGCTGGGCTGAGGGACACACCCCAGTGCACAAATTTCATGCACCAGGCCTTTAGTGTATATAATAAAGGACTTATGAAGGTATTTAACCAAATTCTTTCTCATCTTCATTGTCTCAACTTTATCATTTTCTTTTTCCTGAAACCTAGCTAGTATTTTATTTTAATTGAGGTATAAGGACATATAACATTATATTAGTTTCAGGTGTACAACATAATTACTTAATATTTGTATAGATTGCAAAATGGTTACCACAATAAGTCTAGTTAAGATCCATCACCACATATTTGACTGAGCAAACCCAAAAATAAAGACTAAGCTAGAGACAGAGCAAGGCAAGAAGTAAACCAATTTGCATTGCAGAAGTCCCTAAAGTCTCAAGAATTTTGGGCACCAGACATCTCAACAAGTGAACTTAAATATGGGGCTACTGCCAAGAAGTGGAAAGTTTGTTTATCCAGTAACCACACCTTCTTAGCTGGCAGGGGGCTGGAGGCTTCTTCTCTATGGAGGGCAAACTGGATCACCCAGAAGAGACCTGAGAAGTTCTCGTCTACATCTAATTTGCTAAGGGTTTTAGCATGAATAGTTGTGAATGTTACCAAATGCTTTTTATTGTTCCTACTGAAATTATCATATGCTTTTTCTTCTTTAATTTCTTAAGTGATTTGTTGAGTTAATTTTCTAGTATTAAAACATCATTGTATTATTAGAATAACCTCCAAAAGGTCATGATGAATGACCTTTTTAATATTCTGCTGAGTTTGCTAATATTGTGCTTAGAGTATCTACATATATGTTCATGAACAAGGTTGCTTTTTTAGATGTGGGTCCTTAGAATTTATTGGAGAGTATCCCTCTTTCTATTCTCTGGATGATTGTATAAGAGAAGGCAATTACATTCTGGTCTTCATGCTTTGGTTGTGAGAACATTTTTCATTGCTGATTAAATGTATTTAATGATTTAAAAAAGAAAAGATCCATCACCACACATTGTTACAGAATTTTATTTTCTTGTGATGAGAACTTTTAAAAAAATATATTTTTATTGATTTCAGAGAGGAAGGGAGAGGGAGAGATAGAAACATCAATGATGAGAGAGAATCATTGATTGGCTGCCTCCTGCACACCCCCTACTGGGGATTGAGCCCGCAACCCAGGCATGTGCCCTTGACCAGAATTGAACCTGGGACCCTTCAGTCTGCAGGCTGACACTCTATCCACTGAGCCAAACCAGCTAGGGATGATGAGAACTTTTAATATTACTTTCTTAGCAACTTTCAAATATGCAATACAGTATTGTTAACTATAATCACCATGCCCATTACTTTTTCTTAATACTCTGTTGATT
This sequence comes from Myotis yumanensis, assembly GCF_028538775.1. Lineage (NCBI taxonomy): Eukaryota > Metazoa > Chordata > Mammalia > Chiroptera > Vespertilionidae > Myotis > Myotis yumanensis. The sequence continues at coordinate 165,346,520 of NW_027223752.1, read as the reverse complement.
TGCTTGAATCGTGTCTTTATTGCTACCATCAAAGGGTAGTTGCCCAATTATTCACAGTATTTTTGACAGCCTTATATTTAAGAAATAAATATAATAAATATGGCCCCCTGGAGCCCATAGATAATTTAGTCTCTTTTCCAAGGGGAAATGAGCAGGCAGTGTTTGTTTGGAAATCCTTTTGTAAAATATCCAGGTGTTGGCTGCTTTCTCCAACTGTAGGCAACCCCAAGGCCCACAGGAAACAGAGGCCAGGAAATCCCTCTCTCAGTTGACCCAAACGGGCAGAGCTTCCAGCTGACGTCCTTGTGTGTGGTTCTTTGATCCTAACTACTGTCACCTTTAGACATGTTACACAGAAGTTGGCTTCCTTTTATCCCCATGTGGTTGTCTAGAAAGAGAATGTTTACTTGTGAATAAAATCTATGTTCCAAGACAAAGCTAAGGACATGCATTTTTGTTCTCTTCATTTACACAAAATGTATGAAGTGCTTTGTCATTAAAAGATAGAATCAACAGGAGGAATGTTTAATAACAGTTGTACACAAGCTTCTTAACCTTGTGTTGACTTCTTAGAGAATCTGGTGAAAGCTATGGATTCTCTCTCCAGGAAAAATAAACATGTATGCTTGTTCATGCAAAGTTCTACATTTAATTTCAGGAAGCTTCTAACTGCATTATATTTTATAAGGATTGTTCTCTACATAAACATTCTTAAATGCCTGTTATGAATGTTTATTATGATGTGACTTTTTTCTCCTCCAAATAATGATTATTTGTTTTTACTAAGCTCTCAGGGGTGTAGCGAAGCTTGTTATGGCAAAATGTAAATTGTATGCAATCAAAGAATATTTTAAACTCATTCATTGCCTTTCAACCTAGACAGAGAAAACAAGAAGCTGCTTCTGAAGGGGAAGAGTCTGGAAGCTAGTATGTGGTCAGCACCTACCGTGCGCCATGTGCTAAGCTCAGTTCCTTATATATGTGATCTCACAATTCTGACAGTGATTCTATGACATGGTTTACTCCAATTTAACAGTTGTGGAACTGAGGCTTAGAGATATTAAGTCAGTCATTTTGAGTCTGTCACACTCTAGTGTACTTTCTTCAGTATTATGTGGCTTCTAAAATAAGACCTATTTCTTATTCAAAAATATGGGGCTTCAGACAGGAAGAGAGCATCATGGGGATGCTGATGACCTGAGAAGCAGGGAAGAATGTGTGGAGAAAAAGCCATTGGTGAATCTCACTGAGGACACACCAGAGGCAGTTGCATGCCACTGGAGGTCGTCTTGCACAAGACTGATGCCTGGATTAAAATAGGAAGATGACATTAGAAGACAGCCTCCTTCAATTCAGAGCACTTGCCATACTTCTGACCCTAACCAAGGGGCGTGAAGGAGAGAAAACCAACAGGAAGAAAAAATGTGGGTTGTTATTAGCGAAGTAGCCAGATTCTCACGCTTTTGATCTGTTCCCAACCTCGCACCCTTCATTATCTTCAGAACATATCCCATGACTGCTGAGGGCCCTGCTAATAAGACTCATTGTGCTTATGAACTATTTTGTGGGGGTCAACAGCATGAGTCCAATTCACAGTAAGGAAAAGCTGAATAGTCTTATTCTGCTTTGAGATTTTGGTCATTAACCTCATTGGTTAAAAGATTTATTTCCTCCTCTAATAAGAAGAGGATTCTTTTTTTTCTAGAGAGATTACTCTGGAATGTTTTCCAGGTAACTTTTGTTGGAGGGGGATACGGAGTGGAAAATTCACTGGGTCACATTGACTGGTACTTAATGGGTGGAAATCAGCCTCAGGAGCTAAACCTCTCGGTAAATGACCAAACTGTGAATCAACCCACAATTTGGGCATATAAAATAAGCCCATTTAGAGGAATCTCATGAATTTTCATCATGAACTAGCAAACATCAGAGGTCAATAGGAAACCAAAATAATAATACACTCTCTTTTTTCATGGCTTATATCAAATAGCCTAGTCAAATGAATTATGAAGAGAGAAATTATATTTTTAATACTCAATGCTTTTATTCAACCATGAATGGTATTAATTCAGGGTGGTTGTAAAGAGCATACCAATGAGAGAGATTTGAAACAAGAAAAAGTAGGTACATGCTGACAGTATAGAGAGTCAAATCTCATTGCAGAAATGTACAATGTCAGTGCCACACAATTACATACATCAAAAGCACGTGACCATGTTTCTGTGCAGGAACCAGAATCAGCTGCTAAAATACATCTTTCTGGGTCCCACCTCCAGAGTTTCGGATTCAGAATTTCTAGGTGGGCCCAAGAATTTGTGTTTCCAGCAAGTTTCCAGGTGACACTGATGCTGCAGGTCCAAAACCACATAGTTAGAACTGGTTGGCACCATCCCTGCAGGCAACTGAGTCACCCAGGGTTGGCTTCGAATACTTCTAAACAGATGAGTTGGGATAGTGACCTCTGCCAACAGGACATCTGACTTAGAGCTTTTACTGATACTGCAGGAAAGTGCTTCTGGGTTCTGCCAGCTGGAATTACTCTGAAAATACCTAATCTGTTCTGCTATACAACTCCCAATGACTTTAACTTTTTTAAAAGTTGTGGTATACATAGAATAAAGTATATATATCTTCTGTGTACACCTTGAGTAATTTTTACATATGTATATATCTGTATAACTACTTCCAAATCAAGACATAGAGTATTTCCACCACCCCAAAGGCTCCCTTATACTCTTTCCTAGTCAGTCCTCACCCCCCGCAAAGCTAACACTATTCTATTCCAATTGCCATGTATAAGTTGTGCTGCTCTTAAGTTTTATGTAAATAGAGAATATGCACTCTTTTTATGTTACGTTTTACTCTAAATGATTGTGAAATTCAACTATCTTGTAAATAGCAGTAGTTCTTTTCTTTTTGTTGCCTGTAGTATCCCAAGTTTGACATGATGTATTGTCTTACATTTAATTCCGTGGCCCTTCTCCTATTTTTAGATATTTTAGGTTCATAATAATATTAGCTAGCATGACTGCTTACCGTGAATCAGAATAACACTAAATACTTTACACCACTTAATCTTTTCAATAGTGTGAGTTAATCCATTTTATAGCTGAGATACCCCAGGCTCAGTAACTTGCCCAAAGTCCCATAGATAATAAGAGGTAGAGCCAGTACTACTAGTAAATGCAGGTCCTTCTCATTCATTCATAGTCCTGAGTTCTTAGGTAGTGTATTATCAAGCTGCTCACTCTTGGTGCTTTACCAATAATTACCAATGAAATGAAAGAGTGACTCCAGAGAACAGCAAATTTCCTTCTATTTCAAGGACCATTTCATCTTCAGCCTCTTTTCCTTCTTCCTGCCTACCAGTTTTAAGGTAATGTCAACCAAGCTAATGAATTGGAAGCTTGCATTTGTAGATGTGCATTGAGAAATTCCCAACTCCTTCTTCAGATGAGCAAATCTGTTGAAAGCATGTGATCTTCCATACAGTTGTCTTTCTGCAGGAATAAACTTTACTATTTGCTAGCTCTCTGGTCATTCCCAAAATTTCTGCCCTTGATAAGTAAGAAATAATAGAAGACTCAGTTTTGCTCTGTGGTTCCTGTTAAGGTTATGTTACCAGGAAACCCCTGGCTGGGCTCCAGCTGCCAGTCGCTGTGTCCAATAACGAAGACAGTGTTGAATCATATTAGGCATTTATTGAGAAGGCTGGCCAACCAAGAAGACTGGGTTCTTACATGCATCAAATCCCGTCTTCCAGCAAGATTCAGGGGACAGCATTATAAAAAGGAAGGGGCTGGGGTAAGGAATGCATCTATGTGCAGGCTTGGGGGTCTGCAGATGTCAGCTATTGTAATTAGTCATCAGGTGATGAGATGATGTTGATAAGATGACTCGTGGTGGGTCGGCCTGACCATGTTTATCGGTTCTGCTTGCTCGATTCACAGCTGAGTCACCTCCTCAATTGCTTTGCATAGGCCTTGAAAAGGAAACTTTAAGAAAAACGTAACCCCCTATTCATATTTAAGAAACTTAACCACCTATTCACATAAGTATATGTGTTCTAAGATTTAAAAAAATATATGATTACTTTTCAGATTAATTTAGATGCTCTATCTATTAGATTATAAGTCCCCCCTATCAGTTATACCTAACTTGTTGGTGAAAAATAATTGTCTATTCTGTTGAAGGAAATGTTTAAACTTCCTTTCATTTTAATATCTAGTAAAATTTAGCAGAAGGAAGTTTATTCTTAAATACAGATTACCATGGGTAAATTATGCCTCATTTCCTTTTTTATTTTTTTAAATAAGGATGGAAAATTCCTGGTCAGCTTTATGGTATTAACTTGAATAGATTTTAAGATAGTCAAATGCTTTACAGCAGTCTTAAGCCTGGTTTTGATTCAGTATCTAGATAAAACATCTCCACATGCGCTGATGTTTATGAATTCTCTAATTTATTTTCACATTATTTATTGTGTAAACAGATCTCAAAAATTTGGATTTCTGTTGCTAAGTATATAAACATGGTGGTGTTTGGATTTATAAAAGTGGGTAGTCTGTGAAATGATTCTTTGTTTTCTAACAGGAAGTAAAGGTCAGGGGTAAAAAATGGGATGGATTTGCTTAATGTCATCTAACTAATTTTTCTTAAATCACATAAAATACATTCATCTGTTTACCTTTCTGAAATTCTAATTTATAGCCTAGATTCATGCTGGGAAAAGCTTTAGGAAAGTGGGGAAAGCTCTGAGAAAGTTTGTTGGGTTTTTCTGTGTTGTGTGTTTGTGTGTTTTTTTAAGAGCCACAAACTTTCTGGACAAATAATATGGTAGAGCAACCAAATAACTGGTGAGGGAAAGGTTTTCTTTATGGAAGAAGTCCATATGGAAGTAATGATAGAATCAGAAACCCCCTTTACAAATCTAATGAAATAGTGGGTTTAGACCAACATTATCAACAGTTGATAATACTGTTAAGCGAAAATCTGATGAAGAACTTCATTATGGGTGATCAGATTGCCAATACCAGAACCAACCATCAACCTTACCATCACTAAAAGTAGGCAAGTTGATATTATGTACCTTCTTATGTGATAAAGTAGTAAGTACATCACCTGTGAAGTGTTCTTGCAAATAGCATTGAACCTGAGTCTAACCAAGCCTTCAGCTCTACCTACCAGAACACAAAGAAATACAGGAGATTGAGCTTGGTGTGAACCTTAGTAGATTAGGCTCTCAAGGGAAATTTTAAAATCCTGAGGCCCAGGCTGTGTCCCAGGCCAATTAAATGAGCTCTTGACCTGGGCATCAGTATTTTTTCTAGCTCTCCCAGATGTTACAGTACATACCAAGGTTGGAAACCAGGGAAATAGAGCTGCAAGTTAAAAGACAGGACAAGAAAATAATCAAGAAATGCAGAATGTGAGAAACTTTGTAGGACAAATGACCAGTGTTTTATAACACATATATTAACTAGTAGTAGTAGAAAAAAGGTGAGGGTAGGTGCCACTTATAGATTAAAAGAGACTTAAGAAACATAAACCAAATGTGATGTTGGGACTTTGTTTTGATCCTAACTCCAACAAACCAAACATTCCAGGATATTTTCTAAAGAATCAGGAAAATTTTAATACAGACTGAGTGTTCAGCTATAATAAGGGATTGACCATTAATTTTGTTACTTGTGATAATAGTCTTGTGGTTATGCTAAAAAAGGTTCTTATAGTTAGAGATTCACACTGAAGTATTTATGGATGAAATATGATGTCTGAGATTTGTCTTTAAAATACTCTATCAAAAAATGGTGAGGTGATACATAAAAATCGATACAAAACATTGGCAAATAGTTGATAATTATTAAAGTTGGGTGATAGGTCTATGGGGTTCATTTTACTATTCTCTCACTTTGGTGTGTTTAAAAAATTTTCATAAGAAAAGATGAAAAAGGAGGCACGAAGGTGAACTATATGATAGCATATCTCATGCATCATGATACATTATCAGTATGACGTCTAGGAATTTCTTGTGGAAATAAACCCACGATAAAATGAAGTCTAACCTTCTGTGTCACTGTAACACAATTTCTCCCCCCGAGGAAAATCCTATCTAATAATAGAGAAACATGGTAATTAGCCATACCTCCGCTACCTTTCCCATTGGCTAATCAGGGCGATATGCAAATTAACTGCCAACCAAGATGGCAGCCAGCAGCCAGGCAGCTTGAAGCGAACAGGAGGCTTGCTTGCTTCAGTGACAGAGGAAGCCAACGTTCCCCACCTGCCTTGCCGGCCTCTGAGCATGCAGTTTAAGAAACATTGTTACAAATATAGAAGCTAAACAAAACCCCAGAAACCTGCTTTCAGCCAGCCGGGCTTCAGCCAGCAGGACCGCAACATTGTTTCAATTATAGAACAAACGCAGATCCCTGCTTTCAGCCAGCTGGGATCTCAGAGCTGGAGTGAGCAGGACCGCAACAGTGTTACAATTATAGAACCCAAACAAACCAGATACCTGCTTTCAGCAGCCGAGGCCTCAGAGCTGGAGCCACGCCTCAGAGCTAAAGCTGGCCCAGAATTAAAAAAAAAAGAAAAAAAGGACAGGTTGGGAGCTTTAGTCACCCGCCAGCCTGAAAACAGCCCTCAGCCCCTCACCCAGACTGGCCAGGCACCCCAGTGGGGACCCCCACCCTGAAGGGGGTGTGACCAGCTGCAAACAGCCATCATCCCCTCATCCAGGATGGCCAGGCACCCCAGTGGGGACCCCCACCCTGATCCAGGACACCCTTCAGGGCAAACCAGCTGGCCCCCACCCATGCACCAGGCCTCTATCCTATATAGTAAAAGGGTAATATGCCTCCCAGCACCGGGATCAGCAGAGCTACGAGGCCTCCCGGCACCGGGATCAGTGTGACAGGGGGCAGCGACCAAACCCCCTGATTGCCTTGCAGCTCTGTGTGTGACAGGGTGCGGCGCCCCAACCCCCTGATCGGCCCTGCTCTGTGTGTGACAGGGTAGAGCCATAACCTCCCCATCGGCCCTGCCCTGAATGTGACAGTGGCGGCGCCCCAACCCACTGATCGGCCCTGCTCTGTGGGTGATAAAGGGTGGCACCCCAACCCCCTGATGGGCCCTGCTCTGTGCGTGACAGGGTACGGAGCCCTAACCCCCCTGATGGGCCCTGCTCTGTGCGTGACAGGGGGCAGCACCCCAACCCCCTGATCAGCCCTGCTCTGTGCGTGACAGGGGATGGCGCCACAACCTCCCCATCGACCCTGCCTTGAGTGTGACAGAGGGTGGTGCCCCAACCCCCCAATCGGCCCTACCCTGAGCGTGACTAGGGGTGGCATCGCAACCTCCCGATCCACCCTGCTCTGTGCATGACAGGGGGCGGTGCCCCAACTCCCCAATAGGCCCTGCTCTGAGCCTCACCAGGGGCTGCACCTAGGGATTGGGCCTGCCCTCTGCCACCCATAAGCAGGCCTAAGCCAGCAGGTTATTATCTCCTGAGGGCTCCCAGACTGCGAGAGGGCACAGGCCGGGCTGAGGGACCCCCTCTCCCCCCCAAGTGCACAAATTTTTGTGCACCGGACCTCTGGTATTTATATATTTAGTGATTAATTATGTTTATATTTTTCATGTAGATGATGCTGGGCCGCCTCCTTCTACTGTTATCAACCAAAATGAAACTTTTGCCAAAGTCATTTTTAAGCCTAGTGTGGTTCAACAAGCAAGGATTGCCCAGAACGGCGTTCTGGGAGATTTCATCATTAGATATGATGTCAATAGGGAACAGAGCATTGGGGACATCCAGGTAAGGGGTTTGTTGCTACTATTTTATGTTAGTTGCTTAATACTTTTACTTAGACTCAGAACTGGGGATTCCAATACTTACCTAAGGGACAGGGGATTTTCTTATTCTTAGGAAATATGTTTTAACCCAAAATGTGTCTCCAAGGAGACTAGTGGTAGTCCCTAGCTGGAGGCTGAGGGTACCTGTTTCCTGCTGCAGTAATCTGGAGAGCAAGTGAAATCTACAGTTTTCCCTGTGCTATGTTAGATGGCATTAGAATTTTAGTTCTTAAATTTTAATTAAAAGAGACTGGCCCCTGGCTCATTTCCATTTAGGTTTTATTGCTCCAGAGACAGGGTGGGAATATTAAAATGTATTAATGTGCACCCAGAATGTGGACAACCTCCTTGACATCTCAATTTGTAAGATGCTTGGTAAAAACCAGATAATTAAGGAAGAAGGATTCTCAAGTGGCAAGAGGCAGAAGAGGACAATTCAAATCAAATTAGTCAACATAGCCAATAAGATGTGAAGGGTTGATTTTATCCTTATACAGATTAAATTAGCAATTGGTTCTTTTGGAAGGATCAAGGTCATGAGTACTTTTGCTCTGGGTGTGGAATCTGACCAGAGACGCTGTTTCATGCTATCTTTGATGTTTAGAAGTTCCATAGACTGTCCATTTTAGTTTTTCTACCTATTCTGGATACTATCATTTTTACTTTCTTTTCCCTGCACCAGGTTCTAAATGAGTATTTTGTGCACTACTTTGCCCCCAAAGACCTTCCTCCTTTACCCAAGAATGTGGTATTTGTGCTTGACAGCAGTGCCTCCATGGTAGGAACCAAACTCCGGCAGGTGAGTGAGTGCCAAATGCCCATTTTTCCCTCTCTGTTTTGCCTGGGACAATGATGTGGATAAAAATTAACTGATGCCATATGTCTGCTTTATCATCCAGCTGTTGCTGCCTATAGAGGACATTCCTGATCTGATTCAGTTAAACCATTGACATAAATTAGCATTTCCACATGGTGGTTTTCAGAGAACAGGGGACTTGCTATAGAAATACCCTGAAATAAAGGGTGCTGGCAGAGTGGATAATGTGAATGGGACAGGACTATTCTATGAGAGCTACTCAGCAGCACCATTGTTGGTGGAATGATTCTACTTGGTAATGATGTCCTTTTAGAACAATGGAATAGGTTAATTGGCAGTCCCCTTGCTCTATTTGTTAGAGCAAAGGGCTTGTACCTTAATAATTCAGGACTGATATTCTCACAATATTTAGCATGAATATTACAATTCTAGGGATGGAAGGGACATCAAGAGGACATGTAGTCTGTACTGAAAATTTTCACTAATTTGAAAATACAACTATTTACATTTTTTTTTACAAACCACTAGAAAGCTACTCCTTATCTTATTCTAGTATCCTAAATATCAGAAATTTGCATTTATAATGTATTTTCAACTCACATAACACAAGACAGAAAGAGCTCCTGACTGCCAGAACAACTAATATTTCTGATGAGCTATTGTACATATTTTCTCTGTTATTACTTATAAATGGGTTCTTTGGCCATTTGTATTTTTAAATCATGCAGTATAATATATTGATCTTCTCTTAATAGCATTTGATTTTCCTTTATCTCCAAATAGTAAAAAATATATTCCAAGATGTGATATGAAGATTGGGTTTAACTATTTTCTTCCAGAGGATAGTCAAATATAATTTCCAACTAATATAGGGGGAAGATAACCTCACCTGGAAGTCAGCTTCTTGTGGTTCTTCAAAATCATATTCTTGAACAGATTTCAGCCTACTGATGCCTCAATTTTTATTGCTTTTCTTTCTTTTCACATCTCTGACCTTCCATCTGAGGTTATTTTTCTTTGCCTGAAGAACACTCATTGGTCTCTTTTAAAATGTAGATCTACTGGTAAAGAATTTTGTCAGCATTTGTTTTTCTGGACATTATTGATTTCACTCCCATTGCTGAAGGATATTTTTATTGGTATGAATTCTAGGTTGACAGTGATCTTCTTTCAGTCCACTGAAGAGAGATTCCACTGTCTTGATGTTGAAAAGTCATTTATATTTTTAACTGTTGTTTCTTTAAAGGTCACTTTTACTGTCAACGTCTTTTAAGAATTTTCTTTTTGTCTTTAGTTTTCTATTGTTTTAATATGATGGTTCTAGGTGTGAATTTCTTCTTATTTTTTATTCCTGAAGTTCCTAGGACTTCATGAATTTGTGGATTCATAGGAAAATCCCCAGCTATTTTTCTGAGATTGCTTTGTCTTAACCTTTCCTTCTGGGATTCCAATGCTAGGTTCCTCTCTCCACATCCTCTCTCTGTTTCCCATGCTCTCTTCTATGTATTCCAACTTTTGCCTTTCCATATTTCATTCCAAACCTATATTTCAGGCCACAAATGATTTCTTCAGGTATATTTGATCCACTGTTAAACTAATCCATTGAGTAATTTCAGTCATTACATGTTTTTCAGTTCTAGAATTTCCATTTGGTTCTTTTTCAAATCTGCTGTCACTTTTTAGAATGTTCAGTTATTTTTCAAAATTTTTAATTAAAAGAAATCTCAAGCACAGTAAACATAGTTATTTTAAAGTCTGTACTTTGTTATTCTAAACTCTGGAGAGTCTTAAAAATTGTTTTTGTTGTTTCTCATCTCTCATTTTGTGATTGGTTATCTTTGATTGCATGATGGATATTATATTTAGAAAACTGCGTGTAGAAATATTTTGAGGCCTAAGATGATGATCTATGCCTCTAGAGAAAGTTTTGGTTTGTTTCTGTTGGCCATCAGAGAAAATTATAATCTGGGATTATTTTAACCAATTTTTAGGGCTTGAGTTTTTTTCTGGTTGGCCCAGATGGCTCAAAGCTAGATTGCACTCCTTATAAAAGCTGGTTTATTTCTGTTTTGCACAAAGTATAGAAGATTTACTAGAACACCTGTCATTTGATGGGCTCTGGATCTCAACTTTTGAATTTATAAACTACAAAATGCTCAGCCTTTCAGATACCTCTTTGGCTGTGACAAACTTAGTCAAAAGTGATCCTAAATGCTGACCCTACCTCTTTACATTTTATGTTCTTCCAGATGTTTTTTTTCTTACTGTTTATTACTTCTGATACTCTGAAGAATTTTTTTAAAAATAGCCATTTTATTTAGCATTTTTAGTTATTCTCAGTGGGAAGATTGAGGTAGGTTTTCTTTATGGGCACAATTTCCCAAAGTTTTATTCACACATAGTGAAGCATTCTTTGTAGTGGTTGATTATTTATTGACAAGTGGCCAGGTGCATGAAATTTGTGCACATTAAAAGGGAATTAATTAGAGAAAATATTTTAATATTGCTATTCACGTCTCCTGGCCCTGCACTGGTCAGGGAGCAACCTCACGTCCTAGGCCGGTGCAAGTCCCCACCCGCTAACGCTGCAAGTTCCCGCCCACCCATGCCTGCCTTGCACGCAGCCTCCTGCTGTTCAATCATTAAGGTGTCATGGTGTGATGACCATTTGCACATTAGCCTTTTATTATTAGGATGCTATCTGGCACAACTTTTTGATTATTATGTGTGATAAATTCCTGGAAATGTAATCATTCAGCCCAGGTGCCTGAATATTTGCTACATCCTGTCAGACTGTCTCCAGAAATATTGTCCCCTATACTCCGGAGCAATGCTATCAGGTGTCTGTTTCATCACACCCTCTCCAGAACTGAGTATTGTGATTTTTTTAAATGTTCCAGGTATCTTTCCTTTGCAATTACTTGATTACCTTTGAAGTTAACTTTTCTCGTGTATATTAGTTACTTTATTTCTTCTTTAGTTCAAGGTCTTTGCTCGGATATATTCTGCTTTGATTAATCCTATTTTGTTTGAGTTCATGGGAAGCAATAGCAGCTTCCATGGAGGAAGGTGGGGGGCGAGAGGGGAGATAGTGGAGTTGGACCAGATGTGGTTGGCAATGGCTGAGGGCGTTAAGGGAGGTGTTAGGTTCTGAGACTGAAATGTTAGGGTGAGGGTGCGCAGTCAAAGGTCACCATTTGGGAGGTTGGGCCCCTGGGGTCTGGTGGGGAGGATGAGGGTCAGACCCGGGTTTGGTGAGGGATGCAGGAGGGGAGCAGTCTAGTTGGGAAGGCCTGTGGGTCTGGGTGGCTCCTTGGATTCAGGCACCCAGCATTTACTACCAGTGCCGGGGCCACCGCACAGTCCAGGCCCTGCAACGGACCTGCAGCTTCAGCTCTGCCCACGCTGCAGGGGCTGTGGGGTGTCATGTGGCCCCCAAGCCTGTACCTCCTTGCCTCTAAGCTGGGTGTGTGCCCCTCTTTAGGGAAACCCCCTGAGCGGCCCCTCTAGGTGACATCACCTGGTGAGGCCATCAGCGGGGATGTGCCACACAGCCTGATGCTGCATGGGCTGGGGGAGACTTTATGGGAGGAGGTCCTCTGTCCCTTAACCCCACCACCGCAGGCCCAGAGCCCTAATCCCTGCCCCTGTGGTCATCTGTAATCGGCACCCAGAGGCTGGGGTGGGTACAGGGGGTTTCCATGGCATCAGAAACCGCTCATCCCAAGGGTCCCACAGTCTCAGTGTTGCCACATGACTGCATGGCCTCGATGTTATGATGCCAGTTTTGCACCTTAAACTCTTAAATTAACTGCAAGGACAGCTTTCCTCTTTGTCCTCCCGGGACTCACAATTCTGTTGCATATGCTCCTTTCAAAGGGCAGTTTCTAGTTCTTGGCCATGTGGGTGTTGCTGACTTTTCATTCTAGGTTTGCACGTGGGGCATCCTGAATTCTGTGAGGATGGTGACTCTGTCTGTTCTACAGCAAGCCTGTGGCGAATAAATGATCCCCATTTTACACCTACTCTCAGACTGTAGTAACATTTCCCCAAGTGGGACTGGATCCTATAAACCAATTCCCACACTCCACTACACTGAGTAAGAATGAGGATCTGAGCTCACCTTTCACATGAGGAGCCAATGAGGCAGCCTCACGTCCCTAGCTGGGCACCGGGCTGGGAGGCAGCCGCATGTACCGGGTGGTGCAAGTCCCCGCCCCTGTCCCCAACGTTGCAAGTTCCTGCCCACCCACGCCTGAAGCGTGTGCAATCTGCTGATCAGTTGTTACATGACGGTGTCCCAACCAATTTGCATATTACCCTATTATAAGTATAGATTTGAGAGGCCTTGCAGCCTTTCTATATTTACGAAGTACTCTAAATTTCTTTGCTTTATGTACCCTAAATTCTAAACTGTCATTGTTGGCTAAGTTGTTTTTGTGCCTTTCTTAGCTGGATAATAGATATTGACAGAAATTTTAAGACCATTGTTGGTCACAGAATACAGTGTTAATTAGGTCTTGCATCTGACCCAGTATGATAATTCCCATTTGGATTTTGAATCAAATAATAGCTACTGAGTGGGTACCATCTACTAGATTTCCCCATGTATCTCATTAAATTTCCATGCACCTATTAAAATTCAGGTGTTTTTTTTCTTTAGTATAATGAGCTTCATGAGGGCAGGGCTTGGGTTTCCTCTGAGAAAACATAACTTGATGAAGATAGTGATGACTGAAGTTACTGCAACCAAACAGAACTCCTCTTACCACCAAATATTTTGTATTTTGATATTTTTACTTAGCATCATATTGTGAATACATCTAACATTGTTAAATATTTTTTAAACCTAATTTTAATGGCCACAGGGCAGTACTACTTAATAGAAACTTCTATGGGAAGGGGAATGTACTATATCTGTGCTATCCAGTATGATAGCCACTAGTCATATATGGCTGTTAGCACTTGAAATGTGACTAGTATAACTGAAGAATGGCATTTTTAATTTTATTTAACTTTAATACATTTGAATTTAAATAGCCAGACGTGGCTGCTGGTCACCATATTGGACAGTAAAGCTGAAGAACATTTACTCACTCCACCACCCATGAGAGACTTTTAAGTTATTTCTATTTTTTGCCGTATGAACAGCATTGGGATGACTATCTTTACATAGAAATCCTTGACCACATGCCCCAACATTTTCTTAAGTTAGATTCTTAGAATTGGGGCAAATAATGCCAACTCATTTGTGGTTTTTACAAGTATTACAAAAACATTTTTTAGAAAGACTATGCAAATTTATAACTTTTAAAACTGTTACCAGACTAAGAGTTTCAAATGGATTAAGCAGTTAACAGTACTAAATGAACCATACTCTACAATATATAAGCATATAATAGGTGTATATTTAACTAGTTTTAAAGTAGGAAAAGCCTCTTTCTAAGCCTAAAAACAATGAAAGCAACTAAAAAGGAAAAAACTTAACAACTTTACCTATATAAAAATTATAAACTTTTGTTTTAAGTTAAAAGAAAAATTAACAAAAGATGGAAAAAATTATGTAGCAAAGCTTTCATATATAAAGAGCAATAGGAGTTTATCTTTAATATATAAAGAGTTATTCCAGATCAATAAAAATAACCTTGTGTAAGAAAATGGTCAAAGAAGATGAAACAATTTACCAGTAAGAAATAAGAAGATTAGTAAGATTATGAAAAAGTCAATTACATTAGTAACTAAAGAAATGCAAATTAAAAAATACTATTTTTATATCATCAAACTTTAAATAACATAAATTATAATGACAATTTCTATAGTATCTATTTTAGAGCTCAAAAAATTTTTACATTATTTCCCAATAAACATTAAGAAAACACCAAAATGGTAAAAATGCATGGTCAGTTCTATTGCAACTTCACACAAAGACCATTAGTCACCCAAAGCCACAGCAGCTCAAAGGGGTGCCTGAGTTATTTCACGGTTTAACCTCCAACCCAATCCATACCAGTGCACAAGGTCTCCTTCCACTTCTATTGGGAGAACTACTAATATTTAATTTTACTAAATAAACTCCAGAGAGATAAATCCTGTCCCAAGTTGTACAGAGAAATATCAATGAACTAAATTGAGGTCTCCTAGACTTACCATTAATGATATAATACTTTGAGTAAGTCTTAAAAATATGGCATGGAACATTTTGAACATGCTAGACATTGTGCTAGGGGTATTACATGAATTGTTGAATAAAATGATATTTAATTTCTATAACAACTTGGTTGTCATTCCCATTTTACTGATGTAAAAACGGAGGGTTTGCAAAGGTAGATACTCACTAGTACATGGCTGGGGGAGACTTCAAAGCCAGGTTTGACTCTGAAGTTCATAAATCAAATCACAAGGCTATGGAGTCTCGGTGCAAGCAGTGGTGCGAGGAACCAGCCCTCTGTATACAATGATAGAAGTACAAATGAGTACAGGGTCAGCGCAGTTTGACATTTCAAAACCCTACTGAGAAGGCTGCCTTTCAGGAGCGATTTCCTTGCATTGTGCAAGAGCATTGTAATGCTAGATGTCACTCCTTTGTTATTCTCCCCTCTTCCTTCATTCCTGGATATTAAAATCCCATTCCTTGCTAGGCACTGAAAGTCTGGCATGCACTCTGCTGGCTTCTAAGCTACAGCATGGCCTCTTTCCAGGAGAACTACCCAAGAACAGCCAAGCACATGTCAGAAGCCTCTACGCAATTTCTAATGCTCATCACTGCCTTGAGTGGTTTTGAAAACTGCTGACTATTTTAACAGCTCTCCGCTTCTCTAAGGCCACAGCACTGAGTGAAAAGCTTAGTTGGCTCTCTGCAGACTTTTGTATGCAACATCATGTCCACTGGTGAAGAGGAAAATTTGGCAACATCAGAAATTAGTCATAAGTCCCCTCAAATGCTATGAAGGCTCATTCACTGTTATACTGGAAGTTCTTGGCTCCACTCATCTCTGATAGGCTTGAAATACTTTACTGTACTCATCATAATGTAGGTCATAGTTGGCATTTAATAATTATGTGAACAATAGATTTATAAATTTTGTAAAGTTCATATAACTTTAAAATGTATACACAGTAAAGAGTATACCAGTACCTGGGAGCACCCAAAGCTGTGTGCATCTGACGTTTTCTGGTTCTGGTTCTAATCTCAGTGGGAATGTGAGCCTGGAAGCCAGATTTAACCAACTGGGGGACAGATACCTCCCTGACAGCCACACCCTCCCCCCCCGCCCCCAAGTTGCTGCACATGGCTCGGCTCTGTTGGCTCTGTTTTCTTTCCCATGTGCTTTTGCTGATGAATGTGCTATGGTGCTAGTAGGGTCAGGCAGTATTTCTGCCTCCCAACTTGAGTTTGTAAAGCTTCTCAGTGAGAAGGGAACTGAGAAGAGCAACAACAACAACAAAATGTGATCAGGGCAGAACTTCTATTGTTAGTTGGATTTTTAAAGCAACTAACCAGCAAACACACATGTCCTCGGGAACATTAAGGAGAATACATGTCTATTAGGTACATTTTTCCTTGATCAAGGTTTACATGTTCTTCTCTTTCTTTTTCCTAATCTGTATAAGTAGCTCTACTACTTTCACCTGCATATTAAGGATCTTGGCTATGGGTCCCTCTTTGGCAACCCAGCAGGGACTAATGCATCCTTTACCAGATGCCTTCATGTTGTAACTTTCATAGACTCATTCTCATCATCTGTGCCACTCTCTGCCAATTCTAGATTCCCATGTAGCTTTTGGAAGGTTGTCGTCCTTCCTCCATTTAATTTAGTCAACAGTTTTAGAGGGTAAAGAACAAGTATAAAGTTTCTTATCCGTAACTGCCAAATTGAAGTCAGGGGAAATGGGAACTGGATGGAGAAGTGCCACCTGAATGCTGCTGTGTTTCCTGCACTGGCTTATCTCATGCTTCAGGGCGCCAGTTTCTTCTTCACTGTCCAAAATTGGGCTTCTAACAGCTATTTGGACACGCTCTATGTAGCCTGGCAGGCAAACAGTCTATAAACTCTATGGATTTGGGCACCATCTTGTTTTTTATCATCATGGTACATATCCCCAGATCCTATACCAGTGATGGCGAACCTTTTGAGCTCGGCGTGTCAGCATTTTGAAAAACCCTAACTTAACTCTGGTGCCGTGTCACATATAGACATTTTTTGATATTTGCAACCATAGTAAAACAAAGACTTATATTTTATATATTTAAATGCCATTTAACAAAGAAAAATCAACCCAAAAAATGAGTTCGCGTGTCACCTCTGACACGAGTGTCATAGGTTCGCCATCACTGTCCTATACAGTAGGTGATGATGTTAGCTGAAAAACATACCAGCACATAAACATTAAATGTCACATGCGTTTTTAAGGTACAGGAGATACCATTGAGGGACCAGTACATATCAAGCACTCTAAAAGTTGGGCGTACATGTTTCATCTAATCTTTCAGCAATCCAATGAAATGTTATTCCTGTTTTATAAATGAGAAGGTGATGGGCAGGAAGGTGCCATAACTATGCTAAAATATACAAAGTTACAAGTAGAAAAATTCATAGTCATGCCCACTCTACCCCACTCTAAAGCTCTTCACCATACATTCCTCACTGTAGACCCTAACATAACTTCAGACCACATGTTAAGCTGTCAGGCTCTTATGCCAAGTGACGTGATGTGGAATGCTGCCCATCTCAGGAGTGCACACAGAAGTGAGCTGCCCTGAGAGGCCTCAGCCAGCAGCTCGGGGTTGTGAAAAATGAATGGACCTGTTCTGTGCTGATGCGCACAATTAACTATTAGTATTTCTTGTTTAACGTTAAGCACCGTGGGCATGTACAGGGATGCAGACTTCTTTCCCCTTTATGATTTGGATTGGAGAGCTGAATGCAAGCATGGTGATGGCACAGGTGTAGAGTGAAGATGAGGTGAGTGACTATGAGGTCTAATGATGTCTAATGGTATATTCATCCCAGCTGTCCTCTTCCAGAGCATGTGGATCTGCCACATTTTGAAAGGGAGGATACTGGAATAGGAATAAGGATATGGAGAAAGTAGCTTGAAGTGATAGGGAATAAAGGGAGGCAGTCTGAGGTCCACTGAGCCACCTGGAAGAATACCAGACAATGACAGCAGAACCCAGAAGGGCCTCAGGGAGTTGTGATTTGGTGAGGAAGCAAAAGCTCCCTGAACAGATGGAGGAGCTCAGCAGAGGAGGGGTGCAAGCATAACAAACGAGATCGATCGTGTCTAAGACATTTAGAGGGCCTCTGGAGGTAGGCCCTACATGGCTATCGTACATATAAACATGGACAACATAAGGTTTGGGCACTCCTGCATCACCTTTCCAGGTCACAGGCTTTGTATGCATCTGACAGCATGGCTCCAGTTGGCAACTGAAATGTCCAGCTTCCCCCATTCCGGATTTCTAGAACATGGTCAGCAAACTTTTTCTGAAAGGGCAGAGAGTAAAATATCTTAAGCTTTTCAGGCTAAATGGTCTCTGTCATCACTACTCAGCTCTGCCATTGTAGCACAAAGGTAGCCATAAGCAATTAGCAAAGAAATGGGTGTGTTATGTTCCATTAAACTGTGTTTGTTACTAAGAGGCAGTGGTCTGGATTTGACCCCCCCAGGCCATAGTTTGCTGGTCTAGAGGGATAACTGTTTGTTATATGCCTAGAGATCATTTCAGTTGATAGTATTTATTCTCATTTACTGAGCTGCTCTTGTCCAAACATTGCTACTAGTAGATGCATTTTAGAAATACATTGCAAAATACAGATCTGGGACTTGGGGTGGTGAACAGCAGGCAATAGGGAAAACTGTTGTTTTTTCACTCTGACTCAGAATATGAGGAAATAAATGATGGACAGAGGACACACTATTTTTCCCTGAGGCCACCAGTGAAAACTTGGATTTTTTTGTCTAAAGAATTTGCTTTTTAACGATTATAATATAGATGATTTAAAATAAATTGGAGGTACCCATTCAGAATTTTTTGTTGAGGCAGTTAAGGTTTACCCAAATGAGGTTATGTTTAAAAAATGTTGAGGATCTCTGAATGAAGGCTTTATGTGACTCTCACAGAAGGAAGAAATGAACAATGTAGAGCTTTGAATACTCCTGCTTTATCTGTCCAGGTTACAGACCTTGTTTTCAGCTTCTGAAACCATCGAAGAGCCTAGCTTCCTCCTTTCAAATGGCTTCCTAATTTTGCACTCAAGTCTGGAATGGAGGTGGGCAGAGTTTCTCTGTACAGGGCTAGATAGGGCCCCAAAGGAAACTTTGGCTACAAGTAACAAGGAGATAAACTGTATAAATCAAAGAGAATTGAATGAGATAACAAATGTGGAAGTGCTTATCAGAATGTCTGAAAGCAGAGTCATTCCTGGGGCGCCATCCCCTTGGCTGGCTGATTGAAACTGGCTGATTGAAATTCCTAAGAGCTGCCATGCCGATATGGCAGCCACCCCTTCTCTTCCTCAGGACACCTGACTCGCCGCCCTGAGGATCCCATCTTGGCTGTAACTCTAGCCTTCAGATTCTCAAAGAATGCAATAAATATTGATTATGTGCTATGGGATAGGTACTAGGTGTAGGAGATACAAAGATAAATAAAAGACACAACCTTTCCTATCAGGAGGTCATGTGACAATCATAGGCAACGTGCTACTATGACAGAGATATAGTCAAGGCACATTGGGAGTGCTGACCTATTGTTTTTATGGGTAGAGTAGGGAATATTGAATGCTGCTCAGAGGAGGGGATAGTTGAGTGAGTCTGTGGTATTTTAAAAGTTAGCCAAGTGGGAGGGATAAGAAGCGGGGAGAATGGCTAGCATGTGCAGAAACATGGAGGCAGGAGACAGTGACATACAAGAAAAGCATCATATTTAAGTCACTTTAATTAAGGAGCTTAGGATTTTTGCTGCAAAAAGAAACATGGAACACTGATAGATTAGTCAAACCCAACCTGCCATGTAGATGGTGGGAAGAATTTTAGTGAGGGGAAAGAGCTTGAGGTAGTCAGCAAGAGATTTATGATGGAGGTTGACATAGAAACTGGTTTTTGAAGATGGGATACAATTTTCTGGGCAGGAAAGGAGGGAATGAATTCTTGGTTGGGGAAAAACATGAAGAAAGGCATAAAACAAGAATGAATATGTTATAGTTGAAAAGTTCTGGTAATATTTTGAAAACCATTCTGATATGAACATTTAGAGAGGCAGGCAAATTACAGCGAGTGCATGGCTGAGCTGGTAAGTAAGCAAAGAGCACCACACATTCTGTGAATGAAAAGGGAACAGAGAAGTAAAGTGGTGAGCACCTGAGATAAGTGACGGTTCCCCCAGGAGAGGTGCCAGTCTCCATGTCCTAAGGCCTGAGGTTTTAACACCCACATGGAATGAGGATGAGAGCTTGTGTCCTCAGAGGTGGGGAGTTGAGTGAGACCCTTGCACAAAGCTAGTTCCTTTGAAGAACTGCACCCTCAGTGACTTCGTGGATGAAGAAAACTCCTGCCATCTCTTCTCTGGACCCTCAGGCTCTCCAGAATCTTCACTTCCCTGTCTGATGGAGGCTGACTTCACTTCCTCTAAATATTTTCCTACATATACAGTCTACCAGTGCTGATAATTGTTTCCTATTTAGCATGACTTTTTCACAACCTCTTCATATCTTTCTGTTATGTTCTTGATGTTTGTCAAGGCACATCCTTGGGGGGAGGGGAGTTATAATGAGTGGCATAGGAAGCTTACAGCAGGGAAGCAGGAATCATGAGAACTCATATGTAAGGGAAAGTTGAACAGGTCATAGGACAGCCAGTGAGCCAGCCACACACACAAAAAATAATAAAATAAAATAAAATCTGTAGAATGAAACAGTCAGGGCTCCAGAATCCAAACATGCAGTTAGTTGGGCAATATGAACTTCAGAATTCAGACCAGGCCGTGGGGACCAACAAGTCAATCCTGTTAGTCAGTAGATGAGTCAGAACATGGCTAAAGGACACGGATTGCAAAGGAGGACTGTACTGGTAAACTCAGGTGAACTTTTCTTGGTCAGCATCTTCTTATTTACTTCCTGTTAGAGCTGGTGACTGCCTGGAGCCTAGAGAGAGAGGTGGTAAGGCTCTATGCTTAGTTCAATTCCAGAATGAGAAGTATAAGATCAACAGTGAGGGCAAATCCTGGTTAAGTACTGATGTTCCATGTGAAGAGAAGTGAAAAGGAAACTGTTTAGAGTCTTGTGTTATTTACACATCAAACATGAAAAATAGATGTGCTTACTATGTCATAAGAAGCAAAGACATGTTATTGGCAAACAGCTTTTTAGAAAAATGTACAATGACATTATTGAGTAAATGTTTGATATACTTGTCAAAGCAAAGTCAAAACATTAGGTAATGAATCTTCATATTAGCCAGAATGATAACACGAGAGAGAATTTGCTTCTCAAGTTAGAATAATATTATTTAAACACAAAGGCTAATGAAATTTAGTTATGTTTACATTGCAAAAGATGTTCTAATATTTTATTCAGCCTTTTTTTTTTTTTTTTTTAGGTAAGACTAAGTTTAGCCAGAATGGAGTCTTTAACAAGCATTCTCTTTTAAAACCTATCCTGGAGTAATATTGGTATTTAGATCTGAGCCTTTACTAAAAAGGTGCTTTTCTTTTGATTTGAAGAAACAACCATCTTATGTTTTCACACAGATTGTATAAGCATATGTAAATAGGTAATTAGGACCAGAATTGCAATATAATCTAGCACAGTACTGCATTAAAAGACCATTTGAAATTAGAACTCAAACAGTAAATGAAATTATAATAGCTTTAAAATAATATATTTTTGAATACAGGAACACTATGTTTTGCTTAATTTAGGAAATATGCTCTTTATAATTTTTGAACATTATAATATGGAGACTAAAGAAATAAATTTTTTTCCTATATTTAGCTCCACATGAAAATTTAAGTTAACATTTAGCATTTACTAAATTGTTTTAAAATATTGGAAGATATGATGACTTCTATCCCAAATTTTCCATGTATATAAAGAAGCTTATTCATTTCTGCTCCTTCTAAAAAACAACAGTTTGAGCAGTAGAAAAAGTGTTTCTTTTTCTTTTTTAAAAAATATTTTTTTATTGACTTCAGAGAGGAAGAGAGAGGGATAGAGAGATAGAAATACCAATGATGAGAAAGAATAATTGATCTGCTGCCTCTTGCACATCCCTTACTGGGGATCAAGCCCTCAACCTGGGCATGTGCCCTTGACCAGAATTGAACCTGGGACCCGTCTGCAGGCTGATGCCCTATCCACTGAGCAAAACCAGCTAGGGCAAGAGTTTCTTTCTTTTTTTTTTTCAACAAGATTCCTCAAACTTGAGTGAGACACCTCTTTTGGATAGTTTGTTTCTTACGGTTTACATTTTTTATTTTTAACATAAATTCCATAGTGTGGTTCATTTCAGGAGATGTTTATGGCTGAGTGGCAACAAGAGGCAACTGGGCATTGTATAATCATTCATTCCTTTTATGAATATACACAAGCTCACAGAGCGCACTTACTCTCTAGTCAATGGAGTAACATTATTTTTTAAGGTTTTGGTTTATTTTCTGAAGCCAATCTATTGCTAGATTTTATTATTTTTTAAGTATCCTATATAATAAAAGCCTAATATGCAAATGGACCGAACGGTGAAACAACCAGTGGAACGACCTGTGGTTATGATGCATATTCACCACCAGGAGGCAGATGCTCAACGCAGGAGCTGCCCGCAGCCTGCAGGCCCCAGGCCAAAATAACATGGGAACAGGTGTCACAGAGGGAGGTGACTGGTGGCGGCGGCGGGGAGCGGGACGGACAAGTGGATGGCGCCAGGCCAGCCAAGGTGGGTGCCAGCGAGGGTCCCCTGATCGCCCCATCGGTCGCCCTACAGATTGGCCCTGATAGCCGGGCAGGCCTAGGGATCCTACCCGTGCATGAATTTCATGCACTGGGCCTCTAGTAATAATGATAAAAGACATAGATATAGTGGAGAAATGGCCTTTTTCACTCAATTTATCACCTTGTTCTTCACGTTGGAATTTTTGTTTTTATTTTATTTTATTTTTAAATTAGAGGCCTGGTGCACAAATCTGTGTACTGGCGGGGTCCTTCAGCCTGGCTTGTGCCGTCTCACAATCCGGGACCCCCCGGGGGATGTAGTGTGTGAAGCAGGAGGTGGCCGGGGGGGATCTTGAATTCAGGCTGGGTGACACACCACTCCTGCTCATCACGACCCTGCAGGGATCAGGTCAAAACTGGCTCTCCAACATCCCGTGAAGGGTCCCAGATTGTGAGAGGGCAGTTCTCGGGTGATGCACCCTGGAATCGGGCTCCCATCTCTCTGGTTCTGGGTGTGTCACTCAAGAACCGCAGCTGCCAAGTCACCGCAGCTCAGCAGCTCCTGCGTTAAGCATCTGCCACCTGGTGGTCAGTGTGCATCATAGCTGCGTGAAGGAGGGAGAGGCTTGCACCACCGCAGTTGTGCTTGTCAGCTGTGAGCCTGGCACCTGGCTCCCATTAGTCAGCTGAGCAGCGCTCCCACTGTGGAGTGCACTGACTACCAGGGTGCAGCTCCTGCATTGAGCGTCTGCCCCCTGGTGGTCAGTGCACATCATAGTGACTGGTTGACTGATTGTTCGGTCATTCAGGTGCTTAGGCTTTTATATATATAGATACTAGAGGCCCAGTGCACAATATTTGTGCATGGGTAGTGTCCCTAGGCCTGACCGGTGATCAGGGCCAATCACACCAGGCCAATGAGGCCTGGGCCAGAGGGAAGCCAATGGTCGCTGGGCTGGGCACAGAAGAAACAGACATCGGACACTGACACCACCATTGTTGGCACCCTGCCATCATGCGATTCCCTGCCTCCCACCTTTCTCGCTGCTGTGCCTCCACTGTGGTGGGTGAGCGGTGGGTTGATCGGGGCCTGTTGGCTGGGGTAAAGGACGGAGCACAGGAGATTGGCCGCTGGCCCATAGGAGGGAGCCGGCCCTCAGCCCACGGGGAAAAGGGCCACATCTGCCACCACCCACCCCTAGTTCCCTGTCCCAGCTCAGACCCTGGTCCAATCAGGCAATTAGGGCCTACCAGCCGGGGGAGGGACCACAGGAGGTTGGCCAGCTGGGAGAGGTTGGCTGTGGGAGGATACTGACCCCCAAAGGGCAGCTCCTGCATTGAGCATCTACCCCCTGGTGGTCAGTGCACGTCATAGCGACCGGTTCCAGTCATTCTGGTCACTTAGGCATATATATATATAGATGTTTTTATTGGTTTCCCAGAGAGAGGAGGGGAGAGGGAGAGAGGGATAAAAACATCATTGATGAGACTCATTGATCAACTGCCTCCCGCATACTCCCCACTGGAGATGAAGCCTGCAACCCAGGCATGTGCCCTGATTGGAAATCAAACCTTGACCTCCTGGTCCATGGGTCAACGCTCAACCGTTGAGCCACAGTGGCCAGGGAAGTTAGAATTTTTAAAAAATCTGATTACTTGGTGGGTCAGTCACAATAAGATTTCAGAAAACTTTCTTTCAAATTATTGAAAGATTTGAAGCATCCATATATATATAAAAGCCTAAGTGATTGGCTGACCAGCTGACCAGCCAGTAGCTATGATGAGCACTGACCACCAGGAAGCAGATGCTTAACGCAGGAGCTGCTGAGCTGCGGTGACTTGGCAGCTGTGGTTCTTGAGTGACATACCCAGAACCAGAGAGATGGGAGCCCGATTTTGGGGTGCGTCACCCGAGAACTGCCCTCTCACAATCTGGGACCCCTCAGGGGATGTTGGAGAGCCGGTTTTGGCCTGATCCCCACAGGCCAGGCCTAGGGACCCCACCAGTGCACGAGTTGGTGCACCGGGCCTCTAGTGTAAATATATTTTGGGACATCCTATATAAAGTTCTACTACATTATGCAGAATAATTCCTTGTGACCCTGAAATATCATGATCTTGAAATACTCTAAGCGTAATTGATACCCATGGACTCCAGGGTGACTTGGGATAGTGCCATGCATGGATGCCTGTGGGACGGTGGAGAGATGCTGGAATGGTGGATGTATCCATTCTCCTCATTGTGGACTTAGGTAGTTTAAGGTTGCAGTGAGGATCTGATGTTTCAAATTTTTTTTTTTAAATATATTTTATTGATTTTTTACAGAGAAGAAGGAAGAGGGACAAAGAGTTAGAAACATCGATGAGAGAGATCGATCAGCTGCCTCCTGCACACCCCTACTGGGGATGTGCCCGCAACCAAGGTACATGCCGACACTCTATCCACTGAGCCAAACCGATTCGGCTGATGTTTCAGATTTTGATGGAGTCCCAGGCTATTTTTTGTTTGTCTTTTGCTTCAAACAGAAAAACTACAGTGCCATCCTACCACCTAGGAGCAGGACATGCTGGGCACTGAGGGCTTCCCCTACTGGCATCAGGAAGGACTACAGACTAACAGGAGGACAATACAGATATACCTCCCTTTCCCCCACCAGTGTCCATTCTCTTTACCCACCTAGGCAAGGGAGAAGGCTGACCCACAGCTCAAGTTACTATCGGGCATTTCCCAATGTCATCTCAGAAACTTAGGGCTGTTTTCAGGGTCTGTATCTATTGATCATGATTCTTTCCTGGCTCAGATCAGACTTTTTAGAAGGTCTTAGATTTCATTGTTGGATTATTTTCAACTTTTCATCATAGATGATGGTTCATTTAAAAGGACTGTGTGGACCAATGAAAGGAAAAATGTCAACTCCATGGTAAACATTTTAGAATTAGGCAAGTGATAGGACTGCTTAGGAGAACAGCACAGCCATTCTGTCAAAAACACGGGATGGCTAATATCTAATACCTTTGAATTTGAGTTTCTTCTATGATGTCATAGGCTCCCCTTGTATTATGCCTAACAACCCAGGGTTTGTGGTACAAAAGCCTTTTGTGTCAGAGTTAGTTCCTCTCCAGTGCAGTCTGATGCAGATGCAGAAATATTTGAGAAAAGCTGCATCAAACGGGCACCCCGACAGTGGTAGCAAAGAGTG
Organism: Myotis yumanensis; assembly: GCF_028538775.1. Taxonomy (NCBI): domain Eukaryota; kingdom Metazoa; phylum Chordata; class Mammalia; order Chiroptera; family Vespertilionidae; genus Myotis; species Myotis yumanensis. Next base: position 165,320,721 of record NW_027223752.1, on the reverse strand, counting down.
AGCAGGCAGCTGAGTGTTCTTGGGCTCCAGTCACAGCTCGCTCTGAAGGTCTTGTTGTGTAATGCTTCTCTATTCGGGAAATGTTTCATGGCCACTCCCGACATGGCAGTTAGCACAGTGGAATGCTTACCCCCTTGAGGGCTGTGCCAAGAGCCTGCAGCTGCTTGGGCTCAGTTTTGTAGGGAACGGGGAGAGGAAGGCAGGGGTAGGTTCCATCCTCTGTCCAAGTACAGCTTAATGGAGGGGCCCAAAGTGCCCAGGACAGAGCTGCCCCTTCCCTAATAGTGGCACCACGAGGGGCAGCATGAGCACAGAGTGGACAGCGGCTGCGTCTCCAGGGGCCAGCTCTGCTCCTTCCTACAGACACGTCAGAGGAGACTGCATACTTGTCCCCCCTGAAGATCCACTAGAACAAGGAGGACCATTGCCAACCCTATTGAATGAATGGAGAACCTGAAACACAGAGTTTATTTTTGTTTGTTTATATCCTGCCTTGTTTCTGAAAACATTTAAATGCACAGAGATGAAAGGACTTTATTAATAATAAACCTAAGGCAGAGCTGGAATTGACTTCTAAGACACTGTTTACAAAAGGAATACTTTTCCTCCTCTTAATCCAAGGAAAGTACACATAAGAAGAGGAATTTATCGCTAAAATAGTTTCTAGCAGAGAAGTGACCCTGTTTTTGTGTGATTGTAAACAGCCAGGATTAAAAGGAGTTTTGTCTAACGTCTGCCGTCAGGCCTAGGTACTTACTTCTTCATCCTAAACAGTATAGGAAGTAGGTCCTTTTCATTTATTAGTTGCATTTGGGTACCTTTTTTTATCTCCCTCAGTCCAAATGTAATCTGGATGTTGTAAAGGTCCCTGCTGCTGACGGACCACTCGCACATTGCCCTGTTGGATGGGCAGGCAGTGTGTGGGTACCAGCTGCCTCTGGACGGGTGCCGTTGGGACTGGCACATACCCAGAGGAGACCCGCGGGGCCTCTTGCTGGCTGATCGCTTTAAGAATTCTGTTTTCTTCCTCAGCCAGACACTTATGTACATAACCTTCTTCTTTCTCTAGGTACAGGGTTTGGTTTTCCCGCCTCTTCCCCATCACCATCTTCTCCCCAAGATTTACTAACTCCTCCACGACAGGCTTACCACCTAGCAGTGGATGAGTGACCCAAACCTGTCTCCACATAAGGCCTATCCTTGTCCCCACATAAAGATGAGTGAAGATGGTAACTTCCTGGAACCTTTTCTTAGGGTCCCAAATGTTTTTTGTTTTTTTTTAAATATATTTTATTGATTTTTCACAGAGAGGAAGGGAGAGAGATAGAGAGTTAGAAACATCGATGAGAAAGAAACATCGATCAGCTGCCTCCTGCACATCGCCTACTGGGGATGTGCCCGCAACCCAGGTACATGCCCTTGACCGGAATCGAACCTGGGACCTTTCAGTCCGCAGGCCGACGCTCTATCCGCTGAGCCAAACCAGTCTCGGCCCCAAATGTTTTATTATTTAAAAAAATATATTTGTATTGATTTCAGAGAGGAAGGGAGAGGGAAAGAAAGATAGAAACATCAATGAGGAGAGAGAATCATTGATTGGCTGCCTCCTGCACGCCCCCCACTGGGGATCCAGCCTGAAACCTAGACATGTGTCCTTGACCAGAATCGAACCCTGGATTCTTCAGTCCCCAGGCCGATGCTCTATCCACTGACTGAGCCTAACCAGCTAGGGCCAGACTTTTAGCCCTTCTCACTAATCAGACCCTTACCCCCAGTTGAACGCTATACAATATGTACAATCATAAATTTTATATGCTTATTTTCAAAGATTTTTAAGGAACATATTTCCACAGACTCTTGTGGTCACCTATTAGCAAGTTAATTTCGGGGTATCATTACTCCAAGTGGTGCATTTTGGGGTTGCTTGTCTCCAGCAGGCCAACTTCTTCCCAAAGTGCAAGGCCACTAGGTGGAGCTTTGGGGACAGGGGAATCCGTCCAAGGACACAGTACGCTGGGTATCCAGTGTCTTTTCCTTCAGGTCAGGTTAGTTGGAGGGCATTGTGGGGTGGGGTGACCAGCTCAGTTCGTTGCCTTCACTTGCAGAGTCTGCAGCTACCATCCTGAGTTTGGGAGGGACCTTAAGGAGATGCAGTCCAACCCCTCAATGGATGCCCCTTGGCCTCAGACCAGCCAGGATTACACATTCCCTGCCTTTCTGGGCTTCCTTTGATCTTTCTGGGATGTCCTTGCCCTGTTCTCTGGACTGTGCTCTTGGGAAATGTTTGACTCAGCTTCTGTTAATCTTCAGCACATAAACACACCATGCAGAAATATCAGCTTAAGCCTACTCACATTTACTCTTCTATCTGGACACTCACCTTCTGCTTGCCTTCTAAGTCTGCTACAGGATGCAGAATTCCTAGGGCCAAAAGCCCATCTAAGGGGAGGGTAGGAGCCTGTAAAGGGTTAATGGATGGTGGTGGCTGCAAGCATCAGTGGCAGCTTCTACCCAGGCCCCTTGGGATGAGGGTGGAAGGCCATCCAAAAGGTCCTAATGCATCTGGAAAAGGAGCAACTCTGAGCCCGCTGGCCTGTCTTGCTTTGGTTCATGTGAGGTTAAGTTGCAGCTGTGGCCTTACAAGGTCATAAGGAATCTGTAGTTGCTGGGCTAAGAGGAGGAGGGTGGAGAGGCTTGGACAACTATTCTGAAAGCAGAATATCCATCACAAATGGGGAGAATATCAGCAGAGGAGCCAAGCGGGGCCCTCAGGAGGTCTTTCGCACACTATTTAAGGCTTCCTAAGGATCCAGCAGCTAAACAAATAACAATCTTTTGGGTGCCTGGCCAGCTCTGAGCTCCAACAGGGAGCAGTGGGAATCTTTCCAAGTGCCTAGAGCTGGGCTCCCAATGGTGTTGTCTCAGAGACGGCCACCGCTTGTTGTTGCCTTGTCACAGCTGTGGACCTTCAGACTTTCCACAGGTCTAGCCCTTCTGCTGGGAATGACGCCGAGCCTGTCTGATGCTCACGCTGGGGTTGTGTTGGCTCTAAATTGAAGGATGGGGGAGGAGGCAAAGTGTTGCCAGTTCCCTGGCTAATGCCATCAGTATCAACACGTAAGGCACTCCACCCACATCTGCTTATTGTAATTATCAGATTTATTTATTTTACCAGTCAGCTCCATATCTACACATCCTCATTCTCAGTATTATCTGCTGTAGGTTCTCAAGGGCAGGGGTGTGTCTCCTTTCCTTCGTGTTCACTTAGTAGAATTCTACCGCTCTCTTATTTACTCATTCACCAGACACCCACTGAAAGCCTACAGTGTGTGAAATACCATGCTGGGAGGTGGGGAAGGGCAAGGGGACAGCTGTCTTGAGCAGCCCCCTATCTAGTGACAGACAATTACTCCCCATTCATTTACTCAGGAGGCATGTATCAGGCATCCGTGACGTGTTCAGGCACTGCTAGGCATTAACATAGAGTGACAAAATGGAACAAGCCTCTGTACTCAGAAGCATAGGATTGAGTTGGATAGAAAAGTAAATGCACAAATATGTAGTTACATTCTCTCTATAAATGTTTTGAAGGAAAAGAACAGAGTGCCATGCTTGAGAGAATAGTGCGGTGGTGGTGAGGAGACAAGAAGGGCTTTCTTAGGAAACGATGTGTAAGCCCAGAACTAAATGCTGAGAAGGACTGAAAATATAACTCTAGCAGTAATGTGAGGACAGGCTAAGCCCTTTAAAAGTACAGCCCTTTGTCACACCATTTCTGTGTAGGGAGTTTATCTTAAGAAAATAACAATGAGCATAAAGATGTGTAAATACTGAGTTTCATAGAAGTACTGTTTAAATATGCAAAATATTGCCCTGACTGGTGTTGCTCAGTGGTTAGAGTGCTGGCCTACACACCAAAGGGTCTCGGGTTCAATTCCCAGTCAAGGGCACATACCTGGGTTGCAAGTTCGGTCCCTGGCATGTGCAGGAGGCAGCCAATCGATGTATCTCTCTCTCACATCTCTTCCTCTCGCTCTCTCTCTCTATCTCTCTCTCTCTCCTCTGTCTCCTCCTCTCCCTGCCTCCCTTCCTCCACTTTCTCAAAAAATCAATGGAAAAAATATCCTTGGGTGAGGATGAACAAAATTAAAAAAAATATATTCAAAATATTTAATTGTGGTATATGCATATGGTAGAATATAGTGCCACCATTAAAATGATATGAAGACCTTTACCTATGGGCATCAAAACTGCATGTGATATAGTAAATAAAAATGTTATAGCATGATGTATGAACCCATTTTACTTTAATTACACACACAAGAAGGTTTCTGAAGGGATAGGTAGTACAACAGCTGTCCAGGTGAGGGGAATTTTGAGTCATGTTTTTCTTCTGATCTTTTTTTAAAAAATGAATTTTATTTTTTTGCATTAAGAAAAAATGCAAAAGAAAAAAATTATCTGTTGTCAATCTAGGGCAGAAGTGGCCTGAGCCCTTCCTTAACAGGGATGTTTAGGAAGAGAGGGGTTTACAAAAAGAGATGGGCCCAAGGGCATGAGGCGCAGGAGCGGGCAGGAGGAAGCTGCCACATGATGCCTGGTTTCTGACCTGGACGACTGGCTGGGAGCGGCAGCAGAGGAGGAAAGGTTTGGGGAGAAAGGCAGAGCTTCTGGTCTTCAACATGTTCAACCTGAGTGCCTGTGGGCCATACAGGACCAAAGGCTGGCGCTTTAGCCTGGACCTCATGAGAGTGGTGAGCTCTGAAGGTGAGCGTGGGAGTCAGTCATGCCGTCATTGGCCGCGGGGAAGTGCGCAGTGTGAGGGGGCCGAGAGCATGGCGTCCCAGGCTGGTCTGAGAAGGAGGCCAGCCACGGCAAGGCAGACTGTTCTGAGAGGAGGCATCCAGGGTGGAGCCAGGGAAGCCAGAGGAGAGAGCTGCACAGATACTTGAAACGGCGTCCAGACAGGGCCGACAAACTCTGGGTGTGGAATCTGCTTATTTTCATAAGATCCTTAGACACATTTCCTGAAGGTGGGAGTCAGGGTTGGGAGAGGACAGGAAATTCGGCTGCCAGTGAGTCTGTCCTCTGAACAACCCAGGGTGATGGTTTAGGGCCCAGCACCAGAGGAGAGAACAGAGACTAGCTGGGGATTCCTAGACTCTGAATGAAAATAAGTCCCACCACTGCCATGCTTTCTCATGGAAGAACTGGGGCAGTTGGGAAGGCGGGACAAACCCTCTGTAGGATGTGAGGATGAATTTAATAAAATGGGTTCTTTGTTCTCATCCCTGGGTGGATGCTTTCTGTAAGGATGTTATAGGAAATGAATCCATTTATTGCTGCCAGAAACCAAGCGAAAGAGACAAAGAAATAAGAGCCCGTCAACATGCAGGAACTTGGAAGGAATCCCAAAATGAGCTGCACATTATAAGGGTTGTAACTCAGAACACGCTCAGTGCCAGCATCTTGGGGCTTTAAATGCCGCTGCTGCTGGTGTCAGAGTTGGCCCTGGAGTCTGACTTCCTGGATCTTCATCCAGGCTCCCATGGGGCATGATGCTGAGTTAACTCTTTCATTCCTTAGCCACTTCGCCGGCAAAATGGGAATATTAATACTCACTCTACTTTGGATGGGTTGTGGGGATTAAATGGCTCCATCACAGCATCATATGGAAAGGTCTGGCACTTGGCATCATACCTGGGGTGTAAGGCTCCCAGGAAAAGTTAGTTGCCAGTGTCATCATTATTATGCTGCTCATGATCTCATTACACGCCACTGCTTTCTCCACCTGGGAGTGAAGACATGGGGGAAATTGAGGCACAACTTCATTCACTCAGTTAGGACCCACAAGGAGAATGTTAAGCGAACATCTGTTTGCTCAGGCTACAAACTCTGTAAGTTTACTAAAAGAATGTAATATACAGATTTAAAAATAAGTACACCCAGGTTAGTTTCCTAGAGTGGGTTTTGAGGTTCCTATGACATCCGAGGGTTGGATGATGGGATGTTAGAGTGAGCAGTTGGATACAGGATTGAAGAGAAGAATAGAGAGGAAGAGGGAACATTCAGAAGGGGAAAGAAGTTATGACTGTTTCACAGAGGGTAGATGGCGCAGCGTGAGAGGGCAGCACTGACTGAGCCGGTTATAAAGCAAAGGCTAACAGCATCTGGGAAAAGACCTATAAAATATTTTCAAGGTAAACATATAGTTCCTTAGCACACCTCATTCTGCAGTCACTGCCTCAGATGTTACTGTTTCTCTTTGATTCTGCTACTTCCCACCCACCAGCAAGTAAGAGCAACCACGTGTATAACTTCCTGTGTGCCTGGCCCTGTTGTGAATACTTTCTGTATAGTAACTGATTGAATCCTCGTGACAACCTGATGAGGTAGCACTCTTACTGTCTTGCTTTTACAGATGGGATAACTTAGGCACAGTGCAAAAGGATAGCGATAGGACTTACTACCCAGAGGCCCAGGGCCACACAGAGATACGTGATGATCTAGCGCAGTGGTTCTCAACCTTCCTAATGCCGCGACCCTTTAATACAGTCCCTCATGTTGTGGTGACCCCCAACCATAAAATTATTTTCGTTGATACTTCATAACTGTAATTTTTCTACTGTTATGAATCATAATGTAAATATCTGATATGCAGGATGTATTTTCATTGTTACAAATTGAACGTAATTAAAGCATAGTGATGAATCACAAAAACAATATGTAATTATATGTGTGTTTTCCGATGGTCTTAGGCGACCCCTGTGAAAGGGTCGTTCGACCCCCAAAGGGGTCTCAACCCACAGGTTGAGAACCGCTGGTCTAGGGTCAAATCCTGACCGCCTGCTCTGAAGTCCGTGCTCTTAATCCCTGTAACAGGTGCCAGATGCCAGTGTTAAGGCAATTATGTAATGAGGCCTCCTTGCTTCATATAATGAATCTCTTTAAATGACTAACAATGCTGTTTAGAGAACGCAGTGCTTTCTTTCAACACAGGTTTGGTTATTTTAGAAACTCTTATCCAGGCTTCTAGGATTTTCTGTTTTCAGTTTCATATGGTCTTTCTTTTCTTTCCACAAGTCATGTCTCTTTCCCATACCTCTTATCCACTCAGCATGTCCAGACTCACCTGTATCACCTCTTTGCTTTGCTCAAACCATCTCCTTTATCTTCTTTGCTCCCTGCAGACTGCCCTCCCTAGCTTTCACGTTACCCAATTCCTTTAAGCCTCATACTCCTGCTTCTCAGTGAAGTTTTCTAATGTCACTCAGGCTCAGTTTTTTCACTTTTTAAAATTCCTAGAGCATTTATTATTTGTACTTTTAATCTTCTAATTAATGAAATGTCTGCCCATTCATTTATGCATTCATTCACTAAACCTTTCTAGTACCTCCTGTATGTCGTGAGTTTACAAAGATGGAACGTGCCTAAAAAGTGCTTACAATGTAGTACGGGAAATAGATATAAAGCAAATAATCATTACTTGGACATTTATCCAAGTGCCCTTTACATAGTCGGCACTTAATTTTGACCCTGACTTTGTCCGTGGTGTGCAGTTTCTAAGTCGGGGACACGTGGACTAAAGCAGTTGATGTGACTGATTTTGGTTTTGTGTTTGCCTCTAGACCAAGGATGCCCTCTTCACAATCCTCCATGACCTCCGACCCCAGGATCACTTCAATATCATTGGATTTTCCAACCGGATCAAAGTGTGGAAGGACCATTTGGTATCAGTAACTCCCAACAATATCAGAGACGGCAAAGTCTACATTCACCACATGTCGCCCACGGGAGGTAAATATGAGTCCTTCTTTTCACATTAGCTTGACGTGATAATAAGTGAGTAGCTACATTTTCTGCCAAGAGACGAGGATTTGAATGCTGAAGCTATCACAGGAAAGGAGATAACAGCTGAGCACTTTCCCAGAAGCTTAAGTTTCTCTGAACAGCGATTCTGTAAATTCTCCTCTTCCAGGCCCTGGACTAAGATGGTCAAGTAAGTTATGGGGGGAAATACCTGATAGGGTTTGGAACCTTTCCTGGTTTATCTCACGGATCCCGAGCAATGAAGCCGGATTTGTAAATTGTTTTAGGGTGTGGGAGTAAAGCCAATTAGATGAGGCAGTGTTTTGTGTGCTTGAATCCTAGCACCCTAGGCAGCAGCAGGTGGGACTGTGCCACTGCACCTGTAGTCCCTTCGGCGGGGCTGAAACATGAGCAGAGCAGGAATCCCAGGGGCCTGGGAGGTGCCGTGGATGGAAAGTGTGATGGGCTCGGAGTCTCTGCACACTTTGGTGCCGGGTTAGTGGGCAGAGGAGGGAAAGGTCATACATAATTCTAAGAAAACTAGATTATCAGAGCAGTATGCTAATGTTCCCCAGCTGTGCTAGATGTAAGTTCCTTCAACTCAGGCCTGGGTCTTACTCGGGCTGTCAAGTTCATCACTAATACAATGGACACATGACAGGTGCTCAATATTGGAGTGTTTGTTGGAACTGATCCTGACCACTCCCTCCTTTTTTCCTTTCTTTCTGCTTTTTTTAAAGCCCCACCTGAGTATCTGTTTATTAATTTTAGAGAGAGGAGAAGGGAGAAAGAGAGCGAGAGACATGGATGTGAGAGAGAAACATAAATTGGTTGTCTCCTGTTCACACCCCACATAGGACTGATCCCTCAACCTAGGTTTGTGCCCTGACCAGGAATCAGACCCACAACCTTTCCATGCACAGGATGACACTCCAACCCACTGAGCCACACTGGCCAGGGCCCTCCCCACTTTCTTAGAGGCCATTCACAGAGACACCATTACTTGTTGTCTCAGTTATTCTGCTTTGGTGGTCATCTGGAAACCCATGACACGTCCAGTTCAGTCTTTTTCCATTGAGAGTTTCTAGATTCATCATTCCCTCTCCAAGACAAAGTTCTGATTTCCCACATGAATTTCGTTTGGAACTTTATCTTGCTTGGACTGACCTTTGACTTACAATGGGGTTTCCTACCAGTCTCCACCACAGTGATATTTAGGAACTCTTTTACCAGTTGATGAGAGAAATACTAGATTAGATTTAATGCAATATTATAGCATCAATCTACGGCAGGAAGTTGACAAGGCTGTACAGTCCTGGATGAGAGAAACTCTTCTTCATCTTCGTGTATCCCCCAGCTTCTAGCATAGCCCCTGATATATGTATGCTGCATTCATATTCCAATTAAAATGTTCTGTGGAGGTGGGGATAAAGCTTTAGCAAATGGTTGGTGTGTATTACATTCTTTTGGAATTCGAACCTTGGAAACCTTATGGATTCCTTTATTTTTATTTCTTTATTTTTTTGGCACTTCATTGCCCCAACCTCAGCAGGTGGACAGGAAATAAATCTGCTCCTCTCAAAGGCGTGAAACATCAGAGTTGGGAGCAGATTCTGAAGTCAGATTGCTGGATTTGAATCCAGCTCCATCATCCACAAGTCATTTAATCTCTCTAGGCCTCCGTTTCCTCGTTCGTTAAATGGGGATAATAATGCAGTTGTTATTAGGATAAAATTAGTTAAAATGTTGCCAAGATTCTAGACAGGCCTTGTAACTTAGAATTACCCCATATGCCTGGGGGGCTTCTTCCTCCCCTCCCCACATGTCACTCCTGCTAATTCTTGAACAGTTGTGAGTGAACCACAGCCATGAATGTGCAGCCAGGTTAAGGAGATGAACACAAGCTTCCTGTTGAGCTGTCCCGTTTTGGTCCCACAGGCACAGACATCAACGGGGCCCTACAGAGGGCCATCAGGCTGCTCAACGACTACGTGGCCAACAACGACATTGGAGACCGCAGCGTGTCCCTCATCATCTTCCTGACGGATGGGAAGCCCACCGTCGGGGAGACCCACACCCTCAAGATTCTCAACAACACTAAGGAGGCCGCCCGAGGCCAAATCTGCATCTTCACCATCGGCATCGGGAATGACGTGGACTTCAAGCTGCTGGAAAAACTGTCGCTGGAGAACTGTGGCCTCACACGGCGCGTTCACGAGGAGGAGGATGCGGGCTCACAGCTCATTGGGTCTGTTTGTCTGTCTTCTTGGGATTATTATGAGAGGCTCTCAGAAGGGGATTAAGGGTTGGGTTTTACGGAAGACTCAGAAATGAGAATGGTTTGCTGCACCTTAGCCTTGAGTCTACTGGAAATGACGATAACTCATTATACTGGGAGATGTCATAATGGAGTTTGAAATCCATTAGGCAGGTCTGGCTGCAAATTCTGGTCCTGTTTTATGACTTTAAGCAAGATTTTAAGTTCCCTTGTTATAGAGTGAGGATTATGGTCAGTTGACAGAATTTAATGAGAAAACCTGTGTAAAGTATTGGCAGAATGGCTATCATGTGTTAGATATTCAACTAGCTATTTCAATTACAATTGTCTTCTTGACATTTCAAAGCACTTCCTGCTATATTTATTCTAATTCCACCCTCTTCAGTAGTTAGGAGAAGTAGTTATCTCCATGTTGAGTAGTAATTAAAATTATCATATTTTTATTTGGAAGCAAAATGACCATTTGACACTAGTCCCCGATCATATCTATATATATAAAAGCCTAAGTGACCAGCCAACTGGCCGACCAGCCAGTAGCTATGACACTCACTGACCATCAGGGGGCAGACACTTGATGCAGGAGCGGAAACCACAGGCATGGAAACATGGAACAGACTGATGAATCTCAGAGGGAAGGGAAGAGGGGGGAGGGCGGGAAGAGATTAACCAAAGCTCTTATATGCATACTAGAGGCCCGGTGGGGTCCCTCGGCCTGGCCTGTGGGGATTGGGCCAAAACTGGCTCTCCAACATCACCTAAGGTGTACCGGATTGTGAAAGGGTGCAGGATATATATATATATATATATATATACACACACTGAGTGGCCAGATTATTATGACCACCTGATGTTTGTAGGCAAATTAGCTATAATTTCACGCTGAATTTGCTAGAGGGCCAGATCATTATAAACGTCTGAATAGCACAACATACCTAAGTATCATTGCTGATCAAGTTCATCCTGTCATGTTGATGGCGTATCCCAATGGAGATGGCTTCTTCCAACAAGACAATGCGCCATGCCATGGTGCTCATATTGTGCAGGAGTGGTTTCAAGAACATGAGGGAGACTTTACCTTGCTTAGGTGGCCCCCACAATCACCAGAACTCAATCCAATTGAGCATTTGTGGGACAAAGTTAAAAGAGCCATCAGGCAGCTGGTTCCACAACCATCAAATCTCACAGAACTGGACAGTGCTATTCATCAGGCATGGTGTCAGATTCCTCGCATCACCTTTCAACATCTTGTGGAGTCAATGCCAAGAAGAATTGCAGCAGTATTGAAGGCAAAAGGTGGCCCAACGAAGTACTGATGGGGTGGTCATACTAATCTGGCCAGTCATAATAATCTGGCCACTGAGTGTGTGTGTGTATATATATATATATATATATAGATAGATAGATAGATAGAGAGAGGTGGAAAAGAAGCTAGAAGTGAGGTCTTCTAATTCAGTTCAGTGCCTTCCCTTTGATATCATATTGCCAAAAAGGGGTATAACTTTGCTGTTGATTCAATGACATGATGACTCCCAGCTCAGCACTATTGCTTTAATCCACTTTGTGGCATAAATTGTAGATACTTAAAAGAAAAAGTGAGCTTTAGGTACCTTTATAGGTGTTTAACAGCCATAATCAAAGAACATTCATTAATGATAAATCTAATTAAAGGTCTATAAGATGGAAAATAAAGATAGGTCCTTGGGATGCAGCTAGCCACCATTGTTTACCCAGCATTTTTGTCAAGATTTAAATAAAAACACAGATTAGCTTCCCACATTTTCAAAATCATTCAAAACTACATTAAAAGAGGGAGAATCTAATGCATTTTTAAAAAATAATGTGTCCATAAGCAAAAGCAAGTACAGTACATTGAAACAAACTGACTGCACTGCCATACTGCTAAAAATATTGTCACTACCCAACATTTATTGAGAACTTATGACAGACATTTCTATAGGCAGAAATCCTAGGAGTGGGTATATTAGGGTAACAGCTAAGCTGCCATGCAGATGACTCTCTCCTGTAATAGTCTGGACAGCTCAGTTTGGCTCCATGAGGTCATTCAGGGACTCAGGTTCCTTCCATTTTACCACTCTACACGCCTTAGATGTTGTTCTTAGCTGCAAGGTTGAAATGAGGTCACAGTGACTTCTGTATTCCAGCAATAAAAGTGGGGAAGGAAAGGAAAGCCAGAGCAAGCCATTCTATTTTACGCAAGAATTACAGAAGGTACGCATATCACTTCCATTCATATTCCATTGGGGAGAACATGGCCATATTTGGCCACAATAGAGGCTAAGAAATGTAGTTTGTAGCTGGATGGGCATCATCAAATTAAAACTAATTTATTATGAAAGAAGGGGAGACTGGGTCTGGGGAGACAGTAGTCTACCAAAGTAGTTACTGTTAATGTTCCAATTTTATAGAGGAAGAAACTGAAGTTTAGAGAGGTTAAGTTATGTGTCCCAAGACATACAGCAAGAAAATAGCTGAGGTGGAAATCTAATGCCACAGCCTATGCTTTTTAGATTTTTGGAAAGGGATTTTAATAGTCTCTTTATGCAGAAAGTAGCAAGCTTGTGATATAACTAGAAGAAAAGCCAATGTAAGCAAATGCTGCTTTACGCAAAAGCATAGTGGCAAGGTCAAGGTCAGATTTCTCAAGTATAATGTGCTTATTAAAACACGACATGTGTTTGGTTCTAAGAAAAATGTTTTAAGAGGCCCTTTGAGAAACTTAGGTGTGTACAAAGGAAAGTTACCAAGAGTGGTTAGGGAACCTTGAAATTATGTCACCGGAAGAAGAGTTCATGAAACTGGGAATTGATTAGACTGCATAGAGATGACACCTAGGAGCAGTGTGTGCCACGCCTCTAAATGGCGGTTGTATTGAAGATAGATTTTGCTAATTCATGCTATGCTGCTCCAAAAGGCAAAAGTGAGACCAGTGGGTGGAAATTTCAGGGAGAAGACTGTGATCTACTACAAGGAGGTTCCTCCTCCTCCTCTGAGCAGTTGAAAGAGAGGAGGAAGCTTAGTGAGGCACAGTTCTTGATCACCAGTGGTGTTCAAGCTACTGCTGCATAACCTCTTATGAGCATTGTTCTGCTGGTAGAATGTTGGATTTGATTGCTTCTAAGATTAAGGTCACCCCTCCAACAGCCCACCATTTCCTTTAGGACCTGTGCTGCCTACAGTCAGGGCTGGGTCCTAACTCTCTTTCTCTTATTTTACTCCAGGTTCTATGATGAGATCAGGACCCCTCTGCTCTCTGATATCCACATCGATTACCCACCCAGCATCGTGGAGCAGGTTACCAGAACCCTCTTCCCCAACTACTTCAACGGCTCAGAGATCATCATTGCTGGGAAGCTGGTGGACAAGAAGATAGATCGACTGCACGTGGAAGTCAGGGCTAGCAATAGTAAATTTGTCATATTGAAGACGGATGTGCCTGTGGGGCCCCAGAAGGTGGGGAATGACGTCATAGGAAGCGCCAGGCCCAAGGGTGAGGATGAGGAGGACCCCAACCACCTCAAGCGTCTCTGGAGCTACCTGACTGTAAAGGAGCTGCTGAATTCCTGGCTGCAGAATGACAACGAGCAAGAGAAGGAGCGACTGAGGCAGAAGGCCCAGGCTCTGGCCATGGACTCTCGCTTCCTCACCCCGTTCACCTCCATGAAGTTGAAGAAATCCACACTGAAGACAAGGAAGCTGGAGGACAGCCATGGCATGGCTGCTGCAACAGGGCCTGAGACAGTGATGCAGAGTCTGCAAGGCTCCAACCTGCAGCCAGGTAACTGACTCCAGGGATGGCCAAATGTAGGGGCCTAATTTGTCCCTTCTACAGACTCCTTCTCAGGCAAGGTCCTCTCATCAGGAGTCTGTTTTATTCTGTGGTATTATAATTTTTATAAGCGATAACCCCACATGCAGTTCCTAGTTTTCAGGGACTGTGTTCAATTATTGTGTTTGTTCTGTTATAAACTGTGGATCTCTGTAGAGACATTAGAGAGGGTGGCAGTTGCTTCAGAAAGGTTGCCTGATGAAATTCATCCAACCATCAATCATCAATACTGAGTGCCTAACATTTGCCAGTCATTATTGAAGGCAATGAGATGAACAAACAAATAGACAAATGTTCACTCTTTAAGTGCCTTTCCACATATTTAAGTACTTCAGAGTTATATAATTTTATGTGTATGCTGGATTTACTTCCTAAGTTTCCTAAGAACATAGGTGAGAACTGACTTCCTGATTCTTGAGAGAATTCACCCTTTATATACGTGTCACTCAGAAGCTAAATAGTAACTGTCATCAGTCTCAGTGACATTTTGATGGGGGAAATAGAAGCAAGGAGAACAGGAAGTGGAAAAGAAAATTACTTCAACCAAAACTGAGGATTGTATTCTCAGTAGTATCTGTTTGTGGAAAATGGCTTTTTTTTTTTAATGTGTAACATTTTCATTAAATTTCTGTCAAGTTCACATCTCCTCAGGAGGGGGAACTGATGTTACCCCTGGACCTGCAAATGCTGTCTCATTTATTCCTCACACTCTAAACTCCTAGAAGAGCCTAGCTGGTGTGACTCAATTGTTGAGCATTGACCTATGAGCCAGGAGGTCACTGGTTCAATTCCCTGGTCAGGGACATGCCTGGATTTTTGGCTCGATCTCCACTAGGGGGTGTGCAAGAGGCAGCCAATCAATGATTTTCATCCTTGATGTTTCTCTCTCTCTCTTCCTCTCTGAAATCAAGAAAAATATATACAAATCCCCACAAAACTCTGAGAAGCACTAGGTGTGGTGAAGAGAGCATGAGTTTAGAATCCAGAAAGCTGCCTTTCAGCTCACCAGTCCTCCTGACCAGTGTGAGGTTCAGCAAGTTTCTGAACCTCTCTGAGCTTCTATTCCTTCGCCTATAACATGTAGATAATAACTTCCCTGAAGGGCCATTGCAAGGATTGAATGTGTAAAGTCTTTGGCACATATGAGAGTTCAACAAATGTTTAGAATTCCTCCCCTTGAGGAATGTAGAATTAGACATTTATTGAAAAGTTCAGGCCCTAATATAGAGGTTAAAAGTGATGTGTTGCCTTTTTAGAAAGAGTGGAGCTTGTCTTGGCAAAACCAGTACAATTTTAGTTTTGATGAAAAGCAAATTGTGTGATGCTATGAAATAGCCATATGAAGAAAGAACCAAAAAATATTATTTGGAATTGAATTTTCCTGAAGCGTCAGTTAGTACTCAAGACAATCTTTGTTTTCTTAAAGCTAAGATGAGTTTTTATTTCTTTCTTTTTTCTTTTTTGAGTGTCTGTGGCAGCTGCCACTCACCAAGGCTTCTCACAGCAGCCATCCAAATTGAGAAGTTGCTTCCCTGTGGTCTGCCTGATTCTCCCGGGTCCTGCTGGGCCAGGACCAGTGCGGGAAAGATAGGGACACATAGAAACTCTGAGATACTTTGATCTTTAATTTCTGTGAGGGCCAAAAGTTAGTGAAGAGGGGTATAATTTTGTTAATACAGACAATTTGAAATAAGATATTAATGTTATTTTATTTGTTGAAATTAATTTACTTTTAGGTTATTCTTTAACTGATTATTTATTTTTGCCTGCTGCTTTATGGATTGTGTTTACACACATAGCAATAGACACTGGATTCTAATTTCTTTTTACATTTTTGCATTTTCTATTGTTGTTGTTTTCTTTATTAAGTATGGTACAAAAACACATTACATAAAATTTACCTTCTTAACAATTTGTAAGTGTACAGTTCAGTAGCATTCAGTATATTGATGTTGCGAAACTGATCGCCAGAACTTTTTCATCCTGCAAATCTGAAATTCTGGACCATTGAACAAGTGTACTTTTCCCCCTCCTCCTATAGCTATACCTGAATTAAGATGGAATATTCCCCCCAGTATATGCACAGAAATCGCAGACAAAAAGACCATTATCTAATTTATAAAAGCATAAAGTAATTAAGCTTCCGCATGTTGCACTTTATTTGTGTGTTGTGAGGCCAAGCTCCTTTAAATCATCCCTCCAAGTTGCTGAGGGTGTCAAACAAGACACTATATGTTTGAGAGCTCTGAATACACAAAGGGTCACACAGTGACAAGATAACCACTATTACTTTTACCCCTTGATCACCATTTAAGACAAGGAATGCAGGAATACTGATGACCAAAATTTGAATGTTTATTGTGCCTGGATTATAGAGTTGTTTCTCTTTTAAGCATTTGGTCCAACCTGAAAAAGGCAAGATACAACTTGTATAGTATAACCCATTAAAACACACACACACATATATCTCTGTGGGGAAAGAAAAAACGACAGGTGATGTTTTTAAATTGCTACGAATGTATCTGAAAGCTATATTTTACTCATCTCAATACTCTCCTCTCTGTACCCCTCACTTCATCCTCTTTAATGAATAACAGTGGTTGCTATTTTCCTTTCTTTTATAGGATCTACTCTCAAGAAACCATATAACCCAAGAATTAAAGTCTCCAGAACATCAGGTAAGGAAAACAATGTATGCAATTTGCAAGTTTTTATGTTTAGAAAGTGGACAACCAGGAATGCCCTGAAGCCAGTTAAAATGCTAGCTCCATAGAAATGTGACATGGGGGCCCATATTCTTAGCCCAAGCCGGCAGCATGAGGCAGTTCTGAGAACCAAGATCATCATTAAACTGTTACATAAGCACCGTGGATAACAGGCCCAGGAGCCTGGCAACAGCCCTGATGGAAGGATGGGTAGCAGACTCATAGTCTCATCATTGTGGAATTTAAAAGACATTTGTTTTAGAGATCTGAAGCATGCGTGTTTTACAAAAATTACTTTATTATTTTTTAATCTCTGGTTTAGAGGGGATAATAGAAAAAAATACCAATTCTCTGGAATTATAATAAAAATCCAGATGAGATAATAACACAAAGGCTGGGTTGGATTCTTAAAATGTGCACATCTCTTTGTAAGTCTTGCTGCTGATGTGCTGGACGTGCATGTTCATAAAACCAGGGACATCCTCGGGATGAGCTGTGTGGATAGGAAACCCAGTCTCCAGCGGACAGAATGCAATTCCTCTGGACACACACATGCTTGATGGATACAAGAAAATGTTTCTCTGGATGCACATGGAGTAATGACTTTCTCCTCTAGTTTTTGGGACAAGCAACATCTTTCCTTGTAAAGGGATTTGGATGAGTTGAGGAAAAATGATGTGGTGTGAGCCCAAGAAACTCTCAGAGAACTGTCACTTAGCTATGTTCCTGCTGACTCTGTGTCCTTCACTTGTCACCAGCCCTCTGTTAGGCTAGGTCATTACTACTGTCGGGCAAGGCTGGTGTGCATCTGGCGCCATGAATGTCCCTAGTGCTATGGCACTCTCCACTTGGTGGTCAAAGGAGAAAGGAAATGATTGGTGTCATGCAGGAAATTGAAAAAAGCAGGCTCCATAATAGTGGGGGTGTCCTATATAATAAAAGCCTAATATGCTAAGTGTCTGGTCATCTGTTCAACCAATCAAAGCGTAATATGCTAATGATATGCTAAGGTAGTTCAACCGCTCACTATGACATACACTGACCACCAGGAGGCAGACAGTCGACCGGTTGACCAGTTGCTATGATGTGCACTGACTACCAAGGGACAGATGCTCTGACTGGTAGGTTAGATTGTTGCTGGGGTCCAGGAATGAGTGAGAGTGAGATGGGCCGGACATGCCTTGGAGCCCTCCGGCGGTCCCTCCCGGGCTGGCCAACATCCTGCGTCCCTCCCTGCCTCAATCGTGCACCGGTGGGGTCCCTCAGCCTGCCCTGCGCCCTCTCACAATCTGGGACCCCTTGAGGGATGTCGGAGAGCCGGTTTTAGCCTGATCCCACAAGCCAGGCCAAGGGACCCCACTGGTGCATGAATTTATGCACTGGGCCTCTAGTATGGCAATAACCCTCTTTCATTTTTGTTTCCCACTTACCTTTCAAAGCTTAGTTGTCTGTGTTTGGCCAAGGTGTGGTGAAAGGGAGCATTATATTTGAATTTAGGGGACCTGAGTTCAAAACCTTACTTTACTGTGTACCAACTGTGTAACTTTGGTGAGTGACTTCACCTCCCAGACATGTTGCTCATTTGGACATTCAGGATCATTGACAGAAGAATCAAATAAGTAATTCCTGGAAAAATATAAAAGAGTATTACACAGGGAAGGCACTCAGTAAGTGTCTTTTCTTTCTGTTTTCTCCTGTGTTTTCCTGCTCTGCAGCGGATGGAGACCCCCATTTTGTCGTGGATTTCCCCTTGAGCAAGCTCACTGTCTGCTTCAACATTGACGGGCAGCCCGGGGACATCCTAAGGCTGGTCTCTGATCACGCGGACTCTGGTAAGTTCTGCCCTCCATTGTGGCTTCTGTGCAAGAGGCAGGTAGACATCAGGTCTCCTCTGTTCCAAAGATGGATGTATATATTAGGGGCTCCTCACAGATGCTCAGTGAGGATTGTTGATGATTAAAGGAATTAGACTGTGTGCTGAGCTTGGAGGCAGGAAGACATGCCTTGGAAACCCTGCTCTCTGTCTTAACTAATTTTGTGGCCTTGGCTACTCAACTAGAGAGTTCTTGTTGTCTCTCCTGTAAAACAGTGATACTCATGTACTGGTCTCACCAGTCTATTGTAGAGACTTAATTAAATAATGAAACCGAAGTTGTTTTGAAATAAACAAATGCTATACGAATTCATGATATATTATTGTTATTATGTCTTTCCATTCAAAAACTGCTGGTGCGATGTTCTAAATTCATTTATCTCAGCTCCTCCGTGACTAAGATGTTAAGCCCCATGTTAATTACTCGGCTTTGTGTGCAGAGAATGTGGGTGTAAGAATGGCTCTGATCCCCTTTGTTTCGTAGAGGGACCACGTAAAAGAGATTGGTATATAAAAAGCTTCTCTTGGCCTTGGCCCATGTGGCCCAGTTGGTTGGAGTGTTGTTCTGTGCACCAAAAGGTTTTGGGTCTCATTCTCAGTCAGGGCACATACTAGGATTTCAGATTCGATCCCTAGTCAGGGGGTGTACAGGAGGCAACAGTCGATGTTTCTCTCTCACGGCAATGTTTTTCTTTCTCTCTCCCTCCCTGCCTCTCTTCTGCTCTCTCTAAGATCAATAAGCATGCCCTCCAGTGAGGATTATAATTAACAATAACAACAGAAAGCTTCTTTCTACATGCAGGTAACAGTGCCTCAGGATGGCATGTGGACAGCCATGCAGCCCGACTTTTGAGGACAAGCTTTGCAGTAAACATTCTGGCATTTCTCAGTTCTAAGAAAATTCCTCAGTTTCTTGGAAGGCTAGGTGACAGAGGGCCCCACAGCAGGATGATGGAGTCATGTAACGTTTGATTTTAGGCTCCTCACTCACCTTGCTCTCTTCAGCCTTCCTAGCCTTAGAACCAATTCTCAGCTTTTTTGTAACTCAAAAGGCTCAGGAGTGAGATAGGGCCTAACTGTGCCCCTCCCTGGAAGTGCCTCCCCCTCCTATCCCTGAGCCATTCTCTCATTCCTGTGTTCAGTGTGGGTCCAGGATGGGAAGCTCAGTGGAAGAAGCTTGGAGCCTTAAGGCGGAAGTACTTGATCTCGCTCATGTGGAGCTTTTTCCTTTTCCCTACCCCTTGGCCCAGAGAAAGCAGTTTTCTCCTGGGATGTCCAAGAAGTTGCTAGTCAAGATGTAGGGGAAGATTATCCCCAAAGCAGAGAAAATAAGAGTTAATTATATAGCAATATTTTATTAATGCAAATTACCTCTTTGCTGAGAGCAAAATACGCTTAATGTACATGATCTAATTCAGCCCCAAACATCTGATGGAGAATTGCCGTCTGTCTGGACAGCACCGATTGCTAGGGGTGTGGCTCACACGCCTCACTCGGGTCTAGTAAAGTTGCTGTGTTCATGATGGCGAAGTGAAAAAATAAAAAGAGTTCTATTTGCTGGCCATTGGCAGCTGGCACATATGCCACCTCCTGTGCACCTCACCACAGTCCTGTTAGGTTTCATACCCCCTTGTACAGATGAGGACATTGAGGCTCAGTGTTTTAAAGTGACTGGTCCGGAGGTGCACACCTAGAAGGTGGAAGAACTTGAGTTGTGGACTGAGCATAATCCTAACCTCTGCATTATACCACACTGCTCAGTGGCATCACAGCGTCTCCAAATCAGGATCAGTAGCAACTGGTAGATAAGAAATTCTGTATGTCTCTTTGTCCCTACAGCCAGAATGAAAGAAATAACAGAATGAACACAAACAATCTGTTAATCCTTATTATATCTTGACCCCCAAACCTACATCATCCTTCCCCTTCCCTGAGATACTGGTCAAACACGGGGAAGAAATTCCCTCCTAACTTTATACATTCACTCATTTCTTCACTCATTCAGCAGGCATTGAGTGGCCTCTACTTGAAAGTGAAAGTTCATGGTGTGAGAGCTACAAAGATAAGGCCAGAGAAGGAGGGAGAGTTTGATCAGATGCCTTTGGCATGAAAGTAGGATAGTTTTTCTAACCATTGCTCTCTTCCCCTCTGCCTTTAGGTGTGACGGTGAATGGAGCGTTAATCGGGGCCCCCGCTCCTCCCAACGGCCACAAGAAGCAACGCACTTATTTCCGCACCATCACCATCCTCGTCAACAAGCCAGAGAGGTCATACCTGGAGATCACGCCGCACAGGGTCATCCTGGATGGCGGGGACAGGCTGGTCCTACCCTGCAACCAGAGCATGGTAGTGGGGAGCCGGGGGCTAGAGGTGTCCGTGTCTGCCAATGCCAACGTCACCGTCACCATCCAGGGCACCATTGCCTTCGTCATCCTCATTCACCTCTACAAAAAGCCGGCCCCCTACCAGCGAGACCACCTGGGTTTCTACATCTCCAGCAGCAAAGGCCTTTCCAGCAACTGCCATGGACTGTTAGGTAAGCAGCTGCTCTTCCCGCGGGGTCTGAGGAGAGCACTCGGCTCTGAATGAAGCTGGTGCTGCCAATAGCGTCAGCTTGATGGAGACATTCAGTGGGAAGCTGGTCTTTACACATATCACAAAAGTTGTATTTCTTGCCTCCTCATGACTTTCTGGAATAGGAGTGGGCTTTATAAACGAATTATCACTGGCCTTCTGGGAAAGTGAGCAAAGAAATTGGGAGTAATCCTCTGGTTCCTCATTCTCAGCAAGAAGATACAAAGAAGGGGCAGTCCACAGCCCAGCACCCGTGCGCCACGGCGTTTCTCCCACAGCAGCCACCCACACTGTGTGAGCAGCAGCAGGCTGTCCATTTGGACTGGCTTTCTTCGACGTGCAGTTTCGTGTGGGCTCCTGGCCCACAAGTGAAGAGCCAGCGCTGCTGGGCTCGGTTTAGAAAGCAGGATTTCCTGGCACTTGAGCTGCACGCATTTCTGCAGTGCCTGCCTGCCAAGTGTGAGCTCCCTCTAAAGACACAGACCAGCATCCTTGGCCTTAGCGACGTCCTCACTTGACCTGGGGAATTCTGATGATGTGTCTCAGGAGCCAACTGAACTGACTGCTGTACACACCCTTGGCCCAGTACAGTCCACAAACCTAGTATGGAGGGTGCTGGGACCAGGGAGGAGACAGGGGGAGGCCTAACTCTTCCTTCTTTATCTGGCCCTCTTCTTGCCCTCCCAGCTCAGTAAGAGACTCTGGTTCTCTCTGTTCGCTGGTTAGGCAGCTTTCCAGTGTCAGCAAGAAGGCAGCTTCCAGATGTGGAGGCCGATACCTATAAAACCTCAGGTCTCTCCTCTCCATATGCCCCCAAACACGTGTTCTATCACTTACGCTGGAGAAGGCGTGAGTGGCTTCTGGCAGAGTCCACCTAGGAGTCAATCTCTGACATCATGAATCCCCTTCCTCTGGGTACCACATGTGCATTTGCTGGTCACTGAAGGCCTGAATTGATGTCAGATTTTTTTCCTGCACGATGTAGCCTGCACTCTACTTAGACCTGATGCTTCTCTTGTCCATTCAGGTCAGTTCCTGAACCAGGATGCCAGACTCACAGAGGAGCCTGCTGGGCTCAGCAAGAACACCACCAGTCCTCCATTCCCAAAGGCAGATGAGAAGTCTGAAATGGTCCTGAAGGTGAAAGGGCACCAGGTCCCGGTGGTCTGGAAGCAGAGGAAAATCTACAATGGGGAGGAACAGATAGACTGCTGGTTTGCCAGGAACGCCGCCCAGCTGCTCGACGGCGAATACAAGGATTACCTGGCAGCCCATCCTTTTGACTCAGAGACTACATTCGGCCTGGGACTATCCAGGGGACTCTGACACTAGCGTGCATTAATGTAAGAGTGCATGACAGGGAAATGGCCTTTGGGGACACCGCCGTGCAGTTCTTGTTGCTGGCCTATCCCCCATCTCTTGGCAGTTAGCTGCAACCCCTGGCCTGCCCCTGGTGGCCTGTGGGTCTGACATCGGCTTAAGCAAAGAGTAGGATCAGGGAGCTGAAGTGAAATGTTATTTCCTCTGCTCCCTCCTCCTGCCATGCTCTCCTTATGTCCTATAGAGAAAGATGGTAGCATCAAGGGGGGAAGGTCATGATTATAAGCAAGAAGTCTGTGTCTTATACCAACTGGCTTGTCCATCTCATAGCCTACCATACAGTAACTCTGATGAAGGAAGGGTGCTGCAAAGTTTGTTTTCTCTGTGGAAAAAGCCAAGTTTGGGCACACAGCTTTTCTCCTTATAAAAGCTTAGGACTCTTTCCTCTTAGCACTGCTACGATCTCCAGCCTCTGTTTCAGGGGATCCTCCGATGGAGCCCAGGCCACGGGTCATACTAATAGTATGGACATTTGATCATTGTAAACAATTAAGTCTTTTCTTAGAGAAGATTTTCTTCTGCTATAATATCTTGCCCTTGAAAATTAGTTTTCATTTTTATAAAAAATTGATTTGGAAATAGGAAGCCTGTATCCCAGCTACCCATCTCTTTCTAATGGGTTTTGTAAAATGCTTTACTTTGCCAATGGATATTCTCCTATTTATTCCAGTAAGCTAAATGCTTATAATAAAGAGGACAACTCCGCATGGATGTGTTTTACTGGCCTGTCTTGGTGCTTGTGGTTGGCCAGTTGAATGGCAAGGCCTTTGCTGGGCACTCTTTAGCCTTCATCATAATTGCAGCTTTCTTTGCTCCTGATCTTCCAGGAGGCAATATGGTAAAGTAGGCTCTCCCAGTGCTGGACTGGGAGAGACACAGCACAGGGAGTGTCCAACAGCTGACATATAGGAATCAACCTGTGCATTCTCTGCAGGAAGTGGGCACATGTTTGCAAAGCCTAAGATGCCTTCCACACCTCAAATAGGCAAAGCCAGGAAATCAACATGAGTAAGGAGCTCTTATGGGATCAGATGTGTCCAGAATGTGGACACATCTGATCCCATTGGGGAAAGGTTAAAATCAGAGGTGGCTTCAAGAATCAGTGACAGTCAGCCTTCTGATTGTAGACACCCTCTAAGCAGCCCATTCACATTATCAAGGGGACACTGCCTGCTAGTGACATCAGAGCCTTGTTTCCTGCCCCCATCACCAGTTCTCATTTTTTGCTGTTTGCTCTACATTGGACCACCCAAGTTCAGAAAGCCTGACCCTCACTGAGTGAGGGGCACAGTCAGGATGCAGATGGACACAGGGGGCACTTGTGCCAAACAACCGAGAAAGGGAGGCTTGGGTCAGAGAAATAGAATATTTAGATATGAGACGGAATGAAATAAAGGCCTTTGTGCTGGCTTCACAGGAGGTTTCTCTGAGTCAGGACTGACTCCAGGGCAGACTTTCATGAAATATGGAAGCGTACTTAGCACTTGGAGGGAAATCAGAGTTACTAAAATTGTTTATCGGACTTGCTCTCCTGTGGGAACCATTTGAGCAACAAAAAGATCTCCACATGTTCCTGTTGGACCAGGAGATTAAGTTAGTGCTGGGGGATTCTTCAGTCCTCTCAGAGTCTCAGTCTCTCTCCTCTTCGTGAACCCACCAGACCATGGCATGTCCGCTGTGTTACCTTTTACTCCCATCTTCCCAGACTAGCTGCCTGTTTCCCTGCCAGTGGTATGAGGACACCTGCCTAGACTGACAGATGCTTCCATATTTCAGAGCTCAAGGGAAGAGGAGGAGCATGAGCCAGGGCCAGCCAGTGCCCGTCCAGGCTCCATGGGGACCTTCCTGTTATGTAATCTCAGTCCAACCTGGGTAGATGCCCCTTGAGCCAAGAGGCCGGCCTGCTGAGTTAGCACGTGGAGCAGTGATCTGTGCTCCAGGTGAGGCCTCAGCTGGAAAGGAAGCTACTGCCAGACATTCCCAGTTACTACTGTTTTTCTAAGAACAGTGACAAAAATTCCAGTAGACTACCAAACCTAACTCACCTACTTAGAAAAAAAACCACTTTTTTAAGTATCAAGGTTGAACTTTATTATTTTAAAGTCTTTACTTTTCTTTTAATCACACTTTTCTTTCTCCTTCTCTTCGGTTGTACACCTGTTTTTATTGCTAAAGGTATTTACTATTAAATTTTCTCTTTCAGCCCGAGACTGTAATAGATGTGAGCTCGAAACTCCACACCCATGTGATAGTTAGGACCTTTTAATTTACTTGAAGAATGTAGTATTTTCTGTTGGCCATGTGTGTGAATAGCAAGCTCTTTCACAGTCAATGAAGAGCAGTGGAGTACTCTCTCCTCAGGTGGAGAAGCTGAGGCAAAGTTGGGTGATTTTTCCCAGGTTATGTAACAGACTCAGAAGAGGGCCTGGCTGAACCTCCAGAACTGCTTTTCTTAGCTTTGATGTAATTTCACCATTGAGGCAATCATTTGTTTTCCTTAAGCATTTATAAATTGAGGGAGGGTAACTAAATAAGAAGTTCAATGTGCCCTAGCCAGTTTGGTTCAGTGGATAGACCTGCGGACTGAAGGGCACAGGGTTCCATTTCAGTCAAGGGCATGTATCTTGGTTGCAGGCTCGATCCCCAGCCCTGGTTGGGGCCTGTGTAGAAGGCAACCAATCGATGTGTCTCTCTCACATCAATGTTTCTCTCTCTCTCTGTCTCTCCCTCTCCCTTCCATTTTCTCTAAAAATTAATGGAAAAATATCCTTGGGTAAGGATTAACAACAACAAAAAAGATAAATGAGATTGGGAAATATGTTGCAATTAGAGGACATAAATCTCATGTTATCATCATAGCTACTGTTAAGATGTCATAATAATTGACTAAGATCTTCAAAGTCTTCATTTCTGGGTTTCCGTCCCCTCGTGCATCTAAAAAGAATGGTGTCTGATGGGTCATCTTTCAGGGTCTCCTAATGTAAAGTTTTACATTCCCCAACTAAAATGGATTGAACATTCTCTACCCAGCTGTGCTGGGTGCTTAATCTTTTTCCATTTGACTTTTCCATGATATACTACTTCAGGTTGGGAGTTGGGAAGCACACCTCTTTGTTTCTATCAGGAGTAACATTAAATTTTTAATTGAATCATGTATCCTCATGAGAAGTGGATTAGGAACAGGAATAATTTCTTTAAATTTATTTCTTGACTAAAGTGAATGCTATGGACTGAATGTTTGTGTCCCCCCAAATTCATATGTCCAAGCCCAAATCCCCTGTGTGATGAAGGGAGGTAGAGTCTTTTGGAGGTGATGAGGTCATGAGGTTGGGGCCCTCATGAATGAGATTAGTGTCCTTATAACAGAGACCCAGAGAGCTCCCTTAACCCTTCTACCATGCAATCGTATTGGTAAAGGACGCCATCTATAAGCCAGATAGTGGGCTCTCATCAGACACCAAATCTGCCAGTGTCTTGATCTTGGATTTTCCAGCTTTTAGAACTGTGAGAAATGAATGTTTGTTGTTTAAACCCCCCAATCTCTGGCATTCTTGATATAGCAGCCTGAGCCAAATAAGATACTGAATCAACAAATGAGATCTTTTCATTTCCTCAAGCCCCACAGAATGTATACAAACAGTGCTGTTATTAAATTTGGAGGACTCTTGAGGCCAGAAGAACACAATCCAATAAATTAATGGCAAATAAAACAGCACAGCTAAACAAACACTTATAAATGTAACTATAAGTATTTATTTTAGTCAGTTTAAAATAATAAGTAGGGTACAAGATAGTTCACATTCAAGAGACATTTTTCTTAAAAATTTATAGGAGAATGACATAGAAAAATAAACAACATATTGGCATGTTTGTGTTTTTAGTGAAAACAGAGTTAAGGCTCTAGAGCAGTGGTTCTCAACCTTCTGGCCCTTTAAATACAGTTCCTCATGTTGTGACCCAACCATAAAATTATTTTCATTGCTACTTCATAACTGTAATGTTGCTACTGTTATGAATCGTAATGTAAATATCTAATATGCAGGATGGTCTTAGGTGACCCCTGTGAGAGGGTCGTTCGACCGCCAAAGGGGTCGCAACCCACAGGTTGAGAACAGCTGCTCTAGATAATAAAACTTGATGATTCTAGTTGCATTGCCTGTTTGTAGGAATTTATGAATTACATAAAATATATGTAAATGGAGTAATGAATGACATTGGAAGAATAATGGTAAGACACACAAATTGCTATATAGGACAGTAAATGTACAGCAGCCATTCCTGGCCTTTTATAAAACTGTCAAATAAGTAGAGAAGTGTCTTAAACCTCTCAGTACCTTATTTCCTGGAACTCTAGCATCTCAAAGTTTGATCACCTTCTTATCAGGCCACTCATTTGCACACACTGGCCACCATCTTGCTCAGAACTTCTTCCATTTGGGTCATTTTCCTTCTCAAGGGGCATCTCCAGCCTGTGGTTCTGGCATCCCATTTCCAGTTCTGAGTGGTCCTGTTGGTCTTTCTCAGATTCCCACTGAGCTA
Organism: Myotis yumanensis; assembly: GCF_028538775.1. Taxonomy (NCBI): domain Eukaryota; kingdom Metazoa; phylum Chordata; class Mammalia; order Chiroptera; family Vespertilionidae; genus Myotis; species Myotis yumanensis. Next base: position 165,293,716 of record NW_027223752.1, on the reverse strand, counting down.
TGCTAAGTTCTGAGTGGTGAGTGGTGCAGCACCCGAGTAGAGCCAAACCAGACAGAGCGGGAGTGAAATGTCCCTGGGAAGCCGTGTTACAAACAAGCAAATGCCTGGTCTCAAGGACTCGAAGTCGACCTCTCTGGGTTTTGGCTTCTTCACCTATAAAACAAAGGGACTGACGAGATAACTTCTCAGGTCTTGTGATTTTCATCTTCTGTCTGCATACAAAGGTATTTCCTGAACTTCCAAGTAATAAATACAAGATGATTCATTCAGTGACTCCAGTGTATTTCTAGATTTAGTGTCCCAAAGCTATGGAATCAGAGGAAAACAAAGTCCATACTGCCATGGTTCACAGTTTTGAGGAGGAGATAGAATGAATACAAAGACTGGCAGAGAGTGTGGGAACCCTGTAAGAACTTGGCAGAGGAATGCTGTCTGAGCATTGGCAGGCACACCACTGAAGGTGGGAAGGGGTTGGGAACCACTCTCAAGATGTACAGTGTTAAACTGCAAGGAAGAAGAGTGCATGCAGAGGCAACACATAATACACTTTCTCTATAATGTTAAGCAGCTGGGAACATCTTCTGAATCGAAGCAGTCTTCTTACTCTGCTCAGTTTTCAAACACTGCTCTGTAGATCCAGCAGTTGCTGAGATCCCACAGTGGGTAATGCTCAGTAGAATCCCAGGTTTCTACCTCCCTTGACCTTGTCCCAGATCTGTCTTCATTACAAGCTTCCTTTACTCCAACTCCTAGGACATAGGAGAGTCTGGGGGAAGTCACAAAGCTCCCCCAGGTGTCTATTCAGTCAGCAGGGCCTCCACTGGCATTCAGCAAACCTAAATCCTTTTCTCCCAAAGTGCATTGGCCTGGATGGCCCCTGTATTCTTCTTCAGCTTTGGAGACCACCTCATCCTCAGTTTTCCACAGGATGCTGCCCCCTATTTTGTTGAGAAAACTGCAGGAGCTGCCTCATTCACTGTCTCATATCAAAGTGGCTCTATCATCACATGGCTTTCTCACCATCATACCCCTTCCTTCCAAGCATAACTGACTACCTTCATTCCAGGTCCCCTCCATTCGCGTTTCCTGTGGGCAGTTGCCTAAATTATTCCTTTTCATTCTAGAATCTCCAAACTATTGTTCCCCACTAGGTTCTTTTCTCTTGATTTCACATATCATTCCAGATGTCTCCTCTGGTCTGAAACTATTCTCTCTGCTTGGGCTCCTGAGGGCTTCTGTCTTCTCTTTTATTTCTATGCCAGGCTTGCTGTAGTGCTTGGTATTCAAACCCTTATTTGTCTTTGTTAACCTCCTACTCAGTTGCTTGACTCATCAGGTTCAGCTTCTGTCTTCACCACGCTAATGGAACTGTTTCTCAGACATCACGTTACCATTCCTGAGGTCCAGGTCCAGCTATCAGTGTCTTCAGCCTCACCACATGACGACATTGGTCTCTTTTACAGTGCTAGTTCCCTTTGCTTTTTGATTTAAAAAAAATTTTTAGTCTCTTTTGCTTAATTTTTTTCCTCCCACCAAACTGTGGACCTACACTAAAGGTAGATCCTTTGTCCTCTACACTTTCCACCCTACACTCTCTCCCTTAGAGATCTCATCCCTTGCATGGCTTCATCCTCTGGCTCTGCATGGAAGTCTCCTGCACATAAGTCTGCAGTATGGATTTCTCATCTTGGGATGCTTCCTTTTAGTTAATCTGGCATCATCTCAGACTCAGGAACAAAATCAAAACTTTACATCTTCAAAATGTCTACCATTTTATTAAAGTACTAGAAGCCCAGTGCACGAAATTTGTGCACAGGTGAGGGTGTCCTTCAGCCCAGCCTGCACCCTCTCACAATCCGGAACTGCTGGGTCCCACCATTAGCCTGCCTGCCTGCCTGATTGCCCCAAACCACTTCTGCCTGCCAGCCTGATCATCCCCTAACCATTCCCCTGCAAGCCTGGTTGACACCTAACTGCTCCCCTGCCAGCCTGATCACCCCCAACTGCCCTCCCCTGCTGGCCATCTTGTGGCTGTGGGCGCCACCATCTTTGAGGGTGTGACAGTCAATTAGCATATTCCCTCCTTATTGGCAGTGGGCACTGCCATCTTTGTGAAGTTGTGAAGGTCTATTAGCATATTCCCTCTTTATTAGATAGGATTAGAAACCCAGTGCATGAATTTGTGCATGGGTGTGATCTGGCCGGCCAGCCCTGCCATGATCAGGACCCATTGGGCTGGCCGGGGGGAGGGGCTGTGGGTGGTTGGCAGGCTGGCCCCGACCCCTGTCAAACTACAGTCGAACTCCCAGTGGAGGGGACAATTTGCATGTTATCCTTTTATTACATAAGATTATTATATAGGATTTGAAATTTGTAATCTGAGAAGATAGGAAGAAGGTCCAGCACAGTCCTTTTTTATTTTGATTGTTGCAAATACAGGTGGAAATGTGTGTGTGTGTGTGTGTGTGTGTGTGTGTGTTTGCACACGTGCATGTGCGTGTGTGTTGGGTACATTTCATAGGCCAAGTCAAATTTAATTTTTATTGACACAGCATTCTTCCTGAAAATTCTTTCTTGATCATATTATTTTCTCAAAACAACAGCTGTGTTTGTGTAAGAAAAGGCTCAATGTCCTGAATGCTCATTGGGAATTGCTGGTTATATAAGATGAAAATCACATGCACTAAGTTTATTGATATATCATCAAATTACTTCATTGAACTATCAGTACAACATTAATTATAAATACATTTCAATATGCTTTTCACAAATAATCTTATGAAATGCATAAGGGCAACAGAAAACACAATAGCTTGAGATATTTAGTGTGAATGAATGTATAACTGGTACACATACACTCTTTTCTCCTGTTAGATTTCCTACTGGAAGTCTGCCTCACATTGCTAGGCTCTTTCAGCTATGAAGGTAACGTAAGCCCTGTAAATGTTGTAGAATGCCGAAACCCAGATTCTGTTCTGAAAGTTCACTTGGAATGTTACAGAAGAAACAAACCTTTCCAGGGGAAGGCAGAAACAGTTCAAAGCCTGAAGATTCATCTCAACAGTGCAGTGTATTTGCTTTGGAAGAAGGCTTAGAATATTCCAGGAATATTCTAGAAACTAAAAGATCTCCTATACAGTGTGGAGGTAACTATTTATTTTTTCAATTTCTTCATCTGTCTCCCTGTAAAACAAAAATGGAACACTTTGAGAACTTATAATGAAAGCATAGTACAAAACTTTGTATATTATTGAATGATAATAGCATTTTTAATTGTTTATGCAATTTTCCCCAAAGAGAAAGTACTTTAAAACAGACATTCACTTTTTCATTCACTTAACTAATATTTGGTTGTCCCCAACTTTGTGGAGGGGACATAGTGACCTCTCTCCCAGCCCTGCAGATAATGTGTCATGTAATTAATTCTTATAAAAGACAGACAGCAGTGTGCCCTTATAGAGGCTCAGAGAAAATGTGTGGGGGTTTAAAAAAGAAGAGACTGTTCCCAGCCTGGGGTAGAAGAGGTGCTGACATTTCACCTAGGTCTTACAGAAGTATTTTTAAATATGTTTTTATTGATTTCAGAGAGGAAGGGAGAGGGAGAAAGAGATAGAAACATTAATGATGAGAGAAAATCATTGATCAGCTGCCTCCCGCACACCCTCTTCTGGGGATCAGGCCCACAACCCAGTTATGTGCCTCCTGGTTCATAGGTAGACGCTCAACCACTGACCCATGCTGGCTGAACTAGAAGTATTTTGCATAAAAAACATATTTAGTCTTAATAAAAATGCCATAAAGGACAGAGAAATAAATTGTCTAGAAAAACTAAACTTCAGGGAGACGGTATGCCTTGCCCTCATCACAGAGCTCTGTGAGCTCGGGGTGGCCTGGCCACAGTGCCTTTGCTCTTCTCATGACTCTGTGATGCTTTGGACAAAACAGAGGGGGTGAAAAGGTGAGGTGTGGGGCTTCTACAGCTACCGCTGAGGACTGCTGGCCCCTGAGTCCAGGACCCACCTGTGTATGCCAGCTGAAAATCCCAAGGAGAAGAAGAAAGGATGGTGATGGTGTCCCCAAATGAGGGAACTTCAGTGTTGCTTTTTCCCCCTCTAAAAACAGGTGTCCATTGTATGGAATGTTGTGCTTCTCTAGTCTGGACCCGGAGTAGGCAGGGAATTCTGCAGGGTGGAGACCACATCTTTCTGCCCTTCTCTTAGAAACAGCTCCCAGTGGTAGCTTGCGGCAGCAAATCATTACTCGAAAGACATGGACACACATCTGGGGAGCTGGGGCGTGGAGAGCCAGCCTGGGAAGAGGGTGCTAACCCCCACCCAGCTGCATACACAGAAGTGGAGAGGGACAGAACTCACTCGAACATCCACTGGCTTTTAAATGTCACCTGTCTTCCTTGGGAGAGGCCCAGACAATGCAGCCACTGACATGATTAATGAGCCGCTGGACCGCACCTGGCAGAGAGGGACTCTGGCTGGGGAGGTGGGAACGCGAGGAACTTTCCTTTTTCTCTGTCAGACACCCAGCGCTGTGCTGGGGTGACTGTCCCGGTTTCTGCGGAGGAGATAAGCCAGCCCTCCTGCGTCTGTCAGGGAGTAAGAAAGGGAAGAGCCCAGCATAGACTTAGATCTGGGGCCACGGGCCACGGGAGGATGGGAGGTGCTGCACAGAATCAACTGTCCAAAGGTAAATGCGTCCCCAGTCCCTGCCCAACCTCATTTGCACATCCTGCATCTCCACAGCTCAGAGGAATGAAGCAAAAGTGAATTACGAACTGTCCATATTTAGAAAAAGGAACAGATTTCTGAGGTCCTGTGAGGTTCTGCTGGCCCCTGGCTTCCATTTCCCATGCAGGGTGGGTGCATTCTCTGGTCCCTGTTCGTCTCTTTCATGCTCTTTGTCTGGGGCATGAGAGCTTCAGGGAATTTAGGGCCTATCAGCTCTGTCTGACCTGCTGGCTCATGTCCACCTGGTCCTAGGCTTTGGAGGGAGAGTGATTGGGGAAGGAACTGAGAGAAGTAAGGATACCACTCCCCCTGGCTAGCGCGCCAAAAGGGATCGGGGCAGGTCACAGCAACTATTTTTTCTTTTTTGTTTTACTTTTATGAATATATTTCAAAAACTCACATAAATTTGCGAAGTTATCTGTACAGGTTGTTCCTCGCCACTTCCTAATAATAGTAAAAACAAATAGCCTACTTGGCCATGAGAAGGTGGCAGTATGCATTCACCATGGGCACGTTAAGACAATGGTTAATGGCTATTAAAACAATATGAATCTGTGTGTATTAACATAAAGCACTGTCTAACATACATAGAAACAAGTTGCAGAATAGTTGTATAGAATGATCCTACTAGATTACATGATGCTTAATATCTTTCGAGTCAGGGACACTTTTAAACACTTGGTAAAATATGATCTCTAGTTAAAAAAAAAAAAAAAAAGCCTAACCAGCAGGTTAATTTCTTACTAAAGCTTTCCAAAGCAGGTGTTTTGCTGCCATATTTACACAGCAGACACTTAGAGTCACACCTAAGTGCCTTGTGCTAGATTTAACCGAATCCATGCTGTTTGGGCCCTTAAATAACCCTCACTCCCCTGGCTTACTCCCAACTGCCCGTCCCTTTTAGGGAGCAGAGCCTAACTCTAAGCACAATAACTAGAATGGGTTTTTGTCACTCCCCTGCCCCCACACCCCCCCTCAAGTCTTCAATTCCTTTTCTCCCCAGGACTTTAATGTTAGACTGAAGCATTTCCCAAGACCTCCCTGCAAGGTCGGGCAGAGGCAAGCCTATTGTTTCCTGTTTCTAGGGTCACAGTGACAACTAAGACCCAGTGACCCGCTGGTGACCACAGGCTGCCCAAGCCAGGCCCCCGTTACAGGTCCCAGCTGGGCTCACTCCCAGAAGCCGAGAAGCGAAGGCCTTGGCGCCCCTCTGCCCAGGGCCTGGTAGGATTACAGCTGAGTGTCCCCAAAAGAAAGGGGAGAACAATCAACAGGCTCAGTGAGGCCAGCGTGTCCCCGCGGTGGGTCCCGGGCTGCTGCTGCGCTGAGCTTGCTGGAAAGAATGGGGCTTATTATGTGTGGGGCCGAGGGGGGAGGGCCAGCGAGGTGTTAAGTAGAGAAAATGGTTGAAATTCAAGTCGCCCCGATGCTGGCAGCCCGGCGCCTGCTGTTAGACAGTCCGATGAACTCTGATAAACCCGAAGGCACTTTCCCCACTCGGGCCTGATCCGCCAGGGGGGAAACTCTAGCACCCTGTGGAGAGGGAGGGCGCCGGGAGGGTGCGGGCAGAGCGGCTGGGGCAGCCAGGGAGGGGCTGTCTGCACTTCCAGAGGGGCTGGCAGAGGCCAGTGAGGTAATGGGGCCTGCAGGAGAAGGAGCAGAGCTGGGAGGGGCCCTGCTGCTGGGACCCGGCAGGGTGGGAGGAAGAGGGAGGGAGCCAGGCAGCAGGAGGGCCCAAGTCCCCCAGTGCTGTGCATGAACCGAGGCTGGGCATGAAGGCTCCTCCTAAACCTCCTAGCCAGTGGTAGGCAAACTACGGCTCGTGAGCCACATGTGGCTCTTTGGCCCCTTGAGTGTGGCTCTTCCACAAAATACCACATATAGGCGCGCACGTACAGTGCAATTGAAACTTCGTGGCCCATGCGCAGAAGTCAGTAATTTGGGGAAGAGCCACACTCAAGGGGCCAAAGAGCCACATGTGGCTCATGAGCTGCAGTTTGCCAACCACTGTGACCTAGACCTAGACGAGCTGGTGAGAAGCCCTTCCCTTGGGCAGAGTGCCAGGCAGCCTAACAAGCACCCTGCATCTCAGCAGTGGTTGGCTCAGTCCTGGATGGGCTGTTTTTTGAGTTGGCTTCTGACCCCACGCCATGAGCCTGCAGGCTCGCAGTGATGGCGAATCTATGACACGCATGTCAGAGGTGACACTCGAACTCATTTTTTTGGTTGACTTTTCTTTGTTAAATGGCATTTAAATATATAAAATAAATATCAAAAATATAAGTTTTTGTTTTACTATGGTTGCAAATATCAAAACATTTCTATATGTGACACGGCACCAGAGTTAAGTTAGGGTTTTTCAAAATGCTGACACGCCGAGCTCAAAAGGTTCGCCATCAATGCTAGGGTTTAGGGGAAGTGCCAGTCGTGGGCGTGGAGGAAGCCTCATCATGGCTCCCCTGGAAGTGAAGAGTGTGACTCCCTGGTCCATGTGCCAGAGCGAGTAAGGATGTGCCTCTCCTAGGAATGGGCATGAATGCCGCACTCCTGCACGGAGGGCAGGGCCGTGGGAGACACGCTATCCCCACACATTGTTCCAGGTGCTGCCACTGCCAGCGAGAAAGCCAGGAAGCGTGATTCCCAGATAGCGCTGAGCCACCCTTTGTCTGCTAATCAGCAAGGAGGAAACCGATCCAGGCTGACCCTACTGAAACTGAGGAAAGTGGATGGGGAGGAACAGCGGCCCCACCCCTGCCACCAGTGCCTCATGTGAGGCCCACCTGGCTTCCCCCTTTCTACTGATAAAGGATGACACTGAACCTTGTCTCAGCTTTGGTCGGACAGTTGGGGTTTTGATGCCTCCATGAAATCTCTCTCTCTCTCTCTCTCTCTTTGGTGTTTTCTTTGTTTTTGTTTTTGTTTCTCATATGTAGCCCTGAGACGTGTGATTTCTCTGGCTGCCATAACAAATACAGATGGGGTGGCTTACAAAAGACATTTATTTCTCACAGTTCTAAGGCTGGAAATGCAAGATCAAGGTGCTGATCAATTTAGGTCCTGGTGAACACCTTCTTACTGTGTGGTCACATGGGGGGGGGGGGGGGGAGAGAGAAGAGAGAGAAGAGCCTTTTAGTGTCTTTTCTTATAAGGACTCTAATCCCATTAATCCAGGGCTCTACACTATGACCGCATTTAACCTTAACTCCCTATTACTCCAAATATAGTCACATTAGAAGTCCCAAGCACGAGGTATGCTTGGTTTTCTTAGCTCTGGAAGAAGACTACCAGTGAGCAATAAATGTTTTAAAAGCCACGACCCACTTAGTTAAGAGGGGAGGGAAGCTTTACACATGCCTTGGCCAATAACTTCCTCCTGGGGCGTGAGCATGACAGTGACTTAGCTTCAGGGGCACAGCTTCAAGTGCAGCTCGGGCTGCTCCCAGCCATGGGGCCCACTTGGAAGTAGGAAACCTAACTTCACGGACTTTTATTGTCTGGAAGTGATTGTCTCAATCGCCACTTTTTAGGAGAGGAAATTGAGGCCCAGTGAAATAGAGCAGCATACGCTAGTCACAGAGCTCATTGGGGCAGGGCTTGAACTTGGGACTCCCAACTCTAGTTCAGGCTTTATCTAATTTGCAGGGACCATGGTCTTCTTTGATGGATAATCATTCCTTCCTAAGCATTATTGAGCCCTCTCCAACTTCCCTGGACTCCACATGGACGCCCTCTAGCTTCCGTTGGACAGAATCACACCCAGCAAAATGGGCACCTTGTTCACTGATGGTGGGAGGCAAAATTGGTGCCATATGTCTGAAGGGCACCTTGGCAGTAAGTATCATCTTAAACATCCATGTACTCCTTGACTTCGTGTACTGCTTCCAGGGATGCTCTCTACAAACAGCATCAAGATGTGGGCAGAATATTCATGGACAACAATGTCGCCAAACTAGAAATGACTCAGGTTTCTAATGAGAGAGGGTTGGTGACATTGATCATGGTGTATTCATATAAAGGCATCTTATTATGCAAGAATATTTAATGGCATAGGAGAATATATATTTATAGATCTATATATACATACTTAATGAAAAAAAGCCATATATAAATCATAAGAAAAGATGGGAAGAAATGTGATTAATAATAATAGTGATTATCTTTGGGTGGTAGTTATACATGATCATTATTTCCTTTTTTATACGTAGTAGTATCCAAAGTTTCTACAATGAGTATATATCTAAACTTTCTATAACAAATACAGAAGTCAAAATATAATTGCACCCTTTCCGTACCTAGACACCTGACTTAACACATATTGACTCAGATAAAGAATCATGTTTAAAGTCGTGTGCACTAAACACTCTTCTTACTTTGTGACTGGTAGACTGCCTGCCTCCCATCTGCACTGAAAATTGTCACTATTGTTTGTCTTTTTTTTTTCCCATCCTAGTGATCAAATCATCCACCAGTCAGAACATAACGACCTCAAAAAAGGCAATAAGACATGTAGACTATTATTATAATATTATTATTATTAGACATAGAGAATAATTTCGAATAAAACCTGAAATGAGGTTGTGAAAGTTGGTGAAGCATGTATCTGTCTAAGGTCTTGGTAAGGAAAGGGGGGTAAAGGACAACAGAGTGGGTTCATGGTTCTGTGTGTTTCTAGCTCTTTCTCCTATATCCAGGCTCACTTCCAGCCCCCCAACCCCTTGTTCCTGGTCATCTGATGATGTGTCTCTGGTGAAAGAAGACTCCAGTGGCCATGGAAAAGTAAGGAAGGAATCTTGGAACAATTTGTATGATTAAAACTACTTGGGGAGAAGAGAAGTGAGGGTGGGTATGGCGTGTACCCACAGCAATTTGAGTAAGTCAGAAATACTTGAGTGTTCTAAGTAGCTAAGGAGTCATTCTGTTTCTAACTAATGTATTTGGGGTTGACATAAATAAAAGATTATTTTCCATTTCCTGTCCTTTGACTGAACTGAGACCATGACAGCCATCAGCCATTTTAGTCTAAACCTTCCTTTATTTGGAGGCTGAATCTGAAGGACAGGAAGCATCAGAACATCAGAGCACGCAAGCCACCAACATTTCCAGGCAGTTTGCAGAAAACCAGGGTAGATTGTGCCCCAAGGAGAATATTTTGAAGAAAAAAAAAAAAGCAAAGTGGAACTTCTGTGTAGAACATCTGAGGTCAGACCTCAGCAATTGTACCCTCTGCCCTGGAGGTATGTTCAGTGGTTCTCTTATAAGATAAAAGATTAGTTACTTTGTTGCTTCCTGGGTTCCTTGGGGGAAATCCAAATCCTTGTGATAACTTCCTTTGCCAAGAATGACACACGGTGCTGTTGGCTCCACCCCAACCTGAGATGAAGGGCTCCAAGACCAGGTTCCTGAACTGACTCTCATGCCTCGCCGTGCTACCCATTTGTTCTCAGAAACCCTTTGAGATGCACTTATGTTGACAATGGAAGACACAATAAGCATCACTAGGACCAGCTCCAGCTCAGGGTCTGGGATTTAGTCCAACAAAGCCTTCTGGAGCTGCGGGGGGAGAGTAAGATCACCACGCAACAATGAGGGAGAATCAATTTAGCATCTTGTCATCGACACTGTAGCAGCCTTCTCACTGGGGAGTGGAAATTCTCTGTGCTTTTACCTGTTATCATAAAGCACGAAGGAAAATGAGTATTAAGCTTATAGCTCACAATTATATAGGATAAAGGAAGGAGTGATGCTAGGGGTTGGTGAATTGAAATCAAGTAAAGGCAATTCTCAATTATTCATGGCAATGAGAGCATAGAGATGCGTCTTTTTTCATCATTGTCTTTTATTTGGCTGCAGTGTTTAAATTTCAGAAGGCATTCATGAGCAACAGAAATTCTAAGCATGGCTTTATGATACAAAGGTCAAGTACCACATTATTGGGGACCATTTTTCTTCCTCTTTTCATGCTTAGTTATAGCCCTCAGAAAGTATAAACACCCAAGCAAAGATGGCAAACCAGGTAGGTTTGGCATAGATACTTTTTACAACAGTTACAATACTTTCAAACAAGTATTCACTTTAGCATTGATAAACTAATGAGGATATATCTCCTCCACTAAGAAACTAACAGTGAGATTGATAATAACCAGTGATAATAATCAGTCCTATCCACCCATCTAAATCAATGTTCGAAATTGTTCATGTACTGCATAAAAATAGAAGGGGTTTCTACTAGATAGAAGGGCTGAAATAGCACCATTAGTATTGAGACCTTGGAGCCAACATTTAAAGATGTTAAAATAAAATCTATTTATTTTAAAAATTTTTATTCATGTTTTGAGAGAGAGAAGAAGGAAAAAGGAAAGAGTGAGAGAAACATCAATGTGAGAGCCTAACATTGACTGGCTGCCTCCTGCATGCCCCCTACCTGGGATCCAGCCCACAATCATCATGTGCCCTGAGTGGGAATTGAACTGGCAACCTTTTGTTGAATGGGACGGCAGCCAACCAACTGAGCCACACTGGCCATGACAAAATCAAATCTTTGTTATTGTTCTTGAAGACATAGCAAATTAAGAGTGCATGATTTTTATAATTCCCCCACCCCAGACAGCTAGGCATAGCATATCAGATTATAAGGCAGTTCCATCAGAGAAGGAACTACTTGTAGCCATTCTTGCCAGAGGTCACTGGGGAATGTTTTGTGGAGATGAAACCCTAGTAACTAATGAAATAGATTTTAATGATGGAAATGAAGACATTCTAAGAACTAAAAGTACAAAAAAAAAGTCTTGAAAGCCATGAAAGTCTCCCAGACTCAAGAGAACTCCACCAAGTTCTCGTTTCTGCCCAAATATGCATTTTGCCAAAACTGTGTCAGGGTGAGTAAAATGGACTGGTTTATGTCTCCCTGGAGGGCTAGAGAAGTGGTTCTAATATGAATGGCCAAGAGTCGAAGTCGGCCACATCCAATCCTTCTGTTTCCAAACCTCACCACTCTCTCAAACATCAACTCACAGAATTACCAGAAATGTCACCCAGATTCCCACCGTGGTCCAGCCAAGGATGAGTGGAACAAGGCTGGTGGCCACCTCCAAAAACACCACAGTCAGCAGGTTCAGGAGGTACTACTGCCCAGTCCAGGCCTTGCTTGGGGAGGCTCACCTAAGAAGACAGAATGAACCCAGTGGTTCCCAATGACACTGACTAGGACCCAATGACTAATCCCCACCCTGGGGCCTCCATGGGGATCACAGCAGGCCATTCAGTGAGTTCAAAGTTCAGCTTGTAATTGAGACATCACTGCTTCCTGGTTCTGGAACTTCAATGATCGGTGCCCCCTGGTGTCCAGCACTGGCATTCCCCTTTATAGTCAGCAAAACAGTGAAATACACAACAATTGTCGCCCATTTGCCCAGAGAGTCAGGGTGCCTAAGCAGCTCTGACAGCTGTAGTTTCCCAAATGTGATTGCTTCCCATTTCCCACAGTATTAGAACACCCCGGCAGGGTGGTCCCTCAGGAACCACTTTCCCCCGTTGCTGCTGCTCGTCCCCAGGATCTGATTCAGGTGACGTCATAGTAAGTAGACCCTACAGCTCTCCATGCACCTCTCTGCTTTTTGTCAAACTAGACAAGCCCCTGAGGACAGTGAGTCTTTGTCTCCGTGGCTCCAGTGTGTCGCACGGTGTCTGATACATGGGAAGCAATTAATACTCACTCAGGCGATGAAAGTACATGAGGGGGGGACCAAAGACTGAGGTGGGGCTGATTTTAACCCTGATTGTTTTTCTTTCCAGAGCTAGAGAAGCAGAGTTTGATCAATGGGACCTTCTTGCTCTTGCTTGACTCCTGTTTTCCACCTTTCTCCGACTTCCCTCTACACAATCTGCCAACATGGGCCCCACATAATTATGTGTGGATATCATTGTTTCTCAAACAGAAGAATGCACACCACTATTCTTTTAAGTTTTAGACAGACATAAAAATCAAAATATGGGATCTCATAGAGACAAAGTTATTCCTGTCCAATTCTCTTTCAATCCTCCTGATCTGACAAAGAAAAAGAGAAGGTTCCAGATCATGTTACTATGCCTTTAACACCTCTCAAATAACTATTTTAACAAAGAAATCATGGACAACCATCACAGACAAAACCATCAACAGTCAACGATATCTATACTAATAAAAGGGTAATATGCTAATTAGACCGGATAGACCAGATGTCTTCTGGACATCCTTCCAGACAAAGCCACAGTGGCAGGGGCCAAGGCAGAGGTGGTTAGGGGCAATCAGGCCTGCAGGGGAGAGAGATTAGGGGCAATCAGGCAGGCAGGTAGAGGCAGTTAGGGTCAACCAGGCAGGCAGAGAAGTTAGGGGCGATCAGGCAGGCAGGCAAAGTAGTTAGGGTGATCAGGCAGGCAGGCATAGGGTGATCAGGCAGACAGAGTGGTTAGGGTCTATCAGGCAGGCAGGCAGAGGGGTTAGGGGCGATCAGGCAGACAGAATGGCTAGGGGCGATCAGACAGGCAGGCAGGGGAGTGGTTAGGAGCCAGCAGTCCTCCCCCACCCATTCACGAATTTTGTGTACCAGGTGTCTAGTCCCTCTATAACTGAAAGTTGAATTATTCCCACCACACAAAAAAATGACATTATGTGACACAATAGAGGTGTCAACTAATGCTGTAAAGGCAATCATATTGCAATATATACATGCATCAAATCAATGTGTTGTACACCTTAAACTTACACAATGTTATATGTCTGATATATTTCAATAAAAAATAAATACAATTGCAGAGTTTTATTTCCAAACCAGTAAGATTAATCTGTTTACAGTAGTGATTTAAGTTTTATTTGCAAAGTAAACATATCAAATGTACCAAGTCAGCATAAAGCAAAATATTAAGTAAATCATTATAAAGGCAGTACAAGTTACGTCAAGAAGAACAAGAAACTGGCATATGCTATATGAATGATGTAAATTTGGGAAACACATGGATAACCAGGTATGTTTCCTCCTCTCACCCCATTTCTGCACATACACCCAGACCGCCTCTCTGGGACCTGCTTGATCACTTGCGAGAAGGAGATGAAACCCGGGGAAGGTCTAGCCAGAAGTGAGCAGTGCTCAAATGGATGCTTCTCCCATCAACATCTTTTATGCACGATATCCCTGCACTGACATCCCTGCACTGATAAGGCAAGTCTGTGCACCACAGTCAACAATTCAACCCCTAATTTTGTTTTCTGAAGCTCCTCCACTTTGCAGCTAAACCTGGGAGCCAGGCTCAGCTTGGTGGTGTTTCATTCATCAAGAACCACCCAAAGCTAACGAGCAGGCCTCTGCTTAGTCGCATGTGGCAGATCGGATATCTGGTGACTGCGGGGCAGGACAGCACCAACACAGAAACATGTGGTGACTAAGGGTCTCAGGAAGGAACCCGGGTGTCCATTATGCTAGGCTTTCTGGGTAATGTAATCCGAAATCAATTCTCATTACATACAAGTGATACGAATACCTCTGACAGGTTACATCTTAAGTGATAATTAAAAGCATATTTCCTGACGCTTAGCTGCTATGAAATGCATCCCTATTTATGCCACAGAGGGGGTCTCGTGCTAAGACCCCATGAACAGTCATTAGCTCCCCCAGGAAGCCTCATAGTTCCTGGAGTGTCATTCATTATTCTAATCTGATTTTCTTAACGCAAGTGAAATAGAACCTGGCACCGGCACTCTCTCTCTGCAACTCCACCAACAGTCCTTAAAAAGCAATTAACATTGTCGTAAAACAGGAAGTGAAGACAGATTGGGCATGAATGCAGTCTTCAGTGCGATGCATGGGTGGAATTTATTAATCATTAATAACATCCCACTAAGTTTTATAAACCTCTCTCAATTAGTGAAAGGAGACACGGCAGCTAAGACATTGAAACCTTTATTTGAGGTGTCACAGTGGAAAAGTCCCCGTGTATAGGACCCTAAAGTGAGAAGTGAGACTGACAGGGGCCTCAGACTTTCAGAAAAGCATGAGAATTTTACAGTGCCGATACTTCTTACTGATTTGGCCTCCATTAAATTTTATCTCAAAAAGTACCTATTGGGAAAAATGGGACTGTTTGATATCTCTTTCTTCTGAATTACTAAAACATATCATTAAGGCATAGGAATAAGTGGCCAGACCAAAAGAACAACAACAACTAAATGTCCATTATATGTTGTTTTCATTTCCTGGGGCTTCCATAACAAAGTACCACAAACTGGGTGGCTTGAAACAAAAGAGATTTATTTTTAGAGGCTAGAAGTCCGAAATTAAGGTGTTGGCAGAGCTATGTCTCTTAGAAGCCTCTAGAGCAGGGGTGGGCAACCCCTGGCACGCTTGCCAAACATGGCACACCAGGAACTTTTGCTGGCACGCGAAACCCTCTCTTATAATCTCCCATTTACAATTTTTTCCTTAATATCGACTTTTTTATTTTTCAGATAAATTCAGTGTAGGTGCATCTTAGATAAATAAATAATTTTACATAACATGTATACATTAAAAAATAAATGTATTTTTCATCATCATATACTGTGTTTTTGTCACTCGAATGAATTTTATTATTTCTTCAAGGTTCTTCACATATGTACACCTTAAGAGATATCAAGTAGGCGTAACATGTTCTCAAAAAATTAGGGTTGGCACGCAGAAGAATTTTGAGTCAGAGATTTTGCTGGTTTTGGCAAGCACTCACAAAAAGGTTGCCCACCCCTGCTCTAGAGTAAGGCTTCTTCCTAGTGTCTTGCAGTTTCTGGCAGCCCCAGGCATTCTGTGGCTTGTGGCAGCATCACTCCTGTCTCTGCTTCACATGGCCATCTTCTCTATGTTTCTGTCTTTTCATCTTTTTATCAGGAAGTGAGATATATTGGATTAAGGGTCCCACCCTATTCCAATATGATCTTATCTTAACTAAGTATGTCTTCAATGCTTCTATTTCCAAATAAGGTCACATTCTGAAGGACTGGGGGTCCGGACATCCACAGATCATCTGGGGGGTGTAATAAACCCTTAAGACACATAGGAAGAGAGATTAGTCAATAAATGATGCTTAAATAACTGACTAACCATCACAGAAAACAATGAATTTCCTAATTCCTTACTGCTATGCTGAAAGACCAAAGGGATCTAAATATGAAAAAAACATTAAAGTACTAGAATCATAGCAGCCAACACATAAAACATATGTGCAGGCATGGTTTAATGCGCTGTACACCTATCAAAATGGAATCCTCACAACAATTCTGCTGTTATTTCCATTTTACAGCAGAAGGAACTGAGGCACAGAGAAGTTAAATAATGTTCCTGAGATCACGCAGCTGGTAAATGATAGAGCTGGGGTTCAAACCCTGGCAGTTGGGCTCCAGAGTCTGTGCTCTTAAATTTATTTGATTAATACAATCTTGGAGGAAGGCAACTTTATGTTACTTTATGTTCTTTCATGGTATTTGAAAAGTTTTAGAATGGATATGTATTATTTTAAGTTACTAAGAAAAGTACTGGATCTCTTTCCTTTGCTCTTTCTCCTCCCCACCAATGTCTTTCTCCTGCTTGTCTTCTCCCCTCCCAGGGCCTAATCAGACTGTTAATGTGCCAGAGACTTGCAACTCAAGGAATCCAAAAGCTCCTACAATGGAATGTTGTGTTAGAACTACACCCTTATTTCTATATCCTTCTGGAATTTTCTGTCTTCTTTGGTGCTAAAACCAAGTAACGGTTTATGACTCGGTCAAGTACATGTTTCCTTTCACAGTTCTGAAGACGGCTCCTTGGGCTTTTCTTCAAACCATTCTTCTCAAGCATTAAAGTGCTATGAATCACCGGGAGAATCTTCTAAACAGTACATTCTGATCCACCAGGAGGAGGACAAACCTGAGATTCTCTGTTTCCAACAAGCTGCCAGGGGAGCCCGGGCTGATGACCTTGGCCCACATAGTCAGTCATAAATGACTAAACCTTTTCCTTCTACATCAATTTCCCTGCACTTCTATTTCCTTCTGAAAATCAGGATCACAGGACTTGAACTAAAAAGACCAAAAAGGCCCTAACCGGTTTGGCTCAGTGGATAGAGCGTTGGCCTGAGGACTGAAGGGTCCCAGGTTCAATTCCAGTCAAGGGCTGTACCTTGGTTGCCGCCACATCCCCAGTAGGGGGTGTGCAGGAGGCAGCTGATCGATGTTTCTCTCTCATCGATGTTTCTAACTTTCTATCTCTCTCCCTTCCTCTCCGTAAAAAAATCAATAAAAAAATATATTTTTAAAAAATAAAAAAGACCAAGGCTGAAATCCTCTCCTAAGAATCTGTCTTCCCCAGCAGGCTCCTCCCGGGAGCATGCCCCTGGAAAAGGAAATTAGGGGCGGGAATGTAGCGCTTTCTTGCTCATCTTGTGGAAACTTGGCCCTTGGACGCTTCCACGTGGAGGACAGGACTCAAAGTGGGGGATTCCCCCAACGTTGGGCACGTGCCCAAAGGAGCCAGACAGCCAAAAATGACACATCACTACACTGAGAGTCTGGGCACTTTGCTCCTTCATTCACTCAGCATTTTACTGTTGACCGGCTAAGTGTGCGTCTCTGTGCCAGACACAGGTTAATTCTGTGAATAACCTTGGAGAAATGATGTAGGGTCTTGGGTACTCTTTTCTCCTGGGATCACAAAGTGCTCTAAATATAGTGTCTTAGTACTATTTACACCTGTCAAATTTAAATTAAGTTCCCGAATTCCCTTTTGTTCTTTTGTAGAAAAGGTTAAAATTTTAAAACCATGGACATCAACCATTGCTTGTGCTTTTGTCATTAGCTCACTGCCCCCTCCTCACTTTTGTTCACTTTCATTTTGCTCTCTGCAGCTGCTGTATCTCACAGACACAAGAATGCCTGCAGTTACAGCATTCTACACACCCTGCAAACTCACAAAACGAGTGAAAAGGGAAGAAGGTACCATGTATTCCATACCTCTGAGCAACCCTGTGTCTTCCTCCGGGTTCATCTCCTTTAGATCTCAAGCCTGTGCTCATGTATGTGCCTGGTTCCAGCCAGAGTTAAACTTTTACACGCAAAAATCAGAATACCAATCCCAAAGGGTCCTTCATCACTTTCCAGCCTGGCTAGCATCATTCAGGGCTCACTGTCCAAATTGGCTTTCAGAGAATGTGGGAAAGCTGTGTTGTGAAAACACTGCACATCACCATGGCAACAGCACGGGAGCATCCCCCATGCCTCCATGGCCGGCAGGATATGTGCCTCAGACATGACTGCAAAGGACCAGCCACAGTCAGAACAACCTTATTTTAGGGAGGAATTCTGCCTCCATGTCCCTGAGATAATGATTGACTGCAGATTCCAAGGACCATACCTATAGAGGCAGTCATGGGAAACAGAAAAAAGAGCAAGCCACGGCTGGTTTCAGTTCAGCCTTCACCTGAGTTTAACAAACAGTTTTGTTCTTCTGTAACGAGAAGAATTTATGTCAAACTTTCATCCTATTCTTTGCACATGGTATTATTTAGGCAATACAGAGAAATTGTAAGATTAAATAGAGCACATTTTGATATGAAAATAGCACATCATATTCTAAACCAGAAAGAGATGAGTTTGGGGTTATCCACTCTTGGATAAGTGATGCGATTACTTCATCCCTCTACAGCTCATTCTGGTTAGAATTCATCCCAGGTCCTCAGTCCTTTTCCTCCTTGCCTCCCGGGTGCCCACTGCTGCTGAGCACACCCCATGGTCTGCTTCTCACTTCTAATCTTCAAGTCCTTGGGATTGGAGGGAGGGTCTGTCTACCCCCTCTGCCCAGAACATTACTGAAGACAGCTGGGAGCAGGGTTCCAAAGCCAAGAGACGGGAGAAGAACCCACACAAATTCCCAATGGGTTTGCAGGGTGTGTAGAATGCTGTACTTTCTCAGAGTAAGAAAGACACCTTCAATCAGTAGAGAAAACACAGCCTCATACGTCAATGGAAATTGCCTGTGAAAAATCATAAGCATTACATTAGCTAGAGCTGCAGTGCTTTGATGGAAGGACTTTTAAACTCCTTCTTAAACAGATTAATGCCAAGACGCACCACCATTTACTTCCCTAACTCCAACCAGTATTCACTCGACCCCAGAGCGACTTGATCCCCACCCATTCCCAGTTTTTGGAACAACTTGAAATAGTCATTTCTTCTGCCCTTTCACCATCTGTTCTTCTCCCACACAGAGGGAGAAAGTGAGGAGGGCCCAACCAGATTCCATTCATTCTGACCCTTCCCAGCTTCTTTCTCTTTTACCACCCCCAGAGCTAAATGCCTCCATTCTTTCATGCTGGATTCTCAGCAATCACGAAGGTTTCTTCCCATCCCCAGAGCTACAAAGCCATGGTGGCATGAAGATCCAAAAAAATAAGAGAACAAATCTGACATTTATTTGCTTGTCTTTGAAGGGCAACCCAGCAGTCAGGAGAGAGGTCATATTTTTAAATAGGTTATGGGGCTGCAGTTTTCTTCCATGTTGACATGTTGCCCATGGAGACTAACGGTACAGTGACATAATGAATGTAGACTCTAATCAAGAACCCTTTACTGAATGCCCACTCTGTATAAGGCAGTGTAAGAGGTGCCAAGAGTTACTCTCTAGGTGAGGGGTAAACATACAAGAAAATTAGCTCATCACAGAAGGAGGCATATGGAGGGCTCTGTCGGTGACAGAGGGAGTGAAAGTTCAGAGAAGGGGGTGGATATTGTGAGCAGCCAGGAAAGGCAAGGGAGTTGGTGTGGCCGAGACTTGAAAGATGGAAGGATAGCCTGTGTGAAGGCTTTGGGAGATGGCAGTGTCTCTAGGGATGAAAAATTTAAGGAAATGAGAATGGACTTAGAAGTCCATGATCTTCCTGCTCCTTCTCTCCTGGAGCTGTCGTTGATGAATTTATTCATTTCCTCTTTCACTATTATATGTTCAAGAAAAGCTTGAGCAGATACTTTGTGCACAGGACAACTGCCCTATCACACAGGCACTAAGATGGCCCCATTTCACAGGCTGGTGTGGAATGCAAAGAAGTACACGGCACTGTCCCTTCCTCTGAGGAGCCTGCAGCGTTAAATTAACACTATTGTTGAGAGAAGTTAGCTTGACATGCAGGCAGACAGGACAGGGGTCCAGTGGAAAACAAAAGCAGGTGGAACATGGGCAGGGGTAGATACGGCAGTTTAGCAGCCTAATTACAGAAACTAACCATGCTGAAATAATGGAATGATTTTGGACACAGAGTGGGAGGCGTGTGAAACCAAGGGAGGACCTACAATCCTACAACAACAAGGTGTACTGATGCATAGGAACAGAGAAAGTTCAAATATGCAAGAACAATGAGGGAATCAATCAGGTGATGACACAGGTAGATATAGAGCAGGCTTATAGCACATATATACCCTTAGACCAACTAGCTTCACTGGCAACCGACTATTTGGGCCCCCTTCCCATTCGGGGAGTTTGAATCTGCTTGCAATAAAAATTTCATGCTTTGCTTAAATCTTCTGGACCATGGAGCTCATTCTTCGGGGTAGCAAGACATGACCCCAGGGTAAAAAACCTCAGCTCACCATTCTGGTTATCTTTGTGACCTTAGTTCTTAGGGTTGCTCTACCCAGGATACCATGAGGCCTGTGTGTGGGGCATGTTAAGAGCTGGGGAGGAGCTATAAACATCAGAGGGACCTAATTAGTAGAAAATACCAGCACAAACTAAAACAAGGCAGAGACAAAGAAAAAGAGGTGAAGAAATAAACCCTACATTTAACACATATTTCTAATTTTAAAAAGTGGGTTAAAATAGAATTTATACCAAGTAAACTGTAGTACATTTTCTTGATTTTTAAATAATGTATACATAGTACATTTTCTGGTCTGGCGATAAATAAAGAATGTCTACCAAACTATCACAAGAAAGACTGCGCTGGAATTTTCAGCCGCTCAGAGAACTCTTGTTGCACCCTTGTGGGACTGTTTGAGAAATATTAAAACAGAGGGAGTATATTGGAGTATAATTTGACTATATACCTTAAAGATTAAATGAGAGTGAGTTTAAATTAGCCTTTGGCATCGTTCACAACCCCCTCGAGGTAGCTCACATAGAATGTCATGAAACAAGGCAGAGAAATCCTAAGGGTGAGTGATAGTGTTGGAGTTAGGGAATGTAGGCTGCAGCAGAACCTAAGGAATGGAAGCTATGGAACAGAGGAGGTCAGACAAGTGGAGTGAGGAGAGTGGGCTTGCTGCCTCCAGGACTAACCACTGTGCACCACAGAGCAAGTCACTCAATGTGTCCGACCTTTCATTTTCTTCACCTGAAAAACAGCGAAGACAAAAGATTACACGAGATATGACAATATTTCAAAATATGAAACACCGTACAAAGTGAATGATTATTAATTATGTGCTTTAATTAGTGCCTGATTAACCTGAAGCACTGCTCAATGGTCAAGTCAGAAGCTTTGAGAGTTGACCTGGTCAATTCTAGTGGGAGGACCTGTGGTGTTCTCTCCAAGATAAGGCATTTGACTGAAATTTTGAGAGAAGCTAAAGAAGTTGGCCACAGCCCTGACCAGTTTGGCTCAGTGGATAGAGCGTCGGCCTGCGGCTCAGGGGTCCTGGGTTCGATTCCAGTCAAGGGCATGTACCTTGGTTGCGGGCACATCCCCAGTGGGGAGTGTGCAGGAGGCAGCTGATCGATGTTTCTCTGTCATCGATGTTTCTAACTCTCTATCCCTCTCCCTTCCTCTCTGTAAAAAAATCAATAAAATATATTTTTTTTAAAAGAAGTTGGCCACATTATATTTATTTGGGGAAATGGGTGTAAATGAGGAGACTTCTACATTTTCATTAGGAAAGACAGAAGCTTAGAACCATTTGTTTCAGGAACCCCTGTGAACACCCATGAACTAAGACTAGGACAATCTTTTCTGTCCTATACTGGAGGTATTGTCCCTCCACATCTAAGACAGAACCTAAATCAGATTGTTCACCTTGCACTAAAACCAACAACAGTATCAGCAATGCTTTATATTTGGTTTCCAAAAATATTTGTACATAAACGTAGAAGTGTTATTCTGATTTCATGAGGATGTCCTCATAGACACCTGCAGATTCTGCAGTCTAGCTCACACACATCTATTCCAGCCCCCTTCTGGGATGCCTGCCTATACTTCAGAGAGGAGTGGGGAGCATGTGTTAGACTCTCTTGAAACTGAGCAGAGGATTGTTAATTTTATTCATAAACTTGGTTTGGCCACATCCGTGCCCAGATATATGGCCAAACATTATTCTAGATGCTTCTGTGAGGTTGTTTTCGGATGAGATCAACATTTAAATGGATGGACTTTGAATAAAGCAGATTGTTCTCTATAATGTGAGTGGGCTTCATCCACTCACTTGAAGGCATAAATATAACAAAAGATTGACCCTCCTCCTGGCAAAGGGAATTCCGCCAGCACATGGCCTCTGGACCTCAACTGCAACATTATCTCTTTCTGGGTCTCCATTTTGCCAACCCACCCTGCAAATTTTGGACTCGCCAAGCCTCCATAAGCATGTGAGCGAATTTCTTAATGTAAATCTCTTACTATATGTGCACATCCTATTGGTTCTGTTTCTTTGGAGAACTCTGACAAATGCAAGGCATCTAATGAAACTTCCGTTTCACCAAACGGAAGCAGTTGCTCAGGACTTGGTTTCCTAACTGACGTAGAGGGGGAGAGCAGGGTGCCGAGGCATGTGTTGTGCTGGTGCGGACAGAGCAGAAACCTAGTCTCCCAGACCTGCAGGTGCAATGGCAGGTGGCTTTCGAGGATGACAGAATCACAGCTCCTTGGTGGCCCATTTCTGCAGTATGACTTTGGGAGCAGTTTCTGGAAACTCAGCCTACAGTTTCCTCCATTTTTCAGTCTTACCAATGATTCTGGGAGTCATTTGATGCCCTGTGACAAATCCTTCTCTGCTTAAAGTAACCAGAGCAGGCTCTGCTCTTCGCAAGGGAACCTACATCGGTCACTTTAGCTCCTGAAACTCCTGTTGTTCATAGAACACAAGAGTAGTGGTGATCCTACAAAGAACCTTCTATGAAGGCCCACAGTGTGAAGGAAATTAAGCTGAAGCTCCGAGTAAACAGAGTGCCACAGCACTGTCCCCTTCTGTGATGCCAAGACTAAATCCGCCCACACTGGAGTTCACCTTCAAACACCAGCAGGAATAATCCCAACATTCCCCACCCAGAACACTGATTTCACTCCAGACCAGAGGAGTAGGATTCCCATGGTCGCATCCAAGATAAAACTCATTGGGTCATTAAGCAAAGAGGAAAGGGAAGAGAAGCTAAAGTGACGTATGTTGGCTGTGCCCATCAAAAAAGAACCATGGATGGGCCTTCACAGCGGGAGATGTGGCTTCTCTTTCACTGGCTGGAAAACATTCAAGGCTTTATATAGCAGCCTGTATGTAATGGCAATCCGATTTTATTTAAATGACCCAGTCTGTCCCCACAGTTCATCATTTCTACACCGGTGCCATCATATCTATAGAAGGAAGGCATGACCTCTGCCCTCTAGGAGAGAATACTCTGCAAAGTAGTAAGGATTTCAGGAGGCCACAATATTATTTTCTTCTACCATTTTACTCACTATGCCAAGTTTTCAAAGCTTCTTACAATAGAAAGAAGATTAATCAAACCTGTATTATTTATTTGTGTTCCACTGGAAGTTACTTCAAACACAGTGCTATTGGCTTCTCTGGATGATCAAGAGAACTTTTCGTTCTTAAAATGTTAATAGTTTATTTTCTTTAACCCCGGGTTTCTCAACTGTGCTATTAATATTTTGGGGCATAGAGTTCTTTACTGTGGAGAGAAATCTTATCAAAACCCGAGTCTGAGCATGTGACCACTCCATTTAGAATAATTCCTACAAGGCCACCATAGTTTGACTCCTGCTCTCCCTTTTCTCTGTCTTGCACCAAATTGCATCTCTGCTCTGGTCACTATCTGCTCCACTTTCAGATCCCAGGCCAAGTTCTCCCCGCCCCTCGTCACCTGGCTCACAGACCCCACCACCCTTCTCCTTCACAGCACGCCTCTTGGCTGCAGTGTCACATTTGCTCACCAGGATTCTTGGATTAACATCTTTCTCCCTCACTGAAGTGTGAGCTCCATGAAAACCAGAGCTGGCTTTTCTCCTCCTTCTATCCCTGGTTTCCAGCACAGTGCCTGCCTCATAGTAGGTACAAAATAGAGATTAGTTGAATGAGCAAGTGATGAGAGAATGAATTTAAAAAGGGACGAGTACTGAGTATCTGATTATAATTAGAAATAAACAGGAAAGGATGGGCCTCGCATGCCACAGGTCAGGAGAATCAGAAGGATGTGTTTTTCACAAAGCGAAGAGCAAAGACTAATTAATGTCTGTATGTGCCAAACCCAGCACAGTGTCCAGTACATAGTTGTCTGTACCAATCAATATCTGTTGTATCGAATGCTATTGTACTAGCCTGTCTGATTTCTGACAACCATTGTATCTCCAATAGCTTTCAAAGAAACCGACCGGTCCATGTTCACAGGTCAAAGGCAAAATGCACTGCAGCATAACCAGTGAAAATGGATTGAGCTGTTCTCCAAAGACGTGTTCATTTAATATAAAATGCTGTTAGTCAAATAAGTTCTGAAGAAGCACAAAAGCTTATTATTATGACATTATGTTTCCCTACTTTAAAAGCCATTCTGGCAAAGGAAGACTGAATATTGACTATAGACTCACTTAGCACTGCTCATGGATAGTTAGAGCTGCGTAACAATTAGTGATAATTAAATATAAATTTATTTATATGCAGAATTCACTTAATTTTGGTTATAAGGGCAATGACATGTTTTAGAGATAGAGTCTTTATGAAGTCAGGGTCTGTTCTGTAAGACCCTATAGGGGGATATTTGCAAAGTGTATAAAGGGGCTCCTATTACATGTTTTGAGGCCTCAGAACTGAGAAATAGGTTTCTTTAAATGCTATAGTTTCATCATAACATTCGAAGTGACACTGTCCTGTTCCATGTCATACATTTTCAAATACATTCAATTTGATGCCATTCACATAGGCAAACGTTTAGAAATAAATGAGATGCACATCAAATATATCTTATAGTTCTTTATATATTACTAGAGGCCTGGTGCATGAAATTCGTGGGGGGGGGGGGGTGTTGAACCTCAGCCTGGCCTGCACCCTCTCCAATTTGGGACATCCTTCTCGCAATCCAGGACCACTGGCTCCTATCCACTCACCTGCCTGCCTGCCTGATCACCCCTAATCACTCTTCCTGCCTGCCTGATGCCCCTAACTGCTTTCATGCCTGCTTGATCACTGCTAACCACCTCTGCCTGCCTGCCTGATCACCCTAACTGCTCTCCCCTGCCAGCCTGATCCCCCTAACTGCTCTCCCTTGCCAGCCTGACTACCCTAACTGCTCTCTCCTGCCGGCCTGACCACCCCCAACTGTCTCTGCCTCAGCCTTGCCACTGTGGCTTTGTCCAGAAGGACGTCTGGAAGATGTCCAGTCTAATTAGCATATTACCCTTTTATTAGTATAGATGGTGTTTGTCCCAATGACTTCAGTGGAACAATTAAATTACCACACTTATATTTTACTTATTTTACAATAATTCATAAGTAATTATGCCATCTTATTTTTGTAAAATAAGAAAATAATAGAGATTTTAATAAATATCCTCAGACAAATTGTCAGGAGAGTGAATTAAGCGGAAATCTAGACACATCCACATACCTGATCAATGGCATTTTAAAAATAAGCTGAAGGTAAAGAAAATCAGTATTTTTGAAATAATTTTGTGCTTTTTGGATAAATGTTAGGTTTATCTCATTTGACTTTCATGTGTGGTCAGGAATAAGAGCAGCTTACTTTGTGTTAGCTGTTATTTTATAAACTAAGAAAAAATAACCCTAACATGGGCCAGGTTATTCAAGGACAGAATAAATGCAGTATTTCTGGTTCTGCCCCTAAATTTTGGAATATTCAAAAGCAAAAAGCAATGTGATGACAAGCCATCATTGGAGAAAAACTCTCTAGAAACAGGTAAAATCTTATCTTATTCTTTAGTGTCATATTAAAACTCTCACATCAGACCAGATTCCCCACCATGCTTTTCTTCCTCTGGTTCCACTAGAAGGGACGAAAAAAGAGGGACCAGAATTCCACCAGTGTTTTCCGAGTCATCGAGGTGGGAAAAGTCATAGACCAGGGTGTAAAAAAGAAAGACCTGAACCTGTACCCTATGACTGTGTCCCCTTTTTTTCTTATTGTTATTAATCACAAAACCAAAACCTTTGAAGCAATCTCCATTTCCTCCCCAGGGGACATTGGCATAACCGCCCTGTTACTGAGGGGCTCCCTGGGGCCTGATCCATTTCAGTAAAAATATTTGAAGCATGTGGCATTGTAATCAAGTGAGCCCATTGTCTCTAAACCAACCCATAAAACAACAAATCTGTTGTTTGGGGTCCTTTTTACACAGCAGACGGGCTAGGTGGACCTGGTCTTAATTAATCATTCTTATTTTTAAAGTGGCTTATGGACAAGTATGCAGACCTCAGGGATGCATAAATCACTGGATGTGTCTGCGACCGCTAGAGACGTTTGTAAGGGCATTTCCTAACGTGCGTTCAAGTTGAATATTTTAAATCTGAACAAAAGGGCCCAAACTCTATCAGTTATGCCCTCCCATCTAAGCAGCCATCTTCCTCTCACACTCAGTTGCCCAGCAGAGCGCTCTTGGCTCAAGAACACTTTTCCTGGGAGGATGTTAGGCCGGATCTCCAGGGTTCTGGCAATGGAGACACATGCAGTGTTCCGTGGAGGCCTCCTAAGGCCTCTGCTATTCAAGGACAGAATAAATGCAGTATTTCTGGTTCTGCCCCTAAATTCTTACTCTGCTCTATTGCTGCCATTTAGAGAGAAAGGCCTTACTGCTCCCACGTAACTGCCCACTCCTTCCGTGGACGGAGCTAGTGGCTGTCCCCAGACTTCCACCTTCCGGCAGCCCCTGGCTAAGTCGTCTCAGGCTAGAGGAGGGAGCTATAACTCACTTTACCAAAAACATGCAAAAGGCTCACCTTGTAATAGGATTTGTCCACGAAGTAATCGAATACATTATTCCTCCTTTTCTTTGGCTTACCTTTATAATTATGAAAACTGGAGTATAAAGTCTCTCTAACATCTATGTACTTATCTATCCACCCAGCCACCATCTAGCGATCCATCCATCTATCTAATCTATCAATCATGTCTGTCTAATCTACCTTTCTAGCTCTATCATCTTTTTGGTTAAAATGAACACAATCAGTTCACTCCTCCAGGGACGACTTAGGCTGGAAAACTCCACCTTATTGCACAGGCTGCGCACACTCAGCCTCATTTCCCACAGCCTTCCCTCCTCCTTCAACTCAACACATAAAATGCGTTTTGGAACACAACCTAAATGAGTGCTTTTAGAAAACACTGGCCAAAGTCTGCTAAATGAATGTAACAAATATTCTAAAGGCAGGAAGGGCCTGTGGCATGGGACAAACCTAATGTTCTGGGTGCCACGCAAGAATGGGGGTGGGCCTGGCTGCCTGGATTCCTCTCCTACATGTGTCTGAGGCACCTTCCGGAGGAGCTAAGAGGCATCGCCATCATAATGTTGATATTAATGCAAGTGGACACGCCACAGGGTGGTCTGGGGAGAGCTGTCAGCGGGCATCGCATCAGCCTGACGGCTTAGCAGGAGGGAGTACCCCTTCCTCACCTCTGTGCCCCCTGCCCCCACTTCCAGATTGAGAGGTGGTCGGGGGGGGGGGGGGGGGGGGGGTGTTCTAGCCAATCAGAGCCCCCCAGGACAAGCGCAGTTCTTTGTGGGCCTGAAATAATCAATCCCTACATATCCCCACCAAACATATATATATACAATTTTAGAAGAAACTTTGAAAAGTAAAAGAAAAATTATAAAAGAAAGAAAGTGGCAGACAGTTGTGGTCAGAGATCACAAAACGGGTGAAAAGGCAAGAGCCTGCTGAGAGAGAGGGGGGCAAAGGGAGCCCTAAGAGACATGGAGAGCTCACAGGTGGCCGAGAGTTGGCCCGGGGGGGGGGGGGGGGGGGGGGGGGAAGGGGGTGTGTGTGTGCCGGGGGGGGGGGGGGGGGGGGGGGGGGAGGACAGAGGGCGGCTTTCCCTGCTGGCGCAGCCGCTGGGCACCTCCACGTGGAAATGCAGCTTCCTCGCGCCGGCCCGCCCGCCCGGCTGGCCCTCAGACCAAGGAAAGGCCTTGAAACTGGAGCACCGTTCACAAGACGTGCCACCCAGAGTTTCTGAGTGGCTTTATGACTTCCAGATGCCGGAATCTCCTCCAGACTCTGCTCCGCACTCACTCTGGGAGCAAACACCCGGCATGGCCGCATCCTCGTTGCATGGGGAGCAGTGATGGAAGAGAAAGCACACAGACCCAAGGCACACTTTCCAGGCAACAGCAGCATTTTTCGAAATTTTTTGAGTTTTTTTTCATAGACTCGTATATTCGTTCCTTGATGCCTTCTGTCCACCTCGAGAAAAATCATTGTCCGGGCTTTTAACAAAATCCCCTCGCATCTGTTGCTTCCCTGAAGCAAGCTGAGCCTTGCGGCTAGAAGACTGGGACCTTCATAGGCATTTTGTACTCCAAGGGATCCTTCTTTTATTTCTTCTTTAATCGACAAGTTATTTCTAAGGGAATCTTGCCCCCTAGCTTTCAAGCCTCAAAATTGAGTTCAAAGCAGTAGAAAACTTGCACACTGGCAGATAAACGGGTGGATGTCTCCATCTAGTGGATTCTTGCCGTACTGCACACTGAAGCAAAGAAGAAAACGAAGAGAGCCTGACACACCTGGATACATTTTTTCATTATCAATATATTTCCCATTTCATGTCTCTGTAATAAAGCTACTTTTTGTTGCATCATCTATATGTACATCCTCTGTTCATAAAGGAGAAGCAGGACTCAGAGCAGCTCATTGTCATTTATTAAGATGACATAATATATCTCTAATAGATTTTTTAAATTTTTTTAAATTGATTTCAGAGAGAAAGGCAGAGGGAGAGAGAGATAGAAACATCAATGATGAGAGAGAATCATCATTGAACAGTTGCCTCCTGTATGCTCCCACTGGGAATTGAGCTTGTAACCCTGGCATGTGCCCTGATCGGGAATGGCACTGTGACCTTCTGATTCATAGGTTGATGCTCAATCACTGAGCTACCGCGGCCAGGCTCTAATAGAGTTTTAAAATTCACCAGTTTATTATAAAATGATGAAATAGCCAATTGTTGTCTTCCCAGTAATTGCCATTGGGGATATGAGAGGCAGAGAGCACAGAGAGGGTGTACAGGTCTGACATGGGCACACATCAGTGAATCTATCAGCAACTGCTGGTTCAGCAGGAACCCACAAGGACAGCTGTGGCCTGTGACTGCCAGGCTGGGTCTGAAGTGGTACAAAGATGAGCAGGTAGCTGCTGAGAGATGTCTGACCGGCCTGCTGTTTATCTGATTCAGTCATCAGCTAAATGTCAATTATTTTCTTTTACTGAATAAAGGATGTGACTCATCCTCAAGCAGAGAAGTTCACTGCAGGAGTTGAAAAAATGAAATCACTTTATAACCTAGATGGGAAGGGACAGTGAGAATGAGTCTTAGGGAAAGGCCATTTCCAGATGTTAAAGACCCTTGATTTCATCCTCATCCATAAGTGACTGCTCCCCCTTTTGAAATTTCCCTTGAACTTTGGAACCAGAGGTGCTCACATAACTTTGTTGACGTTCTAGTTATTTTTATCTTGTTTCCAGCTTTTCACAGCCTGGGCTCATTTTTGTAGTTAATAAATTTAAAACTCTATAACAACGTGAATGTACCTAACACTACTGAACTGTACACTTAACAATGGTTAAATGGTGAGTTTTATATTATGTCGTTTTCAAGAGCAACTTTTGAAATTCTGTGTCTGCTAAATTATGGAAACTTTAAAATTTTTATGAAAAAAATATCTTACGTGTGAAGAACAGAAAGTTGTGAGTCTAAGCAACAAAATGACCTTGTCCTTGTCCCATGTCCCCTTACTTTACACTCTTCAGGCTGGAAATAGATAGAATAATTAAATCCAACAGCCTTGACTTGTGTGTAGCAGGAAGCCCAGAACAAAGCTGAGTGCCTTGTTGATCCACTGTTTCTCGGGCTCCCTGGGTGAGGTGGGCAGAGACTGCTTTCCAGAGGAGCCTAAACACCTCTGCCATGTTGTCCCCTCAGATGTTCTCCCAATCTCTTGGCTGCCCTCTTCTCACCATTTGGGTCTTGAATCAAAAGTCATCTCCTCAAAGAGACCTTGTTTGACTCCTTACCTAGCCTGGATCACCCCTCACCCACCACTCTGCACAACTCTCCACCACAGTATCGTGTTTCATTGTCTTCGCAGCATTTAATCACAATCTGCAATTATCTTTGTATTTATTGTCAGGCTACCCACACTGGGAAAAGCTGAGCTCCTGTCCACCATGGTCCCCACTGCATCCCGACTCTTGGGAATGCTGCCTCAACTTCATACATTGCTGGTGGGGAGCAGAAATGAAGGAAGCTGACCTCCCCAAAATGCAAATGCATTGACCCTTTGATCTAGTATTCCCACTTCCGGGCATTTATTCTACAAATTCAATTGCACAAGTATAATAATATGCACATAAACGTATATTGTGAATTACAATAACAAAAGATTAGAAAGAATCCATGCTCAACAGTAGAAAAAGACTCAAGTAAACTCTGGTATATATGGCAATGGAATACTATACAGCTATTAAAAGTACTGAGGATGATATCTATGTGCTGCTATGGAGAGGTCCAGATACAAAACAGTAATATATAGGGACTTCCTTATATATTTATGTTTGCTTATAAATAAAAAACAAAGTAGCAATGGCTACTAGCAGGGGGAGCCTTCCCTGTTTATATATTTTTCATCTAATTTTGAACTTTAAGTTGTGTAAATATACTATGTATAAAAAAATGAGTAGCACCTGGTACATGGCAGGTACTCAGCTAATTATTTTGAAAAAGAGAGTAGATTAATGACTGAACATATGAATTTGATAAGACAAATGAGTAGACATGTTTAGGCCTCTAGGGTAGCCCGCTGCTAGAACTACAACTTTACTGGACCTAGAGCAATGAGGGTAACTCATTACTCAATGTTCTGGAGAGTGTCCTTAATGGAGGATCTTATAGTCATAAAAGGGGTCCAAGTCCACACCTGTGGGTGAGAATGGTCCTTAAATTCTAGGAGAGGGACCACTAGACAGGCATTCATTCATTCATTCATTCATTCACTGAGTACTGTGGGCCTAAGGAGGACGGGGCAGATGTGGTCTCCTCCTCAGGGAACTTACAGCCTAAGGCAGGCTGGGTCTAGGATATATCCTGAGCCAGCACCCTTCCGTCTGGCTTTTAGCCTGCCCAGCTCTCTTTTGGGTGAGTGTCCTGGGGACAAAACTTCCATGTGAAGTTGTGAGCATGGAGCAGTGGGACTTTGTCACCCTAGAACAGGGCACACTAACTCATGGGGACCAGAATGGCCCACCTCTCGTTCTATTCATTCTATTCCAACTGGAAGGAAGCAACCTAAAGGGCATGTTGGGGCGCTCTGAGCGGCAGTGAGAAAACAAAGCTGTGCTATTCCTGGGGCTCCCGAGCATCCTGGGAGCCAGCAGACCCTGAGGCAACATGGACACCCATGGCTGCTGACATCTGCAAAGACCCTGCTTTGGGCCAAGGAAGGGATTTTTGAGGGCAACAGTCCCATTATCTTTCCAAACATGCAAGTATAGAAATGTAGTTAGTTATGTTTATTGTAAAGTGATTGAGCTCACAAGGTGATCACCTGGAAAATATCTGTGTCAAATAATTGACTTTGAATCTTCCAAAAATAAAAGAAATCCATGTGCTCAGACGAAAACGGACTTATTAAAGATGTGTGTTTGAGATTTATTTTGTCCCTGTGATCTTGTTTCTGAAGTTCATTGATAGAAACAGACTTAGAGCAAACTTGGAAGCAGAGCAAGAACGTGAGTATAGAAAGGTGCCACAGGAAGAGATGGTTCTCTGCAGGAACTTGCCATTATCCTTATTGTGCAGATATTGCAAATTTAATTTTAAAAACATTCCTTTTTGTCAAAAGCAATTATTTTGGTGACTCGCAGCCCAAGGAAATGATCAAAATCAATAAAATATTGTCAATAGTAAATTACTACAGTATCTACAATTTTCAGATGTTTTCATTCTTTTAAGTTTTCACAAAACCTATAAGGGGACATTGCCATCTCCATTTTAATGAAGAGTCAACAGTTCCATGCCTTGGCTCAGGGAACGGTGCTTACCAGTGAGGGAGCTAGAACCTGATCTCCTCCTTCTGGCACCAAATACACATTTTTAAAAATATGTTCTTATTGATTTTAGAGAGGGAGAGAGAAACATCAGTGTGTGACAGAAACATCAATTTGTTGCCTCCCATAAGCACCCTGATCAGGGATCGAGCCTACAACTGGGCATGTGCCCTGACTGGGAATTGGACTGGCTACCCTTTGGTGCATGGGACAACGCTCACGCCGACCGGGGCTCTGGCACCAAATCTCTACTTTCCACCACACCACACAGGCACCTCAGAATGGTGCCTCTGACTGGTGACTCTCCTCCACCTCTCATCACACTCACTGGAAAGGTGACCATGCGTATGTATTTAGAACTTTGAACTTGACCTGCTATCGGTGTGCCAGGCATTGCCCTGGGCAAAGGGAAGATAAAAGTGAAAAGCAGCTGACCTTCTGCTATTTTCACCCTTTGCATGAAGTCACAGCTACTTGGATCCTTTGGTGGAGCGCTCTCACTTACGGAGAAGATGAGTGTCTAAGGGCAGAGGCATTCTCTGTCTCATTGACCGCTAAGCACACCGCCTAGGACATAGATAGATGCCAAATAAATAGATAGGCTCCCAGGAAACCCCAAATGATTGGGGAATGATGCAATAGAAGGTTGGGGGGGAGTTATATAGAGCATGGGGGAGAGGAAAGACATAAAGAAATAGATTTTTGAAAGCATCTCAACACTATACTGCTTTATATCCTAACTCATTTCAAAAATAGACTAAAGAGAACTATCTTACTTTTCCTTCCCAGCTAATATGCCTTGGCAACCTAGATAGCAATTAACTCTTTTAAAACTTCAATACAACCCACGGAAATATATTGTTTGGGATAAAGAAATAGGTTCGGAGAGGTTAAATGGTTTGCCCAAAGCCACACAGGTGGTGAGCACTTAGTAAGATGGACGGATTCAATGCCTCTCAGATAAACCCAGTGCTCATTGCACTACTTCTCACTGTTTCCCTGTGAGACAGAATGTTAAACGTCCTGAGAGCAGAGGATGAGAAAGCACAGGCCCTGCCTGAAGATCTCATCATTAGGTAAGTGGGAACTGATTCACACTGGAGCTCCCCCCAGCCTGGATTGTGGGCAGGATGACATGCAGGACTGGGAGTGGCCCCAGAAGTTTATTAAGCAGCACTGCCAATTGACCTGACAGCAGGCAGGTCGCTTCACACCATCCTGCCAATGGCAAGTGACAGGTTAGTGTCTGGCTGGTGATACAGTAATTGAGTGCGATAAGATGGCAAAGAGGCAAGAAGCTAATGATGTGTTGCCTTGTTAAGCAGAGCTTACCACGCCTCATTAGATTTAAAAGAGTTATCGAGACAGAGTAATTATCAGAGACAGTAAAACTGTTGTATTAAAAGATAAAAAGCCAGTATCAAAGAGGAATAATTAACTGCTTAACAGGGCATCTGCTGAGCTGCTTGGTCTGGGAATCAGACTGGGAGGCTGCAGAGGGGGTCCTTCGGCTGGGCGGGGCCTCATGCAACACTAGTCATTGTGGACCATAACCTTTTCATTTTTTTTATTGTGGTAAAGTACACACAACATAAAATTTACCATCTTAACCATTTGTAAGTGTTCAGTTCAGTGGCATTAAATACATTCACATCATGGTACCACCATCCTCACCATCCATCTCCAGACCTTTTCATTTTGCAAAACTGAAACTCTGCCTCCATTGAACAGTATCTCCCTACCCTCCCTAACCCCTCCCCCCCACACACACACACACACTCCCCCAGCCCAGGCAACCACTATTCTATCTTCTGTGTTTATTATTTTGATTACACTAAACATAGCATATAAATAGAATTTACAGTATTTGTTGTTTTTGTGACTGGCTTATTTCACTTACCATGACGTCCTCAAAGTTCATGTTATAGTATGTGTCAGACTTTTCTTCTTTTTTAAGACTCTTAAAATAGTCTTCCATTGTATGTACTGATCACATTTTGCTCATCCATTTATCTGTTGATGGATGCTTGGGTTGCTTCTACCTTTTCCCTACTGTGAATAAAGTTGCTATGAACACAGGTGCACAAATCTCTTTTCAAGGCTCTGATTTCAGTTCTTTTGGGTGCATATCCAGAATTGCAGGATCAAATGGTAGTTCTATGTTTAATTTTTTGCGGAACTGCCCATTAATTTCCATAGCAGCTGCACCACTTAACATTCTCAACAATAATGCACAAGGCTTCTAATTTCTCCATATCCTCCCCAACTCTTGTTTTTTCTGTTTGATTTTTGTTTTTAATAGTAGCAATCCTAATGGGTGGGATGTGGTTGGACCAAGCCCCCTTTTTTGTTTGGTTGGTTTTTTTCATTTTTAAAATGAATTACATATTTATTGAATGCCTACTGAATGCTGGGCACCATTTCAGGCTCTGGGAATATTGAGATAAACAAGACACTTTCATTTATTCAAATACATGTCAGGCATCTACTATGAGCCCGGAACTTGTGACAGAAAAGTTCTTATTGACTCCGTGCTTTCATTGAGTGCCTGCTGTGTGCCAGGAGCTGAGATTGGTGCTAGGGATGGAGCTAAACAAGGTGCTTTTTACCCTTTAATTGTTTTTTTCTCTATACATCCAGAGAGCACCTGTTATGAGTGCCAGGCATTAATGATACAAAACAGTATAACAGTTGTTCAGTCAGCATTTGATCTCCTGCATGTGTGCCACAGAGATGAACAAGAGTCCTTTCATTTCTTCATGGATTAGGCATTTATTGAGTGCCTACTGTGTACCAGGCCTTGTGGACTCCAGTGGGGTTAGTGAATGGTTGAGTCTGAGTCCTCCTTATTCAACCCCCAGTCCCCTGAGCTATGAGAAAATCACCACCCAGAAGGGAGGGTGACTTCTGGAGTAATTACTCCTTTATCCTGCTTGGCTATGCCACCTGTAGGGGCACAGTTCCCTCGCCAGGCACTGGATGCCAGGCACTGGATGAAGACGATATGAGAAGTCATGGGCATATAGGAGAGTCTTTATTGCAGACCAAGGAGACATTGCTAACAAGGAGCCATCAGACAAAACAATTCTTCAAAGTAACCTTACAAAGTAGCCGCACAAAGCAGCTCTTGCTAATACAGTAGTAAGCACAGGAGCCATGCCAAGCAGCCACGCACTGGCTGGTCAACAACACATCTTTACACCAACTTAGACAAAAGAGGCTTCTTGCCACATAGTGACATTAGTATTGGGGTTATAGGAAGGTACACGCGTGCAGTGCATACAGTAAGATTGCTGTGTCCTTGCTCAGATTGTCCTTGAACATCTGGCATCCTCAGGACAGGGCCCCCACACTCCAAATGGCCTTGAATGTCTGACGTCCTCTGATTAGGATTGCCACAGTGACTATTCTCCACCCAAGGCTTCTGCTGGTCCCAGTAACCACATGGCCACATGCAGGTTCTTGCACCCAGTCCCCCGTGGAGGGGGCAGGGCTGAGGATGGGGGCTGGGTCTCCACTGTCTATCTTTGGTCCTGTTTGTGTGACCTTCCAGGCCTGCATCTTAGGCGTGGTGTCTGCCTGCTCAGTGGGATTCCTCCATCCAAGCCTTTGGTGGGCTCAGCTGGCCTGGGGTGCTGTCTGCGGCTTGGTCAGGATGCTCTCCGGCCCACCTGGAGGACTCGCTGTGCCTTCAGCAAGAAGTGAATGTCAGAGCCGGCCAGCGGCGCTTTACGTTCTTAGAGATGGATACTGCTCCCTGGGTCAGATCCCAGATAATTTGCTTATTTTAATTGAATGTTCCTGGGACAATACCCTTTAAAATGGACATCAAGCCTATACTGGGATCAAAGTTAAGGAATCAACTTGGAAAAAATCAAGGTTATCCTTCATAAACTATAGAAACTTCAATTGTGTTTAATTCATGTATTTATTGATTGATCACCTCCTGAGTGACTGGGTAAGTGAAGATGTTCATTTAAATCAAGAAACTTTCAGTCCCAGGGCAGGAAAAAAACTGGTTAGGAGGATCAAAGCACCTCTGAGGAGCAGTATTTATTATGTGGAAAGCTTCCACAGCCATGGAAGCATTTCATAATGCAGAAATGCCACCAAGTCGGGGTGGTTCCAAGAAGCCCTGGTTACAAGTAGGTATCTAATAAAATAAAGGTCTCTCTCCTCCCCTCCCCTCCCATTCCCTTCCCCTCCCTTCCCCCTCCCCTCCCCTCCCCTCCCCTCCCCCTCCCCTCCTCTCCCCTCCCATTCCCTTCCCCTCCCCTCCCATTCCCTTCCCCTCCCCTCCCCCCTCCCTTCCCATCCCATCCCCTCCCCCTCCCCTCCCCTCCCCTCCCCTCCCCTCCTCTCCCCTCCCATTCCCTTCCCCTCCCCTCCCATTCCCTTCCCCTCCCCTCCCCCTCCCTTCCCATCCCCTCCCCCTCCCCTCCCCTCCCCTCCCCTCCCCTCTCCTCTCCTCTCCTCTCCTCTCCTCTCCTCTCCTCTCCTCTCCTCTCCTCTCCTCTCCTTTTCTTTCCTCTCCCTTTTTCATCACCTAACTCTCCTCTCTGTTTTATTTCCCTCTACATTGTACCTGTCTAATGCCGGAAGCCAATTCCAGCAAGTCAGCAAGGGCTGAATCATCTGGAGTGGCAAGGGAATTTCCCCAAACCTGAAAAGGGATGATTGCTTGCTGCTAGACAGCTCAGGGCATCTTAATCTACATGTTATTGCCTCCTACTGGCCAAACACCTGAACAGCAATAGGCAAATTCTTCCGATCTGACAATGGATTCTGTACCTAACCCTACCCTTTGAAGTGTATATCTCCACCTCGTCTTAGGACAAATTGTGTTAATAAAAAGCCAGGGGTCCTGAGATGAGGAAAACTTAGTTCCTTAGACCAAGTCTTCTCTGACTCCCTATAATGCCTTTCAAAATTATGTTTCGTCTCTGGACTCTTATTTAATTTATGTACAGCCCTTCTCCAGATTTCTGAACCCTTCTTGATGCCGGATCAAGACCATCCGGCATTAGTCTAAACCTTCATTGATGTCATAGGTACTACTTGACCCTGGAGGTACCTGAAGGTAAGAGGATCCTCACTCTTTCTGGAGTCCATCTCCTTCACCCCCTCTTTCTCTAGCAGCCATAGTACCAGTGAGGATAAGACTCAACCCTTGCTGTCCTCAGGTTTCTCCCCTTACCCGGTGCTTTTTTCTCACTCTCCCAGGCCAATCCTATTCTTCCCTGTAAGTTTTCTCACTGTTCTCAGGAGAGCCTTTGCTATGCTTGTTGCCCGGTTTCACATAAATCCTTTGTAAAATGAATATATACAAGACTAAAAATCCTAGGGCCTGCAATCCTAGGACACATTCAAGTATCAATTTATACTTCTGTCTTCAACTGTTTCAGTGCTTCCAATTCAGTCCTCTTCTAACTTCCTGTACAATTAAATGAGGGTGTGTTTTAAAATTAAACTGTATATTTCACATATTGTTCCCTTACTGTTTTATATTTTAAATCTTAGCTACCCAATGAGACTGAACTCTGCACAAGGTTGGTCAATGTAACATGGACTTTCTCAGTATTTCCCACAGTGTGTCATTCAGGAGGTGACCAGTAAATACACGAATGAAATGAAATTGAAGTTTCCACCAGTATAGGTTTCACAGGATGACCTTGACCTTTTTCCTGTGGATTCCTTACCTTAGATCCAGTATGCACTTGGAGCCCATTTAAAGGAGCACAGCCCAAAGTGACCAATGCAGCTATATTAACATGAATAATTTTGTGGATATTGGAAAAAGGAAGAGAAAACTTCCCAGCATCGATTATAAATTGTGTTACTTTATACAGGTCATATTATTTCATTAACCTTTCTTCTTTACTCAGGTTCTGCCAATATTCTCCTTAGAGATGTTTTATATACTTAACCTCAGTCAAAATTCAGAACTAGGGGACAGGAAGGAGGACAGGGAAAGGGAAGCAGGGATGCAAATATGGCACTAGAGCAGGGGTGGGCAAACTTTTTGACTCGAGGGCCACAATGGGTTCTTAAACCGGACCGGAGGGCCGGAACAAAAGCATGGATGGAGTGTTTGTGTGAACTAATATAAATTCAAAATAAACATCATTACATAAAAGGGTACGGTCTTTTTTTTTTTTTTAGTTTTATTCATTTCAAACGGGCCGGATCCGGCCGGAGGGCCGTAGTTTGCCCACAGCTGCACTAGAGTGATCTTATTTGGTAGCTCAACTATAGAGCCAAAAAAGAGTGTTTATAGCATTTTTGTTTGCTTGGTACAGAGAAAGAAGAAAAATATAATCATCTTCCCAAGAGTCATGCAATTTTAAAAGGATTGCAGGCCCTAGGATATTTAGTCGTGTATATATTTATTTTACAAAGAATTTTCTTAAGATCAACAAATATAGCATGGTCACTTTGTGCCAAATGGGTCACAAAGAGATACTTAGCTCAGAGAACATGGAAATCCCCGTCTCCCTGGACTGGTAGAAGGTCTCATCTGTAATGTTGACAGTTTACAAATTTGGGTGTTTTTTAAACCTAAGGCACTCACTTAGTTTAAATGAAGACCTCAGTTCAATTCAGGTCATCTAGCTACCATCAGCTAAGGAGGTGGAAAAAAACAACTCTGATATTGTCAGCAAGTCAAGTCTTAAAAATTAACTAGAGGGCTGGTGCACAAAATTTGTGCATGGGGAGGGGTCCTTCAGCCTGGCCTGTACCCTCTTGCAATCCCGGACCCCTCGGGGGATGTCCGACTGCAGGTCGGATATCCCTCTCTCAATCCGGGACTGCTGGCTCCTAACCACTTGCCTGCCTGCCTGATCACCCCTAACCACTCTGACTGCTTGCCTCATCAACCCTAACTGCTCACCCGCCTGCCTGATTGCCCTTAACTGCTTGCCTGCCTTCCTGATCGCACCTAACCACTCACCTGCCTGCCTGATTGCCCCTAAATGCCTCTGCCTGCCTGCCTCATCACCCTTAACTGCTCGCCTACCTGCCTGATCACCCCAACCACTTGCCTGCCTGACTCACCACCCCTAACCACTCATCTGTCTGCCTGATCACCTCTAACTGCTCACCTGCCTACTTGATCGTCCCTAACCACTCTGCATGCCTGCCTGATCATCCCTAACTGCTCGCCTGCCTGCCTGATTGCCTCTAACTGCCTCTGCCTCGGCCCCTGCCACTGTGGCTTCATCCGGAATGATGTCCGGAAGATTGTTTGGCTGTCTGGTCTAATTAGCATATTACACTTTTATTATTATAGATACCTACAGAAACAATTGTTAGCCTTTCGAGAGTCATGTCTCCTTTAAAATATGATGAAAACTCTGAAATTTCTCCCCAGGCCTCCCCTCCCCCCCCAAATAAAGAAAAGTCACAGGTATAGATATCCACCTGAAGTCCTTTTAACTCTATTCAGAGGATTCAAAACGATTTTATTCCATTCAGGAAGGAATGCATAGTAAACTCCTGGGGGAGGGGGTCTATAAACCCCAGGTTAAGAAATGTTAATCTACAAATATCCAGAATGAAGATAGTAAAGGAATCTATTTCATTCTGGTGTAAAAAAAACAAAACAAAAACCAGAAGTTGAATATAGGCAAGGAGAGCTCAGATTTTATTTAAAACAAAATGAGTTTAATTTAATGTATTTATTCTAGGACTTGTATGCTGAATTTTCATCCCTAGGTAGATAAAATCATTTGATTTTTGAAGCAGAACAAATGAGTAGATCGTCTATCTCACTAACATTGAGGAGAAAAGAAAGCTGCTCCAAACTTAACACTTCATGTTTAATGTTTTGGAAATTGCAGCTTGAGAGACTGGAAGCACTGGTGCTCCAAGTGGAACTTCAGAAGACGGCCGTCTTTGTCCCTTATGTCACTTCTATGAGACAAGCAGGGAGGGTGACATTTCCCAAATGGGAAAGCCATGAAAGAAGACGGTCTGGTAGATAAAACTTTCACTGTGTTTTATTGGTGATTCCTAGGTAGTCTTCTTTAGAAATGTACTCAATTATGAATTTATGAAAAAAGGATTTTTCCATGGTACATATAAGTTGCAAATTATATGTTTAAATGTATGCTCTTTGTTCTATGGGAAATGAAACCAAAAATCAAGAAATGTTAGCAACTTCAAAACCTATCCATCTAATTCAACCTCTTCCTTTTGTTTTGTTTTGTTAATCCTCACTTGAGGATATTTTTTCCATTGCTTTTCAGAGACAGTGGAAAGGAGGGGGAGAGAGAAACATCGATGTGAGAGACACATCAACTTGTTGCCTCCCGCAAGCACCTCCACAACCCAGGTACATGCCCTTGACCAGGAATTGAACCGGTACCCATCGGTGCACAGACCAACACTCTAACCACTTAGCAACACCAGCCAGGGCAACCTCTTCCTTTAAAAAAAAAAAAAATTATTGATTTTTTACAGAGAGGAAGGGAGAGGGATAGAGAGCTGGAAACATCGATGAGAGAGAAACATCGACCAACTGCCTCCTGCACACCCCCCACTGGGGACATGCCCGCAACCAAGGAACATGCCCCTGACCGGAATCGAACCCGGGACCCTTCAGTCCGCAGGCCGACGCTCTATCCACTGAGCCAAACCAGTTAGTGCAACCTCTTCCTTTTTATAGATGAGGAAACAGGTAGAATGACCTGCTCAGGGTTACACAGCTACTTAATGTCAGAGCTGGGATTCGAGTCCAGGGCAGCCCCCACTCTCTACAGCCACACTGCACCTGCACCAGCAGCTGTGCATTCTAGATCCTAAGTTTATCACTTTCAAAAGTCCATTTCTCAGTCTATCCATATGCAAAATGAGAGCCCAGACTATGACTGTGGTCACGGCATGAGGTGAATTCATAAAAAAATACAGCGCATGCTGTCTGAAAAACACCTCTTTTGGAATTGTTGGTCAGAAATCATTTGACAAGCATTCTTGGGTACCACTGTCATGGTTGCTGTGCAAGTCCAATTTGGAGGAAGAAAGGCCCCCACAAATGCTGGCTCTGAAATGAAATTAAGCTCAAAAGCCCGAACGGGGATCTGAGAGTAATTATTCCAGGTAGAATCTCATTTTCTCAGTCACATGGGGCAGCTCTCACATTCTTTTTTTTTTTTTTTTTTTTTATGTGCCTCAGGCATGAAACAGCTCTGGCCACCGACACAGGCATCAAGCTAGGATGAACTAAGGACTGTACATCTGCTTTGCCCCTGACTGATATAAGAGCAACACCACCAATCAGGTGTCTCCTTGCCCATTGCCAGGGGGCAGCTCTCACATTCTTCCTGCGGGTCTTACTCATCTGAAATAAGCACGTGGAGAAATCAGGACGGAGGGAACACAGGATGCAGTGGGCGGTTTAAGAAAGGAGGAAGGCACATGGATGGCGCCCCCACAATGTGATGAGCTTACTGCAGCCTGAGCAAACCAGGGTGTGAGCGGAAGAATTTCTTTTCCTCCCCCCTGTTTGATAATGCCGCAGAACTGATTGTGCCTGAGCTTTAACGTCTGTCCCTGAGCTGTCAGTGAGGGGCATCAGGCCTTCGGTTGAGCAGTGAGGCCAGGACACCCTATGACAAAGCGGAGTCCAGGTCGGTCCTTAAGGCAGCTGGTGAAAGGTGTGGCCACACAGGCAACGGGGTTGGCAAAGGAAGTGGTTATCATCGAAATTAGGCTGGACCAGTATTTGTTTGAGATCCACTTAAAAAATGACCAGCAGGCCTCCGAATCCTTTGTGCTGGCTGGCTTTTTATTTAGGACACGGAGGAATGGATTTCATGAAGAGATATCATCTCTGCCTCCCACGAGACGCCAATATTGACTAAGACTAAAACAGCAAGTAGTATCAGATAACCTCCTAAAATAAAGCAGGGAAAGCCATTATGCTTTTACTTTATTGATCCGGTTCTTAGCTACATGGGGAAAAACAGCCTACATTGTGGAAGCTGGAAATCTCTAAGGCTACAACAACACGTTGTTAAAGAGCGGAGCATTCATCTGCCTGTGAGAAACAAGACCTTGTATCGAGCAGTCTGGGGATCTGCTTAACACCAGGTGAATAATGCTAGGCTGGTGAGCAGGGAAAACAGCCTCCTGGGGATGGTGTCCCTGCTGTGGCTTTTTGTTTGTTTGTTTGTTTTTGCTTGTGTTTTTTTTTAATTATTGGATGCGTTTTCTGAATAGATAAAAATACCTTTAAAACGGCCATCTACTCTACTCAGTCCACAGATTCAAGGGCTAATCTCATCTGGAAACACTCTACAGACAAATCAAGGAATAATGTTTAGCCAACTGTCTGGGCCTTGTCAAGTTGACACATAAAATTAGCCAGCCCCGTAGTCAAGTGGCTTCTTGCTTAACACACTCCAGTGGGCTCATGCCGCCTTTAGGATATGAACCAAACACTCTCCTGTGGCTTGAAAACTTTTCGGGCTCTGGGCTCTGATTTCCGGCTCACCTGTGTCCCTGAGGTCCCCCATCCGCGCTTTCCCAGCCCATCGCCCTTCAGGCCGCAGCTTTATTTCGCTTCCCCGGAGAACCTTTCCGGGCATGCAGGTTCGGTGCCCCCCGTGTGCATCCTTAGCCCCTTTTCTATGATGACCTGCATCACATGTTGCTGTTATTGCTTCCTTCCCTCTGTCTTTCCCACTGGACTGGAGGCCTTGCATGTACA
The DNA here is from genome assembly GCF_028538775.1 of Myotis yumanensis. Lineage (NCBI taxonomy): Eukaryota > Metazoa > Chordata > Mammalia > Chiroptera > Vespertilionidae > Myotis > Myotis yumanensis. Next base: position 165,250,764 of record NW_027223752.1, on the reverse strand, counting down.
TGGGCCTTGTGCAGCCTGGCACACAGTAGATATTCAATAACTATCAATTGAATGCAAAAGAATTAGGATTTCCTCCTGGTGACTCCATGTAATTAATATTCTATGCCTCAATAGTTCCCGGGATGGAAAGCTGTGCCGATTCTGATATGACTCTACTCTTCATACCTTCTTAAAACGAGTGCCACCCCATCCCCTGTCAACTCACAGGTGAACTTTCTCCAGGAATGGAATAGACTTCTTCTGATCAAGCTGTCTATGAAAACAACCAAAATAGTAAATATTTTTCAAATATTTAAAATGGATGCATATTCTTAAAAATTGTAAAAGACAATAAAGAATAACAAGGCCAAAAATGAAGGGGAAAACTTGGAGACAGCCAGCATGGAAGCTGTCTTTGCCTTGAGGCCATCTGCCAATCCTAGAAATAAGAACCTCTGGGCAACCAAGGGCTTGAACCCAGAATAAAAAATTTGGGCCAAGAATAGAAAAGCCACTCCACACAAGAAGAAACCTAAGTGGACAATAAATGTAGGAAAAGGGTTGAAATATAAGTAGTTGGTGAAATGCATTTGTAGATACACTGCGATACTGTGACAGACCCCTTCCACTGGCTTTGGTGAGGAAGGGGGAGGCAGTGGGATCTTTCATACTTCTCCAAGAGAATCTAAACTCATTGCCCAGTTTGGGGAAATTTGCATATGCATTTTGACCCTCTTAGATAATTAGTTCCAAGCCTAGATTACCATAGATATTCTCTAGAGCAGTGGACTCAAGTTTGGTGTGCTATACAATCAAAGGAGAAGTTGTTAAAGCACAGGTGGCCAGGCCCTACCCCCAGAGTTTCTGATTCTGTAGGGTGGAGGTGGAACCCAAAGGTGTGCCTTGCTAGCAAGTTCCCAGGCAGTGCTGACGCTGCCTTTGGGGACCAGACTTTAAGAACTACTGCCCTAGAGAAATGCGTGCCTTAACAAGGGGGCAAGAATGATTTTAGCAGCATATTTGTTTATAGCTCCAATCTGGAAATACCCAATATCCATCAATAGTAAAATCAATAACTAAATGGTGGTACAGTGGCTGAATCTTAGAAAAATATAATGTTGAACAAAGTAAATCAGACATAAAATAATCCTATATAATAAGAGCCTAATATGTAAATCGACCGAATGGCAGAACCACGGGTGGAACCACCAGCCACTATGATGCGCACTGACCACCAGGGGGCAGATGCTCAATGCAGGAGCTGCCCTCTGGTGGTTAGTGTGCTTCCACGGGGGAGCGCTGCTTAGCCAGAATCTGGGCTCACAGCTGGCAAGCACAGCAGTGATGGCAGGAGCCTCTCCTGCCTCTGGGGCAGCGCTAAGGAGCAATGAGCTAAGCCAGTGATGGCGAACCTTTTGAGCTCGGCGTGTCAGCATTTTGAAAAACTCTAACTTAACTCTGGTGCCGTGTCACATATAGAATTTTTTTGATATTTGCAACCATAGTAAAACAAAGATTTATATTTTTGATATTTATTTTATATATTTAAATGCCATTTAACAAAGAAAAATCAACCAAAAAAAATGAGTTTGCATGTCACCTCTGACACGAGTGTCATAGGTTTGCCATCACTGAGCTAAGCTGTAAGGAGCAGTGAGCAGGCGGGCAGTAAGGAGCAAGGGTTCCTGGACTTGAGAAGGTGCAGGTCAGGCTGAGGGACCCTCTCCCCCTCAGTGCATAAATTTCATGCACCAGGCCTCTAGTATATAATATCTTATTCTGTTTATACACAGTAAAAAACCAGACTGTATTTTTTGGAGATGCCTAAGTGCTAAAACTATGTAAAAGGTAAGTAAGGAAAGTGTGCACAATTATGTGCCAAAACTATAGAGAAAGGAAGTGAGGTTAGTGGCTCCCTTTAGAAGAGACAAAGAGCATTGTGATAGGGCAGGGTGTGCAAGATGGTGGGGCTTCTGGAATGTTGGCAATTTCTAGTGTTCGATTTAAATGGTGACTAAATGGTAGTTTGCTTTATAATATTTCATTAAACTGTACATTTACCTTTTATGCACTTTTATACATGTGTTATATTCATAACAAAAGGTCAGAATGAACAATATTAAATTTTCTATTATGAACCCAGCTGAAAATTTTCTAGCACCTAGTGACATCACAACCATCATGATGTCATAGTGCAATGCATTACTCACATGTTTGTGGTGATGCTGTGTAAATAAACCTACTGTGCTGCCAGTGGTATAAAAGTATAGCACAGAGATACTTCCCTGGCAGAGGAGATACCATATGATCACAAAGATGGTTTTCCCAGAGTGAGGCTTACCCATGGCATGTGGGATGTGCTGATCCCTGGGTTTTCCCAGATGTGGGAAACTCCACTGCATAATATGCGGTAGTGGGAGACCACGTCTGCACTCTCCCCTGACCCCCCCTCCCCGCCCCCCAAAAAAGTATAGCACAGACAATACTTAATACTAAACAACTCTGTCAGTGGTTTATGTATTTACTATACTATACTTTTTACTGTTATTTTATTTTAATATATTTTTATTGGTTTCACAGAGGAAGGGAGAGGGAGAGATAAAAACATCAATGATGAGAGAGACTCGTCCATCGGCTGCTTCCTGTACGCCCCCTACTGGGGATCGAACCCACAAGCTGGGCATGTGCCCTTGACTGGTATCAAACCCAGGACCCTTCAGTCCGCAGGCTGATGCTCTATTCACTGAGCCAAACCAGCTAGAGCCTTTTTACAGTTATTTTAGAGTGTACTCTTTTTACTTATAAATGAAAGTTTTCTGTAAAACAGCAGCAGCCTCATACCTCTTGTGTTTCTTGCAGCTCTTGATTGCAACATTTCCTCTCATGCTTGATTTTGCTTTGTGTTGTTTTGTACAGTAACATGCTGTGTGAGGTTATTTATAGTCTGGGAGCCATAGGTTATACCATAGAGCCTACATGTGCTAGGTTTGTGTAAGTACTCTACAATGTTCGCATGACAAAGTCGCCTAAGAACACATTTCCCAGAATGTCTCCCTGTCACTAAGCAGCACATGACTGTATTAGGGTTCCTTCATCTGCACTTGCAGATAGATGGAACCTGGCTTCACAGTCAGATCCTCCGTGTGCCACTCATTCACTGGAATATCGTGCAGGTGGACCGACAGCAGTCCATTTTCCATCTCTGAACCTTTCTTCCACTGGAGAGAGAAGAAAATGTGTTCTGCCCACCATGGACTATCAGACACGATGCTAGCAGCTCTCAAACATTAAAATATGAAAATAGAAGACATGACTCGGGCCATCAGCGAATTCATAATATAGAGACACTTACAAACAACCAATTGGATAGTGAATGGACATCTTCTTGCTCAAGCTAGAAGCCCCGTGCTAGGTGCCAGGAAGAAAAGTGTCCTGCCTCAGGCAGTTACAATGAAGTGACCCAAGGATAAATCACAAATAAGGTCAATGGACAACTTCTCAGTCGAAGAAAATAGTGATTCAAGCCAAACAGAAGCCTAAGTCTTGGTCTAGCATCACACTTTGGAATTATGTTGCTTTTATTGAATAAACTGTTCAGAACTGTAGTGCTGTTTATACTCACAGGCTGCACAATGAGTACCCATGTGGATGGTCCAGAGATGAGAGACAACAGGATGCTGGGGTCCTGTCGGGGTCAAGACAACTCTGTGCCCATCCACAGGCCTGCAGCCCAATGCTTCCTAAGCTTTTCTGCTTTGAATTCTTGTGCCAATGGGAGGCTTGGCGGGGGGGGGGGGTGAGGGAGGGGAGAATGGGAAATTTGAGGTGGTTTTTTTTTGTTCTTTTTTTGGTTTGTTTTTTGTTGTTGTTGTTGAGGTGGTATTTTGTTATCTTTCAGGATGAGTAACGAAGTTACTTATAATACAGATCAGTGACATAAAGGAGAGAGAGGCATAATCAGTGAATCTTCTCCCCCACCCCCCATTTTTAACTTTTCTTTGCTGTCACAACTTTCCAATGCATTTTTCTGATCATTTAATAAAGTCTTTTGAGAAACAAGCAGGTCAAAGACTTGAGGAAACATATGCCAATACCACCGAGCACATTTCCCTCCCAGACACCCACTTCCAGCCGGCCATCTGCTCTCTGTCAGCCAAGTGTTTATAGCCTTGCTTTCTCTCCTTTTCACAAGCACTGCTTTGAGTGCCATGGAATCCAGTATTGTTTCCCCATCTCCGAAGAAACAACAGGATAGAGTTAACTTCTAATCATTGCATCATTTCCTCCCATTTCAGATGTTCTGACAAAGTTACTCTTAATTTTTAAAAAGATTTAGGTTATATCTGATCAATAATGTGCCACCTATTCAGCTTCACTTCCTGACTTTTCACCTGTCATTCTGAGACCCTCTCAGATGGACTCAATAATCCTAAGTCAGTAGAACACTGTATATTAGGCTATGAGCATTCAGTGTCATTTTTTAAAGCTGGCTTTTGTTCACCATTTGGGAGATAATATTATTAACCTAGAAATCAGCACTAAGGATGAAAGATGGGAATGCTCACTAGTGTAATCAGATCTATTCATGCTGGTGTACCCAGAAGGCTCTCATCTCCGAGGAGGAAATCATCCCTCTCAATTTAGGACTGACCCAGAGACCCTGAATCTGGGGGCCTTTGTAGTAAACTTTCTCAATTCACCGAGCAGAGCAGCTGGGGGACTCAGGACCCTTGACAAGGAGCTGGCTCCCTGATTAACCCTTTCCTTTGCTGAGGCCCTAAAAGGCCCAAGTCCCGGCTGGTCCTGCCATCAGATCCGCATCACTTGGCCAAAGAGAAACTAGTTAAGTACACGTTACATGTGATGATAACTCCCCACTCCCCACCCCCACTGTCCCCTAATCCTAATCCACACAGCTCCCTACCACTTAAGAACACATTTACAAACAGCCCAAGTCTAGGAAGAGCTCATAATAAACTCAGAGACCTCTTTTCTGGTGTTTGGGGTTTTAAAGTAACAGCTCTCCTGAGGAAGACAAATCAGAACTTTCTATTTACAACAGCAAGGTGGTCCAGACACCCAGAGCCAGGAGCGCATAAGGCGATCTCAGATGGGGTCTAACAGTGCTCCAATGTGGCAGCCGCGAGGTGGGGACACAGCGGAAGGCTGTGAGGAGAAAGTGGAGACACAGGGGAAGGCCGTGAGGAGAAGGATGTAGTGGAGAGGAGGGTCCTCGGGGTTAGCTGTCTCTGGAAATGCCCGCTGCCCTGTCCACCTTCACGGAAGACAGGTGTGCAGGACAAGTTCCAGCGCATAGACACACCTCATGGGAGGGACACTGGGGTCCACGGTGTGTGTGTGGAGCATCCCCTGGGCCTCAAGGGCACCCACATCTGTGCTTAGGAGGTGAGGACACAGATTTCTGGAAAGGATTTGGGATATCGTTCTCCAGCTCTGTCACCCCCTCAGACAGGAAACAGATTCTGAGGTGATGAGAACAGATGATCATGGAGGTGGCTGTGGGAACCCAGAGGGGTTACATGGGTGAATCCCAAAATGTTGGGGAGACCTGGGACCCCACAATGAGACTGTCCACCTCACTGTGTGCAAATTGATCTAACCTTTCTGTAAAGCTATTTGCTGGTAACATACTGCATTGCAAATGTTTCAAAATATTCCTTCCCTCCACTCCAACTCCTCAAACTCTGGTAATCTGTACTAAGCAAGAATAAATATGGTTATTTATGACTTTTTTTTTTATAAAAAGAATCTAAATGTCCAACTATAGGGAGGATAATTCAATAAATTATGGTAAGTCATGCCATACTGAAGGATTTAAAAATGTTACCCACGTGGTTTTCAGTGACATGAGGGAAAATACTCGATATGATATTAAGTGAAGAAAGTAGCTCTCTTCTGGCAAACCAAGCATGCTCCCAGTTATGGACTTAGATAGGAATGGTATAAGGAAATGTGGTGCAAATTTTCTAATATTCCATCACCTGTGGTTTGTAGTAAGCATAAGAGTTTCTTTTTCTATTATACTATCCTGAATTTTCTACAATTTTTATAGAAATTGTTATAATTTCTATATGTCACATTTATAATTGGAAAACAGGATATTTAAACCTGCTCTGATCATACCATCATTATCAACTTCACCAAAAGTTATAAATTACACAAATGACTTTCTATTACTAAAGAACATGCATTATCCAATTACACACAGAGGACTGCAGTGTAGACCAGGCTATTCTCATGCTTAGCTCAGAGATCTGAAGCGATGCAGATCATTCCTATCTTAAGATATTAGATTTGAACTGCAGCTGAACAACCAAGAAAGCTTCACCCAAACTCGAGAGGAAAAATGCTTATGGATCCCATTAGTCGTTTACATCATTTAAAGCAGTGGTTCTCAACTTTCCTAATGCTGGGACCCTTTAATACAGTTCCTCATGTTGTGGTGACCCCCAACCATAAAATTATTTTCGTTGCTACTTCATAACTGTAATTTTGCTACTGTTATGAATCGTAATGTAAATATCTGATATGCAGGATGTATTTTCATTGTTACAAATTGAACATCATTAAAGCATAGTGATTAATCACAAAAACAATATGTAATTATATGTGTGTTTTCTGATGGTCTTAGGCAACCCCTGTAAAAGGTTAGTTCGACCCCCAAAGAGGTTGCGACCCACAGGTTGAGAACCACTGATTTAAAGGAAGGGGAGGATGAGGTGGTAAAAGAGGTCAGATACGTGGTGACAGAAAGAGACTAGACTTCGGGTGGTGAGCACACAATAGAGTACACAGATGTCCTATTATAAAGTGCTACACCTGACATTTATGTGATGTCATTAACCAGTGTTACCTCAATACATTTAATTAAATATTACTGACATACAAACAGCATAAACTTCTTACTCCTGTGCTACTTAAAACCAAACCAAATTCATAAATTAATTACAAAGAAAACTGCTAAAGAAACCAGAAGACCTTGTTAAAATTCCAGCACTGTCACTTCTGGTTGGTGATTTTCTGAACCTTATTAATCATCTCAGCTTCAGTTTCTTTCTTGGTCAAATGATATTAATACTAGTATTGACGTCCTGATTTTTTGTGAGGGGATTAAACGTAGACTAGCTAACTGTTTGGTATAGTATAGCTCCTTGTTGTTCTGGGGGAGAAGGGCTTTCTGAGCATTTGCCTCTTCCCTCTGGACAGTGCGTCAGGCATGGCACCGAGATGCTTGGCTGGATAAAGCCCTCTCAGCATTCAAACTATTTGTCTATTTTAAATAAAATGAAATTGTGTCCTGAGGATATCTCAAGCCATCTTCCCTCGTTGGCCCAGTGTTTATCTGGCCTACTTTGGTGTGGAGTGGAATCTATTATTTTAACTTCTTTTCTTTTGTACAGAAGTCCTATAGCGATTGTATTATGTCAATATTCAAGTAATGTTTGAAAAGGAAATTGGAAGGATGGGGAAGTAATGTGAACAAATTTGCATAAAACATACTGGGAGCTTCTTAATGGAGCTAAAAACAGAATTATGTCAAAGCTGTGAACTCTGCAGAATACCACTCACTGCCTGTGGAGGCCCTGAGTTCAGACAGCCGGGCTATTTTTCACCTTGTAGCCCCAAGCACTTGCCTCCAGCTAGGATGGTTAGAGTCCTGACCAGGGCCAGGAAATATATTGAACATGTGTTTTATATGAAGTCCTTTGCTTAGTTTTTTGTTTTGTTTTATTCATAGTTAACAAGTAACTTTTATTAAAGGAAAAGGGAGGATGCGAGGGAAAAGAATAAAATTACACGGGCAATCTCTGATAGTTCAAGCTCTGTGATTGCCATACTGGGTATATATTTGAGTACCTAACAAACATCATGAGGTCTCTGTGTGGCCTGGACGTGAACAAAAACAGGCATAACACGTGAAAATATGCTCATAGGTTATCATCCTAAGGATGACTAACTCAGAGATTTTCAAATGCTTTTGTTTTAGAAACTTTGTTTAAGCAAAACCTTACTCAGAACTACTAAATATAAAACATATCAAGGAGGAGGTACATACAGTGGCTCAAGAGTGAATGGCAGGTGTGGATTCTACCCAGTGAGGCATATCCTGAGGGCTGGTGGTGACACTCCACAGAGTGCAGCTTGAAACCACCGCAGGAGACAGACATCACTTGATTTTTGTTGGACACAGTCCTTCAAATGGGATTGGACTTTGGTATTTACATGTAAATGAGGTAATACATATTTAATCAGTTTTTGCATTACAATAATATATTGATAGTAAAAACATATTCAGAAGTGACAGGCGTGATTTTTCTTTTAAAATATGTTTTATTGATTTTTTTCTTTTTACAGAGATGAAGGGAGAGGGATAGAGAGTTAGAAACACTGATCAGCTGCCTCCTGCACATCTCCTACTGGGGATGTGTCCTCAACCAAGGTACATGCCCTTAACTGGAATCGAACCTGGGACTCTTCAGTCTGCAGGCTGACGCTCTATCCAATGAGCCAAACCGGTTTTGGCAACAGGTGTGATTTTAATGTTCAACTCAACTGGTCAGAAGAAAGTCTCATATCACTTTTTCAGTGCTTTAAATGAGAAACTATCTGTATTTCAGACATAATGTTTGGGCAGAAAATAACTTGTCCCTAAGGAGAGAAGTGTTGCCAATTCAAATAGTGCATGACCAAGTGCCCGAAGCTATCATACTGTCCACATATAACAACTGCTCATTTTTAAATTATCATTATAATGTTGATTTCTAGTTTATTTCGCTTATAAAGTACATCATTTGGCAGCGTATCCAAGTACAACTTACCATCATTCTGTTCTTTTAATTTGCTCAGTTTTAGGAAGATAATGTAACAGTGGAGAATTGTAACCCACCCCACCGTTCTTTTGACATTGTTTCTGTAAATGCTGACTGACTAGTATGCAGCTTGTAGATGAAGAGCGTGTTTGCATAAAAATCCTAGGAACTAACTTCAAAAGATAAAGACTCTGATCTTCGTTCCAGCTCTAGGAGAATTGCTGACCTTCAACCATAAAGCCAGGATGACAAAAACCAAAATGACACACACTAGACCATCACTTGACCAGTTTTAAGGTCCTTATTGAAATGGACTGTGCTGGCCTGCACACTGAGAACTCTTCAACCCTTCCTTTTGATGTCTTTGTTTTTCTTTTACTCTCCCTCCTTATAGAAACCTCTGCCTTACTGAGATGTTGAAATGGATTTTGGGAGAAGAGCCCCTCATCTTCTCAGGTGGCTGACACTTGAATAAACCTCTTTCCCTTTTCACCAGAGCCTGACTCAGGAGTTTGGCTTTCATGGCAACAGGCAGCTGAACCTTTGTTTCTCTTACAATAAAGCCAAATGGAGCTCACAGGTTAAAAGGGTTTTTCCAGCATTAAAAAAAGTGTACAAATCCATGTAAATACAACAAAGAAAGAAGGAAAAGCATGAGTTAAAGACACAAGAAAAGGGGGGAAAAAAGGAAAAAGCTAGAAAATGGAAAAAAGCATTATAGACTTTGGGGTTTTAAAGTGTGTTTCAAATGAATTCCTCAGTTTGATGTCTACACAAAATTATGAGTTAAACCCAGGAGGACTTATTGTCTCCATTATCACCATCACTGAGGTGTAGAGAGATGAAATCATTTGGCCAAATGAACCACACACTTACACTCACACAACATGCTGTCAGAGCTCCAACTTGAACCCAGGTGTCTCAGCTTCTCTTCTGACAAGGATTCAAACTGGAAGAAAAGAGAGAAAAGAGTTTCTGAGCATTTTTGAAACTGTACATGAGCCTATATAGCTTTTATAATCTACAGCTGAAAGGGACATAACGGTGAGTGGCATATGACAGTTTTCTTAGCAAAATTCATAAACCAGAGGGAAGCCCGTGCTCATTTATGTACCAAGGCTGACCATGCTGCATTTGCTTTGTATGAATGACTTGTAATGTTCCCAAGGATTTGCTTTAAAGCCACAGATCAGCAACTTCTCTGTGTGTGCATTCATTGATTTGCCAACAAATATGTATTTGGACGGCACAGTGGCTCTTTACAATAGGAGGTTAACAGGTAGTAAGAACCCCCTCCCCATGCCCACATCCAGATTCAGGAGCTGAATTGTGTGTCCATCAGGCACTCTCCTGCTATGTGACTCAAGAGACTAAACCCCCACACCATCACCTAAAAGTTGTCACATGAGGGAGTCTAGCCCAAGCACCTAAAAGTTATCTTTTCGTCCAATATCTGCCCAGTCTCAAGTGGGTATCACAATGCTGAGGAATGGTGGGAGCACGGAGGAAGAGAAAAGTAGGGAGTTAAGGATTAGAGACGCTCAGGTGTGGACTTCCACAGTTAAATGCTGACACTTACTTGGAGCATACCAGGGACACCGAGGCAAAGGACTGTCTCCTCTCCTAGATGTCCAGGACTGTGTGTGGTGCAGAGTCACATGCTGAGAACATAAGATCCTTTTTGATATTCACAGGTAAAAAGATGTTGGGGTCAAACCCCAATGGGTCCAGGGATCCCCAAAGGTGTGGACGGAGTCGGCGAAGAATGAATGACATGGAAACTGGTTTCAGTTCATCAGCATAGCGAGGTTCTCCCTCCAGGATCTCCAGTGAAGTTCTGGTCAGGATCTCCAGTGAAGTTCTGGTTAGGAACTCCAACCAAGTTTTGGTCAGGATCTCCAACCAAGTTCTGGTGCCATGTTCTCTCGCTAGGTTCTCCAGCTAGGTTCTCCAGGTTCTCCAGCCAGGTTCAGTCACCAGGTTCTTTAGCCAGGTTCTACCCAGGTTCTTTTGCCATGTTCTGTCTAGGTTCTCCAGTGAAGTTCTGTAGCCAGGTTCTGTCCCGGATCTTTTGCCATGTTCTCTGGCTAGGTTCTGGTTAGGATCTGATGAGGATCTGATGTTTATTGTCTTGTTACATCCGTATTTATACCAGCCGATTTTAATCCTGTCAATTTCTATTACAAAGGTTAGGGCGTTTCTTATCTCCATTCCAGGGAGTAAAGATTATGTAGCTTAACTACCCGCCTGGCACTTAATTAAGGGGTTGTATCCCCTCCCTAACCTCAGGGAAAAATCCCCACCTGGGGAAACAACCTTTCTCGGAGAGGTGATCTTGGTTAAAACACATGGCACTAAGGAGAGCAAACATATTAAGAACAATATGCTATATATGCCAGGTCCCTTGAAACATATGCTGTGCAGATGTTTCTTTCCTGCAGCAACTGTGTCAAGCAGCAAGGATGGACCGGCTTCCGGCAAAAAGAGTCCCTGGGAAAGAACTTGTCTCTAAGGATGAGAGCTGGGACATGCAAGGGCTGAGTTTGGCACCAAGGTGATTGCTCAGGGTTAGAAGAGAGAATAAATGCAATCATGCTATTGGCCCCTGGTGCCCTCCTTCATTCGAAAACTTTAATAAGTACCTTCCTGGTATCAAGCACTATGTGCAACGGTCTGAATGTTTGTGTCCCCCAAATGTTTGTGGGAGGTGAGGAGGTCATAAGGTGGAGCCTTCATCATCTGATTAGTGCCCCTATAGGAGAGACTTCAGAGAGCGCCCTCCCCCTTCTGCCCTGTGCGGGCGCAGGGAGAAGTCCATGAACCCAGATGAGGTTCTCACCAGACACCGCATCTGGAGGCACCTTGATCTCAGCCTTCCAGCCTCTAAAGATGTGAAAAATAAATGTTTGTTGCTTATAAGCCCCAGTTCATGGTATTTTTGTTATGAAAGATCAAATGAATTAAGACATTATGGCAGGTGTGAGAAATGCAAAGAATAATAAGATATAAACCTCCCCCCAGAGTCTTACAATCCAGCTTAGATTCTAGGGAAAGGGTTCTGTGCTGGGAAAAAAAAAAAAAAAAAAAAAAAGTACATTTAGAAAGAGCTCTTTCACTAAAATTCCTATAAAGCAACGGTTCTCAACCTGTGGGTCGCGACCCCTTTGGCAGTTGAACGACCCTTTCACAGGGGTCACCTAAGACCATCCTGCATATCAGATATTTACATTACGATTCATAACAGTAGCAACGTTACAGTTATGAAGTAGCAACGAAAATAATTTTATGGTTGGGTCACAACATGAGGAACTGTATTTAAAGGGCCAGAAGGTTGAGAACCACTGCTATAAAGCAACTTAAGATACTGAAAGCACAAGACGTCCTTGTTGGAGCAAGTGTGTGGCAAGGATTCAGGAAGATAGGAAGGATACATGTGGATAACTCTGGAGCAGTGACCTGAACAAGAGGAAACAGGTCGAACCTCACACTTGTCAGAAGCAAAGGTCGCCCCCCTTCTAGGCAGCATCAGGGAGCCGAACAGGAAGGGAAAGTATCATTAGGCAAAGGGCAAAGTCATGAGCAAGTGTGAGATCTTCCTCCTGGGACTTCTAGAGCTATTGGAGAGGCCAACCGTTCCCATTGTTGTGATCCTGCATTGCTCTTGGATGACAGGGTTTGAGGAAAACACTGGTGCATTGAAAACAAGTTGACTTCTTTCTATTTCTTGGAAATCTGATAGCAAGCCAGAAAAAGCATGTGTAAAAAAAGAAGTGTTTTAATCAAACAAATCATGCTAAAACAAAGTTATCATTTAGCGATAAAGAAAACTGTCAGCATACTTGATTTAAGTAACTATAAATGGGAAGCCATTTACATTCACTTGAGGTCACTTGGAGGGCAAAGGCAAGTAGATTTCTTGGTTAGTTAAAATTAAGTTTGGTCACACAGAAAACCACAGAATAACAGTTGTTTCAGCAAGGTAGCTGTCTGCTTCTCTGCCGCATAGCAGCAGGTGAGCTGCACAGGGTTGCCAAGGTGGTCTGGTGGGACACACGCTCTGGAGGTCATTGCATGCATGCACTGAAAGTGTCCGAGGCCACCTCATGGTCCAAAATAGCTGCTGGAGCTCCAGCTACCTCATCTCCAAGGGAGGAGAAAGCAGTGCAGCAGAAGTGCAAAAAGGACTCTTCCCAGTAGTCTATGCCCTTCAAGAAAACTTCCTGGAAGTCCCACTCAACATCTTTATGTACAACTTATTGGCCACAATTTAGTCATTTGGGCACTTCAAACTGCAAGGGAGGCCAGGAACTGTAACCCGTTGAGTGCCCAGCTAAAAATAGGAGCTTGGTCTTTAAGAAGAAGGGTGTGTGGCGGGGGCGCGGGGGCGGGGGGGGGGTGAATGATGGGGACTTGGTAGTAATTGGCAGTCTTTTCTCCCTTGTCCTTTTATCTTCAGAGTTGTGCTGCTCTCCCCTCCCCCCCCCCCCCCCCCCCCCGCACCTGCCCTGACTTCTCAATCCCACCACACTCATCTCACCCTGCCCACAGTGCCCCCCTGGAAGGTGCACACCAGGTAAGTCACATTCCCACAATGGAGCACAACAGACCCTAGCCACTTAGATTGGACTGAGATTTAACAGAAACCTCAAGAGCATGTACCATGTGCCAAGTACTATGCCTAGTACCTTCATGTCCTTTGTTCTGGGGCCAACGGGCGACAATCTGTGACACACACAACTCATCAGATGTTATGTTGCTCTAGAAAGGGGCTGTCTTTTTCATCTTCTTCCTTGGCACATTGGAGCCACTGAAGAAGGTGGGTGCCAGGAATACTGGCACATCCCTTCCTTCTTCTGTTCTTTTCTGCTCTCCTCACCCCTACTCTTCAGCAGCAGAGGAGAGCAGAACTGACTGGGGATGCCGGCATCACAGAAAGCAAAAGTGTCCGCAGAGGGATGTCAGCTGGTGTGTTCAGGGAGCTCAAGCACCAAGGCCCCTCCGCTTTTTCTCAGGGATCCTGTCTGGTTGTCAGAGGCAGCGATCTAATTCTACTTGGTTTACTATCGTGACAATTCCCTGCTTTAAACTGTTCAAGCTTCAGGCAAAATATGGTTACTGACATTTTTCTTTTCGTACCTTCCCGGAAAATTCCATCCTTCTGCAAATGAATAAATTATTTTGGCTGTCTTTTCAAAATTTTGAATCCTCCACAAGAATAATTCTTTGGCGGTCCCTTGTGATTCTAAGCAACAATAGCACACACCTAACTAAGTTAAAAAGAATATAAAAGAAAAAGAGAGAGCCAAAGAATGGAGAGCATGAGCAGTGATGGGGCTGTCTCCGGTTTAAAAGGAAATGCCTGTGAGATGGGTAGTGTCTTAAGGCATTTTTTTTTATTTAAATTCTTTGTTTAAAGTATTACATATGTCTCCTTTTCCCTCCCTTGACCTCTCCCTGCCTGCACCCACGCCCCCACACCCGCCCCAGTACACACCCGTAAGGTATTTTTAGTGTTTGCATTTCAGTGTGAATTCTTTTTAGAATTGTGATGAAATAAAACTGTAAAACCTTAGTTTCAGGCTTATTTATCACCGATAATGTAGATTATTTGGGGTAGGACAGCTGATATTTTAATCTTTTGCAAAGTGAGCTTTTAACTGTTGCTTGGGTGTTTTGCAGAGCTTGGAGCCTAATTGCTGCAGAAACGGTGAAGTATAATGGCCAACTCTCATGCATTCTCTGATTTTGGTCTTGGTTCCTGTGTAGATTGACATCAAAGCAAGTCTGTGAAGATTAATTTCTTCCACTGAGCTGCAGTTAGGAAACAAGATTATGGCATTGGCAGGCAAGGGAACAGCTGTGTGTGGCTTTTTTTAAGTGTCACAAGTTGCTACAGATCGTACTTTTTAATGGAAAATCCCCACATTTGAGAGTGTGTTATGTTTTCTGTGGTATCTCGAAACTTCGCTAGGGAACGAGCTATCTGAATTTTTCTGTGGTCCTCTCAAGTTTCAAAATAATGATACTTAGAAGGTATTTTGCAGGGTTTGCACCAGTCAAGGGCACACAGTTGTGAAAATCCGGTGCTGTGAGGGCAGACAGAAGCGTTGGCAGTCTGCCAATGGATTTGTGTTGTTTGCCGTTTTAACTCACAGCTCTGGAAATTCTGACGGTGTCAGCAGCTCATTGGTTTGCTAAGTATCTGCCCCTTTGCCTATTTGAAACGCTTCTTGTTGGCTGGTGAAGCTTTAGGAACTTGCAATTTCTTGCTTCCCTGGTTGTAATAATTAAGACATATCTATTGAGTTTAAGTCAACTCAAGAAACAAAAACAGATAATCCGAGAAAAGGATGTCTAGAAAGGATGTCTTGGCTTTCTTGCAGCATGATACGGGCAATAAACACTGGCTTCGAAATCAGTTTCAATCCTTTCCTTTCAAGGTGGCTTTGGGCAAATCACATCGCCTGTTTGAGCCACAGTTTCATCATTTGTGAAATGGAAATACGAATACCTTCCTTGCAAGGTTGTGAGGTTTAGAGATAATATGTGTCCAAAGTGCAAAAATATGACGTTAAAAAAGTCATCCCTCCATTGTTAGATACTTTGTTTGCTTTTGGTGGTGCATTATCCTATATAATAAAAGGCTAATATGCAAATTGACCCTAACAGTGGAACAACCAGAACGACCGCTCGACCAGTCACTATAAGACACACTGACCACCTCTCAGTCCCTTTCCCCAACTGGCAGGCTCCCATCACCGGATGGTTAACGGGGAACTGGGGGTGGGTGGTGGGGGACTCGGGAGGCACCAGGCTGGCACCAAGCCAAGGCCTTTGCCCCACCAGTCACCTCCACACACAGAGGATGACCTACAGGGAGGGAGGGTGAGCCAACCTCTTGGGAATGGCCAACCTCTTGGTTTCTCCCTCCGGCCGGTAGGCTCGGATCGCCTGATGGCAAATGGTGAACCAGGGATGGGTGGTAGCGGGGGCAGGGCTGGCTGCCGGCAGCTGGGGAAGATGGCCCTGATTGCAGGCCAGGCCTAAGGACAGTACTCATACATGAATTTTGTGCACTGTGCCTCTAGTTATAATAGGCTAAAGTATCTGGGCACAGAGATTGTTCAATCCAAAAGATACTGAACTCGCCTTAGGTCCTGTCTGCCCTGAGCTCCTCAGACTTTCACCTTCTCTGGTAACCAGCAGAACATCTTCCTTTGGTTACAGAGTGCAGAGAGCTGAGAGAGGGAACAGGAATTATATTAAGGGACAATTCCTGTTTCATTAAAGGCATAAGTCCACAGTCTTTGTAGGTCACAAGGAATCACACTGCCATTACTTCTGTTCAATGGCACTGGTGAATTCCATGAAGAAGAACTTTGCTCTTTTTCCTTCTCTTACAGAACAAGGACAGTGACACAATAGCATTCCACAAACCTGTTATTTCACGAGTCTGTCTTTCCAAACTGGCCTTCGTGTGCCCTGTGTATGTCTTGCTTTGTTAACCTTTTCTCTTTTTTGTGTGTATATTTTCCCATATCAACTTTGTCTATATCTGTGTGTTTTTCCAACTCCTTCTTTTTTTCTACTGGTCCATGATATAAAATTCAAACCTCTAAAACAAATTTTTTTCTAGCTAAAGATGGATGGCGAATCTCAAGTATTTCTCTTTATCCTCTCTTAAAACCTCACAAAGCAAGCCAAAAAGGGTTAGCAAATAACTAACAGTCATCACAACATGTAAATCTACCCAGATAAGAAGAGAAGGAGGGGAAATTTGCAGCTGGATAACAGAAGGCATCTCTTCAGCAGAAAGAGATACAGATCTAAGCAAGATGAATTCTAAGCCTGCAATTAGGAAAGCCAAAAGGCAGGACCCCAGAGCTCAGGAATTAGCTGCGTGGACACCCCTAGAATAGTGTTGAAAATGGTGTTGGAAATCAGAGGATTCAATGAAAGTCTATGTAAGAAGCATCGGGGCCCCACATCTTCCTTCTTCCTTACCTGACAGAAAGTGAGGCCCATGTGGCAAGCCCATCTACACACAGAGAGCTCCCCGTCTGCCATTTAGTGCTCCAGCCTTAAGTTTAGCAGAAAGCAGATCACTGGACATCTGTGGAAAGCCTTCATCATAAGAGAGAGAGACCACAATGACCTGAATGCTTGTGTTCCCCCAAAATATCCATATGTTGAATTCTAATCCCCAAGATGATGGTATTAGGAGATGGGGCTTTGGGAGGTGATTAGGTCATGTGGGTGGAGCCCTCGTGATGGGATTAGTGTCCTTGTAAAAGAGGCCCCAGAGAGCTCTTGTGAGAGGACACAGTGAAAAGACAGCCACCTATTAACCTAAAAGCAATCGCTCACCAGACAGCAAATCAGCTGGTGCCTTGATCTTGGACTTCCAACCTCCAGAGCTGTGAGAAATAAATGTGTGTTGTTTATACAGCACTCAGTCTATGGTACAATAGTCCAAACAGACTAAGACAAAGACCAAAACATATGGAAGACACAAACTTGGAGGAGACTTTATAGGGAGAGCAAAACTAAGACAGAACATTAATATATGCAGAGAAATAAAAGAATATATAACTCTCTGTGAAAAAGCAACCCTTAGAAATCACAATATAATAACAACAAGCTCAATAGACATATTAGAAGATCAAATTGAGAAAACACACAAAGCAATAGAAAATAGGGATGAAAAGATAATTGGAAATTGAGTCCAGAGTATCCGAACATATAAATAATAGGAATGAAAGTAATCATCAGAGAAACAGTTCAGAGTCTTCCAGAACAGATGAAAATAAATTGACAGATTTAAAGGGACCATTGAGTCCTTGGCACAATGGGTAAAAATGAATCCATGCTAGGGAAGGTCATTGTGATGTTTCAGAACACTGGGGAGAGAGAAGATTCTGTGAGAATCTTTCAGAGAAAGGAAATGGTTTCCTATAGTAACATGTATCAGAATGGCATAGATTTCTCAAAATAACACTAGAAATTAAGATTAGAGTGGAAAAATGGCTTCAAATTTCAAGAAGGAAATACATTTCCATCTTGATATCTATACCCAGACAAGCAATCATTTACATATGAGTAGATTAAAAATGTTTTAATCAAGCAGACCATTCATTATATATATATATAAAGGGTAATATGCAAATAGACTTAACTGTAGAACAACTGAACGGCAGAACAACCGAACAACCAATCAAAGCGTAATATGCTAATGATATGCTAAGGCTGTTCAACCGCTCACTATGATGTGCACTGACCACCAGGGGGCAGACAGTCAACCAGTCGACTAGTCGCTATGACATGCACTGACCACCAGGAGGCAGCTGCTCCAACCAGCAGGTTAGCTTGCTGCTGGGGTCGGGCCAATTGGGACTGAGCAAGAAGGGCCGGACATGCCCTGGAGCCCTCCTGTGGTCCCTCCCCAGCCTCGATCGTGCACCAGTGGGGGTCCCTCAGCCTGGCCTGCACCCTCTCACAATCCAGGACTCTTTGGGGGGTGTCAGAGAGCCAGTTTCAGCCCGATCTTGCAGGCCACTCCCCTTGGGAGGGCACCAGATGCAGGGCTCATGATTGGCAAGTGCTGCTGTGACAGCACGAGCCTCTCCTAATCGGAACTGACTGGGCCCAAGCCTGTGGCAAGCACTGTGGGACCGGGATGAGTGGGAGCAGCAGGTAGGAGCTGCAGGCAGCGTTCAACTGCGGGTTTAGGCCTGATCCCTGCAGGCCACCAAGAGGGACCCCACCTGTGCACAAATTCATGCACCGGACCTCTAGTATATATATTTAATTTCAGAGAAGAAGGGAGAGGGAGAGAGAGATAGAAACATCAATGATGAGAGAGAATCATTGATTGACTGCCTCCTGCACACCCCACACTGGGGATCGAGCCCGAAACCTGGGCATGTGCCCTGACCATGAATCTACCTGTGACCTCCTGACTCATAGGTCAATGCTCAACCACTGAGCCATGACAGTCAGGCTATTCATTCTTTTTAAGGGAGTTTCCCCAAACATGTCAATCCAGTGAGAGGCGAAGGGAGTGCAGGGGATGATCAGAAAGGAGGAGCAGGGTGACATTTGTGTGGTTCACCTGGAGAGCATGGGACCTCATTGGAGCAAACTAAACACAAACAAAACCCCAGCATTTATTAACTCCAGGGAAAACAAAAAGTTATGCAGGAAAAGAAATTATGGTTTCTACTTGTCTCAGCAGTGAATGGCATTTATATAGTCTAAATAAGGTAAGCACCAAAATCAAACAATTATAACCTCATTGGAAAGATGAGAAACTGGAAGTGTGTGTGTGTGTGTGTGTGTGTGTGTGAGAGAGAGAGAGAGAGAGAGAGAGAGAGAGAATGTGAACTATAATATTTCTAGAGTGAGAACCCAATAAAGCATAATCTGAAAAATCAGAAAGCAACATGTAAACATATTAGTAGAAATGCTAAATTAATTCCAAGAGAATAGCTTAAAAGAGTTGAAAGTAGTTGTTTCTGTAGAATAGGAGTTATTAGCACGTATAACTAATAAAAATAAAATGAAAAGGTAACAAGCAGCCAAGGGAGAATTATTAATTTTAATACTTTTCAAATAAGTGTTCTTTAAAAAAATAATAAAAACTCTTTCTTTAAAAATTAAGTTGCATTTTATTTATGTGACACGAAAAAAATAAAAGTTACTCTCCATAGGAAAAGATATTCCTAGTCCTAAAAAATAACACAACTAAAACCAAATTTAAGAAACTACATACAATGAGTGCTAATAGCTTTGCTTTCTTTATTGGGGTATAATTTGCATAAAATAAATGCATCCGTTTAAATTTCATTTCAATTTGCATCTTGTGTAATTTCTACAATCGAGATACAGATGTTGGGACATTTCCGTCATCCCTAGAAATTCCCTGTGTCTTTTCTCAAGTTTCATCTAAACGAAGTGAAATAGACATAGCACGTGCTCTTTTGTGCCTGGCTTCTTCTTAACGCATTTAAGTTTCATCCATGTTGTGTGTATCAGTGGTCCATTCCTTTTATTATTAAATGGTATTCCATTGAATTTGTCTATGTAAAAGTGTTTGACAAAACTGGAACAGTTCATTCTTTTTTATTCCTCAAGCCTCTTGATTGCCAGCTCTTCTTCCTCACCAGCAAACTCTCTCTGTGGTCAATTATCAAAAAGGGAACAAGGATCTGACAGTGGAGTGAGATTCTTCTGGGTAACCCAGCTCAGTTGCTTAGCAACAAACAGAATAACTGTATTCGTTTAGTGAATTCTGAACAAAAAGGTAATCATCTGAGATAGAGAGGAGACGATGTTATTCCAAGTAAAGTGGAAGAAAATATAAAATCCATGAGAACGGGAAGAACACACATCTAGTAAATAAAAGCATAATGATACCTCCTCTACTCACACCTTTGAGTCCCATCAAATGTTCTGTTTAAGACCAAGGAACCCATGTTTATATTACATCCCGTGGTGCAAGGCACTGGTGTGCAAAATCTTTTAAAAGGCACAAATTGGCCGAAACCGGTTTGGCTCAGTGGATAGAGCGTCGGCCTGCGGACTGAAGGGTCCCGGGTTCGATTCCGGTCAAGGGCATGTACCTGGGTTGCGGGCACATCCCCAGTGGGAGATGTGCAGGAGGCAGCTGATCGATGTCTCTCTCCCATCGATGTTTCTAACTATCTATCTCTCTCCCTTCCTCTCTGTAAAAAATCAATAAAATATATTTTTAAAAAATAAAAATAAAAATAAAAGGCACAAATTGGCGATAGCAGACATAATTTATGGCCAAAATAAGGAGAAACATGTTAACCTTTATTAGTACTAATACTTCAAAGAATCAATTTGAGATGGAGAAAATTTGTCCTAAATGCATGTCTTTCCCAAAAAGAAGAAAATAATTCCATTAGACATTATTCTTCCACTCCCCATAGTGAGTAACTGCTTTCCATAGTAAAGGTGATAACTTATATTTGTTCACCTGATTCTTTAAAAAATTTTTTAAATTACAATAATTAGTGATTACACATTTATGTAACTTATGGAGGGTTCACCTGATTCCTTCACCTCAAAAAGAATGGCACCCGTTTGGCAGGCGATGTTGCTAACAGACGTGTTTTTTAACTTCCTCAAGAGTTTTGCCAACTTGATGCTATTACTGCCTTCTCATTATCTCGGCCCCCTTCCCCCACCCCTCTTCTCCACCTAACCCCTCCCCCCACAGTATAATCCTGCAGAAATAGCTCTGCTAAAAATCATGGATTTAATGAGCAGAATATCCCCCAGCCATTTAATGCAAAGTGTTTAATAATCAATCAGAGATCGGTTTCACTTAGTTTTACGGGTTGAGGGGGAGACAAAAACCCTTCACCATCATTGTTCAGCTGTCCCCGAGCAGTTTCCCACTTGCCTCCTGACGACAGATTTCTTGGTTTAAATCATGCCCCAAGGGAATGGATATGAAATTCTGGTCGCACAGCTTTCTGTCAGTGCCCGGGCATCTGGTAAAAGACAGCTTTGCAGTTTCATTTATTTCAGGGGCAAAGTTGACTATCAAATAATTGGGTTCATATCCCCCCTTTTCTTAGGATGGCAAGGATGCATTCTCCATGAACATGCTTAATTGTAGCCTTCAAAGGGAAGGAGATAGGGACACACATCTTCCAGCACTGAGATCTTTTTATTTGCAGTCTAATGACAAATATCCTGGTCTTTCCTGGTTTTGAGTTGTAAAAGACCTCACTTGTGTTCTGAATTGTGTGAGCACGTGGAGGCCGGCCGGCCGATAAACAGGAAGGCAGGAGCTGCCAAAGAGCTTGCAAAACCAAAACGCATCCCGGAGCCCCACATAATTAATGAACATCTCCACAGCTCCAGCGAGCCCGGCTGCCACTGCAGAGCCGAGGTGTCCTGCTTCTGAGTCACTAAGTGCCCAGGGTGTTTTACTCCCTGTTGTGACATTTTGTGGCTATGGTTTCTGCTCGGGGAGATTTCTCAGTTAAAACAATAGGCTTGATGGAAAGTACGGCTGTGCACATGAACAGATTCTGGTTCACAGCTGCCACATTCGTGGCAATTTTCTTAAATTCTCCTTTGGGTTAAAAGGCTGTTTCGCCCAAAAGACTGTGTCCACGCCTCTACATTTTTAAATAGACAAAACAAGAGCCTGATTGCAGATCGGTTAATTTTTAACTTAGTGCTTCTCGAGGTTCGATAATGGTGACACAAAACTCACCAAGGCTTTGGCTCAGAGCAGTGTCCTTTAAGATTCAGATCTGGGGACAGCAGTGACACTAAGACTCCTTTATTGTTCTGGATTTTATTTTCTTTTTCCTCCTCTGCTGTGAGTTTCTGGGTAGAGGGCGAGGAACTAAGAGTGATAAAAAAAATCTCTCTGGGCAGTACTAATGAAATGGAAACTTAAAGAAATGGTGCACAGGCGATTTTCCAGAGACATAAGCCACTTAAAACAACACAGGCGCCGTTATATTTGTGGGCCCTGCTGATTATAAACCACGTTAGCAAATCTTTGTTGAGCATCTCCCAAGTGAGCCACCAGATACACCCATTTGTGGGCCTCAAGAATTTCTAGTAAATGTCTTTTGAACAGTATCTCAAAGGACTTCAAGGATCCTCTGGGAAGAGGTTTGTTTTTAGGTGCTGGGCATCTGAGGAAATAAAGGCATAGGTATTCAGGTATGGCCCAAGCTGGTGGACAGGAGGGGGCAGCAAAGCCATCATTTTAGCAGCAGCATCACTAGGAAGTTTTCCATAATAGTTTTGAGGGTTTAGTGCAAAGCTAGTAGGAAACTGAATGGACCCACGGATTTACTATCATAGAAGGTCTGGTCTAGAATGAACTTTAGAGATTGTTAATGATGATTATAAAAAGAGGAATTAGGCGTTGGGAAAGCAACTGGGGGCAAAGCAAATTGTAGAAAATAAGCAATGGCATTGGGATGCTGTGGGAGGTAGAAGGTGAGTGTGAATGCCCAGGGTTTGGGGCTGTCAGGGAGGGGGACTGCAGAGTGAGGGGTGAGGAAGCTCAGGTCAGGGCGTCCTGCCCACAGTCTGTGCTCTGGCCCTGACTTTCCTGCTGGAATGAAAGCCAGAACACTGCAGACACAACCTGACACACACAGTGCTTCACCCATAGCCAAGCCTGGCTGGGCATGCTCAGAGTTTCCAAGGCACCTTCTGTGGGCAGTGTCCGAACGATTCCCAGTCCCTGCAGCCATGACCACTCTGGGCATGGAATCTTCCATTGAAATCGGAGTGGGACAAGAAGTGGCTTCTGGTGCACAGGCTGGTTTAGAGCAGAGCCAGGCCAGCAACCAGATGTGTTACCCTCCTCCTATCCTGCCACTCAATCTACTGGTCTCATGTCCGCAGATCTGCAACGGCTCCTGCCAAAACCAGATCCCAAGGACAGACCTGCCTCTGGGTTTGGCAGACCAGCCTTGGGATGCTCGAGTGTAGGTTTCTCCACCTCAGCACTGTTGGCATTTGGGGCAGGATTATTCTTCAGTGTGTGTGTGGAGGGGGGTGCGGGGCGGGGGCTGTCCTGCAGGATGTTCAACAGCACCCTGCCCTCTACCCACTAGATGCCAGCAGCATTCCTGAAGTTGTGATAGCAAAGAATATCTCCAGGCATTGAAAAAAAATCCTGAGGAGACAAAATCACAGCTGGTTGAAAACCACTATTCTGGTGTGTCTATAAATAGGGTGGCAGTGCCCCTATCCCTTTGTGTGATGCCAAGGAGAGTGTGGAAGAAGAAAGCCTGAGTCTGATGTCATGATCCCAAACTAGGGAAGCTGAGCCTTATTGAGGAAAGCAGGGTGTGATAGACAGCACTGGACTGGGGGAGTCTGAAGACCAGCCATCTAGCCCTGGCTCTGATATGTGTTAGCTGTGCATGGGCATGAAGCAATCATTTTGTCTGTTTCTTACCATTGTGTTCCTTGTGTCTAATGAATTGAAGTCACTTCTTTTTTTAAAATAATTTTTTATTTTTCAATTATAGTTGACCTACAATATTTTATTTGTTTCAGATGTACAACATAGTAATTAGACATTTTTATACCTTTATGAAGTAATCACCCCAATAAATCTAGTACCTATCTGACACCATACATAATTATTGAAATACTGTTGACTGTATTCCCTATGCTATACTTTATATTCCCATGACTATTTTGTAACTATCAATTTGTACTTCTTAATTCATTCACCTTTTTCAACCACCTCCCCCACACCCCCTCTCATCTGGAAAACATAAAAATGTTCTCTGTATCTGTAGTTTGTTCCTGTTTTGTTTGTTTTTTATTTTGTTTTTTAAGGTTCTGTGTATAAGTGAAATCATATGCTATTTGTCTTTGTCTGACTTATTTCACTTAGCATAATACCCTCTAGGTACATTCATGTTGTTGCAGATGGCAAGATTTTATTTATTTTTATGGCTAAGTCACATTGTATCCTATATAATAAAAGGGTAATATGCAAGTTGACCAAACCCCAAACCCGGGAACAACCGGTCGCTATGGCATGCACTGACCACCAGGGGGCTGGCACAGTGACCCACCTCCGTGGCCGCAGTCAGACATCCCCTGAGGGCTCCCAGACTGTGAAAGGGCGCAGGCTTGGCTGACCCTCCCTGCCACATGCATGAATTTTGTGCACTGGGTCTTTAGTATTGTATATATGTACCAGTTTTTCTTTATCCATTTCTTTATTGGTGGACCCTTAGGTTGCTTCCATATCTTGGCTATTTTAAATAATGCTGCAATGTATATAGGGATACATATGTCTTTTCAAATTAGTGTTTGAGGTTGCTTCAGATAAATACCCAGAAGTGTAATTGCTGGATCCTTCTTTGTCTTTTGTTATAGCCTTTGTTTTAAGTCTATTTAGTGTGATATAAATATTACTAACCCAGCTTTTTTGCTTGCTTGTTTCCATTTTCATGAAATATCTTTTTCAGTCTGAGTGTTTTTCAATCTGAAGTGAGTATCTTGTATATAGCATATGTAAGAGTCTTGTTTCCTTATTCATTTAGCCACCCTATATCTTTGATTGGAGCATTTCATCCATTTACATTTAAAGTAACTGGTGATAGATATGTAGTTATTGGCATTTTATTGTTCATATTTTTTACTTTTTTTTTGCTTCTTTTTAAAAAGGTTCCTTTAACATTTCTTGTAATACTGGCTTGGTGGTGATGAACTCCTTTAGATTTTTTGGGAGGAGGGATTTGGGCAGTTCTTTATCTGTCCTTCAATTCTAAATGATAGTTTTGCTGGATGGAGTAATCTTGGTTGTAGGTTCTTGCTTTCCATCACTTTGAATATTTTGTGCCATTCCCTTTTGGCCCACAAAGTTTCTGTTGAGAAATCAGCTGATACTCCTATGGGCATTCCCTTGTTGGTAGCTAACTGCTCTTCTCTTAATGCCTTTAAGATTCTCTTTTTGTCATTAACCATTGGCATTTTAATTATGATGCATCTTGGTGTGGGCCTCTTTGGATTCATCTTGTTTGGAACTTTCTGTGTTTCCTAGACTTGAATATCTATTTCCTTAGCCAGGTTAGGGAAGTTTTTCATCATTTTTTTCAAATAAGTTTTCAATAATTTGCTCACTCTTTTATCCTTTTGGTACCCCTATGATGTGATCTGAATAGCAGTTTAAGGGGCTTCTGGAAAAACATGTTGGTATGCTTGATGTTGTTCCAGAGGCCCCTTACACTAGCTTCATATTTTTGGATTCTTTTTTCTTTCTGCTATTCTGATTGGGTGTTTTCTGCTCCTTTATTTTCCATAGTGATTTGATACTCTGCTTCATCTAATTTACTGTTGATTTTTTTCTAATGTATTCTTTATTTCAGTTACTGTGTTCTTCATTTCTGACTGGTTCTTTTTTATGTATTCTATCTCCATATTTGTCTCTCCTATATCTTTGTTAAATTTCTCATTGAACTCATTGAGCATCATTATATCCAGTGTTTTAAATTCTGCATCTGGTAGATTGCCTGTCTCTTTTCATTTAGTTCTTTTTTAGAGTTTTATTTTGTTATTTCATTTGGGACATGTTCCTTTGTCTCCTCATTTTGGCTGCGTCCCTGTGTTTATTTCTATGTATTAGGTGGATCTGCTACATCTCCCAGCCTTGGTAGAGTGGCCTTATATAGAAGGCTTCCTGGAGGGTCCAGTGGCACAGTCTCCCTGGTCACCTGAGCTGGGTACTCTAGGTGTGTCTTTTGTGTGGATGGTGTGTGCCCTCCTATTGTAGTTGAGCCTTTTTGAAATAGCCATGTAAGGGTTGACCCTCAGAGAAGCTCTTGTTCAGGGGCTAACCCTATGGAGCAGGATTCATTTCAGCAGGGCTCTGATGCTTGCAGAGTCTGCCCTTTGAGTGTGTCATTTGTGGAGGTAGTTGGGTGGTGCTCTGGTGTGATCTGAACCTTGTTATTGAGTGTGTTGGTTCTGGGCCTCTTGGGAGAGACACTGATGTAGGTTAAGTGCCCTGCCTGCAACAAAGTGATCTGGAGATGTTTTGCACTTGTGCTGGGCTCAGAGGTTCCTGGGAGAGCCTGAGCTTTGAAATGAGGCTGGCTGCTGCTAGTGCCAGGCCTAGGGTTGCTTAGCAAGAGGTATGAGGCACACAGGGCAGATGTTACTTATTTGGGGTTTGTAAACCTTTGAGAGATATTAGGAAAGTGCACAGCATGAGCCAAGATAGGCCGTTTGTATGGACAGCCACCAAAAGTGACTTGGGTGGGCCCATAAGTTGGGTAAGGTAGGGTCTAAGTGAATCACTAGGGTGGGGCAAATGGTGTTAGCAAGGTTGATGGGGACTCAGATAAAGCATCTGTCTGCACCTGCAGGGAGAGGGCTCAGCAAAGGAACGATGGCATCATGGCATCTATCAGCGCTTCTGTCTGGGAGAAAGCTGCCCCTCCAGGCCTCTCCCTCAAGTCAGACAATTCAGTTCCTCTCTGTATGTCCCTGGTGCCTTTTGAGCTGCTGCCCCAGTGCTGGCGCTCAGAGCAGGTAAGTCCATCAGGGAGTAAGTTAGTGCTCGGGCCCTTTAGGAGGAATACCTGGGACTTCAGCAGCCTTCTCTACCTCACTCAGCTATAATCCAAGCTGGTTCTTACAGCCAGAAGTTATGGAGACTTCTCTTCCCAGCACTGGAACCCTGAGCTGGGAATCCCGTTTTGGAGTTGGAACTCCTGCTCCCCAGGGAGAAATTTTGAAGCTGAGATATCCCTCCCAATTTTTAATCACCGCACGTGAGTGTGGGGCCAGCCTGTTCTGTGTCTCTGCCCCTCGTACTAGTCTCAGCATGACTTCTTCTGTGTATCCTTAGTTCTAGGACTTCTGTTCAGTTAGACTTCTCCGGTGGTTCTCAAGGATGGTTTCTCTATAATTTAGTTGTAATTTTTTTTTTTAATATATTTTATTGATTTTTCACAGAGAGGAAGGGAGAGAGATAGAGAGTTAGAAACATCGATGAGAGAGAAACATTGACCAGCTGCCTCCTGCACATCTCCTACTGGGGATGTGCCCGCAACCCAGGTACATGCCCTTGACCGGAATCGAACCCGGGACCTTTCAGTCCGCAGGCCGACACTCTATCCACTGAGCCAAACCGGTTTCGGCTAGTTGTAATTTTGATGTGGCTGCAGGAGAAGGCAAGCACAGCATTTACATATTTTGCCATTTTGACCAGATCAGGTCGCTTCTAACTTTCATACTTTCCAGTTTATTACTCAGGGTATTTAAAGAAACAGACCTAATTAGATCTCTCTCTCTCCCCATCCCCTCTCTCTATCATTATTTATATACTTAATGTTTATTTTTTCATATAGGTAGAGATAGAGATGATGATATTTATTATGAGGAATTGGCTTACATGGAGGCTAAAAATTTCTGCATCTGCTGTCTGCTGATGGAGACCTTAGAAAGCTTGTGGTGTGTGATTCAGTCCAAGTTTGAAGGCCTGAGAACCAGGAGTGCCAATGTCCCGGGGCAGAAGAAGACGGATGTCTCAGCTCAAGCAAGAGGACAAAGTAGGCCTTCCTCCACCTTTTGTTCTCTTCAGGCCCTCTGTTGCTGAGAGATGCCCCCCTGCACCATGAGGACCATCTTCTTAACTCAGTCCACCAACTCAAACGCTAATCTCTGCTGGAGACACCCCTCACAGATTCCCCCAGGAAATGTTGTTTTACCAGCTCTCTGGTTGTCTATGAGCCCCGTCAAGCTGACACATAAACTTAACCATCACAACATTCTATTGTTAAGTGGCAATGGCCTTGGGATGCAGCTTTCTGCCTCCAGGTTTCCCTGGAATTTTCATTCACATTTCAGAGTGCAGACTGGAGTCAAAGAAAAGCATAAAGGCAGATGAGGGTAGTGAGCCAGTGAGAGGTGCTGTGGGAAGGTGTTTCCTGCCCTTTCTACCTTGTCCCTCTTCTTCTTCATTCCCTTTTCTCTCTCCTTTCGTGCCTAAAGTAGGGAGGCAGTTAGTCAGGAGAGCAGAGGGAAAGAGAGACTGACATTTCATAGAGGGCCGGTGTGATTTTGATGTTTTGTATAGTCAATATGATTGAAAAATCCAAAAATTTCACTCAATACAGCAAGACACACACACACACACACACACACACACACACACACACATGGTAATTAGTCCACCATGCCAAAGAATTTCGCTTTTTCAGTGGCTGTTGGGGAAGCAACAGTCATTTCACTCAGCAACATTCTATCATCAGATTATGGGAGAGGAATTTCATTGCAGGCATTTCCTCTTTCCTGTAAAAATTTAATTCCAATAGAAAGAGTTCTTTACCTGATAGGGGGGGAAAAGACAGAGGCAAATTACTCACCAATAAAAATGGCCTAATACGTAGGCATAGGAACCTATTTCAAATACAAATTCGTAAAAATTAAACCAGTGAAGTCGTGCTTCAAGTATGGTCATTTGCAAAATGAAGGACCTCATTTATTTCTCCTTTTCTAAGAAGAGGCAGCCCGGGCTGCTTTGATCCAAGTGCAGCCTGAGTGTCCGGAACTGGCAATGTTTGCAGAAGAGATTAGCTGAGAATGAAGGGCAACATCTGATCGTGGGGAGGGGTAGTGAGTGGGCTCAGTGCCAGTGAACCTTGATCTGTTTTGCACACCTACCTATAATTTGTAAATCAGCCATACTGATCCTGTCAAGAGGAAGTCTACAAATAAAGTGATGCACTTGTTATTTTTGGAAATGCTTTCATTCAGGGGTGGGGAGGAGTAGAGCATACACTGACTAGAAATGAGCTAAGCTGCCGAGGGCACGTGTATCCAGCACTGTGATGAATGAAGGAAGGAGCGCAAAGGCTTCCCTAATTGCCGGTATTATTGAGAAGGCATCTCTCTTCCTTTTCAGTAGGGGAGAATCCTAACTAGGCTTGGGTCCTATCCGATAACCAGGGCATTCCATTACAACATATTTATAGAAATTCTTACATACATCCAAATAGCAGACACTTCTGACTTTGAAGTGAAGGATTAATATAGGTCCTAGGTTACCCACCTAAGAGAAAGCACCTTGAAAAAGGAATATTAATTTACCAACTGAAGGCATTCTTATTAAAACCATGTACTTTATGCTTGTATAGAAAGAATTTAGCACTCTGTTCTAAATGTTGACCATCTCAGCACTCCCCAAGGAGGAAGGATGTGAGACTAACAACCATCCATCAATTAAAAAACTGTTACCCCACCACCTATCTCATGTTAGATTTTGAGCTTTCTTGCTGTCTTCACATATTCCTGTTATTTTCAACATCCCTATTTTTCAAAACCCAGCTCCTTCGCTCGTCAGCTGTGTGGCCACGGGAAGTTCTTAGACCGCTCTGAGCTTTTGTAAAATGAGGTAATGATCCCTACTTCAGATACAGTACACCCCACACAAGCAATGCACCCCATCTCCCCTTTTCCTTTGCTCCCACATCTCTTCTATCCCTGGTCTGTGCTATATCTCATTACTGAACAACTTCTCTAACTTCCAACGCATTACCTTCTGTCTCTCACCTCAAGATGAGAGGGAAAAAAAAGATAAGAATAATCATGTGAACACTGACAACTCAAGACTCTCCAGGGACATTTCTGGATGGGAATCATGTCCATGGTAAAGTCTACAATCCACTAGATGACAGCATTTCACATTCAAATGACAACTATTTCTACTTCACTACACAAAAGAATGGGGTCATAGAAATTTGGAGATCTACAGTGAATTTTCTCTGATTTTTGCCTCTGTATAATTTCATCCACAGGAAAAAAAGAAATAGATAAAAGTCTTTGCCACCTCAATTTTTTAATATTTTCTTGTCTTTTTCTCCCTGGTAATTTTAAAAGCTTAAATAATACAGGTAGAGATAAGGCAGGATGGAAATACTTTTAAAGTAAATTTAATCTGAGATAAAACTCCTGCCTTCTTTTCCTATAGAGGGAATGGTTTCATAATTAGTAAACCTAAAAATTAAGAATGGTCCAGTGATGGATTTTTTCTTTTAGAATATGTTATTTTGTGTTTCCATTTTATGTTTTTTATGTATTTGATTTCTAAGTGCTATGGTACTTCATCTTTTCAATGTGTCCTCTTAAAAATGAAAGTATATAATTATATGATCTGTGATGAATTACTTTCTAGTTATGACATTGAGAGAATAAACCATCAGGGAAATATTACTATACATTGTTATACAAACATATTTTTAATGTACATATCAAAACATATGTATAAAATTAGGAGGCAAATAGCTATTGAGGAGAAAGTAACTTCAAATATGTGAGAATCAAAAGTTAGAGAATACTCAAAAATCAAGAAGACATAAATGTACAAAGAAATATAAGAAAATGAGTCAAGCCCTCGCCGGTTTGGCTCAGTGGATAGAGCATCAGCCTGTGGACTGAAGAGTCCTGGGTTCGATTCCAGTCAAGGGCACATGCCCAGGTTGCGGGCTCAATCCCCAATATGGGGCATGCGGGAGGCAGCTGATCAATGATTCTCTCTCATCATGGATGTTTCCAACTCTCTCCCTCTCTCTTCCTCTCTGAAATCAATAAAAATATAAAAAAAAGAAAATGAGTCAAAGACGTGAATGAACATTTCATAATAAAAGAAAATGGAAGTATGTACAACTTTAGAAACAAATTAACTAGAGGCCCAGTGCATGAAATTCGTGCACGGTCTCGGGGGGGAGAGGGTCCCCTCAGCCCAGGCTGCACCATCTCCAATCCAGGACCCCTTGGAGGATGTCCGACTGCCGGTTTAGGCCCGATTCTCAGGACAGTTGGACATCCCTCTCACAATCTGGGACCGCTGGCTCCTAACTGCTCACCTGCCTGCCTGCCTGATCACCCCTACTGGCCCCCCTGCCAGCCTGATCACCCCTAACCACCTCTGCCTGCTGTCCTGGTCACCCCCAATTGCTCCCCCCTGCCAACCTGATTGCCCCCAACTGCCCCCCCCCGCCAGCATGGTAGCCCCTTACTGCCCACCCTGCCAGCCTGGTTGTCCCCAACAGTGCCCTCCTGCAGGCCTGGTCACCCCCAACTGCCCACCTGCCAGCCTGGTCACCCCTCACTGCACCCCTCTGCCAGCCTGGTCGCCTTTAACTGCACCCCCCTGTTGACCTGGTTGCCTCCAACTGCCCCCCCCCCCCCGTCGCTCCTCACTGCCCCCCTCTGCTGGCCTGGTCACCCCTCTGCCCCCCTCTGCCAGCCTGGTTGCCACCAACTACCCCCCTGCTGGCCTGGTCACCCCCAACTGACTCCACAGCTGGCCTTGTCACCTCCAACTGCCCCCCTCTGCCAGCCTGGTTACCCCTCACTGTCCTCCCTGCTGGCCTGGTCGCCCCAAACACAGCCTGCTGTTCGGTTGTTTGGTTGTCCTTCACCAAACCCCCTGCCAGCCTGGTCACCCCACACAGCCTGCTGCTCAGTCGTTTGGCCATCCCTCACTAACCCCCCTGCTGGCCTTGTCGCCCCACTGAGACTGGTCATCCGTTTGGTTGTCCGTTCAGTTGCGATGGCCCCTGGCTCTTTAGATACTGTAAGACTGTTCAGCTACTTTAATTGGCAGAATGGTTTCTTTTTTCAATTGTCAACTTAATATTGGTAAAGATGTAGAAAATAGGAATTTTGAAGCACACTACTATGGGAATGATATTAATTTCCTCTAACCCATAATTGCTCATCTAATAATTTAACACAAAGAAATAGTTGCAAATACTTAGCTGCAGCGATATTTATTACAATGTTCTTTAGAATAATTGGGGAATATAAACAACTTAATGTTAACCAATGGCCTTTGGCTCTAATTCAACACCAACAGGAATCCCCAATTTGGGGTGCGGTGAAGAAGAAAACTTTATTCGGTGCAAAACAGCTCAATTGTGATACAGTAGGTCTTGGAAAACATCGCAGCCCTGTGGAACAGCTCGATTGTGATAGAGCCTGCAACAGGAGGGCTCTAGAAGGGCTCTGGGGCCAGACCCCTCTCTGACTAGATGGTTCTGATCTGCTCCTGGATGGTCTGCTCCCCTTCATTCCAGTCTGGCTTGCACTGCACTGAGTGAGAGGACATCTGTTTCAGCTCAGCTAGGGATCAGATCAGCTTGGGCGGCAGCCTTCTGGGGAAACGGTGCTCTCAGAGTCAGAGGGGAACTGCCTTAAATGGACAGGAGTCCTGGGCCTTGGTCTCTGATTGGTCTATTCTCATGCAAATGAGGGTTCAAATCCTGACAGTTTGATGGGTCAGAAAGGCACTGTCCTGATTGGTCAGACTAGAGCCACTCTGATTGGCCAGGGCTATATGGCTCCTATTGGATGGGGAAAGCCTCAGTCTTACTGTTTGAAATAGGATTCCAGGAACTCCTTTATAAGGGCTGGCTCAGATGGCAGAAACAGTGCAGGCAGGCAGTTCAGTGCAGAGGCTCTTGTGCAGAAATGGCTGCTAGTCTCTGTTTTTTAAAAAATTTAACCCCAGGTAGTCACCAGGAGCCCTTCTTACTAGTAGTAAGTGTCTTTTTCCCCACCTCAGGGTTCACAATAACCAATAAAAATTAACTGACTGAATTTTGTATTTATACAAGAAAAACTATGCAGCCATTAAAATGATAGTAAATATTGTCTTAGTCAATGCTTTTCAGCTGAAATTCTTAAATACATAAGTAAACAGAAAATATAAAAGAGTCAAAACAAGCAAACTCATGAAGACCTAAGAAAAAGAATTCAGCTAGATCACTTGGGAGCTGGAAGTGGAAATGAGGTACGAAGTCTACTCACTTTTTCACCATTGAGGCCCTGTCTCTCTCTATAGGGGCTACTCTATTCTGCTTTTATTTGTAGGTTGTTCACTTGGTCTCCTCATAATAATTCTGCTCCCTCCTAATTTCCCTTTGCAGGTAGCATATTGTTATTATTATTACTTTAATTATTGCTCTTAGAAAGGAAGAGAGGGAGGGAGAGAAACAAATATTGATGTGAGAGTGAAACTTTGATCAGTTGCCTCCTGCATGCACCCCAACTAGGGATCAAACCCACAACCTGGGTATGTGCCCTGACCAGGAATTGAACCCATGACCTTTCAGTGTATGGGACAATGCTCCAACCAACTAAGCCACACCAGCCAGGATGGCAAGTAGCATATTCTTTTGATTTCACCAGTTGCAGCAGACTTTATAAAAATCTACATCATGGTCTGACTGACAGTCTTTCATGGCCCAATTTCAATTTATTGGGAGAGAAAATCTGATTGCCCCAATCAGGAGTGTGTGTGCGCGCATGCGTGCGTGTGTGTGTGTGTGATTTGGGGTGGGCAAACATTGGCAGTGAAGTGAATAAAGAAGTGCTATGAGGTGTGATACCATGGCACCTAAGGTCACCTCTCCCCATTCTACACTATGGGGAGAGGTTATATTTGCTATGTCTAGTATTATGTAGAAGCATATTTAATGGCATAAAAATTCACACTGTACTGAATGTGAAAAATATTGCACTAAATATAATATGATCCCAATTTTGAAATATAAATATGTACAGAAAAATTACTAGAAGAATCTCTCTTGGTGGAACTACGGAATATTTTTATTTTCCTTTTTAAGATTTTTGTTTTCTAAATTTTCTATAAAAAACTAGTATGATATAAGTAATAAGAAAAATATACATTTTAATAAACAAAAATAAATACAATAAGGACACAAGTTTTAAATGAAAAATTTATTTTATTTTATTAATAAATCTTTATTGTTCAGATTATTACAGTTGTTCCTCTTTTTTTCCCCTCATAGCTCCCCTCTACCCAGTTCCCAGCCCACCCCATACCCTTACTCCCCCGCCACTGTCCTCATCCATAGGTGTAAGATTTTTGTCCAATCTCTTCCCTCACCCCCCACAACCCCTTCCCCCCTGAGAATTGTCAGTCCACTCCCTTTCTATGCCCCTGATTCTATTCTATTCACCAGTTTATTCTGTTCATCAGATTTTTTATTTACTTGATTTTTAGATTCACCTGTTGATAGATATGTATTTGTTGTCACTTTGTTGTTCATAATTTTTATCTTTACCTTTTTCTTCTTCTTCCTCTTCTTAAAGAATATCCTTCAGCATTTCATATAATACCGGTTTGGTGGTGATGAACTCCTTTAGCTCTTTCTTATCTGTGAAGCTCTTTATCTGACCTTCAATTCTGAATGATAGCTTTGCTGGGTAGAGTAATCATGGTTGTAGGTTCTTAGTATTCAGCACTTTGAATATTTCTTGCCACTGCCTTCTGGCTTGCATAATTTCTGTTGAGAAATCAGCTGACAGTCGTATGGGTACGCCCTTGTAGATAACTAACTGTTTTTCTTTTGCTGCTTTTAAGATTCTGTCTTTGTCTTTTGCCCGTGACATTTTAATTATGATGTGTCTTGGTGTGGTCCTCTTTGGATTCCTTTTGTTTGGGGTTCTCTATGCTTCCTGTACTTGTAAGCTATTTCTTTCACCAGGTAAGGGAAGTTTTCTGCATTATTTCTTCAAATAGGTTTTTAGTATCTTGTTCTCTCTCTTCTTCTGGCACCCCCATAATAAGGATGTTGGTATGCTTGAAGTTGTCCCAAAGGTTCCTTACACTATCTTCATATTTTTGTATTCTTTTTTCTTTTTGCTTTTCTGGTTGGGTGTTTTGTGCTTCTTCGTATTTCAAATCTTTGGTTTTATTCTTGGGATCCTTTAGTCCAGTGATGGCGAACCTATGACACGTGTGTCAGAGGTGACATACGAACTCATTTTTTTGGTTGATTTTTCTTTGTTAAATTGCATTTAAATATATAAAATAAATACCAAAAATATAAATCTTTGTTTTATTATGGTTGCAAATATCAAAAAATTTCTATATGTGACACGGCACCAGAGTTAAGTTAGGGTTTTTCAAAATGCTGACACACCGAGCTCAAAAGGTTCACCATCACTGCTCTAGTCTGCTGTTGGATCTCTGTATATTATTCTTTATTTTAGTCAGTGCATGCTTAATTTCTAATTGGTCCTTTTTCATATCCTTGAGAGTCTCATTATATTTCTGAGAGGTTTCTAGAAGATTCTTGAGTAACCTTATAACCATGGTTTTGAACTTTATATCCAGTAGTTTGCTTTCCTCCATTTCTTTCATTTGTGACATGTTTCTTTGTCTCTGCATTTTTGCTGCTTCCTTGTGTTAATAGAGTGGCCTATTGTGTGGTAGGTGTCCTATAGGGCCCAGTGGCTCAGCCTCCCCAGTCATCTGAGGTGGACACTCTTGGTGCACCCCTTTGTGGGCTGTGTGCACAGTTTTGTTGTAGTTGTGCCTTGATTGCTCTTGGTGTCACTGGGAGGAATTGACCTCCAGGCCAATTAGCTGTGAGGACCAGCTATGTCTACAATGGGAGGACTTCTGTGCTGGAGACACCCTTATGGGGCAGGACTTGCTTCAGTGGGGCTTTGGCGCTTACTGAGTCTGCCCCTTGAGTGTGTCGCTTATGGATGTGAAGACTTGTGATCTGGTATGGTCTCACGCTGACCACTGGGTACACTGGCTCTTGGATCTCCAAGGAGGTGCAAAGTCAGCCACTGCCTGAGGCCACCCAGCAGGAGCTACAGCGATATCTGCAGATTCCTCCTCTTTGTTTGGGGTTTGGAAGTGCCCAGATGAGGCCCAGCTGTGAAGCAAGGCAGGCTGCTACTGCCAAGCCTTGGGCCTTCTTTTGGAAGCTTTGGAGCTCTCTGACCCAGCTGCAGTTTGTTAGATTAGGCTGAGAAAGGACAGGCCACTCATATGCAAAAGCCACTGTGCACAGCATGGGTGGAGTTGTAGATTGGGTGAGGCAGGGTCTCAGGGAATCACCAGGGCAGAGCAAACAGCAATGGCTGCCAGTCAGCCCCACACCGGGGAGGTTCCCGCACCTCCGCATCCCGTGTCCCCATGCAGGAACAATGATCACTGTGAGCATCTCTGAGATAAAGCCGCCCTTGCGTTACTGTCCTGATGCCAGACAGTCCAGTTTCTCCCTGTATGAGTCTGGGTCCCCAGAGTCTTGCCTGGAACTGGAGTTCAGGGCAATTGGGAGCTTGTAAGTCCCTCCCAATTGAAAAAAACAACAGCGCACCCAGTTGTCAGCCCATTTCACACTTGCCTCCACACCTCCACACCTCCTATCAGTCTCAGTGCGCTTTTTTATTTCCTCCCAGTTGCAGAACTT
Organism: Myotis yumanensis; assembly: GCF_028538775.1. Lineage (NCBI taxonomy): Eukaryota > Metazoa > Chordata > Mammalia > Chiroptera > Vespertilionidae > Myotis > Myotis yumanensis. The sequence goes on along the minus strand of NW_027223752.1, from coordinate 165,214,175 downwards.
CCACTCAGCCAGCCCTCCTGTGGTTCTGGACGATATCTGTTCAGTCTTTTAGTTGTAGTTTTGATGTGGTTGTGAGAGGCAGCAAGTACTGGTGTTCACCTATGCTGCCATATTGGTTCTCCGAAAAAAAAAAAAAAATTTAAGATCCTAAATTAACCCTATGAAAAGATAATTAACTATATTAATGGGACACCATTTAAAACCTGGAAGGCAACAATATCACGGTGGGTATCTCAAGGAAGAAGTTCTTTTGTCCTAAAACTCATTGTTTCTACTTTGGTGGATATGGGCAGAGAACATTTAAGAATATATTTAATCTATAGGAAAATTATCAATACCAGTGAGGTTTTTTTGTTTGTTTGTTTTTTGTGTTGTTGTTTTTTTTTTTTTACTAGTTTTAAGTTCACAGCAAAATTGAGAGTAGGTACAGAAAGTTCCCATATACCATCTGGCTCCACACATGCACACTCTTCTCCATTACCAACATCCCCCACCAGATGGTACATTTGTTCAATTGATGAACCTGCATTGACACCTCATCATCCCCTAAAGTCCATGGGTTATCTTAGCTGTCACTCTTGGTGTTGTACATTCTGTGGGTTTGGACAAATGTATAATGACAGGTATCCTTTGTCATAGTATCATACAAGAGTAGTTTTACTGCCCTAAAATCTCTGTGTTCCACCTATTCATTCTTCCCTGCTCCCCTACCCTGCCACCCTCAATTCCTGGCAACCACTGATCTTTTCATTGTTTCCAAAGTTTTGCCTTTTCAGAATGACATATAGTTGGAATCCTACAGATTATAGTATTTTAAGATTGGCTTTTTTTCTATTAGTATTATGCACTTAAGCTTTCTCCATGTCTTTTCATGGCAAGGTGACTCATTTCTTTTTAGCACTGAATAATATTCCCTTGTTTGGATGGCCCACAGTTTATTTATCCATTCATCTACTGAAGGATACGTTGGCTGCTTCCAAGTTTTGGCAATTATGAATAAAGCTGCTATAAACATCTGTGTGTAGGTTTTTGTGTGGACATAGCTTTCAAGTCATTTGGGTAAATGCTAAGGAGTATGATTGCTGGATTGAATGATCAGAGTAATGTTTAGTTTTATAGGAAGCTGCCAAACTGTCTTTCATTTTGCATTTTCTTTCTGGTACGTTTTTAGAACTTTTATATACCTATTAAAGTGACTAGACCAGAAAATACCAAGAAAAGGGGTAATTTTAAAGGAGAATTTTAAAATGTTCTAGTACAAGACTCTCTCTCTTAGGAACTAATTATATCATTGTTGAAAAACTCACTTTGCTCTCCAACTCCCTCATTTGTCCCTTTGCTCTCAAGCCTATGACTGCCCATACTACCCTGAAGATCCGCTTTGTAAGAGCTCCCAACACACAGTTCACATTTGCCAGCAAGAATGGTCTTACTTTATAAGAATGTTTACCTCAAAATGAATTTTTTAGAGAGGCCAAAAGCTCCTACTTCCACCATATTCTTTCTAGAAAATGAATATCCGGTTAAAGATTCACTTCTCTGGGGTAAGGCCATATCCAGAAGCTAGCATTTAAAATGCAAACATCCCTGGGAGGGGAATGCATTTAACCATAAACACTTTAGTGTGAAACCTTTTATCAGGATACACCATCTAGTGCCCTTCCAGAGCCCTGAGGAAGGAGAGAGCCTCCTGGGCCTTTGAAAGAAAAGAGTCAGAGATTTGAATGGTTGCCAGGTCGCCTCTAGGACGAAACAGCTGGGATCTGCAGGAAGGCACTAGATACTTGGCAGGAAACTACACTGGGCAAGAGACTAGGGAGTAAAGGTTCAGAGGCCAAATAGCAAAGCATTGACTTAACTCAGGGCTGGCCCTGGCTGTTCCCAAGAAGTGCCCCTCATCTGTGCGGTTAATCTCTAGAGTTTCTGACCACCTGACTTGATGCAAATCCAGATCACCTAGAAACCTGGTGCACTGTCCTCACAGTGGGTGCCGGGGGCGGGCGGGGGGGGGGGGGGGGGGGAAGGGGGGTATAAGGGAGGGATCACCCAGGGGCTCCTTGGCTTTCACAGTGGTGTACTCGGCACAGGGCCAGTTGTTCCTGCCAAGAGTCGTAAATCAGCAGTTTTAACCTGTTGCTTCGAAGGTAGAGTCCACAGTTAGTTTTCCTGTATGTAGTGCCTTTACCATCCAGCTGGGCTCTTGGCTAATTAGGCTCAGAGGAGCCAGGGAAAAGCAGTTAACGACTGTATTTGCTGAAATGCACCACTAGAACACACTGCTCAGATTTGCAACTGACATTTCATGTTTTAATATATCTTTTTAAAATTTATCTTTTTTTTTAATATATATTTTTTATTGATTTTTTACAGAGAGGAAGGGAGAGAGATAGAGAGTTAGAAACATCGATGTGAGAGAAACATTGATCAGCCGCCTCCTGCACATCTCCTACTGGGGATGTGCCCGCAACCCAGGTACATGCCCTTGACTGGAATTGAACCTGGGACCTTTCAGTCTGCAGGCCGACGCTCTATCCACTGAACCAAACCGGTTTTGGCTAAAATTTATCTTTATTGTTGAAAGTATTACAGATGTTTCCCCTTTGACCCCCTCCCCCCTGCTCCTTCCTTCCCCCAGGCCTTCACTGCACTATTGTCTGTGTCCATGGGTTATGCATATATACATATTCATGTTTTAAAATTTTGCTGCCTAGTTTAAGCCTATAGTATTTAAAATCTATTCCTTCTCTTGTGGACCATTTGCTTCTTTTGTGTGTGTGGCAGTTTTTAAGTTATTAGTTTTAAAAATCAGTGCTTTTTAATGGAAACAACATGACCAAAAATCTGTCACAGAATTCTGAGACCCCTTCAAATAACAAAGTTTAATGAGGACAAAAATAAAAAATAAACAAAATGTATTCCTTCTCACTTAACCTGTGTTTGCAGTGAGTACATTGCGAAACAGATTAGGCGTAATGAGCATGCAAAGATGCTTGTCTTCAAGCAGCTACCTATCCAATAGGAATGATTCAACTAATGTAGAATCAATTCATCATTGTGAGACAGTTTATAGTAAACACTCACTAAGAGGGATCAAATGTCCATGGAGGGAGGAATGGAAGCGGTGGAGGGGGCGTGGGGCAGGAAGTGCAGGGAGGTATCCCAGGAAATCCCAGGAAGCATCATGGAGGTATCATTTTAGTGGGAGCCTGAAGAAAGGAGAGAATTCTGAGGCATAGAGAAAAAGGAGACTCCTGGAGGCGAGAATGGTCCAGGCACAGGCAAGGAGAAGAAAAGTATAGTGTGCATTCTGGTAGTGTTAACGGTCTGTCTGCTGAGTAGGTCAGACCGTTGTCTGCGGGAGGTGGCAGGAAGTCCATTCTGAAAAGTAGGCAGTAGAGGTTATAAAGTATAATTAACGAAAGGCTAAGGAGGTTGGCATTTATTCAGCAGGCAAGGAGAAGCCAGAAGCTAAAAGCAGCTCCAGCCATATTTCTGCTGTTATGTCGAACCTGGTTCACATTTCCGCTCAGTTAGATGATCCAAATCTGTTAAGATCTTTGTTTCCAAAGACTCATTCATGAAATTACTTATGAATTTCCCCAAAGGGATTCTTGTAAGTCTCCAGAGGAGCTTGAGATGATCCTGAGACTGTCCAGTTTATCTTCTACTGGGAAAGTCATTTTCTTACAGAGTTCAGCTTGCATATTGCTTAGCAATACATACTGTACTTAGTATAGTATAAAGGAAAGCAAGAGAACAGTGAACAAAATGTCAGGATAGTGGTTATATCTAGGGTGGAAGAAGAGAGGGAGTCTGACATTTGGGGGGATTATAGGGATTCTTATAAAACAAATAATTATCTTCTTAATCTAGGTGTGGGTATACAGGTATTTGTTATTTTTAACTGTCTATATATGTTTCTATACTCTCCATTATACATTTGATTAAAAAAACATTTTTTCTTTATTGATTAAGGTATTACATATGTGTCCTTATCCCTCCATTGTCCCCCCAGCCCCCCCACTTATGCCCTCACCCCACTGGTATCTGTGTCCATTGGTTAGGCTTATATGCATGCATACAAGTCCTTTGGTTGATTTCTCCCTTTTACCCTCACCATCCCCTACCTTCCATCTGAGGTTTGACAGTCTGATCGATGCTTCTCTGTCTCTGGATCTGTTTTTGTTCACCAGTTTATGTTGTTCATTAGATTCCACAAATGAGTGAGATCATGTGATATTTATCTTTCTCTGACTGGCTTATTTCGCTTAGCATAATGCTCTCCAGTTCCATCCATGCTGTTGCAAATGGTAAGAACTCCTTTTTTTTTTTTTTTAACCACAGCATAGTATTCCATTGTGTAGATCAGGGGTGGGCAAACTTTTTGACTCAAGGGCCACAATGGGTTCTTAAACTGGACCGGAGGGCCGGAACAAAAGCATGGATGGAGTGTTTGTGTGAACTAATATAAATTCAAAGTAAACATCACTACATAAAAGGGTACGGTCTCTTTTATTTTAGTTTTATTCATTTCAAACGGGCCGGATGCGGCCCGCAGGCTGTAGTTTGCCTACGGCTGGTGTAGATATACCACTGTTTTCTAATCCACTCATCTGCTGATGAGCACTTAGGCTGTTTCCAAATCTTAGCTATGGTAAATTGTGCTGCTATGAACATAGGGGTGCATATATCCTTTCTGATTGGTGTTTCTGTTTTCTTGGGATATATTCCTAGAAGTGGGATCACTGGGTCAAATGGGAGTCCCATTTTTAGTTTTTTGAGGAAACTCCATACTGTTCTCCACAGTGGCTGCATCAGTCTGCACTCCCACCCGCAGTGCACGAGGGTTCTTTTTTCTCTACATCCTTGCCAGCACTTGTCGTTTGTTGATATGCTGATGATAGCCATTCTGACAGGTGTGAGATGGTGGTACCACATTGTCATTTTGATTTGTCATTTTAATTGTCAGATGATTAGTGACTTTGAGCATGTTTTCATATGTCTCTTGGCCTTCCTTAAAAAAACACAACTTTTTAAGCACTAACTCTTCATTATAAGAAGGATTTTCCCCCCTCCAAACTTTGAGTTTGTTACATGAACAAACTGAGAAAAGACTGAGAGCAATCTTGAATAATTGTAAGTAATTTGAAAAAATCTCAGTGTGTTTCTCTAAGAATGAGGCTGTGATTAGAGACTTGAAGATATTAGAAAATATTAGGATGGTCACTGCAGGAGATGATATAGAGAGCTAACCAGAGATGAAGATAAGGATTGCTAAGCAGCATTAAGTATGCAATAGTTTAGGGACAAAATTATGAAAACCAAGTAGACATTTTTTACATTAACATTTGCAATATAGATAACATTAGACTTTACCTCTCTTAAGCTGCAATAAAAATATATATTCAACATCAGAGGATTAGGAGAGGGAATTTCAGTTTATCTCCCATTATTAGTCGGCCAACTTAAAAGAGATCAAAGTCTAAGAAAAGAGGAGTTTTGGGGGCATCTTTCTCTTTAGGATACTTTGGACTGCAAGTGTCAGGAAATCCAAATAACAGCCAACTATTAAAGAGAGACTTGCTTTTCTCACATGAAAATCAGCCCAACGGTTGGTAGTTACAGGCTTCGGCTGGTAGTGGGGTCTCTGCAATTCTCTTAGACTCCCCCTCCTGCTATCATCTCTGCCTTTAAGACAGGGAGACTGAGGAAGGGGAGAGAGCCCAACTGGTCAGGTCTATCTCTTTTTATAAGGGAAGCAAAGGCATACAGCAGCGGTTCTCAACCTGTGGGTCGCGACCCCTTTGGCGGTCGAACGACCCTTTCACAGGGGTCGCCTAAGACCATCCTGCATATCAGATATTTACATTATGATTCATAACAGTAGCAACATTACAGTTATGAAGTAGCAACGAAAATAATTTTATGGTTGGGTCACAACATGAGGAACTGTATTTAAAGGGCCAGAAGGTTGAGAACCACTGGCATACAGAGAGTCACTGGCAATAAACTACATTTGTCTTATTGATGAGGGTCCGCTCACCGAGTCTCCCCACTGCATGAGACCCTGGGTGCAGAGCCTTCTAGTCTCAATGGCAGAAGGCAGGAAGAAACAAGGCAGTTGGAGAAGGGTTTTGGATGATGTTCTATTTAAACAATTTAACAGTGTCAGCCCTAGGGATCTACAGAAATTCCAGGAAGTCAGGCAAGCTGTAGAAAGACAACATTCCAATACCCTTACAACCAAGGCCAGTAAGAGACATTATCAGTTCAATTCAGGGCCAGGTGTTTCTGCCCAATCCAGGGAGGGCAGAGTGGACTAGAGGGTCAGTGGCAGAGTTTTGGGGGAATAGAGGAAATACTGGAGAAAGGCCAACTTTTAAACCAGATAATTTTGAGGGTCCTGCTGAGTGGGACTGAGGAAATGTTAGGATTAAGACTCAGTAGGGAGTGGCCTCAGTGCACTGCTGATAATCTTAACCACCTTCTTCTTTAAGCTTATGCCCCCAGGAGGGGGAAAGAGAAGCCATTCAAGTTAGATGCTCCACCCTTATCAGAACCAGTCATTTACTATCTGTCCTAAGAGTCTTTAAAAGAATTTGCACAGTGGCGATGGAAGGAGACTTGATTTGGGATGACGAACAGATAATACAATATACGTATGATGTATTTTAGAATTGTACCCCTGAAATCTATGTAATTTTATTAACCAATGCCACCCCCCATAAGTTAAATTAAAAAGAAAAAAATTTTAAAAATAAAAATAAAAGAATTTGCATTAAAATTTCCTAAACACAAGAAGAATGGGCAGCCATAATCAATTATTAACCCTTCTGAGATATGGGAGAATGCCCTAGAGTTAAGTGGGACCCCTGCCCTCTGTTAGACAGCATGGGCTAGGTGATGCCATGATAATAAACAGCACCCCAACTCCCAGTGGTTTAAAACAGCAAAGATTTCTTTGTGGCCAGTATAGATTCCCTAATGTGCTCTGCTGAGGAACCCAGGCCCCCAGTGGGCCAGAGGCAATGTGGAGACTCTGGTATCAACCCTTCAAACTACCTGACTGGAGATTCACACCACTTCATTCACATTTCACTGGCCAAAGCAAGTCAAAGGGATAAGACAGAAAATACCTTTTGGATAATGCATCCTGTACCTGGCTCCAGGAAAGGGCACTCTACACTTGCAAACTGAGAAGAACAACACTAGGGCAAAGAAAGGGACAAGGGTTATCACCAGACCAGAACCACATACTTCAATTTTATTTATTTATTTATTGAAATAAAATTCATATAAAATTTACATTTTAACCATTTTAAAGCATACAATTCAGCGATGTTTAGCATGAAAATTGTGCAACCATCAGCACTATCTAATTCTACAACATTTCCATCAAATGCCCCCCGCCCCCCCAAAAAATCCAATAGTGTTAAGTAGTCATTCCCCATTCCCAACTCATCTCCATTCCTGGCACCCACTAATCTATTCTGTCTCTATGAATTTGCCTTTCCTGGACATGGCATATACAGAATCATACAGTATGTGAAAGAAGTCAGAACACTTAGTATGATGTGTTCAAAGTCCACCATGTTGTTACATGTATCAATACTTGATTCCTTTTTATGGGTGAATAATATTCCATTGGGTTTTATCTCCAGTTTGCCTTTTTTAAAAAATATGTATTTTTATTGATTTCAGAGAGGAAGGGAGAGGGAGAGAGAGAGAGAAACATCAATGATGAAAGAGAATCATTGGTTAGCCGCCTCCCGCATACCCCACACTGGGGATTGAGCCCACAACCCAGGCATGTGCCCTGACCAGGAATCAAACCCTGACCTCCTGGTTCATAGGTCAAGGCTCAACCACTGAGCCACACTGGCTGGATTACTTTTTGCCTTTTATGGATAATGCTGCTATAAACTATTATGAACAAGTTTTTATTTTTATTTTTTTTAATTTTTATTTTTCGCTAAAAGTATTACAAAGGGTATTACATAAGTGTCCTTTTTCCCCTCCACCCTTAACAAGCCCCTGCCCTCCCTTACCTCCCAGTGTCTTATGTCCATTAGTTATGGTTATATGGATGCATACAAGTCCTTCGGTTGATCTCTTACTCCCCTCCCTCCAGTCCCCCAACCCTCCCTGGTCTTCCCACTGCAGTCCGACAATCAGTTTGAGGCAGCTCTGCCACTGTATTTATTATTGTTCAAAAGTTTGTAATGGTCTTAATTATCCATGAAAGAGTGAGATCATGTGGTATTTTTCCTTCATTGACTGGCTTGTTTCACTTAGCATAATGCTCTCCAGTTCCATCCATGCTGTTGCAAATGGTAAGAGTTCCTTCTTTTTAACAGCAGCATAGTATTCCATCGTGTAGATGTACCACAGTTTTCTAATCCATTCATCTACTGATGGGCACTTAGGCTGTTTCCAGATCTTAGCTATGGTGAATTGTGCTGCTATGAACATCGGGGTGCATATATCCTTTCTGATTGGTGTTTCTGGTTTCTTGGGATATATTCCTAGAAGTGGGATCACAGGGTCAAATGGGAGTTCCATTTCCAATTTTTTGAGGAACCTCCATACTGCCTTCCATAGTGGCTGCACCAGTCTGCATTCCCACCAGCAGTGCACAAGTGTTCCTTTTTCTCCACAACCTCTCCAGCACTTGTCGTTTGTTGATTTGTTGATGATGGCCATTCTGACAGGTGTGAGATGGTACCTCATTGTTGTTTTGATTTGCATCTCTCGGATGATTAGTGACTTTGAGCATGTTTTCATATGTCTCTTGGCTTTCTGAATGTCCTCTTTTGAAAGGTGTCTATTTAGATCCTTTGCCCATTTTTTGATTGGATTGTTTATCTTCTTTTTGTTAAGTTGTGTGAGTTCCTTATAAATTTTGGAGATTAGGCCCTTATCAGATATGACATTGGCAAATATGTTTTCCCACACAGTGGGCTTTCTTGGTTTTTTTTGTTGATGGTTTCTTTTGCTGTGCAGAAGCTTTTTATTTTGATGTAGTCCCATTTGTTCAGTTTCTCTTTAGTTTCAACTGCCCTAGGAGCTGTATCAGTGAAGAAATTGTTTTGGCATATGTCTGAGATTTTGTTGCCTTTGTATTCTTCTAGAATTTTTATGGTTTCCTGTCGTACATTTAAGTCCTTTATCCATTTTGAGTTTATTCTTGTGTATGGTGTAAGTTGGTGGTCTAGTTTCATTTTCTTGCATATATCTGTCCAATTTTCCCAACACCATTTATTGAAGAGACTATCTTGGCTCCATTGTATGTTCATGCCTCCTTTGTCAAAAATTAATTGAGCATATTGGTTCGGGCTAATTTCTGGACTCTCTATTCTATTCCACTGATCTATATGTCTGTTCTTGTGCCAGTACCAGGCAGTTTTGAGAACAGTGGCTTTGTAATACAGCTTGATATCTGGCATTGAGATCCCACCTACTTTGTTCTTTCTCAGGATCGCTGCAGCTATTCGGGGTCTTTTTTTATTCCAGATGAATTTTTGGAGAGTTCGTTCTAGATCTTTGAAGAAGGCCATTGGTATTTTAATGGGAAGTGCGTTGAATTTATAGATTGCTTTGGGTAGTATGGACATTTTAATGATGTTGATTCTACCAATCCAAGAACATGGTATGTTCTTCCATCTGTTTATGTCTTCCTCTATCTCTTTTTTCAACGTCCTGTAGTTTTCTGAGTAGAGGTCTTTAACCTCTTTAGTTAAGTTTATTCCTAGGTATCTTAATTTTTTGGTGCGATGGTAAATGGGATTGTTTTTCTAATCTCTCTTTCTGAAAGTTCACTATTGGTGTAAAGAAATGCCTCAGATTTCTTGGGGTTAATTTTGTATCCTGCTACATTGCCAAATTCATGTATTAAGTCTAGTAGCTTTTTGATGGAGTCTCTAGGGTTTTGTATGTATAATATCATGTCATCTGCAAATAAGGGCAGTTTTACTTCCTCTTTTCCAATTTGGATGCCTTTTATTTCTTCTTCTTGCCTAATTGCAATGGCTAATACTTCCAGTACTATGTTGAACAGGAGTGGTGAGAGTGGGCATCCCTGTCTTGTTCCTGTTCTTAGGGGAAATGGTGTTAGTTTTTGTCCATTGAGTATGATGTTGGCTGTGGGCCTGCCATATATGGCTTTTATTATGTTGAGGTATGATCCTTCTATTCCCACCTTTCTGAGAGTTTTTATCAAAAATGGGTGTTGGATTTTGTCGAATGCTTTTTCTGCATCAATTGATATGACCATGTGGTTTTTTTCTTTCAATTTGTTTATGTGATGTATCACGTTTATTGATTTATGGATGTTGTACCATCCTTGCATCCCTGGGATAAATCCTACTTGGTCATGGTGTATGATCCTTCTGATGTACTGCTGGATCCGATTTGCTAAGATTTTGTTGAGGATTTTGGCATCTATATTCATGAGGGATATTGGCCTGTAATTCTCTTTCATTGTGTTGTCTTTACCTGGTTTTGGAATTAGGGTGATGCTAGCTTCATAGAATGTGTTTGGAAGTGTTCCTTCCTCTTGAACTTTTTGTAGTAATCTGAGGAGGATAGGTTTTAGTTCTTCCTTGAAAGTTTGGTAAAACTCCCCTGAGAAGCCGTCTGGTCCTGGGCTTTTGTTTGCTGGAAGCTTTTTGATAACTGCTTCAATTTCTTCCATAGTTATTGGCCTATTGAGATTTTTCGATTCTTCCTGATTGAGTTTTGGAATGTTGTATTTTTCTAGGAATTTGTCCATTTCCTCCAGGTTGTCTAGTTTGTTGGAGCAGAGTTGCCCGTAGTATTGTTTAACAATCATTTGTATTTCTGTGGGGTCTGTTGTTATTTCGCCTCTATTGTTTCTGATTTGGTTTATTTGGGACCTCTCTCTTTGCTTCTTGGTGAGCCTGGCTAGGGGTTTGTCAATCTTGTTTATCCTTTCAAAGAACCAGCTCTTGGTTTCATTGATTTTCTGTATTGTTTTTTTGGTCTCTATTTCATTGATTTCTGCTCTAATCTTTATTATCTCCTTCCTTCTGCTCACTCTGGGGTTTTCTTGTTGCTCTCTTTCTAATTCTTTGAGTTGTAGAGTTAGATGATTAACTACCATTTTTTCTTGTTTTTTGAGATAGGCCTGTAGAGCTATAAACTTCCCTCTCAGGACTGCTTTCATTGTGTCCCAGAGGTTTTGGATTGTTGTGTTTTCATTGTCATTAGTGTCCAGGATGTTTTTAATTTCTTCTTTGATGTCATTGGTAACCCAATCAATATTTAATAACATGCTATTCAGCTTCCAAGTGTTTGAGTATTTTGGGTTGTTTTTATTGTAGTTTATTTCTAACATTATGCCATCGTGGTCTGAGAAGATGCTTTTTATGATTTCAATCTTCTTGAATTTGTGGAGACTTTGCTTGTGACCCAATATGTGGCCTATTTTTGAATATGTCCCATGAGCACCTGAGAAGAATGTATATTCCGCAGCTTTGGGGTGAAGTGTTCTGAAGATGTCAATTAAGTCCATCTGATCTAGTGAGTCATTTAGGATTGCTGTTTCTTTGCTGAGTTTTTGTCTAGTGGATTTATCCAGTGATGTCAGTGGTGTATTAAAGTCCCCTACTATGATTGTATTGTTGTCGATCTCTCCCCTGATATCTTCCAGAAGTTTTCTTATGTATGTGGGTGCTCCTGCATTGGGTGCATATATGTTTACCAGGGTTATATCTTCTTGTTGTATTGATCCCTTTAGTATTATGAAGTGGCCTTCCTTATCTCTGGTTATGGCCTTCACTTTGAGATGTATTTTGTCCGATATAAGTATTGCTACCCCAGCTTTCTTTTCCTTTCCATTTGCGTGAAAGATATTTTTCCATCCCTTCACTTTCAGTCTGTGTGAGTCCCTTCTAATGAGGTGGGTCTCTTGTAGATAGCAGATATATGGGTCATGTTTTTTTATCCATTCAGCCACTCGATGTCTTTTGGTTGGAGCATTTAGTCCATTTACATTTAAAGTTATTATTGAAAGGTACTTGTTTGTAGCCATTTCTTTTTTTTGTGTGTGTGGCTGTTTTCTTTCTGAGCTTGATATTTCTTCTTTTTACACCAGTCCCTTTAGCATTTCTTGCATGGCTGGCTTGGTGGTGATAAACTCCCTTAGCCCTTTTTTTGTCTGTGAAGCTTCTTATTTCCCCTTCAATTTTGAATGATAGCCTTGCTGGATAGAGTATTCTTGGATTCAGTCCTTTGCTTTGCATCACTTTGTAGATTTCCGTCCATTCTTTTCTGGCCTGATGTGTTTCTGTTGAGAAATCATTTGATAATCTAATGGGAGATCCCTTGTATGTTACTTTCTGTCTCTCTCTTGCAGCCTGTAAGATTCTCTCTTTATCCTGAACATTTGCCATGGTAATTATGATGTGTCTTGGTGTGGGTCTTTTCGGGTTCACCTTGTTTGGGACTCTCTGGGCTTGTGTGACTTTTTTCTTCCCCACCTCAGGGAAGTTTTCTGATATTATTTCTTCGAATAGGTTTTCTAATCCATGTTCATCTTTCTGTTGTTCTGGCACCCCTATTATTCGTATGTTGTTTCATTTCATGTTGTCCCAAAGCTCCCTTAGGCTCTCCTCTTGTCTTTTAATTTTTTTCTCCATTTGCAGTACAGTTTGAGTGTGTTTTGCTTCCTTGTCTTCTAACTCACTAATTCTGTCCTCCGCTTCTCCCAGTCTACTGTTGATACTTTCAATGGTGTTTTTTATTGCAGCTATGTCACTCTTCATTTCTTCTTGGGACTTACTTAAGTTGTTGATTTTTTCATCTGTTTCTTCTGGCTTCTTGCATAAGTAGTTGCTTTTTTCATCTGTTTCTTCTTGCTTCTTGAACATCCGGTGCATGTACTCTAGGAACCTTATTCTGAATTCTTTTTCCGTCATGTTGCATATCTCTGTCTCACTTAGCTGCTTTTCTGGCGAGTCCTCCTTTTCTTTCCTTTGGGGGTTTCTTTGTCTACCCATGTTTGATCTCACTGACATGACTAGTTGTTGAGTCATTCAGTGGCTGGACCCTGGGTGGCAGTGGCTGCTCCCTGGGTGGCAGTGGCTCCTCGGGCTGTGGTTGCTCCTTGGGCGGTTGTGGTAGCAGCGGCTCCTCTGTTGATAGCAGAGCCTCTGGTGGGTGCTGTTCATAGCTGTGGTGGCTCTTCTGGCTGGTGGAGGGAGGCTTCACACACAGCAACTGTTCCCCAGGCAGAGCGTGTGGTGATCAGGAGGCCGCTGCTGCTTGAATCTGCTGCGTTGATTTAAAGGCACAAAATACAACACAACAAGGCACAACGTACCAGGCACTGAACACGAATGTATTTACAATATTACTAACCCCAAATAAAGGTGGCCACCCGAGCTAAGAGAGTTAGGAGATAAGGGGGAAAGAAGAGAAAAAGGTAGAAGAGAAAAAAGAAAGAAAGAAAAAAAGGAGTGCAAAAATGAAATTGGAAAAATGGAGGGGAAAAAAGAGGAGGAAAAAAAAAGAAAAAAGAAAAAAAAAGTAAGAGAGAAAAGAGAATGAAGTATAAAAGGGGAAGAGACTATTTATATGAGGAGAAAACTCCTATAGATCCGCCACTAATACCAACAAATTACAGCAACAGATTCCTGGAGATGAATACAAACTACAAACAACCAATAATATCAAGCGACGCAAGGGAAAACAGAAGCACAGAAACAACCGGGGGGGGGGGGGGGGGGGGGGACGGGAGGGGCAGGAAAATAAAAAGAATAAGCAGTCTAACCTCACAAACAATCCTAAAAAAAAAAAACCCCAATATACTCGTCAATCAAGCAAACAACAATAAAACAATAGCAAGAGAAAAGAAGAAGAAGAAAAAGAAAAAAAAATTAAATTAAAAAAATTAAAAATAAAAAAATAAAAATAGAAAATAAATAAAAAATAAAAAATTGGATAGTGAAGGAAGATAAGGGAAAGGTGTATAAGGATTTAGAGCAGGGGATTGGACATAGGATATATAAGTAGGGTGAAATTTTGACAGGGGGTAAAAAGAATAGGGAAAATCTAAAGCTGGAGTAGGGTAAGAGAAACAGGACAGCAAAAGGGAAAAAGTGGGGAAGATTGTTTAGCACAGAGGCAAATTGAGGTAGAGAAAAATGTTGCTAAAGGAACGATGAAAATAGAATGGAGAACATTAGTCCCAAAATAAAATAAAGACAAAATAAAATGACACTTTAAAAAATGGTAAAATGGTAGCGGTAATAATACTAGTTAAAAATAAAAATGTAGTAGCTGAAAGGGCAAAATCAGGTGATGGAGAAAAAGAAAAAAGAAAAAAGAAAAAAAAATGTTTACTTAGTTAAAAGGTGAAAAAGTAATTTAAAAAAATAAAAATAAAAATGTGCAGTAATGCAGGTGCTTCAGATCTTCTACTCTTCTTATTGGCACGCCCGGAATTCAGGAGAATGTTGAATTTCCCTCTGATACACTGTTCCTCCATGTTGTAAGCCACAGTCGTGATTTTAAGGCCGGCCGTAAAATCCCCTTATTGCCTTATCTGTATTTACAGAAGAGTCATTTCGTGGCTCTGCCTCTGGGTGGCAGTGTGTCTGGATTGACCTCTGAGGCTATAAGTTCTCTCTGGCCAGGAGCTCTCTATTGTACCTGAACCAGCTCCGCCCAGAGCTGGTTCCCCAGGCGCCACTCCCAGCTCTGTTTCCCAGGCTCCCTGAAAACAATCTTCCCCTACAAGCTCTGCTAGTGACCCCCACTGGGCAATCACATGCACTAGGGTCAACAATCAAACTCACAGAAGTAAGAGGAAGTGTGTAAACAAGAGCCTGGGAAGCTGTGTGAACTCGCAGGGTTCCACCCTCCAGAACTGCGCGGAGTCTCTGCGCGCGCTCAAACCCCTGGCACCAAGTAGCCGGCTATCAGGGAAACTCTGAGGCAGCCCTTTTGCATCCAGTCCAACTATGGGCTTATTTATAGTGTTACCTTCTGCCAGCAGCCCTGCGGGAGCCCTCCCCACTTGCGGGTCACGCTGGCCTCTATGGGTGCGGATTTTGGGGGGCGCAGATTTCCCCCCGCACCCACTCGCGTACTCCTCGCTCCAACCTGAATTGCAAACCGCACCTTTGGGGTAAGTCTAACCTTTCCGTGGAGGGATGCAGGTCTCCTCTGGGATCTTGCAGTCGCGCTGTTTTCGAATCGTTGTCGCCGGGTTAGTAGCCGATCTCTGGATGCGGATAACAGCTACACAAGATGGCGCAGTCTCGCCGCTGCGCTGGCGCCCAGGGGGAGGTTTCAGCCTCAATCTCTAACCATCCCCATTTTTTAGGAGTTCTCTGTCTTTCCTGGCTTCATACTGTCTCTCAGCTGAGCCTCCTTAGCTTGATTGGGCTGATTGTTACCCGTTTCAGCTGCTCGCCCTTATCTGCTCCGGGACAAAGCACCAACACGTCCGTCTAAGCCTCCGCCATTTTTTCCCTCCCATGAACAAGTTTTTATAAGAACACATATGTTTTCAGTTATCTTGGGTATTTACTTAGGAGTGGAATTAACTTTGAGGAACTGCCAAACTGTTTCGCAAAGGGACTGTATTATTTTACATTCCCACCAGCAATATTTGAGGATTCCAACTTCTCCATGTCATCACCAACACTTATTTTCTGTTTCTTTGATGATAGTCTTGTGGATATGAAGTGATATCTCATGATAGGCTTGATTTGCATTTCATTTATGACTACTAATATTGAAAATCTTTTCATCTGCTTATTGACCATTTGTATATCAATGTTGGAGAAACATCTATTTAAGTTCTTTGCTCATTAAAAAAAAGGGATTATTCACGGCACTGAACTATACACTTAAAAACAATTCATTCAGATGGTTGGTTATATGTTATGTGTATTTTTACCACAATTACAAATAGTAAAAAAAATGAAAACAGTTTGTTGGTGTCCAACTGTTCCTTTTCTTTTTTAAAAGGACTATATGATGCAGATATATTTGTGGGTTCATTAGTTCCCTATTTGTATTAGACAGAATAATGCCCCTCCAAAGATGTCACATCCCTGGAACCTGTGAATATGTTACCGTACATGGCAAAGGGTCTCTATGGGTGTATTTGAGTTAAGAATCTGGAGATGGGAAGATGATCTTGAATTATCCAGTGGGTCCTGTGTAATCACAAGGATCCTTGTAAGAGGAAGGCAGGAGGCTCAGGATGTGACAACAAAAGCAGAGGTTGAGGGAATGATGTATTTTGAAGATGGAGAAAGGGCCACATATAAAGGAATGCAAGTGGCTTCTGGAATCTGGAAAAGGTGAGGAACCGGACTTTCCCCTGGAGCCTCCAGAAGGAACCCAACTCTGCCAGCGCGTGCCTCTTTCCCCTAAGACCCATTTCTGACTTCTCATGTCCAAAAACGTAAGACTATAAAGTTGTGTTGTTTTAAGTCACGAAGTTTGTGGTAACTTGTTACAGCAGCAACTGGAAACTAGTAAACCCAGGAATGGAACATTTTGTTTTTGCAGTTTATTTTCCTTGGGCAGTTTGGCAAAAGAGCATGATGGTTCAACACCCAGGCTCTCCAGTCAGATGGCCCTAGTGGGCAGCTCTATGCATTGGGGGCGTTGCTTAACTCCCTCAGGTCTCAATTTACATAATTTGGTAAAATGGATTCATCTCATAAGGATCCATTTGTTCCTTACAAGGATTACATGAGTTAATACATTTAAGGATTAAATAAGTTTACAGAGGTAACCTTTCTGGAACATGTCTGGTCCATAGTAAACACACAACACATTTTAGCTCATTCACATATGTTGTTGCACATTTCAGCAAATATGTTGCTGCACATAGAGCTAGAGATGTGTTGAGAACTGTAGGTTTCTATTTCAGGATAGCTGCTGCCACAATCATATAAATTACTTAGAAATCCAGAGAGTGGCCTTTTTCAGCACGTACAGCCCAGCAGACACTGCCCAGCTGTGAAGTGTGCAATGCTCAGGGAAAGTCCCAGCGCTCCCCCACAGCTGCACACACTCCCCCGGGAAAGAGTCTCTCTCTTGTTCCTCTTTCAGAGTCTCTGGAGAGATGATCAGAACATTTGTGCCATCTGGCCTTGGCAGTTCTTTAAATCCAGTTTCGTTTCTGTTTATGACAGCTAAAATACTCCAGGCTATATTTAAAGTGGTTTCAAGACCAGCATGGCTTACTCAGGGGCATTGCCTTTCCCAATGACTACCTGCTTCTCTTGCCTAAGCTGAAGCATGTGTAGAATTCTTGAGGGGGAGCCTAAACTTTGAAGAGATTGATAAAGGCTTTATGAGTGTGGCAATGAACAGCTTTTCTGTGTGTGTGCATGTGTGTGTGCATACACCATCTAAGATACACATGCATGCATTCCGCTGCACATTAGCTACATTTCAAAGATGGTATCCAGAACTCTAACTATAACCAGAGTAATGGATGGACTTGAACAGATCTCCAGAGCTGTATGAAGCAGGATCTTTTAAAAGGTCAACTGTACGTTTTTTTGGAGAAGAAACCATTACCTAGTCCCAGGTCATGAAAATATATGCCTATGTTTCCTTCTAAGAGTTTTATAGTGTTAGCCCTTCCACTTAGGTCTTTGATCCCTTTCGAATTAATCTGTGTGCATGACGGGAAGTAGAGGCTCCAAGTCATTCTTTTGCATGTGGATATCCAGTTGTTCCAGCAACATTTGTTGAAAAGACTATTCTTTCCCCATTGAATTGTCTTGGCACACTTATTGAAAAGCAATTGACCATTAATGCTAGGGTTTAGTTTTGGACTCTCAATTCTATTTCACTGACCCATACACCTATCCTCATGTCAGTATCATACCATCTTTTTTTAAATTTTTTTCTCTCTTTATTGATTAAGGTATTACATATGTGTCCTTATCCCCTTATTGCCTCTCCCTCCCCTCATACCACCTTGATTACTGTTGTTTTGTAGCAAGTTTTGAAATTGTGAAGAATAAGTCCTCCCTCTTTGTTCTCTTTTCAAGATTGTTATGGTAATTTTGAATGCCTGTATTACTATATGAATATTAAGATCAGTTTGTCAATTTTTGCAAAATGACGTTGGCTTGGATTTTGATAGGGATTTTGTGGAATCTGAAGATCAGTATGGGGAATGTGCCATCTTAACACTCATCCAGTCCATGAACACACCCTTGACTCCTTTGACAACCTTGTCTCCAGTATGTGTCTGCTTAGCAAGGGTCAGGCAGGGGACTCTGACATGTCTTCTCAGAGTACTGAGCAGTAAATTAGTTGGGTTTGGGACATTTGCTATATATGCACTTTTCTGAGCTGCTTAATTCTCTAGGCCAGGCTAAGATGTAGTTCAATGAACACAGATGTTCTCAGATTTAGTCAGACATCACTCAAAATGTCATAATGTGTAGTGAGATCACTTTTCATCTTTGGGGTAATGGGCCCCCAACATGAGAATAATGTGGTCTGCTGTTTCTTTGAGGTGTAAACTATTTCACTTGAGCCTTAGGGCATGCTCAGTGGCCAACTGCATCCCACCTACTCATTTGCCAAAGGGCTTCTTCAAGTCTAGAGCTGGAAAGGGGTGTCCTTGGAGGAAGGGCCAATGGGCCAGTGGTTTCGATAACATCAATCTTTGAGCATTAAGGAATTAGGAAGACATGACAGCTTCAAATGTTTGTTTAAGAGAGTCAGGAGCTGGTAGACGAGCACTTTCAAGCTGTGGGAGTTGAATTATTAGTGGGGCTGTGAAATCAATGTAGCCATTCACAACCAGCATTCTGAAAAAAATTAAATGACGAATAGAACATGGTCATTGGAAAAGGTAAGAGTATTTTTTGTTTCCTGAAACTGTGAAAACCAACCTAAATAATTTTGTGAGGTTTTGGAGCTTTTGTTTCTGCTCCACATTTGTGATTGTAGCTGCCCACTTCTCTTTCTCTACAGAGAAAAGCAGAAGAGGCTTAAAACAATAAGGGTTGGGCTTGAGCGTTGCTCTCTAGAAACAGCAAAGTACAAGGGAGTTGAATTGGGGAGAAAGTAATTTCAATAGCAGGGGGTATTCTTCAAGGGGACAGGAAGCCAGCTAATTTAAAGTGTCCTTTAGAATTAAAGAAAATCTGTTCTTCCTTAACTATACAAACAAGAATAATGCAATGGTGGGTACCACGAAAAAAAAAAAAAAAGACTTTTGTAGTGGAAATACATTTCTATTTTATTTAACTTGTTATATTTTGAGGTTTGGGGGCTATAGAAGTTTCACCTTTATTCTGACATAGATCCGTATCTATAAATACAAAAAATGTGAAGGGAATGATAAACGCCAAACTGAGGAGAGTGGTATTTGGGCAAAGATGGATCTATAAGGGGCATGCAGGATGCTCCCGCTGCATTTGTAAAATGTTTTCATTCTTAAATTCAGTGGTGAGTTAACAGGTGTTCATTATATTACTTTCTCTATATTTTTTGAATGTTTGAATTATTTTGTTAAAATCTACACTGAAATTGGATAAGAAAATAGGAGTCATTGATGGGGTAAGTGATATAAGTGACTTGGATAAAAAAAAGTCTAAAACCAAATATATTAATGTGATAAATAATCACATTTTAAAATTTGCACTAAATAGGTTACTTAATTGCACTAAATTCGTTCTGAAACACCTTTTTGCCACATGGGATAATGATAAGAATGATTCGTATCTAGGCAATTTCTTTGCAGGGGATCAAGCGTAAGAATTTGACCCTCCAGGAATAATGTGCTCTAAATTTATAGTATTTCCTATCTCCTTGGGTACTCAATAAAGAGCTCCGGGCAAGGAAACTCCTTCAAAGTAAAGATCAGGGAGCCATACAGAGCACTTGGGTGTATGTTCAGAAGTTTCAAGTGTTTTTTTTATTCACTTACTGAAACTTAACAATTTTGCTGAACAAGTTTGCAGTGAGTCAAGGTTAAATGAGGAAAAGAAGTAATGTTTAACTCCCATTAAAAAGGAGGAGCGTTCTGATAAAGACTTCAGACTGTTGGTTAACAGAAGCAGGAAAATGAAGTACATGTACATTGAGAGGATGTTCTGGGTTCAGCAAATCCCCTTTGCCCTCTCTGCTCCAGGGAGCTCGGGTGGCAGAGAGGTGTAGTGCTCATATGTAGGAAGGAATGAAGAATTGTGTGCTTGCAAGGGAGTGGAGCTGAGGGAAGCCTTAAGATTCTTAACTTTGGTTGTACCTTGGAGACCAACACGCACTCTTTCTGTAAAGACACTTTGAGGCCTGAGAATACAAAGGCCAGCTGGTACAACTCAGCTTTGGAAATATATTGACTCTATCCCTGGCATTCATATTGGTGCTTTTGCTTTATTTTTAATCAAAACCATATATTAAAAAACACACAAATAATTTGTCATCTTGCTTTCAGTATTTTGGTATCCCAGTGACAGCCCTAATCCACTTCTTCCTTTTCTAAATTGTCCCCTTTCCTCAATTCTCTTTTACACACCTCCATTTTGCCATCCAGCCTCTCTCTCTATTCTCTTTTTCTACATTTCTCACTCTTTTTCTTTGGTTGCCTCTACTTCTGAAAAAGTTTGAGATGAGGAGTGGAAAGAGGAGATTTTAAAGTGAAAATGAGACACTGAGGAGTAATGGAAAGAAATGGGACACATTAGCCCCTTTCTCCCCAACCTCAAGCTTCACAACACAGTCTCAACTTCAGCAATTTTCACCTCTTTTTGCTGCATCTTTGATATATTTTCAAGGAGATTTTATCAAGTCAAGGCTGAATCTTCCAAAGTATTGAAACACAAAGCAATCCACTCCTCTAATTTATGTCCTTGAAGTTTCTGTAATGCATTTCCCCAGAGTCATTTTACCAACATTTTGGCTGATTAGGGCAAGATTCCTTGGTCATATAAAGTTAAACAGGGTTTTTTAAAATGTAATGTCCTTACATAAACAACATGTTCTGTACTCTGAAAATAACTTCGGAATTGTTTAATGTTTTATATTGGCACTTAATTCCCAATCCCTCCCACTAAGCCTTCCCTTATATCAATTCTAACTTTAATTTTTAAAGGAAACACTGCAAATGATCACACATTCAATACCAGAGGACAAGACCACCAGTCTAATGAATTAGTTATTAAAAGGAGAGACATGAGGAATATGTTAGAATTTCTCATAATTCATATCTAAAAGTGGTCATTTTATTTATCCAACTCATTTTATCTAGGGGTGTGGTAAAATTTGCCCAAAGTTGCACATGAGTTGGGGGTGGGTGGGGGGGGAGGGAATGTCCAGTCTCCCCTCTGGGCTTCTGTATATTCTAGTGGCCTGGTGCACAAATTTGTGCACATTGAAAGGAAATTAATTAGAAGAACTATTTTAATATCACTATTCCCCCTTTCTCTATAATAGAAGTGTCAACCAAATTCACAATCAACAATGAGAGATCTAAACACACTCATGCAATTGGCGCCAGCGAGAGCTTTATATATATAGATAAACTTGCTTAATTAGACTTGCTTTCTGATTTAGCTAAACTTTTTCTAGCCCAGTGAAACATCCCAACTTCTCTTTCAGGTAATTGTCAGCAGCACAGCAGTAAATATCAACACAAAGCAGATTATTATTGTAGATCATGCAGGGAGAACAAAAGGTAAAATATTTAACTGCAGCAGTGTTTGACTATATTCTGCGCAGTGAGAAAACCTGAAGTCATTTTCA
The DNA here is from genome assembly GCF_028538775.1 of Myotis yumanensis. Taxonomy (NCBI): domain Eukaryota; kingdom Metazoa; phylum Chordata; class Mammalia; order Chiroptera; family Vespertilionidae; genus Myotis; species Myotis yumanensis. Next base: position 165,192,416 of record NW_027223752.1, on the reverse strand, counting down.
ATGTCCACCATTTCTTACTTCTTTTCAGTCAGGTCAAGTTTCTAAGCTTTCTAAATCTCTATTTTCTGGTTAATGAAAAGAAAATAGGATTCTACTAAGTCTCCTATCTATCTACTCCAGGACTTCTGTGAGGATCAAATGAGATGAGGCACGTGAAAATGCCTCACAGACATTTGGTTAAAGTGTAAAATGTTTGCACCTGGCTATAAAGCAAGTCATGTTCCTGGGCTGAAGAAACTCCAAGGAGGCTAGTCGCTAGGGAGAGGAAGCCAGGCGTTGCTATGTGATGTCATTACCTGGTGCCCATAGCGACCGTTTCCAGGCTGGGCTGGGCTATAGGCCACATTTTGCACCATGGGGTCTTGGCAGTGTTGGCTGCGATTTGGTGGGGTGTCACTCTAGGGTGGTGGTGGGGCCTCTGTCCCACTTGAGGGAAGCTTTGTGGGCGTCAGGTCCACAGTGCCATTTCTCTGTAAACGGCCAATGTGTGTCATGGCAGCTCCTGCATTGAACGTCTGCCTCCTGGTGATCAGTGCGCATCATAGCGACTGGTTAGACAGTCGGACACTTAGCATATTAGCCTTTTATATATAGATAGATAGCACTCTCTACCTGGAAGTTATTTGAAATGGCCGACACTCATCCTCAGCCCACCCCACACTCTATTTGTCCTCAGCATAGTGTCACTTCTGGATTAATTTTTGTGAAACCCCCCCAAACCCTTAAGCTACCAGAACACCTTGTACTTACCTCTTTCTGCCACTTACCACAATGTGGAACTTTTGGGTTGTGTACTTGCCAGTCTCACTCTGAACTGTGACCATTTAGCTTAGTTCTATGACACAGAGTTGCCTATAGCTCTTGGCACCCAATGGGTGCTGAACAAACATTTACTGAAGGATCCACCCAAGTCTCCTGCTCTCCTAGGACTAGTCTGCCAAACTTAGAGAGCACTTCTGGCCCTGGCCAGTGTGGCTAAGCTGTTTGGGTGGCGTCCTGTGCACAGAAAGGTTGCTGGTTCCATTCCTGGTCAGGGCACATGCCTGGGTTTCAGGTTGGACCCCAGGTAAGGGGTGTGCAGGTGGCAGTCGATGAATATTTCATTCTTACATTGATTTTTCTCTCTCCCTTCCTCTCTCTCTAAAAAAAACACACAAAAAAAACATAAAAACAACAACAAAAATATAAAATTAAAAAAAAAAGACAGTGTTTTCTTTCCCCTGGGTAAGTTTTAGGCAAAGAGCTTGACTACCTGTTTTAAAGTTCTAGTCTTCCCTTTGTAAAGATAAAATCTCCACTGTGATCCTACTGACCCTTACCTGAGAGAACTAGCCCAGATGTTGAGACAGCTGGCAGAATCCAGGGGCACTTCCATGCTGCTCTGTGTTCAAATACTATATGTTACATGCTACTGTCACCTAAAACTCTCTCACTGAGATATTAAGGTAGAACTTTCCCCATTACTCTTTATGAAGGAGCAGACCATCTATATAATAAAAGCCTAAGCGACCGTTACAGCAGAATGACTAGTTACTATGATGCGCAATGACCACCAGATGGTAGACACTCAATGCAGGAGCTGCCCCCTGGTGGTCAGTGCACTCAGCCAGAAGCCAGGCTCACGGCTGGTGAGTGCTGTGGCAGTGGCGGGAGCCTCTCCTGCCTCCGTGGCAGCACTAAGGAGCAGTGAGCGGAGCAGTAAGGAGCAGCGAGCAGGTAAGAAGTGAGGGGTCCCTGTGGACATCCCCCGAGGGGTCCCAGCCTGCAAGAAGGTGCAGGCTGGGCTGAAGGAACCCCGCCCAGTGCATGAATTTCATGCACCAGGCCTCTAGTAAATAATATAAAAATGTTATTCCACTTTTTACTATACTAGAGATCATTTGTAATTTTCTGGCATTTAATTTATGTCAGCTATTTACCCCAAATTGTGATGTAAATGTGAAAATATTCTTGATGAAATGTGGTATTAAAGATTGGCTTGTTCTCTACCTTGCCTAATCTTTAAATGTTACTATATGAATGAGGGCAATCATTTCTCAATGAGCACAGGAAGCTTCTCAGCCCACTGAACTTCCTCTCTGTTCTGTTTGGCCTCTTTCTACACCCTCTCTCCCACTTACACTGTTGGCTGTGTTCATTCAAATCAGGAATTCTCTGTATGCTAATTACTGCCAATGCATGATCCACCTAGAACCATGGTCTGTAAACCGCGGCTTGCGAGCTACATGCGGCTCTTTGGCCCCTTGAGTGGCTCTTCCACAATATACCACGTGCGGGCGCACAGGTATAGTGCAATTGAAACTTTGTGGCCCATGTGCAGAAGTCGGTATTTTGTGGAAGAGCCACACTCAAGGGGCCAAAGAGCCGCATGTGGCTCGCGAGGCGCGGTTTGCCGAGCCGCAGTTTGCTGACCACTGACCTAGAACATTCTACCTAACCATCTCAGTTATCTCATGTGTTTAATAACTGAACACATCTCATTTTCTGAGTAGGCTAGATAGGAGAGTAATCACTATTTCCTTCTGTTTCTTCAAGGGCTGTAATAGTGAACTAAATTTACTCAAAAACAGTAAAAAGCCAACTATGAAGATACATCAATCGATGGCTTATTCTCCTCAGTTCAATTTAATTCACTTTGAATGATATCCACTGTGTTCAAGGCTTTTGGAAATGGGAAGGTGGATGTAATAGGGAAGCTATTGTTGACAAGGCCACTGACGTATTTTCCTTCTAAATGGTCCTCCTCGGCTGTTCCCTATAGATTACCGCTGGAAAGTGTATGCCACGAAGCTAATTTTTCAGGGAAGGAAATAGAGGATATCATCTAAAAGTGGGACAGCACACTGTAGCGCAGGAATGCTGGAATGAGGGCGGAGGAAGCCTCTGGCTCTTTATCTCCCTGGGCCTGGAGGGGTGGGGAGGGTTTGAATCTCATCACTGGTGTGGCATACCACACCGGGATCCAATTCCCAAAGATGTTTACCCACATATGCTCAAAATTCAAACACAACTGAGGTACCTTTCAGAGCAGCATTTTCTATGTTACTCAACTAGGTGACCTCTGAAATCACCAAAAACTGGTATGGCGACAAAGTCACTGAACTGGCCATGGAGATTGGTCTCTAAGGCTACTTCAATACCTCTCAAGGCTCTGAAAGCCCCGAGGGGCAGGGGCGGTGGTGTAAATCATGAAGATCTTGTCTGGACAGGGAGAGAGCTCAGAGCCTGCCCGAGGCTGTGCTCAGTGCCTCTGAGGATCTCAAGTTATTAAATGTCAGTGACACTTTGGGCCATAAGCTCTTTGACAAAGGGTCACTGATCCCTGTTGAACAGGAGACACGTGGCCACATTATTGGAGATTGCAAATTGGCAACAGAAATCAAATCTAGTTTACAGCAAGGTAAAATGCTCTCCGTCATTTTCTTGACAAATGGAACTTTGTGTGAATGATTTACGAGGAGGTGATAATGTGGAAAAGGGAAAGTTCTCGCAACAGGAATGAGTTGTGTCCTGCTCAACCACTGGGGTGTTAGGTGGTCATGGAAAAAGAGGGTGTTGATACAAGGAGAGACTGACATGTGAATAAAAGAATAAAGCAGATGAAATGAAATAAGCAACCATCCCAGAAAGCTGACAGTGTGATAAAGCACTTGTTCTTCTGTGCTGACTGCCGCCTCATACTAACTACAGTGGATTTAATCCAATCAGGAAGGTGGTGTCAGATGCTGTGTTATTCACTTCTTTATGTAATAGGTGTTTATAGAGAGCTTCTTGTGCCAAGTATTATTCTAGACTCCAGAGATAAGACAATGGAAAAAGGAAAATCTCTGATCTCCGGGAGAGTGCTAAGTGAATTGGAATTCTTCCTGATCTTTGCACATTTTTACTTTAGTAGATCGAGTGGGCCTGGGATGGACTAAAATGTGATACTGGCACAATTTATCGGTTTGTATCCGCAGACTGACGGTGTTTATCCACTCCCTGAAATACCTGGGGTACCATGGAAGGCTACACATCTGATTCTCAGTACATGAGAAAAGCAAGTTACAAAATTATTTATGCAATGGAATCCCATTTTGTTAAAATATGCATAGTAAATAGTAACAAAAGGTTGTACACCCAAATTTTAAAAGTCACTAGGGGACAATGGAGGCATTTTATTTTCCTCTTTAGGCTTTTCTGCATTTCCACATTTTATATACTGGAAAGTATTTTGGCTTTTATAACCAGAAAACACTTCACAAACTGTATATTTTCTAATTACATTAGAAGTAACATTTAACATCTGCAAGTAACTTTAGGATTGTTAATTATTCCTTATCATTTCCCTTAAGTATCAGATAAGTAAGACTATCCTCATTTGCTGGTTCATGCACTGGAATCATAGGCAAAAATAGAACTCAATCCTAAAAATATTAGACCACATATTTTATTCAGTCAACTATGTGCTCCTTATGAGGGAAATTATGCTAGTTGCCTTGTATTAGTTTGGCCCCACCCAAAGCAGGGCTCTGATTTGGGTGTAAGGAGTTTATTTGGGAAGAGATCCCAGAAACATGGTGAGGGAGTGGGGAAGTGAGATGGCAAGAAAGGGAAGCCAATCAAGTCTGCAATAGTGAGAGGAATGCCTCTGTGGACGTGTAGGGCTCAGTCCTGCGTGAGATCCCTGAGAGAAGATGGAGAGCTTTCCTAGCAATTGTCTCCCCAAGAAATAAGAAAGCTGAGAGATCTACCCACCACTTTTATTGGTTGAGGGTTGCTTCTGAAGGGATTCACTTCCTAGCACTTCTTGCCTAGCCCACAGGGAAGACCAGCAATCCCATATGGCCAAAGAAAGCCCTAAAGTAGAGAGACCCGAGTCCCTGCGTAAGGGAGCCCCAGAGTGAAGCTTCAGAGGACCTCTGGGAGGACTCAGGGATGGGGGTGAGGCACTGACAGTTTGGTACACTTCTGTAACAATCAGCTCTAAAATTGCAGTGGCTTACTACAGTTTAACGTTCCTTTTTGCTCATGTATACTCCTTTGCAGGTCAGGCAGCTTTCCCTCAAATCTTATCTCCATCCATTGTGCAGTCCCCCCATCTCAGAGCTTCTGCTCACAGCCACACAGACAGGGAAGAGGGAGGCTGTGGACAATGACACTGGATGTTGGTTGGCTTAGCCTGGCAGTGGAGGATGTCACATCTGCACATACTCCATCTCCCCAAACCCAGTCACGTGGCCCACACCGAACTGCCTGAGGAATTTTGGGAATGTAGGCTTCCTAAGTGCCCAAGAAGATAAGGTAAGCATCTTTTCATCTTGTATGAACTCATGAGAGTTCTCCATCTGGTACTTAAAGGATACTCTACTTTTTCTTTTGAATGTGAGCTTGAGTTCTTTATATAGAATATTTCAGATTCTGTAGAATAGTTCATACTGAGGAACGCAGAAGAGAAACCATGGTCCAGTGTGGCAAGTGCTTTAGACTGAGAGTCAGAACATCTGAGAGTTAAATCTGGGCCTGCTCTTGAGTAGGCATGTGATTTTGGACACATTAGCCTCCTGATTTCAAAAATATTAAAGTAGTTACAGTATTATATGATTGTTTAAGCTAAGCCACTGGTTATATACTTTTTAAAGCATTTTTCTATGTATATATGTACATATTTGTATATACACATGTATATGATATATACACATAAAAAACTATATGTATCTATGATAGTGAATTTTACATGTTAACTTGAGTGAGCCACAGTGTGCCAAGAATAAACATTACTTCTGGGCATGTCTGCAGGGTGTTTCTGGATGAGATTTGCATTTGAATCAGTGGGCTCAGTAAAGAAAATTGCCTTTCCTATGGTGGATTGGCCTCATCCAATCCATCATCCAACCAAAAAAGTAGAAGGGTATTTGCTCCTTTTGCTTCCTACCTACCAGCTGAGCTGGGACATTGACTCCTGCCCTGGGACTAGGAGTCAATGATTCTCAGGCCTTTGGACTCAGATTGGAACTACACCACTGACTTCCCCAGGCCTCCAACTTGCAGACGGCAGACAGTGAGACTTCTCAGCTTCCACAATCACGCAAGCCAGTTCCTCAAAATAAATATCTTCATATATATGGATCCTATTGGCCCTATTTCCCTGGAGAACCCTGATGAATACAAGGCCACGTGGGGTTAGCACCGAGATGAGCATGTCCATTCTCTAATGTTCTATACTTGCTGAACTCCCCTTTCTGTCCATCACATCTTTTTATTATCTTGCTCTTCCCTCAGAGAAGAAGTATGTTCATTCTGCGGCTCACAGGCCAGCCAAGCAGGTGTGTGTTGTCGGAGGTGAGCGAATGCGGGCAGCAGCTGTGGATTAAATCCCGTTCGGCATAGACTGTGGGAGAAGAAACACAGGTCCTCTTGTGAAACTCAAGGAAAGCAGAGACCTGTAGTCAATCTGGTCTCACCCGCAGGGCCATACGCCTTTCTCAGTTCTAATGTTTCTAGGGTGAGAGGGGCTTTGGCTGCTTATTGTCCACCAGGGACCAGTAATCCACATACCGATTAAAAGGCTACATTTTCTAACTAACAAAATAGTGCATGGTGCCAAATGGCAGGGAAGCCTTTTATTTTTTCTTTAGCAAGGTTTGTACCGTCAGAGCAGACAGATGAAAGACCTTAACTTCAGGAAACTCAGCTAAAAGAATTTGACATTATTTCTAGAGTCCAGTTTACTTCAGAAACAAAACAAAACATTGGGTGATTATTTTCTTATCAAGTATGTGAAGCAATGGCCAAGTTTCAGTGACTTTTTCATTCTTCATTCCTTTCTTTATTCATCCTCCAGTCATGGACCAGAATCTATGGTGGTACCGGGTCACCTCTTTTGATTGCGTCTAGAGAAGCCCATTGGGCCCAGCCAGTGCCACAGAACAGATTCCAAGGGTTGACCTGAATTATTTCCTGAGCAGCAGTTGATGGAACAATGACCCATCTGGCTCCTGTCTCCAGATACACTGTGTCAATAAAGCAATAACAGTGGAAACAAGATTTGTCTTTTCTGCATCAAAAGTGATTGAAACACCTCTAGCCATGATTTTCTATAACAGGGTGTAATAGGATACAGCAGTTAATGAGGAATAAATAGCTAACATACATTTAGTGTATGCTAATTGCTGTCCTAAGCATTTTACTCATACATTCACTGATTTAATCCCCACAACAACAACATGAGGTAGACACTGTTATCATTCTCATTGTATGGAAATGGAAGCAGATAAGAATAGATGATTTTTCATCTATTGGAGGAACTACTTAATCTTCTTGCCTGTGTGGCACGATTGCCATAACATGAATTCTGTTAGAAAAAGTATTACATAAAAGAGAACCAGCTTCCTCCATCCCCCTCCAAAGGATTGAAGAGTTTGAAGTCTTCCAATTTGATCAAAAGCATATAGAGAGGACTCTACAGAGATCACACTGTTTGATAAACAGGAAGAACATTCATTTATCCTCCATTAAACAAATGTAATTGCCCACCCTGGACTGGCATTCTGGGATCCAAGATGAATGAGCCTTAAGGAGGACTTAGGTCAGTAGAGAAGAAAAACGTGTAAACAAATACTTACCATGAGATATGATAAACACTATAAATAAAATATGTAAAGAGTAGGATGGGGGCAAATTAGAGAGTTATTAATAATAACAACAGCTAACACTTACTAATCATTTATTCTAGGCTAGGAGCTGGTCTAAGAACTGAATGTTTAACTCTTCTAACTCCTACAGTGTCCCTATGATGCAGGTCCCATTGTTTTCCCAACTTAAGAGGCAAAGAAAGTGAGGTAACTAATGTGTTCAAGGCTTTGGGAGAGGCAATCCACTATGGACCATGAGCATTCCTGGATGATCTTGCTAGCGTGCCAGGAATCCAAGGCTTGGTTGCTCTTTACCTGGGCTGTTTCCCAGGGCAATGTTTGCAGTGAGTAGCCTTGGCAGATGAAGTTAACATCTTCCCCTGAACAGGGAGAAGCCTTTTTATTCAACTTTTATTGTTTTAAAAGTGGTGATCCTCCCAGGCTCACTGTTCCTCTCCTGCAGTGCAACATAGTGCCTGTGTAAGCATCCATAACAGGCCCTTTGCACTACCCTGTGGGACTTGGGGGTCATGGGGAACCAACATAAACTAACATGAAGCTCAGTCTAGCGCTTTTGTTGTAACAGAGTCCCTTGTCTCTGACCCAGGAATCTCATGTCTTCTACCAGCACCTGTGATGTGCCAACAGGCAAGCTCGCTAGCATGTAAGTAGGATAAAATCTCAAATCCCACATAGTTTTCAACAAGATCTCCCAGCCAGTAACTGGTGAAACTTGAGTTTGAAGCTGGATAGTTTGGCTCTGAAGTCCACAGTCTTAATTAAGCACTACCAATACTGCGTCAAAAATAGCTAACTTACTTTTCCTAGTAGAAAAAGGATTTTTAAAGAAGATGTGGTGTTTGGATTGAATTTTGAAGGGGAGATGGGAAAGTAACAGAAGATAAGGGAAAAAAGCAACCTGGGCAGAGGGAGCAAAGTGTGCAGGGGGTGGAGCACATGGTATGTTCCAGACACTGCAAGGGTGCTATTGTCAGGCTGCAGTGACCAGTGGAGTTTTGCTGGGGAATGAGGCAAGAGATGAGGTTGAAAAGAAAGGCAGAGGCCAGAGCATGAGTGGTTTTGTGTAGCCATTTATCTTTTTTTATGGACTGAATGTTTGTGTTTTCCATTTCTCCTCCGTCTCCCATCAAATTCATTTGTTGAATCCTAACCCCCAGTGCGATTGTACATATGAGGAGGAGGGCTCTTTGGGGACGATTGGGCCATAAGAGTCAAGCCCTCACGATGGGGTTTGTGTCCTTTTAAAAGACACCCCAGAGAGCTCCTGGTCCCTTCCACCATGTGAGGACACAGAGAGAAGACAGCCATCTATGAACCAGGAAGCAGGGCTTCCCCAGACACCGAATCTACTGGTGCCTTGAGCTTAGACATCCACCTTCCAGAACTGTGAGAAATAAATGGTTTGTGTTAGCCACCCAGCCTATGGTATTCTGTTACAGCAACCCAAATGGACGAAGACACATGTGGAAATCATTTTAAGGATTTTAGGCAGGAAAATGACATGACCAGCTTGGTGATTTCTAAAGATCCATCTAGAACAGTGTGCAAGATAAATTGGATGAGTCAGAGAGATCAAAAAGGAGGCAATTAGAATAATCTAACTGAGATGTGATGAGGGCTTGAACTTTGTAGCATGTACAGTTTAAGTGCCAATATTTTAATTTAATGCTTAATGATAATAGTAATTAACTTGGAATTACTCCAGCCAGAATAGTAGTGTTTTCAGTTCCTGAGCCTTGATCTTTTCACTTTATAAAAGAAGGAGAGAGCGTCATCTGAATAAATAGATCTTGTTTCTGCCAATTCCAGACAGGGGAGACTAATGAGGAGAGCTGGATCTCCACGCCCTGAGCCGAAAGTAAGCACATCTGATGCTAAAAGACAAGCTCTATCTCCTTTCTTCATGTGGCAAAGAAAAATAAAAAAAAGTTGACAGGAAACTCCTACCCAAAAGAAAGATTCTCAAATCTTTCTGAGCAGAGCCCACTTAGGCAGAATAGCATAACCCCTAAGCACACACAATTCACCTTTTCCTCTTTTAAAAAAAATCTTCATGGGAGAATATTTTTTCCATTAATGTTTTAGAGAGAGTGGAAGAGAGGGGAGGGAGTGGGGGGAAGAAAGTATGCACACGCAAGAGAGAGAGACATTAATGTGAGAGAGACATGGATTTGTTGCCTCCCCCACACACCCCATCTGGGCTGGGGATCAAACCTGCAACCCTTGGTATGCAGGCCGATGCTCTATCCACTGAGAAACAGTGGACAGGGCACTTTTGCCTCATTTTATAGGAAAAATTCTAGTAACAGTGGTCACTGGAGAAGCAAGTTGGAGCTATGGGTGGTGGTGTTAGGAGTTATAGAATTATCTGCTTTGGCACTGGGATGTGAAGAGTTTATTCTTGGTTCCTTCAGTTCACATATTTTTAAATTTAGTTATGGGAAAAGTTGCAGTCCAACGCATTGTTGATGAAGATATGCATCACCACACATTGTCAGCTTAGCAAAAATAATTCCTGACACACTAAATTAATAATCATGAAACTAAAGACACTGTAATCTGTGGTTACAAACAACAATAACAGGGCAGAATATAACTTGGGCAGAAGCTAGTATCACCTAACAATCATTCCTCCTCCCTAAGAGAACCTGAAATCTGTTGAGTAATGAACAGCCCTGAGTGTCGGGAGAGGCGGGCTCATCCCTGCCTCTAGCTGGCAGATTCCAGATTGTCTACATAAGTCCAGTTCTCCTTGCTGGTGATCAAGAGGCAGGTGACAAAAGCTCTTTTTCCGAGCAACGGCTGTGTCAGAATGCAATGCCTGGAAATGCTTTCTCTAACTGCAACCTTGAGAGGTGCTAGCCCGGGGCCAACACTGATGCAGAGCGAGGGAAGAGCCAAGGCAGACCCAGAGGAGCAGAGCTATGACTCAAACATCTTGTTATGTGGAGTAACAAATGTCCTGATTGTTGAAGCCATTTGAGTCAGGTGTCTGTTATTTGTTGCCAGAACCTTCCCGATACCATGACATCTAGAGTGATCACACACTGACAACAAAACCCCCCGAGGGGGGCTTTTCCACATGAACAAGAACTAAAAGAGCTGTCAGGCTTTTCAGAAAAGTTCTGAACTAGACTCTAATAATACTGTAGAAACTGCTGATGGTAGTTTGTGAAGACCAAATGTTATGAATCCTGCTAACTCCGTTATTAAGTTCCTACCAAGGAGCCCTTCCAAGTGTCTGTACAATGAAGGCTTGAGAGCCAAAGAAGAATGTCCATTTTTTGGACGAGCTCTTTGCATGGGGTCGAATCCAAACATCATTTTAAAAAGCACTGCCCTGCAAATAACTGGTGATATGCCACCACGGTGGAAGGATGGTGTGTAATGCTTCCTAGAATATAAGTCCTCTCAGTAATAGCTAAACTGCTATCTGTTGAATGCAAGCTGCAGATAAAACACACTGCTAAATGACACTGCCAGGGGATAGTTTATTATAATTATGGTAATTTAGAAAAGGCTCCCATAAATCCTTTTGGCTTAGACTGCACAAACCAGTGAGACGTTCTTCGCTGTTCCTCTCCTGGGAGCTATATGTAGACATTTCCCCAGACACTTGTCTACAGTCTTCATTAAAAGTTTGGACTGTCTCATCAAAGTGAACAATCTGTTCTCTTTGATTTTTTGTAAGTCAATGGCTAGCATTTCATTCTCTCTGAAGAGAGTTTGTGAAAATTTACATAATTTTAATTGAAAGATATTTAGTCCTCATGTGTAATAAAGTAACGGTTGCCTAGAGAGAGTCTGGGACCCTGCAAAGCTGTCTTGTGCCCTTTTCCTCTGAAGTGTCAGCTTCTTCTCTGTACGTTAATATACAATGTTTATGGAATATACCAAAAACGTAGATGAGAAACCATCTTGTCTTGAGGAATTATATTAATTTTCCTGTATCAGGTTGCAAGGGATAGAGACTTTCTCTTACTTCAGATGATGAATCAATCAATCAATCAATCAATCAGGAAATTGCATCAGTGACTGGACAACGACTATTCAAGAGAAAACCACCAAGGCTTCTTTTCAATGAGGATACAGTACCAGCATTAACAACAACAAGAGCTCTTGGGACCAAATATGTTTTTATGCCCTCAGAATTGGACATCTGTCACTCACTACTCATGACTGTCACACTTGTGACTTTATTTCTTTTAAATCTGGTTTGTCCATATACTGCTCTGAAAGACAGTTTCACTATATATACAAAATTCTAGGTTGATGGTGTGTTTTCTTTCAGCATTTTAATGTTATTTCATTGTCTTCCAACTTCATTGTTTCTGATGAGGAGTTAGTCATTCTTATTGTTGTCACTTCATTTTTAAAAAGTCTCTTTCTAATCTTTTACTCAACTTTATAATTTTAATCAACCTGTTTTCAAGTTCACTAATGCTTTCTTTTGAAGATTCAAATGGCTGTTAATATCATACAGTGAATTTTTTATTTTAGGCATTGTGTTTTATAGTCCTAGAATTGCCATTTTGTCCTTTTGCAAAGTTCTCTTTTCATTATTGAAATACCCCTCTCTCTTATCCATATATTCATCTTTCATAAATTCTTTCAAATATTTATAATAGTTGTTTTAAAATTCTTGATGCTATTTCCAATAATGGACTACTGCAGTTCTGGATCTATTGACTCTGTTTTCTCTTGATTATTGGTCAGTGACTCCTTTGTTTATATGCTTCATATTTTTTTCATTGTACCTAAGGAATGTGTATACAAAGACAGTGAAGATTGAAGTATAGTATAATAATGTTTAGATTTTATTTTTCAGAGAATTCAGGCCTTTTCCTTCTGTCTGACAGGGTGAAGAGATGATTATTCAGATTCCTTCTAGAGTCAAATTGAACAGGATCTGGGCTGAAGTTCTAATTAGATTAAGATGACCTATGTTTAGAACAATCCTGAAATACCACACTACTGCTGTCTTTTTGACATTATCAAAATTTGAGCTGATGGGATTTTGTTTTAAATATTTCTTATTTGCTTTGAATTTAACTCCACAGAGCCCTGTAATTCAAGCACTGTGGGAATGCAGGGGTCTTTGAGATTTTGCCCTGCATTTTGGCCTTTCTTCACTGATTATTTTTTGTGAAAATCTGAAGGTAGGGATGGGGCTGTGAGAATTGTTGGGCCAATTTATTTTTGCAATGGGGACATTTCCATGTTCCACTTTACCTCTCTAGCCTCCACTACCACCTGAAGCTCAGCTGATTTCTGCTTCTCTATGCAGTGCCTCTAGGATAGTCTTGCCATACTTAGATCAGGAGCTCTTCCCAGGAGTAGAGGCTGTCCTCACTCCCCCTTTGTCAGTGAAGGGCTCATTTCTCTGAAATTCAGTTCAGTAAGATTTCCTTTGTCCTATCTTTGTTAGCCCCTTGGGAAAGTGTGATTTTTTTTTTATATGTCTGGATTTTTCTTGGTGAAACAAGGGTCTTTCATGTCCTTCTACATTCTAACCTGAAGTGGAAGTCAGAATCAAACATTTGAATTTTTAAAAATAAAACCATAAAATCACCAGGAGAAAACAAAGAATAATTTACTTTATAATTTAAAGGGAAGAAAGTCCTTTTAGAGCAAGACCCAAACCTCAGAATCTCAGAAGTCATAAGGAAAATGATTTAATCTCCCCCCCCCTCTCTCCCTCTCTCTCTCTCTCTCTCTCTCTCTCTCTCTCTGTAAATATATGGTATATATATCTATCTATATCTATATACATAGATATAGATATATAGGTCTACATATTTCTTCAACTTTAGTATAGTAAAATATACCGAAGACAGGTAACAAAGTGAGAAATATTTGTGACACATAAGACAATTATTTCAAAAAAATGTATTACAATTATTTTATAAGTAAATAATAAAAAGTGGTAAAGTGGTAAAGGCAGGTAACATATCGTAAAAAGCATCATAGAGTATCAACATGAGAGAAAATGAAAAAATCAACACTCACTGAAAATGAAAAACTACAAATTGGACTGAGACACTATTTTGCTTATCACCTTGATAAAGCTGGGTGCTAGCGAGGGTCTGGGAGACCAGCATTCTCACACACTGTGGAGGGGGTGTAAATTAGCACAGCATCCTTAGATGTGTTTGTTTCATGTTATCTTAGAGTGCTATTTGGTTATATCTAACACAGATAGAAAATTAATTTACCCTTTGACCCAGTCATTTCAGTTCTAGGAATTTATTCTGCAAATATGCTGAAAATGCACATGAGGAGGTATACAAAAGTGTAACCATTGCTGCATTGTTTGCAAAAGTAAAAACTGAAAATAATCTTAATATCTATAATAGGGGCTGGTTAAAAATTTACAGTGTGTCATTTCAATGAAATACTCCATAGCTAGAAGGAAATTAATAGAGCTGTGTGCTTATATAGAAAGATTACCAAGGTATATTGCCAGGTGTAAAAATCAAGATACAGAAAAATGTAAATTACGTCCCTATTTGTAAATAAAGAGAACAATGGATGTGTGTTTACAGAGCAATGTGCAGAAGTTGCATAAGGAATTGCTCAGTGGAAGTAGGAGTCTCAGGTGACGGGGTGGGGAGATGGTGTTTATTTTAAATCATATTACTAAGTGAATCTCTTAAAATCAGGACCATGTTATCTTTTATGAATAAAAGAAGTTATCCTTGTGCTATGAAATAGGTCACTTAGCCATGGTTATTACTGATTAACTTATGTTGGTGTTGTATCACAGACCATGTCATATTCTCTTTGGAATATTCTTCGAGTCCATTACAGGGCCTTTCACATAGGAGAGGCAATGTGTAAATGGATGAGCAAATGAAACTATGAACTTACTAACAGTATGTGTGAGATTTTTGTTCTTGGGTTGGGCTGAGCTATCATTCCAGTAGAAAAAAAGGGTCTCTTGTATCAACTATAACAGCATTTTGGAAAGCAAGGAACATTGGTCCAAGAATCTGGAGTCAGGGTTGTGCTGCCTTTGCTTTCCTCCTAGCTAGTTTCTAACCTTACATGAGTCATTTTCCTATCTGGGCTTCCTTTGTGAAACGTTGGCTGATGGCTAAGACTGTTTAGCCATTTAAAATGAGGTAATTTTTTAAAAAGGACAATCCAAAATAAAGTGTGAGCAGCACATTCCACATTTATGCTTTCTAAAATTTATATTTTTGTGTAACAAACCTCATGCTAATTCATTTTCCCTGAGAGACCCAACCCATTCTGTAGACTTTGCTCTTGTAAATCTGAGTCTGGGTTTTGATTATCCGTGGAAATCTTGGCTCTCTAAACTTTTCTCACTTTGATTTCTGGGGTATTTGAGCTCCGAGACATGTATTAAACACGTTTCTGGTTTCCCATGTTAACTATGGATACAAAGAAGTTTTCTCTCAGAAGGAGTATTTATCTAATGAGTTCACTCGGGCCATCGTTTAGAACCTGAACTTTAACAAGAAGCTAGAATAAAGCCCAAGTTCTTTTTCTTAAACCTTCAAACAAGGTTCTCAAGTGATTCAGGGGAAGCCATTCCATACCTGGGTTTCTGATGTTCCAGCAAATAACTGCTGGACTCTGCCGATTTGCTGTTGAAACCACATCGATCCACTTGCCTGATGCACTGGTCTCTGCGCTGGGGACACAGTTAAGATGAACAGTGGTTCATTCCAGGGGTTCGTTTAGCTCTAAAAACTAGAAAACGAAAGACTATGATTTATCAGTAGCTGAAACAGGACTTTGCTGGAACAAAGCCAATGACAGTTCAATTAAGCAGAGACAAATCGGGGAAAAGGGAGGATGGCATCTGCCTTTAAGCACAGGCAGAATCTCCTTAGAAACAGGCGGTGCAAAGCCACGGGTGGCTGGTGCAGGGCTGAGCCTATGTCCCCAACCTCCTTCTAGAGCAGCGGTTCTCAACCTGTGGGTCGCGACCCCTTGGGGGTCGAACGACCCTTTCACAAGGGTGGCCTAAGACCATCGGAAAACACATATATAATTACATATTGTTTTTGTGATTCATCACTATGCTTTAATTATGTTCAATTTGTAACAATGAAATTGGGGGTCACGACAACATGAGGAACTAACTGTATTAAAGGGTTGCGGCATTAGGAAGGTTGAGAACCACTGTTCTAGAGAGAAAACACTGAGGACAAAAGCTGTGCAAACCAAGGCAGTTTCCTCTGCCAGAGAACATGAACTTGTAGCAACATTGCAGGGTTAAATATATTTTAGGATAGAAATGCTGTGGCTGGTTTCTTAGGGAGCAGTTCTGGTTTGTTTGTTTTGTTCTTTATTTACTTGCAATAAGTACCATTGAAAAAGCCACTCCATTCATCACTAATGTTTTTATTAAGTCATCTTCCCTCTTCATTAGATCAATGATTTCCCAAAATGGGGCATTGGAGACAATCTAATGGTGTGTAGAAAGAAATTTGAGAACTTCTAATTAAGTTTATCTTTCTTTCATCCTAAACCTTGGCTTCTGCAACTTGCTCCTGCTTACTTAGAAAGTGACATTGAGTTGCTGGCTACTGTGATGATGCCGGAATCCCCATAACCTACTCCAATGCTATGAAATGTTTTTATTGAGGAACAGAACAAGGAAACACAAGGAAAGTAGGACTCCAAAAGGTGGAAAAAGAGAGATGCAATGCAAGTTATGAATATAAACATTTGAAGAGGAAGAATGAAAACAATACAATTTTACATTCTAGGTTACATAACTGTGTAATCACTTATAAACTTTTTTTTTTTTAATATCCTCTTTCTGGGTTGGAGAGGTCTCCAATTGTGGTCTTGAATTCCTTCCCACTTCTTTCTGCCACCATGGAGTAGGGCCAGCTGAAGGCTCCCAAGCCTGTGGAGGAATAAGTCTATGGATTGTTGAGTTTGCAAATAGTTTGTCCAACCCGCCCGTATGCCTGGGCCTTCATTTATCTTACTTAGAAATCATCTGACTTGTTTGTTGAACAGGGTGTTTTAATACTGAATTCTCCCTCGGGCTATGGAGGGAAAATAAATGATGAACTGTGTAGCCGTGGAACACGCACAGCGTGTGGAAGGCCGCACAGCCGAGTCGGCTGTCTGCAGGGCATGATTTATGCTTTACTGTAAGAGCAGTTAGGCCCCGAATATTTCCTCAACACTGTGTGTGGAGGCACTGAACTCCTCTCCAGTCTGATCCTCATTATTTTGACTTGTTGAATTTCCCAGGACAAGTTCTGATTTTAGGCTGGGCTCCCCATCACTCGATACCTTCAGCTGTTACCTTCCTGCTCCCCACAGCCTCTCCTCCGTCGCCTCCTAAGTCCAGCTGCGGCCTGGAGCTGCAAACCGACTAGTTCAAGGAAAGCTTCACATCCCATAGGAAAGCAAAACACATGCGTGGAAAACCAAACATATGTTTCTTTTATAGACTCTGAGTAAACGGAGCGCCTGCCGCTCCCTGGGCGTGGAGACTGGGGAGCAGAGCTGGATGGTAACACAATCACACAACGCACTTGAAGCCGAGCACAGATTCAACCAGCTCTAATGTGGGGGAACCCAGATGTGTGGCGCCCACAATGCTTAGTACCAATGAGATTAGAAAAAAGTGTCCCTAGGCTTTCCTTTTTTTTTTTTTTTTTACAGTTTTTATTTTATTTCAAGAAAAACGATTTTAAATATAATACTGTTACATGCAATAAACCTTAATATTTCAAGAAAAACGATCTTAAATATAATGTTACATGCAATAAACATTAATATCTCAAGAAAAATGATTTTAAATATGATGTTACATGCAATAAACACCAATTATTCAAGAAAAATGATCTTACATATAATAATATTACATGCAATAACATTAATATTTCAAGAATGAAAGGATTTTAAGTATAATAATATTACTAATATTACCAAAACTGTACTAACATAGTATAATATTACAAAAGTTGTAGGAAATATTAAAAATCTGGAATTAACAGGATTATTTCTATTATATTCTAATATATATATTTTTCCCTCTGGCTCTATTTTTGTTCACCAGTTCATGTTGTTCATTATATTCCACAAATGAGTGAGATCATATGATATTTATCTTTCTCCAACTGGGTTATTTCACTTAGCATGATGCTTTTAAAGTCTATTTTGTCAGATATGAGTATTTTTTTCCCATCCCTTCACTTTCATCCCATGTGTGTCTTTTGTTTTGAGGTGGGTCTCTTGTAGAGAGCACAAAGTTGGGTCATGTTTTTGTATCCATTCAGCAACCCTATACCTTTTGATTGGAGCATTTAATCCACCCACATTTAGGGTTATTATTGAGAGGTACTTATATATAGCCATTTTAATTCTATATGGCTAGGTTTCTCTCTCTGTTTCTTCTTCTCAGCAATCCCTTAGAGAGTAATCCCTTTAGCATTTCTTGTAATGCTGGCTTGGTGGTGATGAACTCCTTTAGCCTCTTTTTGTCTGGGAAGCTCTTTATTTGACCGTCTATTTTGAATGATAGCCTTGCTGGATATAGTAATCTTGGTCTCAGATCCTTGCTTTCCATTGCATTGAGTATTTCTTGCCATTCCCTTCTGGCCTGTAGAGTTTCTGATGAGAAATCAGGTGTCAGCCTTATGGGAACTCCTTTGTAGGGAACAGTTTTCTTTTCTCTTGCTGCCTTCAAGATTCTCTCTTTGTCTTTAATTTTTGGCATTATGATGTGTCTGGGCATGGGTCTGTTGGGGTTCTTCTTGTTTGGAGTTCTCTGTGCCTCCTGAACTTGTGTGACTTTTTTCTTTACCAGGTTAGGGAAGTTTTCTACTATTATTTCTTCAAACACCTTCTCTATTCCTTTCTCCCTTTCTGCCTCTTCTGGCACACCTACTATTCTAATATTGTTACATTTCACATCGTTCCACAGCTCCTGTAAGCTGTCCTCCTGTTTTTTAATTGTTTTTTTCTTTTTGGTTCTCCAATTGAGTGATATATTCAATTCTGTCTTCTAATTCACTGATTTGATCCTTAGCTTTCTCTAATCTGCTGTGTATTCCTTCCAATGTGTTCTTTATTTGTGTTGTCATTCTTTATTTCAGACTGTTCTTTTTTCATAGTTACTATATATTTTTTCATACTGTTGAGCATTTTTAACATCATCACTCTGAATTCTGTTTCAGAAAAATTTCTTATCTCTGCTTTATTTATCTCTTCTTCTGGAGAATTCTCTAGTTCTTTCATTTGGGGGTTGTTTCTTTGTTTTCTCATTTTGGTTGTCTGTTTGGGTTTGTGACTATGTATTAGGTAGATCCTCTATACCAGTGGTCAGCAAACTGCGGCCCCTTGAGTGGCTCTTCCAAAAATACCACGTGTAGGCAGCACGTACAGTACAATTGAAACTTCATGGCCACACTCAAGGGGCCAAAGAGCCACATGTGGCTCGTGAGCCGCAGTTTGCCGACCACTGCTCTATACCTCTCAATCTCTAGTGCAGGACAGTCTTAAAGGCTGTTTCTGACTAATTGAATCAAGCAAAGATTCAAAGCCTCCAGAGACCGCTTCTGTCACAGTGGTTCTCAACCTTGGCTGCACATTAGAATCACCTGGGAATCTTTTTAAAACCCTGATTTCTGGATCTCATCCTCCAGAAATTGTTTCTTTGTTATGGGGTGGGGCCACAACATTAGTAACAAAGAAACAGAATTTCCGGAGGATGAGGCCCAGAAATCAGGATTTTAAAAAGATTCCCAGGTGATTCTAATGTGCAGCCAAGGTTGAGAACCACTGGTCTACAGACTAATAGGATTATGACTTGAATTGCCCCCAGGCAATTGTCCTCAGGTGTGGCAAGAGTTTTTTTCAGCAGGGTGGGACAGTTGCTTCTGCCTGGGAGCTAATTGTTACTTTTAATCTCTCAAGTGGCCTCAGGGCAAGGTGTTTTCCAATAGGGTGTGTCCACTGTCTTCCCCTGAGGCAAGGCAGATGTCTATGTGGGAAAGATGTCCTCCGCTGCATGAGGGAATGACTCAGCCCAGGAAACTTGGGGTGTCTGCCTTCTGAGCTCTGTCCCCGGAGTCCCCAGTCCTGGGTTCTGCTCTCACAGCTCCAGTCCACTTCACCCTCTCTCTACTGGAGCACAGGTGGGTGGCTCCACAGGGAATTTTTTGTGCATTGGCCCTTTAAGAAGGTGCCTGAACTTTCAGCTGCCATTCCCTGGCAGACAGCACCCACTGCTTTTCACAGCTAGATGTTATGTGGGAGCCCTCCCCAGTTTGGTGCTCTCTGGTGGGGAGCCCAGCTTCGGGATTAGATCCCAGAGTTCTCAGTGGCACCCCCCACAGCTGAGATATCTCTCTGGGGCTTCAGTTGCTGTCTGAAGGTGCCCAGCCAGCCCTTTTGCGCCTCTGCCCCTCCTACCAGTCTCTATGCAGTCTTCACCTTTGGTCCTTGTGTATCAGGGTTCTCTCCTGTGAGTTTTCCATTGATTACTCAGGAAACCTTTCTGTATTTCAGTTGTAAATCCAGCTTGCTCCTGGCAGCGTGTCCGTGGAGCATCCTCCTACTCTGCTGCCATTTTTAATCCCCTAGGCTTTCCTTTTGACTGTTAGCCAGGGGCCAGATCAAGCACTCTGTTTTCATGCTGCTGTTTCTTAAAGTCCCACTATAATCCTTGATAAATCTCACTGCAGGCTTGCTGTTTGTATACAACAGTTTGATGGTCCACAGATGCTGTTATATTTCACTAGAGGCCTGATGCATGAAATTTGTGCACTGGGGAGGGGTGTCCCTCAGCCCAATTTGGGACCCCTCGGATATCCCTCTCACAATCGGGGACTGCTGGCTCCCAACCGCTCACCTGGCTGCCTACCTGATTGCCCCTAACCGCTTCTGCCTGCCAGCCTGATCACCCCCTAACTACTTCCCTGCCAGTCTGATTGTTGCCTAACTGCTCCTCTGCTGGCCTGATCACCCCCCACTGCCTTCCCTTGCCAGCCTGGTCGCCCCTAACTACCCTCTCCTGCAGGCCTGGTCACCCCCAACTGCCCTCCCCTGCAGGCCATCTTGTGGCTGCGGGCACCACCATCTTTGAGGGCATGGCAGTCAATTAGCATATTCCCTCCTTATTAGCTGTGGGTGCCGCCATCTTTGTGCAGCGTGAGGGTCAATTAGCATATTCCCTCTTTATTAGATAGGATTTCCAGTCTATGGAGTATTTTACCTGTTACACGGATTCCTGGACAGAGTGCCATTTTCAGAATACAAGGAACCCAAACTCAGTTTGTAGGAGATGTTTGAATGACTTTAGAATCCTTTGGACTCTACCACACTAACATGCTCAGATGCCCAAAACAGTGGTGGTGGTGAGGGAAGAGGGGCATGGACAGAGGGACCCTACAATTTCCTTTTCCCAGTCTCTATCCTAATTTTATTTTACTAATTCTTCCCTATCTTCCTAATCACAGTTTCCTCTACAATTGCTGGGGATGCTTTTCCACTTGGAAAAACAGCCACGGAACTTTAGAGAAGGGAGCAAAGATTGGCACAACTGAAAACAGCAAGACCAAGGACTGGGTACATATATAAGTACAGGCATCTCCACTCTCAGCTTTTGCTTAGATAGCAACACAGCTCAGAGACCTAGAGGCGATTAGTTACTGTCCTCATGAGGGTTTCTATTTAGGTGCCTATCCTAAGGTGGGCAGCAGGCCGCTCTGAGAGAAGTGCAGTGCATGGAAGAACGGGGCCTCCTAGTCTATCCAAGTCAGCCTGGAATTCCAGGCTCTGTTACTTATCAGTGGATATGTCATTGGGCCTCACTGGGCCTTAATTTTCTTTTTTTTTAAATCCTCACCCAAGGATATTTTTTCATTGATTTTTAGAGAGAGTGAAAGAGAAGGAAAGACAGAGAGAAATATTGATGTGAGAGAAACACATCGATTGGTTGCTTCTTACATGCACCAGGTTTGACCAGAATCGAACCTGGAACCCTTTGACCCACAGCTCGATGCTCTCTCTACTGAGCCAAACCGGCTAGGGCTGGGCCTTAATGTTCTGATTCCCAAAATGAGAGTAAAAATACCCACCTTGCTGGGCTGCTGTAAGGTTTGTGTTCAAGGTGTCAGGCGCTTAAGTTCCCCAAAAATGAGCTTCCACTGTGGTGGGTAAAACTATAATGAATCAGATTTATCTTTTTTTTCGGGGGGGGGAGTGCAAATGAGAAGGAAGAGCTGATAAATTTTGGATTAATGATTTCAGGGTCGAGGTAAGGCTACAGTGTGAATATTTGAATAACAGATCTGCACCTTAGCAGAGTCCATGAAACCAAAGAAGTGCCACATATTTTATGAAGGTCATTCTTCCTCTGTTCCTGTGTTTGCCCATTGGAGACAGAAAGGTCTTCATACTGACAAATCAACAAATAAAGTCCTGTGTCCTCAGCTACTGTTAGAGTCCTTGCCAATGTTTCAAGCCACAAAAAGTAAAAACAAAAAAGCCTCACACACCTTGCCAAGGCTGATAAAAACCTGCACAGAAATTGTAGAAAGTTTCCAAGTGAAGAATTTCTCCATAACCTAAATTATTTGTGAATTTCTTTAAAAAAATAGAAAATATGTTCCTCACTGGAACCAATTCTCATGTTAAATGTCTGCCTTCATTACTCATTTTATTACCGGTCCAAACACAGACTGTTTCAACGGAGGCCATTTACAGCGCACAAGCACAATAAAAAGGATTCATTACTCATTTTCCTCTTATTATCTTTCAATTGCTCTAGCTTGAGATAGTGCTTAGAGTGGACATTAGATCCCCGTAGCCAGTACATTATAGGAACACAATTAATGATAATACCACTTAACACCTTCAAAGACCCAGACAAGGGAAACGCTCTTTCCCAATCCCTTAGTCCGGGCTGCGTTGCATCACAGTTATTCCACTTTCATCTCATTAAACTTCACATTTTTCACAGGAAGCTCTCCCTCTTCTATTTGATATGATGACCTGCAATAGTCACAGACCTCATTCAGTTAGCATAGGGCCCAGTGGTTTTCAACCTTCTGGCCCTTTAAATACAGTTCCTCATGTTGTGACCCAACCATAAAATTATTTTCGTTGCTACTTCATAACTGTAATGTTGCTACTGTTATGAATTGTAATGTAAATATCTGATATGCAGTATGGTCTTAGGCGACCCCTGTGAAAGGGTCGTTCGACCGCCAAAAGAGTCGCGACCCACAGGTTGAGAACCGCTGGCTTAGGCTATTTTTCTTTAGAAAATACACACAAAACACCCACCACATTATTCTTATAATTAAGTATAATTTCTCTAGAAACAACTTGACAACAACCACTCAAAATCTAGTCTAGTCGGAGATTGAATACAAGTGCTACATGCAAGTAATAAGTGTTTTTGAGTGATAGTCATCTGTTAATAATCCAAATAAAAACTGCAGCCCCAACTATGTCCTGGCACTTATGCCATGCATTACACCTTCTCTCCAAGCCACTTCTGCCTTTATCTTCATTGATTCCACTCTAACTGCCACACCTTGTTTTGGATAGACCTTACTTGGATAGACCTTACTAGAATTGGAATTGATATATTTCAGAAAGATAGATTCTGATAAATTCCACTGGCTTTTATAATTCACGTTATTGTCACTTTGTTCATATCTAAAAATGTTTACTCTTTTATTCATAATAATCCTATGGCAGCTTTCTCTGTGAAGCTCTAAACCATTTACACATCTCATGGTTCCCATGGGCTTACTTTTGATACACTTAACTACAATGCACTTATACAAAACTGGAATTTGCATCCTCCATTTACCACTTACCACCTGTGGGACCCTGAATAAGTCCCATAAGCTCTACACTTCCGTCTCCATGTCAGTAAAATGAGTATAGTGATACTTAGTTCTTAAGGTTGTTAAGAGGAACAGAAAGGATAGTGCCCATAAAATACTTATGGCTGTGCCTGGAGTATATTAAATGCTTCATAAATATTAGCTATTATGTCTGCACTCACTAGTTATTAGGTAACTATTATGTGATGGGCGCTTTTATGTCCTATCTTAATTAATCCTTACAAAATTCTGGACACTTATCATTATTACCCCCCTGTTAACGATGGAAAAACTAGCTTAATAAAGCAAGTTGCTGATATGTTTCAAAACTGGCCTTGGAACCCAGGGCTGTCCATCTCCAATGCATCAGAGGTGTGTGTTGAGTTTGGGAGGAATAGAGTTCGGCCATAAACATCTGGTCATTTCCCACCTTTCCCGTCTCAAGCTTCTCTTGTGGTAGCCTAAAGGCGTCCCTGAGCCCTTCCCAGTCAGGCAGCAGAGCTATCCCATGGCTGTCCCCTTACCTGCAGCAACAGAAGAGGCTCATTCACATGAGCGCTATTTATTGGCAATTATATTAAAGAAACTTGGTGCCAACTTCTCAGAAAAATAGTCTCAGGTCTTGGGTAATTTATAGTACTCGAGGGAGGAAGGGATGGATTAATTGGCAGAAGGCCTGTAGTGTAATGTTGATAGAAATGATTGCATGTAAGTTAAAAATAGGGCAAAAAATACTGTTCGGGTTAACTTCAATTGTACAACTTAATTCTGTTTTTTTCATGATATAAGCTGAGCTTCAGAAAATGTGGTCTGGATTTAAAATCATTTAAACATCCATCTTCTTGAATGATAAGTTTCCTGAGTTAAAAAAGTAACTGAACTTTGATTTCTATCCTTGAATAAATCATTACAAGTGAAATCTCTTTTAAAAACTTTAAAATGTGCACAAATGAACATCAAGTCATTTCAAATAGAAAGGACATCTGGCGGCATTAGGATTTAGAACATCCTCTTCAGAATGATCACTGGCTCATTGTTTGAAAGCATTGTAGCTGGGTCAGATGGATTTTTAGCAGCTTTAGGAGCAGTTGATCTCTATTTCATAGCAAGTGGGAAGGGAAGACAATGGGGAAGAAAGAATTGGGAGTCTACTATAAAGCTCCCGGCTGGGTTCCTTCACATTAACTCGTTTAATTCTCCCAACTGCCTAGAGTCTGCTGGCATCCCTTTATACCACTGCACGGGTCCCAGCGACATCATACCCTATTCTATCCTTGTTTCTCTACCTTAAGCTCATCTTTTGGAGCATGCCTTGCCCACGTGAATTTGACATATCGCTGTTGTCTTCCCAGCTACGAACTTCGCTCTTCTCAGATCATCTACCCCACACTTCCCTCATCCAAAGTTCTATTCCTGATTTATCTGCCTCCCTCCCCATCCCCTACACTCCATTTCAATCTACCTCTCCTAACCTGGAGCTGTCCTGCAGGTCCCACTGTGCCTACTCTTTCTTAGCCTTGAAATCATGGTCTGGAAGACACCTCCACAACTCAGTAGGATGGGAAATACTCTCCCTGTTTTAAAGATGAGGAGTTTTTTTGTTTTGTTTGTTTGTTGTTGTTGTTTGAAGCTCAAGGCAACGTAGCCAGTCTTGGAGCCAGAATCTGAATTTTGAATTTATGTATTTGACTAATGACTTAATTGACATACAAATACAAGTCTTTCTGATTCCCAAATTTATGCTGTTAAAACTATATCCCACAGAACACAGAAAATAAGATATAATGGTTGAATCCTCCATGATAATTCTGACCCAGGGTCTCCACCTCATCAACTCTTCTTATATACTTGGGGCTATGGCAGGTGAGAAGAATAGTACCTTATAAGCAGTTTAAGGGAGAAAATGCTTATATTGGCAAATATATAATGGACCAAAATATACTAGCAATAAAGAATAGGGGGGAAATGTCTTATGTTTAAATTAAAAGGTACATTTAGAATATCTAAAAAGATAAATATTTAGTATCAAGCTTTTTATTCACTATTATCAATATTCCAACCCTTAAACCCACATTTCTATTTTAAGTCAATCAATTTAGACCCTTAATTGAGAGAGTTCTCCTGACACTTTCATTCAGCCAGCTATTCCCTTGAAAATGGGAGGAATCAGGGTGGTTGTAGTGCTGCTAATAAATATTAGATAACGATCTGAACAGACTGTGGAAGGAATGGTATGAGGGGAAGTGGGGGGATTGCTCAGCAGTTGGCTCCAGCCTTTGCTGGGCATGCCATCATTAGCCTTCTCTCCCACCTCCTTCCTACCCAGGTGCCAAGGAAGGAAGTATGTGGGCATGGAAGGTTGGAAATACCCAGGGCTTTGCCATCAAGAAAATTCAAGTTCACCTGGCAATGCCTTTTACTAGCTGTGTGGCCTTGAATGAGTTACTAAAATTCACTCAGTCTTGGTTTCTTCCACTGCACAAATCTGGACAATAACTGCCTCACATGATTTGGAGGAGAATGAAGGAAAGGAATGCTTGTGAAAACTTCTAGCTTTCACAAACAGAAAAGGAAGACATGGTAGATTTTAAACACGTGTTTGCTTTCTTATTTCCTTCTTTCAAAATCCAACATAGCAGGAAAAACAAATGTTTCCTAATCCCAAAATGAAAACACATGCTAGAAAAATCACAAAGCCATCTCAGATCATGCAGATATAAGTGGAATACCATGTAGTGGCTAGCCCAGTATCTTTTAATAATATATTTTATGCCTAAGTCAGCAAGGGAGCCTTGGAGAGTGGATCAATTTCTCTTTCTGACACTCCTACTGAAGGAAAATAGGTTAATAGATTTTCCTGAGCATAACCAGAATGTGGAAATAAAACTGGACTGTTAGGAAGCAAAATAAAGACTAAAACCACCTAGAGTCTTACCTGCTAAATACAACATGTCCAACTTTATTAACCGAATCCTTTTATTCGTTACATGCTTTATTATAGAACTGTTAAGGGTGGTTTATAAAACATTTAGGTCCTTTTTAAAATCGACCTGGATACGCTTGGAACATTCAAGTCCGTGTGTATGTTTTCATGCAAACATGAACACAGTGGTTACTTCAACAAGGAAAGCGTTTGTTCTCCTCTTTTAGGACGCAAGTCTCGCTGGTGGCCTCTTCATTTGCTTCCCCCATGGAGGAGCGCCGCCTCCGGTTCTTCAGTTCTCTCTTTGTTTATGCTAATGTAATAAAGTACCCCTGGGGAGTTCTGGCTAAACACAATATTAAATAGTCAGCAACATAATCCATTATTTTACCAGCAGGAATGGCTTGTTTACTTAATCCCTCGTTTAGAAACAGCCATTTCTGGAAAGGCATTTGTACCTTACTATTTTGACAGCATCAGGAAGCTCCATTGTTAATCAGAAGCATGTTAAATCAAAAAGACATACATAAAGGCGACAGCCAAGATTTGTCAGCTGGATTGGCTTTTACAACGTAAAGCTGTAAAAACATTTATAGGAGGAAAAACCATATAGCAGCACTGTAAGCGCATACGGTGTGACAAAGCTGAACCCAGGTGAATCCACAGACAGAATCATGCATTAAGTACCCAATTTCATTTTAATACGCTGTTTTTATAAGACAGGAATACCTAGAAATTGAACACTAACGATGGGGAAGAATATGAAGAATTAATGAGTGTATGGGAAAGATAAAGAGTCATGGATTCCGAGTCACTAAATATATTGGTTGATTTATTTTGACAGGTGCAGTTTAGTTTTAATGATTTCAAATAACACTTCATGGTAGGATACTAAAAGTCCTGCTGTGTGTGTATATGCGTGTGGTAATAAAATCTTGTAATGTGAGTTTCACTCTAAGTCAGTCTTAGTGGCTAAATCTTAATTAAGAGTAAGTTGTTCTTCAGATTTGTATGTCAGTGAGATGAAATTACGCAGGCCACTTCTAATTTATGATTTGATTTTCTGAACGTTGTTATTTATCTCAAGTTTGAAACAAAATTTCTTTCTGAAGAGAACACTGAGTCTTTATCTGCTGGACAGAAATTTAAGCTTCAGTGTCAAGTTTTTACGTAACTTCTAGTATGTTACTTCACTTTCTGCCTCAGTTTCAAAGATGCCAAATAGGAAGAGTCATTTGCTGGTGAGAGAATTAATCAATATTTGCAAAGAACTTTAAGATCTCTCCATGAAAGAACTTTTCATGAAGGAAAATCTTATGCCTTATTAAATAAAAGAGCAAAGACTGTAGATTTCAAACACTGTGGAAGTTATTGAAGACTAAAAAAATACCAGAGGCATATAATTTTCTTCAGAAAGACATATATCATCAGACAGACTATAATACACTGATGAAAGATACATTAAAAGGGAGATTGATGAAGCCTTTGGGGAATTAGGTACCATGTCATTGGCGCAATGACTAAGATTCATGTTATAAAAACTCTAAATCAAATATGACCTAAAAGATTGAATGAAATGTGATCAGTTCAGTTGAAACCTAAAGGGAAGGCTTCTATTAATCCCCCCAAACCTTTTCATGACTCCTGTTTTTTTTGAGCCTCTAATGCTTCTCCTACATACTACTATTGATGCTTCATTATTGATTCAGATAACCCTTTCCCTCCTTCCTTATATACCTGAAGAGCCAAGTAATTGAGAAATATATCTCTCCCTTCCTCTCTCACTTCTAGCCTTTGGTTTGGGGGAGCAGGGGTACAGGGCTGTAGACAGGTAAGAGAAATATTGCATATATATGGTTGTCTACATAACTTCATTTTGAATAGAAGTTTACTTTGTGCTTGAGAGTTCTCACTTGCAAATAAAGCTTGGCATTTTTATTAATACATTTTTATTAATACACATTCCATTTTGCACAGAAAGTATCAAATGTTCACAAAGGCCCTGGCTGGTTTGGCTCAGTGGATAGAGCATCAGCCTGTGGACTGAAGGGTCCAGGGTTTGATTCCGGTCAAGGGCATGTGCCTGGGTTGCAGGCTCGATCCCCAGTGGGGGGCATGCAGGAGGTAGCCGATCAATGATTCTCTCTCATCATTGATGTTTCTATTTCTCTCTCCCTCTCCATTCCTCTCTGAAATCAATAAAAAAATTTTTTAAAAAATGTTCACAAAGTATTGGGAAATAAAATGTTTCATTTTGTCAAGGGTAAAATAATTGAAGCCAAAGGTTAGTTCTGAAGAAGACCTTGAGAGTTTCGCTCATGGATGATAATTCCAGCTCTGATGGTAATTTTCTCCATGATGACCACCATCCTCTGCATAGGGAATTGCATAGTGAGCCACCAGGGAGACTGGCTCATGGGTCCTAGAAGTACCTCAGGTCTTGCATTATTTTCCAGTAGCACTGATCATTTTTTTCACCATAGGATATTAGGAATTCTCAAATCATAAGTCACTTGAATGAGAAGAAAACAGTTTCTCTGGAATAAATCCCAGATGAGGATCATGATTTTATAAAGTTGAAACTCATGACAATTTAAGAGGAAAGCTCAGCCTAAAGAGTCAGTGTGATAATGTATGTGGAAGTGCCCACTGCAGTGCTGGATACATAGTAAGAGCTTAAAACACCCCAGTTGAATTTTTTAAAAAAATTTCTTTATTGGTTGAGGTATTACAAATGTGTCCTCATTTCCCATTAACCCCCAACCTCCCCGCCCAGTTGAATTTTTTGCACAGAGAAAATGTGTTGAAAAAAGAGATGAAAGAAATGGATACTGCTACTATGTGATATGGACAAATCCAACAAGATTCTCTTATAGAATCTGGATATGAATCCAGGCTACTAGAGTTGAATGTTGTTATGGATTGAGTGTTTGTGTCCTCCCAAATTCACATGTTGAAATCCTACCTTCCAAAGTGCTAACATTCGGAACAGAGTTGGGGCCTTTGGGAAGAGATTAGGTCATGAGGATGGAGCCCCTAAAAATGGGATTAGTTCACTCTCACGCTGCTCTCCCTGTGAGGCCACCAGGAGAAAGAGATTGTCCACATGCCACAGTGTGAGTTCTCATCAGACACTGGATCTTCTGGCACCTTTATCTTAGACTTTCAGTGACCAGAACTGTGAGAAATAAATGTTTAAGCCACCCAGTCTATGGTGTTTTTGGTATGAACTGATGTGAACCATAATATTTTATTTAGGCATGTTAAAAAGTAACATGTCACATTCTTTCAGACCAACTATTGTATCCTGTTACTATCTCTAAGCATTCAGGAGCTATTTCAATTTTCCATCTGCTTCTAAACATTAATCATTAACCCCTCCCAAGAAGTTAGAATTGAGACCAAGCATGTTTAAATGATTGATCTTTGCTTTATCTCTCCCATGGATGAAAAATAAATGCTCCTTTCCTCCAAAAGGAAAAGAGAAAAAAAAAAAGTAAAAAATACCTAGCTGATTTGATACTATTTGAAAATCAATTGAGAAATTAAAATGATGGATAATCATAGTGTATAGCTAAGAGGTTGCATTTAACATTTATATTTTTAGAAAATTACATTTTAATATGGCAGTAATTATCATATCATGGAGGAGACATTCTTTAAAAAATTTTTTTTGCAGTTGCACCTGAGAACTGGGGGAATAAAAACTGATGTTAGGAAAATCACCCTCACTAAGGAAATACATTTTGCCAAAGACATCTTGAGAATTTGTACAGAAAAGAGTGGTTAGGGGGTATAATGATTATGGAGTCCAACTGGTTACATAAAAACTGAATTTATTTCCCATTTCAGGATCACCTATAACTTTGACTTACAACCTCAGAAATGATTAATACATGTAGTGGTCGGTTTGCAACTCAATGTATAGAACAATTTTTGTAGTAGTCCCTTTATATTTTCCCATTTGGATTTTATTCTTATCTCTATCAAGAATCAACCATGTGAGTTAGGCTCCTTCATAGCGAACAGTTTTTTCATCTATAAAATAATGGAATGAAACTAGATCAGTGTTTCTCAAACCTTAGACTATTTGAACCATCAGAAGGTCTTGTTAAAATTAAGATTTGAATTCAAGAGGTTTCTGGGGATGGGCCTGAGAGTCTATGCTTCTACCCACATCCAAAGTGATGCTGGTCCAAGAACAATGTTTTGGGTAAGGATGATAAATTTAAGTTTTCTTTCATCTCTGTAGATATTCTTTAGGTACCTCAAGAATTCATGTTTTCGTTGTTACATTGCTTGGATTGCCTGTCAAGTTTTGGATACTTGTTTTCTTGCCTTCTCTCAGTACCCTAAAAAAGGTCCAGCATAGGTTTTACTTCTAATTATTTATAATGTCTCTTTGAAGTCTGTCTCAGATGCTGGATGTAGTCAAGTTTTAATAAAAAAACTACAGGCTGGGAAAGACTAAATTCACTCCCCTAAGTTTAAGACCACAGACCCTTTGAGGTCCATTGATACCATGACCTCATTCTCCAGTCACCTCTCCTTTAATACCTTTTAATGTCCTTTGAATACTCAATTAACACCCCATTAAATGACAAATATTCATTATGCTTCCCTTCATTTTCCTGGACTGTGGTCATCACCTGCAAATGAGGCAACTCTTAGACAGTTTTCAGGTGAGGAAGTGTGGTGCAGATGCCAGAGCAAGAGGCTGAGATGCAGAGTTCTCGGCTCTGTCATTGAAATTGAGATGTTTATCCTTAAGCATAACAGCAAGCAACAACCTTTAAGTGCCTTATTAAAGCACTGGGTTTATTTCTAGTTATCTGCTATAAAATACTTTAAGAGGCTTAGTTGTAAAGTACTGGCTTACTCACATAAGTGACTCCCCAACCCCACCCCAAGCCCATATGGCAAGCTTGGGTGAGTTACTTATTCTTTCTAGGCCTTGTTTCCCTTATCTGTAAAATAGGGGAAATTTTATAAGACTGTTAAGATTAAATGAGTTGATGCCTGTCAAATATTTAGACATATACTTGGCACATCATAAGTACAACATATGTATTTGCCAACATTGCCCCTCAAGATCAAATTGTTAAATCTTATTTCAGACCATTTGCATTCATGTTTCTCTTAAATACATCTTTCCTGCTTGCTGTATACAAATTATTATTTAGCAGTCATGGTAGTCCCTAGAATTAATAAAGCCTTATAACTTATAAAAATCTTGGTAAATTATAAATATTATAATTAAATATTATTTTAATTAACTGATTTTATTGTGTGTAGACACTGTAGGAATACATAAAAATTGCATGACACCAATTCTGTCCTCAAAAAATGTACGGTCTTATGGGGGAGAAAGACATGTACTTAAATAAATATAATATAACAAAGAAGGCCTATTACTTATCAGTGAGTTGGGAAATAACATTCAATATTTCAATATTGCAAAACAAACAAAATACAAGTAGTTCTATTACTGCTTCAGTTCCTCCATTTCACTTAACTCCCAAAAACTTAATTTTAATCTTCATGAAATTATTTTCTCTAAATAGAACTAGCATTATTGTTTTTCTGAACATAAAAGCAATATACAGCAAAGCACAGACTCTCAGGAAGATTGGGGAAAACAGGGGAAATGGTAACTGCCATCTGGAAGAGAACATGCAAGGGAGGGAGCCTTAATTTTTGTTGTTTATTCTTATATACTTTAAATCTTATACCATGTGCAAATATTATCTATTAAAACAAATATCTTTTAAATTAATAGATGTATATTGAAATATACATCATATGATATATAAAGTTATAAAATAGAAAATAAAATTTCTCATAATGCCACCATGAACTTAACATTTTGATATCCATGTTTCCAGATTCCTTCAGGCATACATACATTTTTTTTGGAACAAAAAATGAGATCAGGATACATAAGATCCTTGTAAAATATTTCCTGTGCCCATAAATATAAGTCTTTACAACATAACTTTTAATGTCTGTGTTATGTTTTACCTTAGATGTTGATTTAATCAACCCTCTACAGAGTATATTTTCAACAGTTTTGTAATGAACATCCTTGTACATATATATTTGTGTAATTATCTTCTTAGAATATACCTTTAGAAGTTCAATTTCTGGGTAAAAGATTTGCACATAAGATTGAGATTTAAAAGAAACTGAATATGAATACAGAAATGATCCATTTCTCCCAGCTCTCCCTCCATGGTAGAGACGTGTTTTGTGGTTCACATGGCACAAAAGAGATGGAATCCCTGTGGTTTCCCCAGAACTGGAAGGGGTAGGGACTGTTTACCTCCAGCATCAAAGGCCCTCAGAAAGGGATGTATTCGCAGTCTCTCAAAGGAACAGCTGCTGGAGCCCCACATAAAGCAAGGGAAGGGAACTGAGTGGACAAAACAGAGAGGGAAGTGGGAGTGGGAGGTAAATAAACTGTGTGAGGAATTTATTTTTTATTATTTTTTTCATTTTAAAAATATATCTTTGTTGATTTCAGAAAAGAAGGGAGAGGGAGAGAGAGCTGGAAACATCAATGATGAGAGAGAATCATTGATCGGCTGCCTCTTGCACACTCCCCACTGGGGACCAAGCCCGCAACCCAGGCATGTGGCCTTGATTGAAATCGTACCTGGGACCCTTCAGTCTTCAGGCCGACGCTCTATCCACTGAGCCAAACCAGCTAGGGCTGTGTGAGGACCTCAGGTGGGACACCACTGGAGAGTCTCAGTCAGGGAATGGTACAACTTGACTTACTCTTTAAGAGCTCACCTGGAGGCAGGTGAGCCCAGTGATGGGACCAGAGAGGGAGGGAGAAGGTGGTCAAATACACAACACATCTTGAAGGTGGGGCCAAAGCATTCTGCAGCATCTAGGACGCTGCTGCATGTTTACTGAAACCAAAGTAAAATGCATTAAGCAAAGTATGAAAGTGTCAGAAATTGTAACTAAACTCTAGTTGTCAGAGACATGACAGTTTATGTATATTATGATTGATTTTTAAAAAAAACATCTGTTTTTAGTGATGAAAAATAAAACCATATGGTATGATAAAATAATATGAATAAATAGAGCAGAAATTGGAAGCAGATGCGTCAAGGGATGGCCATGTCATGGCAGTGACAACTCTGCCAGTCCCATGTCACTGAAGCTGGGTTACTTCAGCTTCTCCTGATTCCTGCCTGGCTCCTGGTGCACCTTCTATGGTAAAGGAGGACAATGCATAGGGTAGTTTGAGCTCAGAGCAGGGGCACAGAAATTGGAACAGTGGGCCGTGTTTATAGCCTCAAAAGAATTAGAGGAAAGTGACATTATAAGACATCCCTTATAACCACCTGTATTAGTCAGGGTTCTCCAGAGAGATAGAATCAACAGGGTGTGTGTGTGTGTGTGTGTGTGTGTGTGTTAAGGAATTGGCTCACACAGTTGTGGAAGTAAGTCCAAAATCTACTGGCAGATTTTGTGCTTAATCTACTGGCTGGCAGATTGGAGACCCTGGGCAGAGTTGCAGTTCAAGTCCAAAGGCTTTCCCTTGCAGAATCCCCCCTTGCTTGGGGGAGGTCAAGCTTTTGTTTTTTAAAGCCCTCAGCTGATTAGATGAGGCCCATCCACATTCTGGAAGATAATTTTACTCAAAATCCACTAAATTAAATGTTAATCTCATTGAACACACACATTCACAAAAAATTCAGAATAATGTTTGATCAAATATCTGGGCACCATGACCCAGCCAAGTTAACATATAAAATTACTCATCATAGCTCCCATGCTCAACCTCCATACACTCACACTTTTGCAACAAAGGTTGGCGGGGGGGGGGGGGGGGGGGGGGGGGGGGAGAAGTTAGGGGTGTAGGGATAACAATGCTGGTGCCATTTGTCCTCTGATTATACCCCCCCCCCAGCTGGTAGTGGAACAATATACGTTTTTTTTCTAAGTGAATAAATGACCCTGTGTACTTCTCCCACGATAAACTGTAAAATTCAACTCTCGTCCTTCTCCCCACCATGACTCCATATGACCCTTTACCTTTACAATTCCTAGGCTAGGGCCATTACACTGAATGTCCAGTGCAAGTTAAAGAATGACACCAGAAAAAACATAAACAGGTAAATGCAAGTTTACTTCTCATTGCCTCCTCTGGGGAAAACACAGAAATCCATTTTATGTTTTTGGTCGGTAGGAAGGCCCGTTCCTCTGGATTATTTGCTGTTGTTAAGAGCACCAGTCAAGGTGGACACCTTGCTTTTAAAAGCTGCACAATTAGGGCTGCGTTGAGGTGAGTTAGCCAGGACACTAGCAAGTCCTCTCCCAAGAGCCCAGGACTGAGAGTCAAGATGGAAGAACACCAACATTATTAATAGTTCAAATTTGCATCACTCTTTGAAGCAGGCCAAGTGCTTCAGCAGCCTGGCTCTGAGACATATTTAAAGGTGCTTAGTCTCACTTAGTCTCTTTAGTTTGAGAGTCAGGTTATGAATAGCCTTTAAAAAGTACGGGCCACACTGCAGGCTCCAGCATCCCCGAATTGTTATGTCACTAACATTTAGTTTAGAAAAAGAGCTTTCTCATAAAAAGCACCCACAACTCATTTCTGGGGCATTTCCCCAGCAGGCTGTCTCCTCCTGTTCCAGAATGACACAACACCGAGTAAATAAAGCCACAGAAAGCCAACAGTGGGTTTGCAGAGCATGTCAGTCCCTCAGAAGCTGTGTAAAAGACCTTTGCTTTTTAAAAAAACCAAAATTCTTATTGTCCCCTTTCCTCTAAGAAGCTAAAAAACAGAAAGACCCGTAATGACTTTCAAACTTTCCAAAAGGGTAGGCATGACACTATCACATTCGTTTTAAAGACGGGGGAAGGGAGGCCCTTCACCCCATGGTTTACATTCAGTCCAATGCCAAAGCCAAGACCTAATTCCACAAACACTCACTGAGTTTCTTCCGTGTATAAATCGTCCTGGTAAGTGTCAGATTCAGGCTCTGATCTTCAAATATGTATTTTTTTTCACTACTAAAATTTGGTCAAAAGCTTTCTTTAGTTGACAAGTGGAATGAAGACAAAAAAAACCCTGGTATTTTTTAAAACTAGGGAATAATGGCTCTTTCAACTTGATTTATGCTACTTGGAGTCAAGAGAAAAAGATGGATATATTTCCGTCTTGAAGGGTTACCTGGTTTTACATATTTCCTTTATTTTTTAGCAGCTAAAGGCACACCTAGAAGACTCCCAAGAAATACCAGCCATACATAAAATTTTGTACCCTTTTTATTTCTAAGAGCTCAAAGCAGTTTGAAATAAGAATACAAATGTGAAAAAAAATAGTGCCTACCACAATGCCGGCATAAAACAGACAATAGCTCACAATGACTTGGATTATAGCATTGCTTTACAATATGCCTGCTTCTATGGTTTCCTTTGCCTCATGGTTTGGGCTAAAAAATAGTTTATTATTAAGCAAAAAAGAAAAAAAGACGATTGAAGGAAATATTATTTTTGGCACCCAGTCGAAGCTTTCCACCAGTCACCGGGTATATTATATCTTCCTAAATTCTCTTAGTCCTATGAGATCAAGACGTTAAGATGTCCATTTCACAGGTGATAAAGCTGAGGCTCAGATAAACTCATGGACTTGTAAAGAATCGTTAAGGGACACCATTGGGATTTGAAACCAAGTCTCTTCATTCCTTATACCCTTTTTTCACTACTTTGAACTGCGGTATTATTCTGTGACTACCCATCTTATGCCAATTTAAAGCGATTTGTCAGTACCATTGTCTGCTTTTCAAATTGGGCATTAATATTTGTTAGACTTTTAGAGAGTGACAGAGTTTCACAAAAGTAATATTGCACTGTCATGTATGAAGGCTTTGTTTCCAATGAGAAGAATATAATTAAATCCTTTTACTATCATATACATTGGTTGCTAGCCACATTCTTGTTTTGAAATATTTTATTCACATGTTCAGGAATATGAAACTATCGAGTAATGGAGCAAGGACAAAGGTAAGAGAAGATAGTGGGGAAGAGAGTTTCTCATCTGGGACCACTAGGACTCCTGGCTTAATGTATAGATTACAAATTAATAGCTCACGCTTATGCTATTAACTATCATCAAACTTTTGCATAACTTATTCTTCCTTTGAAATGGAGCCAAGACAACCTCAGGACCTTTGTACTTACTGTTCTCTAAGCCTCGGGTACTCCACTGCCCTCATTTAAGATTGTGCTCAAACGTCACCTTATCTGAGAGGTTTTCCTTGACCCTCCTACATAAAATGTCACCCCCCTTTGACCTTCTTGGTGTTACTTTTTGTACCTTCCCCTGCTGTGCTCTTTTCCTTCTTACCAACCTCCACAAGACATGCGATATTTTCATGTGTTTATTTTTGAGCTCTCCTTGATGACAATAAGTACCATGGAGCAAAGCTTTGTTTGGTTCACTGTGTTTTCAGATCCATGAACAGAGCATATAGTGATACGTACTCAATAAATATTGGCTGAATGAATAAATGTAAGCAGAGGTTTGCTTTTATTTATCATTGGTTAATTCACTTTCTAAATCTAACTGTTAAAGCATTTATGTCTTCCAGAAATTGGTTTGGGAAACCTTGAAAAATCCTTGAGTCCCTTCCCTACAAGGTATGAAATTAAAATGAAATCTTCCAAGAATTTATCAACTGGATCTATTTCAGAGGCACATATGAGTGTAAAAGTCCACTTTTAAAGGTATAAGAAAAAAAAATCATAGTGCTCCATTAAAAAGCTAGTTGTAATGACTTATTTTAAAAAATAGAAGAGATTTAATTTTTCAAAGAAACATGCCAGTACTCTATGTTATTGGAAGGTTGAATGATTTGATAGGAATACATTTCAACTTATTTAAAACTAGAAGTTTTAAGTCATTATCTGTAATCAAATAAGGCAAGGACCTAATTCTTTCCTTACCTCTGATATCTGTAGCTCTCTCTCTCTCTCTCTCTCTCTCAAAACAAAATCAAAACCCCCAAAACTCTATGTACAAAATCTGAAAACAAGTCAATATTTGTTTCCAGCAGATGGCACTGCAAATCAAGTCTTTATAAGTCTACTATTACTTCTTTGATCACAGTAAGTTATTTGTTCTGTAGTAATAATATTTAAAACAACTCACACAATAGAAACAAAAAGATTGGGGTTTTGAAGCTACAATAAAGTTGGATGGTACATCATCCCAGTACTGGTTTTTCTTCTCTTCATATCATAGTTGCATATTTATGAATAGACTGGATGGATGGGTATAGCAAAAATTGTTTGCTCCTTTCTACATGAAAGCCACTTTTTGATATTGGATTGGGGTTGCCAGCTTTAATTTGTTTAGTCCATTTTATAAAGTCCAATGGGACTCTCTACATCTATGCACAATGCCAAATTCGTTCTCATTTAGGCTCATTAATGTACAGAGGCAAAACTGTTCCAGGTCATAAAGTACACCCTTGACCTGTGCTGTTTTTTTGGTGTGTGTGTGTATGTGTGTGTGTGTGAATAAATATCCTTGGTCATAGAGAATATAAATGATTCCAGACAACGTCAGCTCCACAACAAACACGATATATGCATATTTTCTAGAGATAGTGGATTTGGATCCAGCTTTGTACATAAAGGAATTTTTGTTTAAAACATTTTAAAATAATTTAAAAAGATTACACATGCTACAGACTAGAACATATTAAATGTAAAAACACCTAAAAGAGTCTCTGGCACAAAAAAAGGTACTAAGTAACCCCCAACCCCCTTTCTTCTCTCTCTAACAGAGTGGCTGGATAAGGGGCCAATTCTTGAGGGCCAGGCCTCGCTCCCTCTGCAAAGTTACTTAAGATCTCTGTCATTTCACCTCCTGGACTCCAACTTCCTTGCCTTTCAAAGGGGCTGGAAGTGAGGCTGAAAGATCTAAAAGACTCTGCCGAATATAAAATAAGATTCACAAATGGCATACGTGATTCCAGGCACCCTCTGAGGCGGGTGTGACTTGGCAGGGTGTTTATCTTCCTCTGTGCAGAGAAAAAAACACACCCATCAGTCACAACTGGCACTTTCATAAGTAACTCATCTCCATTCTTTGAATAAATGTCATGGAGTCCAGACATCATGAATTTTTTTACAAACCCTGGGCACAGTAGTTTTTCTCTCCTATTGTCAAGGAAGCCTGAAACTCCAAATGTACAAGGAGCAAATGGGGTTCCTGAAATGTCTAGAAATGTCTTGGAAATGATAGGTGACATCTTTGCAGATGACTACTCTTCACTACACTCAGTCAGTGCTCTTGAACAGCGATTTCGATTACCCCAGGCTTTTCTCAGATTGACTGTCATAGGTACTCTCACCTCAGCCCCAGACACTTTTATGGGCAACTCAAATCCATACAGTAAATGCAAAAACACAACAGTCATCTAAATGAGGCAGAAACATGACTTGAATGGTAGGACAGAGAAGGTCCTTGTGCTCTTCTCCTGCACATCTGTTGCGACCCCAGAGCTCACAGCCTCACCATTTCAGATTGGCAGAGATGCATTAGAATATG
This sequence comes from Myotis yumanensis, assembly GCF_028538775.1. Lineage (NCBI taxonomy): Eukaryota > Metazoa > Chordata > Mammalia > Chiroptera > Vespertilionidae > Myotis > Myotis yumanensis. The sequence goes on along the minus strand of NW_027223752.1, from coordinate 165,153,434 downwards.
ATGGAAAGCAATTTGCACCTTTGGGCTGAGGTAGACTGAGAAGCACTCTTCAGTGTTTGAAAGGACTTTACACAACATCTAGTCCAGTCCCTGTATTTTATCCAAGAGAAAAGACTGGGTCAGAGAGGTCAGTTGACTTACACAGGTCCCACAGAAATTAGTGATGAAGCAAAGATGAGGTCGTTTGACTCCCAATATACAGGCCAAGTGCTTGAACTGGCAATAGGGAAAAAGGTGAAAAAAAAAAAAATAAGGTAGGGTCTTTAGATTTTATTCTTAATGACCTTACAAAGTGAACACACTACCATACATAGCCTAAGAGACAACACCTTTAGGTTTCAAGCCTCTTAGTACAGCGATTTTCAGCATTTTTCATCTCATGGCACACATAAACTAATTCCTACAATTCTGTGGCACACCAAAAAATATATTGTTTTTTTTCCAGCCTGACAAAAAATTGGTATAATTTTGATTGATTAAAAAAAAAATAGTGATTCTACACTTCTTGCTCCCAAATGACTTAAAAAAAATCAGGTGTTGTCCTGGCCCATTTGGCTCAGTTGGTTGGATTCCCTGTCAGGGCACATACCTAGGTTGTGGGTTCGATCCTCGGTGGGGGCACGTACAGCAGGCAACCAAATGATGTTCTCTCTCACATTAATGTTTCTCTCTCTCCCTTTCCCTTCTCCTCTCTTTCAAATCAATAAGTATTTTCTCAGGTGAGGATTAAAAAATAATAATAAATAAAAACTAAAAAAATCTGGTGCCTATACTCATATATAAGGATTTCTGGTACCGAGAATTAACCAATCATATGCAACCTTATTATGCTGAATGACCAGTAAGAGGCAACTGTATTATTTGATCTATATATTCTTGGTTCAAGATAAGTCCTACCCAATGGTCATTGTTGTGTTGGTTGTTTTCATTTATTTTTTTTGACAATCTAAGAGAAAAGAGTTCAGTGTCCCTGGTATTGCACATTTAAAAAATTCTTGTGGCACACCAGTTGACAATTGCTGCTCTAATAAAAAGAAGACTGCAAAAATTCTTCAAACACTTGGTTATTTGGGGGGGGGGGGGAGCTCTTGGAGAGGCTTTCCCCCTTCTGCTTTTGTGTTAAACAAGATATGTCTAATATCCCATTAGAGATTTCCTATATGAAAAAAAACACTCTTCTTTAGGGCGTTTCCTTTTCTTAGTGGGAAATAACAGGTTAAACATGGGTTAATTATGAACAAGTTGTTTGACGATTATTGTACCAAGATTTAAGTAGACATATATCTTTAAAATAAATAATGTGCATATAATTTTGACTCATCTTGTAATAATTTTTGTGAAGTAATACTTAGAAACACACAGAATATGAGAGAAAAACTTCAAGTTTAAAAAAATTCTTAATTTGTGCTGTATCATCAGGCAAATCAAGAATCATATAAATATTTTCCAATTAAGAAATATAACTTTAATATTTTATAGAATTTAGTCTCAGTCATTTGAAAGAATTCCAAAGTTCCTTTTTGCATAACTTAGGTGTGTAGGATTTTAAAGTGATGAAATCCATGGCTTAACAATAGTTTAGAAACAAAAAACAGTTACAGTCAGTTGGTGTGAGCAAGGCTTATTTTTACCAAGATTTTTAGTAAATGTTAACACTATATAGAGAAATCTTGTAAAGTCATGAGATGTACATGGTTAAATTTCTCTGAGTTGGAATGTATTGTGCCTTCTTTTCTTTGAAACATTCAGTTTTTTTTTTTTTACCAAGGCTTTATCCTTGACTAACAATATTGGATTATTTTTTCTTTATGTTTAATTGATTTAGTGTGGATTCTACACCTGGTTATCCATATCCCTAAAGTGTCTGGTTCTGAAATAAAAATGAAAGTTGGAAGGTATTGGAGTGGGATGAAGGGGCTGCTTTAATTGCCTTGGGGAGTCTTCTAACCAATTTTCATTTGCCTCTTTGGTGTCCTTGAATAAAGGAGAATGGAGAGAGAATACAAGAAAGCTAAGAAACTTTTAAGAAATCACGTGGAAAAAGCAGTACAAAAGCAGAAGGCTGACAACCTTTGAGAAGTTTCACCATTGACAACGTTGAGATTCTTTGTGATAACAATGCAATAATTGTGTGCTCTGGCTTCATGATTTTCTTTCTTTGTCGTAGTACAAAAAATTCCAACTCCTCCACACTTTTGTAGACATACAAAGTAATATAAGGGTCTGAGTACCAAAAACATACAGACTCAATTACCTTGGAGGAACCGGAACAGAATGTGTACACTCATCAAGTTAGGGATTAGTGTTCCTTTGCATTTGTTTTTTATTTTGATGAAATAACATTCCGTGCATAATAATGACTTAAAACCCGTAAACAAGCCTGGAGTCGGCGCAGTAGCTGGCTGCATCTCTCATAGCCACAGCTGGTGGAGAAGGAATATAGGTTCTTTCTCTAAAAAACGAGCCGCGGGATTAGGGGATCCCAGGAGCGAGGAGCGATCCTCGGTCCCTTCAAGGGGTATTGAGAGCGGCCTCGAGGGCTGGATCGCATGTGGGAGGAGTGCAGACCGCCCGGTGCTCAGCGCGGGCGGGGAGCCAGGCTGGAGGAGGATCCGCACTCAGAGCCCTCGGGCCGCCTTGCTCTCCAGTGTTTGCGCTGGTGACCCCTTGGAGGGTAAGAGTGCACAGACTGGGTCTCAGGCTGGGTAAGTGCTCTTGGGAAGCGACTGTCCCTTCCCCTCCCTCCCTCCCTCCCGGCCAGACTGCACGTGGAAGGAGCGAGAAGAGACGGCACGGATGTGTGAGACCCAAGGGTAGAACCAAGAAGACGCTGGGGTCAACATTCTGGCTTCCTCCGTCGGACTCACCTCGGAGCGGCCCCACGACCTAGAGGGAGGCAATTCGGGGCTGGGGGTGCCCGGCGGGATGCAGTTGGTTTGAGGAGTTTGCCTTCACTGGCCTTTCGAGATCTCGGGGCACCTGCATGGTGTCTCCAAGAGAAGGGGGCCGGGAAGCTAGAGGAGATGCAGACGTGGGCTAGAGTGTAAACTGTGTGAGTTGCTTGACTCAAGGTGCCACCTCAGAGGTACGTGCGTGTTACAGGAAGGCGTTTCATACATCCTGGAGTGCTCTCCACGACGTAAGTGCGCGGGGTCTCCCTGCCTCGGACTCCCGCCCAGGATCTCCGTAGCTTGGGGGTCCTTGTCTGCGCAGAAGAGCCCCAGACTTTGTGGCTTGACGAGAGCCGCTTCCAGGCATGTTCCTCCCGCGGCTCTTCTAGATCATCTGGGGCCGCGATGTCGGAGAAAGAAGCCACGTGGCAGGACTCCCGCGGGTCCCGTGCATGGTCAGACTGCCTGGCCGAATCTATTTCAGGGTCCCGCCCCTGCCCCTCGGTCCTAGCATCCTCTCCTCCAAAGATCTCACCTGCTGGAGCTTCCTGGTCTTCTAGGACTTGCTAGGGTGGCGGGGCGCTGGAGGGTGGGAGGAGCTGTGAACACCCAGGAGCCGGGGGCGTGGGGTCCTCTTGAACCTCTGGGGCCTGCAGGAGGGGTTCGTAGGAAAGAGGTGGACACAGGATTGGGAGACTGGGGTAATTTTATCCCCTGCGGCAATAGAGCAACCCCTCCTCCCTCCAAGAAACATCCGTTTTCTATTTCTCAGGGAAATAAATTACAGCCCCCAACCAGCATCTTCTCACTCGTTAGTACAGCGAAGCCCACCTTCGGAAGTTCTCGTTCTTGCCCATTCGGCGTTACCAGCTTTTCCGAATTTGGGAATATTTCGTTCATTCTTTGCCCAGCCATTGAGCCTTAGTTACTGGAAGATCCTCTTTGTCCTCTTCCCATGCCCCGGGCAAGGAGCCGGCGGACCCGCACATGCCGGCTGGACACCCTGCCTTGCTCCCGGCTGCGCTGCCTCCTATTCACTCCAAGAGTCGCCAAGGGCCAGAGAACTCTGGCAGGATTCCTTCCCGCCCCACAATAGCCACCCCAGGCCAGGGTGCCCTCTTCGGGCACCCGAGCCTGGGCATTGCCCCAGGAGAAGCCGTGGCGACCCTGGTTACCTGCGTCCTGCCCAGCCCCGGTAGATCGCAGCAGCAAGCTCACCAGAGCAGCCCCAACTGGAAAACCCCTCCCGGGCCCCCTCCAGCCAACCCTTAGGGTCTAGGAAATATTTTAATTTCCATAGAAAAGGCTCAATTTAATTGCAGGGTGGGGCGCAGTGGGCGGGGCAAAGGTGCCTTAAAGCATAGAATTTCACCCAGGTCCTGCCTAGTCCGCGGCGGATAAAGCGCAAGTTGGCGTGTGCCCTTGGTCGACAGAGGGATTGCAAACCGAGAAAACAAAGTGTCCAGTGAGACGCGGAGTGTGCCCAGATTCCCTGCACATGGATCTGCGGAAAAGCCTGTAATGTAACTTTCTGCAGATTGTGTACGGAGGGAGCTCAAGGAAAGGAGGAAGGGGAGCGGGCTGGAGAGGGGGCCGCGTGAGCGTGAAAGGTGCCAGTGTGCGGTGCGTGGTGTTCCGGGCGGGGGTGCCGAGGAAGGAGTCGAGAATGCCCCGCAGGCTAATTGGTTTAAGACAATCTGCGAGCGCTGGGAAAGGTCGTTGAAGGAGTTCGCTGCATACACACAAAATCATAATCTTAAAAAAGAGTGCCGGGCATGCGCACAGAGAGGATGCCATATTGGAATGAGGCTGTAGTGGGAGTCGGAGGACCGAAGCGGGCGCGCGAGGGAGGCGGCGGGCTGGGAGCAAGCGGGGCTGAGCGAGCGGGAGCCAGGCAGAGCCTGCGAGCGAGGCCGGTGTCCTCGCCGGCGGCGCCCGGGGCCTTGGTCCACGCCGAGGGGAGGACGAACTTCACCAGGTAGGACACCGCGCCGGCCGCTGTCCCCGCGCCCAGCTCGCCCCGCCAGCAGACCTCCGGCCCGCAGGTTGAGTGCGCCGGTCAGTTTTTTTTCTTTTCTTTCCTTTTTTTTTTTTTAGCTTAGGAAAAAAGGGAAGCTCCATCCAGGGTGGGATAGGGGGGGCTGGAGCGGGGTGGTGGTGGTGGTGGTGGGGGGGGGGGGGCTGAGCGAGAGGAGCGAAAGAGAAAGGCTGGAGGAGAAAGCGACAGCACTTGAGCAGAGCCCCAAACTCCGCTCTGCGCTCCGGGTTGTCATTTTTGCTTCCTCTGTCCTCTTTCCCTTCGTCCCTCGGCTTTGAAAACCCCGGCCTTCCGGGCGGCAGTCCGTAGTTGCAAAGTACCCTCCTCCCCGGGTGCTGGCTGTCCCCTCCCGCCGCCCACCTTCCTCATTTGCGCTCCTTTTAGCGACGCAGCCGCCCTTGTTCCCCTGAGCTCCTAGCTGGGGTCTCTCTCTTTTTGGTGTGTGTGTGTGTGTGTTGGTGTGTTGGGGGGAGGGATGGTGGGGTGAGGACTGGAGACCAACCATCCAGGGGGTGAAAAATCGCTACACATTCGGAGTCGCCCCCTTGGAAACATTTGCCTGTGCAGCTGAAATGAAATTGTCAGTAGTAGTTTTGGAGCGTGTTCCGGCGTGGATGATCTTTTTGTTCTTTTTTTTTTTCCTCTTTAAAGTAATATCCTGTCACTTGGGGCTTTCCTGTTGTCTACTTTCATATGATCTCCTTTCAAAATTACTAACCTGATCTGGCTTTGGAGTTATTTTTTTAGTGTGTGTGTGTGTGTGTAAAATCCGCCAAAAACAACAACTGTAGGAACTGCTACATAAATTTATTGATTCTGACCCCGGGTGGCAGGAGGGGATTAAGCCGGGGGAGCGAGAGCCTTGGGAATGGGAAGTGGTTGATTCGCAGTGGCCGGACTCGCGTCCAGAGCCGGATCGTACTTGTGTTTTCTTGGAAGCGCTACAACTGCGGGGAAGGAGTATTTAGAAACCGTGCCAGTTCCAATATGGCGGGCTAAGGTGGCTTTTAAAAACTGAAAATAAAGGTTTTGAAGTGGGAAAAAACGCCACTGGAGTTGCCTTCCCTTAGTTTCTACTTTCTTTGGCTACTCCCGGAGCTGCTTTAGCGAATTAAGTAGGGAAAAGGAGAGGAAATGAGCTGCCCTCGTTTTTTCCGTGGTCAAAGTCTGCGTGTCTAGTCCATTGCTAGAGGGGAAAGGGGCGTCGCTGGCCGGGACTGGGGCCTTCAAGCACAAGGGCTGTGTGCTTCTGGATCTGCGTGCATACCTGTGTGTTCAGTTGCGGAGGTGGGGGGTGGGGGGTGGGGGGCCCGGTGGTGATGTCAAAGAGACCCGCCCCGAATGTGTGTGTGTGCGTGCATCTTGGAACCAGATCCTGCCATGATTTGACGTGACAAACTGCTGACACGTGGTGCAAAATATAAGAGGGAAGACGGAATGATTTATTTCGGCTTTTTATGAGACGAGCTCTCGCGCTCGCTTTCTCTCTGTATGCTGGATCTTGTGCGGTAAAGCTTCGGAGTAGGTGGAGCGAGAAGGTGCTATTGAAGAGCACTTATTAAAAGGTCCAGGGTATTGGGTGCAAGTAGGCTGCAGAGCCTGTGGGGTTTTGTGTGTGCAGGCACGGGGGCGCGCTGCACTTAGCAGTGGCTCCTGCTACGCTTCGCGCCGCGGTGGGGTGGGGAGGTGAGGGACCCGCGCCCGCGTCCGCGCCCGCGGCGTGGGGAGGATGAACGTGGAGCGGCAGAAAAGCCGGGGCACTGGAACCTCCGCCATGAAGCGTGTAGGGTCGAGGCGGTCGTGGCAAGGAGTTGCTTTGGTGTTGCGCTCTAAGGAAGGTGGGGGTTGGGGAGAACGTTCTCTGAAGAAAGTGTCTCTAGCCCAGGTCCGGCTCCTGGAGGGCTCGATTGGAGAGAGGCGTCCTCCCAGCTAGCGGACGGGCTGTTGTCTTGGGGTTTGAATAGGCGGCGAGGTGCCTGAGAAAGGCTGGCATCAAGGGCAGGGGAGGGTCTGGAACTGGAGTTTGGGGTCAAAGTTGGAGCCTGTAAGGGGAGCCCAAGGGAAAGCAAGCAAACCCGAGCTCGCTTGGCTGTAAACAGAGGTCCCCAACAGGGGTCGCCAGTGGCCTGGACGCAGCCGCCAAGAGGAGGTTTCGCGGCAGTGGCTGCGAGAAGGACCCGGGGGACCCGGGCCACGCGGCTGCCGCGCACGGTCCCCGGAGCCTGGCGATGGCATGTCCAGGTGCCCTTCTCTGGACCGGTGAACCTGATGGCACATCTGCCAAGTGCACTGAGACGTTTTTAAACCATAGTGTTGGCTAGGTTTGTAGTTAACGCAGTAACGTGGTCTTTGGGCATTTGCAGGGGCCTGGGCGGGGGGGGGGGGGGGGGGGAGGAGGGAACCCGTAGGATCATCTCGTCCTCTCCACTTAGACACCGCGTGGAGAGTCCTGTCTCTCGCGGTGTCCGGTGTGTGTGTGTGTGTGTGGGGGGAGGGTCAGGGTTAAGCGTCACTAGGTTTGGAGACCCTGCGGCAGATTTCCCCTCTCACGTGGGAAGCTAGGATAAGCGACGGGCGACACTTCGGCAAAGCCGCCTTCCGCCTCCCGGGGCCGAGCGCGCTGCGCGCCCCCAGGGCTTCCAGCCTGCGCTGCCGGTGCGTCCTCTCGGGGACAGCTCTCCCGTGGGCTCCGATGAAGTGGAAATGGCTCTGTGCCTGTAAACTGCAGCTTCAGCCGGGAACCCTTCCCCTCCTCCTCCTGACGTTGCCGCTGACAAGCGCACAATTCCCCCCAGCGCCTCGAAACCTGCGATTTTGCACCAAGCTTTGCCGTGGAAGGGTGAATGTACGACCGATTACAAAGAACATTCCACAGGATTTCGAAGGGCCCAAGTTTCCCTTTATTGTGGGGGAGGAGCAGGAGGAGCCCGGCGGACCACCGCCCTGTACCCCGTGGCGGGCAGGGAGACTCGGGACACAGGCGGCCTGGGGCTGGGGACCTTTACAGTAAAAAACCGAGGGAGGTGCACGGGGATGTGGAGGGTGGCCTTGCGGGAGCGGTCGCCACCCCCAGGGTCGCCTGTCTTTGATGGCATTTGTGGTGTGGGGAGTGCAGAGACGATGCCAAGAAGCCTGGGAGGCGGTTCCCAAACTTATAGAGATTTGCTTGCAGTTTCGCTTTCGGAATTTACGAGATCTGTGGGTTTCCAGAGTTGGGTGGGATTCGGGAAAGGCAGGGCGCAGGGGACTGACTGGCCGTGCGGAGACTCGTTCCCCTTTCGGTGCAGTAGTCAGTCTTCTCACCCAGAGCGTCCTCTGCTTTGCCTCCCTGCACCCCGCGGGTGCGTTGGAGGGTCTCGGGCTCCCGGCCCAGGCCCGGAGACCTCTGTTCTCTGCTATGTTTTGTTGGCTCCAGCGGCGCTCTTGGGGCGGATCCGGTGGGAAACAGGATTCAAGGAAGAGAAACCTTATCTGAATCCTGGTCCATCGCCACTGCCCTCCACTTTCTCTCACCTCTCCGATCTTGCGCCATTGTCGAGGGACCTGGGGGATCAATTGTGACTACACAGAGCAAATGGACCCATGTTTTACCAGGTCGCAGAACACGCAGAAAGCAGGCTTAAATTCGGCCTCATTTCTTGGGGAGGCAGTCAGGGGTGGGGAGAGATTGAGCGGATTAAGTCCGGGGGGGGGGGGGGGGGGGGCGGTAGGGGGCCTTGATGATCAGAAGGAATTGTTGGCCAGTCTATCATTTGAAATAGGAGATCTGCCACTTTTTCCCTGCTAAGCATTATATTTGCACACATTACTTCCTCTCTTCCGTAAATACTGTCTCAAATCTTTACCTTAGCTAGTGCTGGGACCAAGCTGCCTGCCTGAAAGAGGTGAGGAGACACGGGCATGTACACCCCCACCCACACCAGGGACCCTCCTAGTCCCCCACCAAAGTTTGCACTGTGCGCAGAACTTCCTGGGCCAGTGTAAACCACGTACTTGCCAGTGGCAGGGCGATTCAGTGGCCCCCACTCTAGAGAAGAGTGCCACCAACCACCTAGTTTTGAAGCCTGTTGTTCTAGAAGTGACAGCTGAGACCTGCTGGGATGAGACCTGATGAATTTCTCATTTCTCATTGGTATACCTGTACCATGAACCTCAAACAGGCTATTCTGTTGGAACACGAATTTCAATAATGATGGGTTATTTGTGAGAGAGCTTTTCCTCTTCATGTTTTCTTGCAGAAATTATAGATGAATTATTTTAAAATGTTTTAGGTATAAACAACTAGCTTCATGATTCTCGACTTAATAAAAAGAAGTCAGCATAAGTTCCTGAAGAAAATAGAAAAAGCCTTAGTGATCTCAGGATTGGCCTATCCTCTCTATTCTCTTTTATCACATGACCTTCCTTTGCTGCCCTGGGGGTATGGAACCATTTCATCAAATCTCATTTCTGCCACTCTGGCTGCAGTGGCATTTTCCACCTTTCTCTATATGCCTGTGTCCCCAAAGGACTTGCCCAACCTGAAAAGAAATGCTAGTGATGCTTCTCTGAGCAGTAAGTGAATGAAGGTTCCATTTCATTGATACAGTGCTTTTGAGATTTAAGAAGCATGTGCCATGAAAATGCAGACTCTGCAGGGTCTGTTCTTAAGCCTTAACGTTTTTGTCAGGATATCAAAGTGAAATAATTATTTTTTTCAGTAATTTAAACAAAAATGGTCTATAGTAGGATTTGAATTACTTCCAGTTATAGTAGTATAAGTTTGGACATCTCTTTCTTAGTATTTCAATATTTGGAATATTTGGAATTCACTTAGCAGTGTAGTGATCATAAAGAATTTGTAAGAGTTCCTTGTACCAAAATGAAATTAGAACCCATAATTCAAGACACATTTTGTGTGTGTTTTTTTGTAACTGTTCTTAACATCTATATCACTGTCAACTGATGTCATGTCGTTGGTGACAATAGGAATCCCCAATCTGAGGTGCAGTGAAGAAGGAAACTTTATTCAGTGCCAAACAGTTCAGTTGTGATACAGCTGGCTGTGAAAACACCAGGGGTAGGAGGCAATCCTGGGCCAGGCCCCTCCGGTTAGACAGCTCTGCTCAGCCCTGCTCCTTGCTGATCTGGTCTGCTTTGCTGAGGTCAGTAAGCCATCTTTGGTGTTTCAACTCAGCAGGAAAACAGTCTTATGTGGAAAGGGAACTTGCACTCCCAGAGCCAGAGGAGAGTTGACTTACAAAGAAAAAAAAATCCCCAGGTCCCTGTCCATCCTAATGCAAATGAGGGCTGCAAATCTTCAAAGTTTGATTGGTACAAAAGACACCCTCCTGATTGGTCAGAACAGAGCTGCTCTGATTGGTCCGTATCAAAGCTGATGGGGAATATAGCTGTGCAGCTAAAATTGGATGGGAAAAGCATCAGTCCTACTGGTTGAAATAGGATTCCAGGAACTCTTTTATGAGGGTTGGCTCAGAAGGCAGAAACCGGAGGCAGGTAGTTCAATGCAGGCTTCTCCCTGAACTGCAGTTTGTGTGAGGGGCTCCTGTGTAGAAATGGCTGCTGGGCTCTCTTTTTTAAAATGTAAGTCCAGTTAGCCACCAGGAGCCATTCTTAGTAGGTATCTTCTTTCTGAGGGTCCACACAACTTAATTGTCCCCATTTTACCAATAAAAAAACATTAAGAAAATTATGCTTGTCACAATAAACCAGAAAGTCAACCTGTGCATTCAGTGTAGTGATCCAGGATCTAACAACTATTTTGTAAGGAAGATTTCTCACAGAGGAGGAGTGAAGACAGAATCAGCAGGTGTGGCTTCTGGCTTCAGAGATGTTTCTGTGTAGCTGTGTGACATAGGACCAATATGTCAGATTTCTGAGCCTCATCTTCCTTATCTACAAAAGGAATGCATTGGACTGGAATCTCACTCAGAGATCTCCGTGCTTCTCTTGGGGGGAAATTCTGTGATTCAGCATCTATGCAGGCATGGCCAAATGATTCATCTTTTGGACTGTCTGCAAAGTATAGTGAAAACACTATGATGTTGGTTGACAGTGGCTGGAGATGATATCTGTGAAATAGTGGGTTGTAGTTCACTATGCAGAAGTGCTGTTATTGTTAAATGACATAAGCTCCACGTGGGGTCATTTTCTTTCCTGCTCTGGAAAAGGAGAGGCATAGAGAAGATTGAGACATACAAAATGTGAACTTCACAAATAACCCCAGTAATGGCATGGACCCGGTTAGGTCAGCATGTCCTTGAATACAAGCCATAAAGAATACCTCATTGAGTTTGTTCTATTCATGGCTAGGACTAGAAGGACCTTTCCATATAGCCCTCTGTACCCCAGCCCCCCCAACAGGGTGAGTAAATGGACCTCATTCTCTAATATTTGTAGTGTGGATGGATGACTACAGCCTCCTGGTTACCCAGTGAGTGAGAGAATCGGGGCTGACCTTCCATTTTCCATTTCCCCTCTTTATGTTGGGCCACTAAGCAGTATTTCCTGTCTTTGTAAGACTAGAAATGTCCTGGGACAGTTCATAAGAAAAATGATCTTGTTGGCTAACACAAGTGTTGGCTGTGTTGAAGTTAGGATGCCTTGTGTTGATGAGGTGACACTCACTAATAAAAAAGTTTTATTTTCTTGTCACTTAGGTTTCCATTCTTGTGCTAAGATAGATATCTTTGACAGTGATGGAAGAAAGAATCCATTGTGCTTTTCAGTTTCATTCTTTTTGATTTAATTAAAAACAAAAATGACACATTTTGGTAGATACAGTGCTTGTTAAAGCATTTGGTGAAATCTGCAAAGTAGGGCAAATGATGTCATCAGTTGTGACTATGGAAGAGAGATTTGGAGCTGGTGGGACACGGAAAGATGGAACAGATTTTTATTCTGTGATTTTTTTCCCTCCTCTGAAGTTTTATTTGACAAGTTGCTGCTGTTGTTTTCCATTTCAGTAAAAACTGAAGTGTGAATGGCAGCACTTTAAGGTATAATACAAGAGTCTGAAATTCTAAGTTCAAGTTTCTACAAAGTCTCATTTTCAATATAATTTAAATAGGTGCTCATTTAAAAACTGGATGCTTGGATCTGTAGGTCTAGGGATTAAGGGTAAAAAGATTGTGGAATTAATTGGATTTTGGAATTACCTATTTACTTCGAATAATGTTAAAGTAAAAATAATTGCTCATTTAAATATCTACTGTTTGCCAGTCACTCTTATTGCTTTGTATTTCATTTCGTCAGTGAAATGAGGGTGTTATCACCCCCATTTCACTGATGAGGAGAATGAGACTTTAGAGGGCCTGAGTAACTCCTAGCCGTATACTGTCATGAAACTGTAGCTACGGTATAGTGGTTATGTAGTGGACACTGTGCCTGTTGCTGTAACTGCATTCTCTTATTTACACTTTGCAGTTGAGTGCTGTTATCTTTATCTTATTGATAAGGAGATTAAGTCTTTGGAGAGGTTATACTGGATCATACAAAAAAGTTTTTTTTCTTTATAATTTGAAATTAAGTAAGACTAGAGCATTTTCTTTTTGCATTTAGTTCAGATGGCCATGAGAGAGCAGAACTTTTAAAGGAAGCTTAAATCACTGTTTTTAAATGGAGAAGTGGAAATATTCCGTGTTGGGATAGAAAGCTGTTCACTGTCATGCAAATTGACCATTAACATTTTGGAAAAGGTTGACTTTCTGAAATTTCACCTTAATTAAAAAGAATACTTGGTTTTCATATAAATCAGTTACCTTTTCCCCCCTCCTCTGTGAGAGAAAGAGAGGCTACCACACTAATGTAGCTGAGAATAAGTTTTAGATGTTCTCAAGTGTAGAAGAGGTGGAGAGTGGAAAAAACAAAAAGATACTACAGAAAGCTGGGGAGGAGAGCTAGGATTTCCCCTCCTAAATAGTTTTGGCCACTAATGAGCACAGTCTTTTAGATTCACCTTAAGATTTGGACCTTTTATTAGATTACTTTATTCTCTTGTAGAAAACTGCAGACAGAAGCTGCCGTCAGTGGGAGACCTAACTAAGCACTGTCTGTCTTGTGCCCCTTTTGGGCTCATCAGCTGGTTGTAGACTCCTCCCCCGGTTAAGCTTGATGCTGGCAAGGCAGAGCTTCAGTCTATATGAAGAAAAATTAACTTCACTTCCTTTAAAGCACGGCAGAAAAAATCAAGTTTTGCCAAATCGAAGTACTGGCTTTTTATAGCAATTGGCTTTGGCATTATTTTAGAAAGTGCACTAAGTATGGGGTAGATAAACTATAGTCTGATGGTGGCTCTTCCGTTTCCTCTGACCTCGGCTAAGTCACTTTCCTTCAGTCTTCAACCTCCCGTTTCGATTTTTCCTGTGGTTAATCTGGCAGAATAGAATTCTTGCTCGGTACAAATGTATTCTAAAAACCTGCTTTAAAAGGTAAAAGACATGCAGCTTTGTGACAAATATGCTATCCTTTTGTTAGAGAGAAAAGAAGTCTCTCTGGTTTGTGTAAGGTACGTGCTTAACAGTTGCAGAGAAGCATTTGCACTTGCAGTCATTTTTCTTCCTCCCCATCTCCACATGGGAAAGGATGTTTCCCTCTGGGTGTTTCCTCTTTTTAATGTTATATACTCAGTAATAGTCATTTTGTCTATGTACTAAGCAGGAATACTCACTGGGCATGCTTCAGAAAAGGGGATCTGTCATTTGATATAAATGGACGCCTCTTGGTGCGTGGCGTAGGTTGCAGTTCTTCAATTAAAAAAGACAGAGATTCATAAAAGAATGCTCAAAACAGCCTCTGGTTGGAGCTCTGTCTGATAGAGATGCATTGCTTCTCAAGCATTGCGGAGAGCTTGGAGAATGTTCATAAAATGAGTGGAGGTAGGGACAGGAAACGTCAAGGGGGATGGAGGGAAAGGCATACTCACAAAACTTAGGTTGGATTACTGAAGGGTTTGCATGCATTTCTCTAGGGAAGAAACTGGATTTGCCTCTCTGAGGGGAGAGAAGTGGGAAAGAGGCACCTTGGAGTGGAGATACCTGAGAGGAAGGAGAGACTTATCTGGAGATAATAGTTCACCTGCACACATGTGAACAGGAGGCAAGAGATCATGAGGACAATGATAACTCCTGAGGGCAAATGTTTACTTTTCCAGATAGTCTACTTGTTTTATTAATTAATATCATTGTGGTTTTTAAAAAATGTATTTTTATTGGTTTCAGAGAGGAATGAAGAGGGATAGAGAGATAGAAATATCAATGATGAGAGAGAGAGTCATTGGCTGCCTCCTGCGTGTGCCCCTTTTGGGCTCATCACTGGGGATTGAGTCTACAACCTGGCATGTGCCCTGACCTGGAATCAGACCCTGACCTCCTAGTTCATGGTCGACGCTCAATCACTGAGCCACGCTGACTGGGCATTAATATCATTGTTGATACTATCTCACTTAGTTAAACTTCACCTGCTTTTAATCATACTTATTCTTCTGTAATACATAGTCTTTTATTTGTCGACTACAGGCCTGGTGCCTGAAATTCATGCACTGAGGGGGGGTGGGCGGTCCCTCAGCCTGGCCTGTTCCCTCATGCAGTCCAGGAGCCCTCAGGGGATGTCTGACTGACAGCTTAGGCCCAGGCAGTTGGACATCCTTAGCACTGCTGTGGAGGTGGGAGAGGCTCCTGCCACCGCCGCTGTGCTCTCCAGCTGTGAGCCTGGCTTCTGGCTGAGTGGTGCTCCTCCCGTGGGATCGTACTGACCACCAGGGGGCAACTCCTGCACTGAGCGCCTGCCTCCTGGTGGTCAGTGTGTGTCATAGTGACGGTTTGTTCCGCTGTTTGGTTGATTTGCATATTAGCCTTTTATTATATAGGATTAGGGGCCCAGTGCATGAATTTGTGTATGGGTGGGGTCCAGCGGGAGGTTGTCTGGCTGGCCTGCCCTGATTGGGGCCCAATCAGGGTTGGGCCAGCCGTGAGGAGGGGCTGTGGACGGTGGGCCAGCCAGCCCTACCCCTGAATGAGGTGAGGGGGGCCGAATGGGGGATCAGCGGCTGGGGGAGGGGCCATGGGAGTTTGGCCGGCGGGCCCCACCTTCAATTGGGGTGGGGGGACTGATTAGGGGTGGGGCTGGCGTGGGGAGGGGCTGTGGGTGGTGGGCCTCCGGCCCTGCCCCTGATTGGGGTGGGGAGGCTGATCTGGGGTAGGGTGGAGGGGTTGCAGGAGGTTGGCTGGTCAGCCCCGCTCCTATTGGGGTAGGGGGGCAATCAGGAGCAGGGCCGGCCAGGGGGAAGGGCTGCAGGTGATCGAAGTGGTGGGGGCCCATTGGGGGCGGGGCTGGCTGGGGGAAGGGCCGCAGGAGGTTGGCCAGCAGGCCCCCCTCCCCCAATCAGGCAGGTTTGCTGGCCACAGTGGGCATAATAATGACGGGTCGTTCCGGTCGTTATGGTGTTCCAGTTGCTGGTATTTTTATATATATAGATGAGCAAGCAACAGATGTAAAATCACTACTCTAACTTCTAGCTGTACGTTGTTGAAGGCTATAGTATGCATCCCATGTAGCTCCTTTGGCCAAAGGTTGATTTGCTAAGATTTCCACCAATATGTCAACCTGATGTGCATCATTGAACCCTGCAGCCCTCACCCTTGCACATTTTTTTTTTATTAAATCTTTATTGTTCAGATTACATTTGTTCCTCTTTTTTTTCCCCCCATAACTCCCCTCTTCCCAGTTCCCGCCCCACCCTCCGCCCTCACTCCTCACCCACTGTCCTCATCCATAGGTGCATGATTTTTGTCCAGTCTCTTCCCACATCTCCCATTCCCCTTTCCCCCCAAAGAATAGTCAGTCTATTCCCTTTCTATGTCCCTGATTCATTATAATCACCAGTTCATTCTGTACATCAGATTATTTATTCACTTGATTCTTAGATTCACTTGTTGATAGATGCATGTTTGTTGTTCACAATTTGTATCTTTACCTTTTTCTTCTTCCTCTTCTTAAAGGATACCTTTCAGCATTTCATATAATACTGGTTTGGTGGTGATGAACTCCTTTAGCTTTTCCTTATCTGTGAAGCTCTTTATCTGACCTTCAATTCTGAATGATAGCTTTGCTGGATAAAGTAATCTCGGTTGTAGGTTCTTGGTATTCATCACTTTGAATATTTCTTGTCATTCCCTTCTGGCCTGCAAAGTTTCTGTTGAGAAATCAGCTGACAGTCGTATGGGTATTCCCTTGTAGGTAATTGAGTCTCTTTCTCTTGCTGCTTTTAAGATTCTCTCTTTGTCTTTTGCTCTTGGCATTTTAATGATGATGTGTCTTGGTGTGGTCCTCTTTGGATTCCTTTTGTTTGGGGTTCTCTGCGCTTCTTGGACCTGTAAGTCCATTTCTTTCACCAGGTGGGGGAATTTTTCTGCCATTATTTCTTCAAATAGGTTTTCAATATCTTGCTGTCTCTCATCTTCTGGCACCCCTATAATTCTGATGTTGGTACGCTTGAAGCTGTCCTAGAGGCTCCTTACACTATCTTTGTATTTTCGGATTCTTTTTTCATTTTGCTTTTCTGGTTGGGTGTTTTTTGCTTCTTTGCATTTCAAATCTTTGACTTGATTCTTGCGCTCCTCTGGTCTGCTATTGGGTGTCTGTATAATATTCTTTATTTCAGTCCGTGTATGCTTAATTTCTAGTTGGTTCTTTATCATAGCATCGAGGGTCTCATTAGATTTCGTGAGGCTCTCATCAAGTTTATTGGCAGCTTCTAGCACATTATTGCAAGCCCTCAAAATTGCGTTTTTTAGCTCTATATCCTCCATTTCTGTCATGTTTTTTTGTCTCCGCATTTTTTATGCTTTCTTGGTGCACCCCCTTGTGGTCTTTGTGCGCAGTCTTGTTCTAGTTAAGCCTTGATTGTTGTAGTTAATACTAGAGGGATTTGACCACCAGGCCGACTGGCTGTGAGAATCAGCTGTGTCTGCCTCGGGAAAACTTCTGTCCTCTGGAGAGGTGCTAATCTAGCCTTTGCCTGAGGCGATCCGACAAATGGCTCTGCATAGGGCTTGGGCGGGGCGGAATCAACAGGGCAGGCGGAGGGAGCAGTTATGGCTGCTCTCAGTCCTGTTCCCAGAGGTTCTGCTTCTCAGAACCCCAGCAACGGCTGCAAACCTCGGAGAGAAAGCTGCCCTCATGTTCCAACTGATGCCAGACAATCCCGCTTCTCCCATTTGAGTCTGAGTCCCTAGAGACTCGCTCGGATCTGTAACTCAGAGTCTGAGACTCCCGCCTGATTGCAAACGACAACCGCGCCCTCAGCCACCAGCCCGCTTTGTGCGCGCACCACCGCACCTTTATATTTTCCACACTGCGCCTCCTCTGAGCCTCGGTATGCTGTTGTCTTTCCTTCTAGTTGAAGAGTCTCTCCTCAGCCAGACTTCCTGTGGTTCTGGGTGATGTCCGTTCCGTCTTTTAGTTGTATTTTTGAAGTGGTTGTTTGCGGCAGCAATCTCCAGTGTTTACCTAATCTCCAGTGTTTACCTATGCCGCCATCTTCCTTCTCCACCCTTGCACATTTTGTCTTGGTTCATCTCCTTTGCAATTCACAGCTTTAATTTTCCAATTGGTCCAATTAAGAGGATTTTAAAGTTCCGAGTATGTAAAAGATGTGTGTTTGAGAAACTTCCCTCCCAGGGTTTTATTTATTTGTGGGTGATTTTTCAGATACTTATTTGATGGCAGATGAGATTCTACAGGGATTGGTGCTTTATTCGGGCATTTCATATGGGAGAGCTTTCTAGATGAGTCGAGGGGAGAGAGGAGGCTCTACATCAGGCCCAGAGTGTTCTGAGAAGCAGTAACAACCATGTGCTAATTGAATAGAAACAAAGTTGGCTGAATGCAGGTGGGGATGCTTCATTGTGAAGCTGATGTTTCTGAGATGATTCAGGGCCTCACAACTAGCGTAGCCAATCCCTGCCGAGTGTGCTCCTCTGAAGGAGATGTCAACAGTGGGATGCTGCCATTTAAATAAAAACTGATGGATGTGGAGCAACTTCAGTATTTCTCTGCTGGTCTCTTCTCTGGTCCATTCTCTATGGCACTATTCAAACATGCTGAATCAAACATGCCAGTCATGGTTCTCCCAGCTGATGTTCCGTTTGCAGGCAGGAGAATGGCTCTAGGGTAGCCGTGGGCAAACTACGGATCCGGCCCGTTTGAAATGAATAAAACTAAAAAAAAAAAAAAAGACCATACCCTTTTATGTAATGATGTTTACTTTGAATTTATATTAGTTCACACAAACACTCCATCCATGCTTTTGTTCCGGCCCTCCGGTCCAGTTTAAGAACCCATGTGGCCCTCGAGTCAAAAAGTTTGCCCACCCCTGCTCTAGGGAGTAACGGGGTACTTGGAGCCTGGAGTTTTGGCCCTTGTCATTCATTGTCTTTAAAACTAACTTAAATATGCCTTCTTCCTCCCAGCTAGCTGTAAAGTACAGGGCACCCTCTTCCCCTTTTCAGTCCTCCGCTACTATGAACCAGAGTGGCTCTCTGCATTTTATTCGATTAAGTCTTTGAGTAGCCAGCCAGGCATTTTGGGCCCAACTCACCTCCTTCGTGAAAGCTGTTGGGATTCAGCTCAGACCATGTGAATATTTCCTTTCTCAACTCTACCATTTGAGTTGATGCCATATTATTCTTCCCTTCTAGACACACTTAGTTTTAACAAAGAAAGTCAGTGAAAACCCAGATTCCCAGCAATGTTTGAGTGGGAGGTGAGACTTCACAAGGCTTCCAGCAAGTTAATGTGGTTTTCAGATGCGAACAATGTTGCTTGTGGTGGCTAAAAGGCCAAGAGCATATTCTGTAAGTGCTAGTTATATTATAATATAAAGGCAGGTCTTCCGCCACCCCCTGCTGGGTTTGTCACATGTCCCATGCTCTTTACCAACCATAGTAAATTAGGGTGTTTTTAATTCATTTTGCATGATTGTCAGTTAGATTCCACCAGAGTAAATTTCTTTCATGCAGTTAAATGATATAATTTATAAAATTTGACTTATGCCTAATTTTATGGGCATATCTATTATCCAAACACCTAAAAGGATTCAGTTGGGAATTTCAAGGCTTCATCCTACTTTATAGTAAATAAGTAGTTAACACATACATAAATAATGTGTAGGTAAATAGTAAATACATAAATGAACTTCCAAGATGGTGCACAGCTAATCTACACTTGGATTGGGTTTTCTGTTTTGGGCACGGAACATGGAAAGCTCTTATTTTTCCATATGCCCATTGGAAAGACTTATTTAGTTCACCTTCTATTCTGGAGAAATACATGCCATCTGATTGGGAGGTTAAGAGATGACAGTTAAAGCCATGAATTAGAAGACACAGTTTGTTATTGTGAGAACAGTAGGCTGCCACCAGCCCTGGAATGTACTCCTTGACTGGTTATTATCCACAACATATCTTATTTCCCAGTACTGAGGTATGAACCTGATTGTAAAAAGTTAGCTTTTTTTTTTTTTAATGCTGGGGTGGCAATTTGTGTCAGATTTCAAACTAGTTAGAGTGAAAACCAATGAAGTTTGGTTGAAAAATGGCCTGTAAATTGCTGTCCTAATCAAGGTAAATCAAGCTCTGAGCATATGGAGGATGGCAAAATTCCATGAACTTGTTGCCCCAAAGAATCAGTTCCTCTTCTTGATGAGGGAATGGGGCCTGTCTCTTAGACAGGCTGAGAGTTGACTGGTGAGCGTGGGGAGGAGATGACTTGTCAGGCATCATTAGCAGAGTGATCTGGCTGACTGGGTGAATAGAAATAGAAGGAAGCTCTCCTTGATAACAGAGGCTGGCAGTTAACACTGCAGTGTCATCTTCAAAGCCATTTACAGATTTGGTTCTTACAGGTACTCTTGTGATCTGAGGCTGTCATTTGCATGCTGCTTTTTAGGAAGAAGGAAGAAATGATTTGTCAGAGATCAGGTTTTGGTAAAAAAAAAATTTGGTTGTGCATCCTTCAGGATGCTCTGAGATTTTCCGTTTTGAGTGAAATATTGTGAACCGTGTTAGCTTAGATTATGTGTCCTGTGCTCATTTTGAAATTCCTGGAGTGTGAAATGAGGCAGTTTTCTCTGTGGTTTATACAGGCTAGATTTCCAAGGGCAGCTAGATAGAGCATGTCTGGAATTTCAGAAGCTTTTAGTTTCCACCATCACATTTTATTTTCTGTTGGAGAATATTCCCTTTTTTTGAGTCATGTTAAAACAATAACAACGAACAACAGCAAACCTTTCCCGCTTTCAGAGTAGCAAGTATGTTACTAGTTAGTAAAAGCATGCATTTGCCTTTAAGGCAGATCAGTTGGAAAGGTCTACTCTAGATAATTGGGTAACTTTGCAGCATTTCTTTCATCACTAATACTTAAGGCTTACTAGAGTGAGACCTTCTAAGCAGTAAACATTTGTGAGGTAGGCATGATTTCTAATGCTAAGGTAGCTTTTTATTATAGTCTGGAGTTTTGCTTTTTCTCCTGAGTTTGGATAATTTGTTTCAAACTCCAGTTGCACAATGAGAGTTTAACATTGATTACGTCTAGTAAACAATCAAGATGAAAACAGGGTATATTAGTAAGTACTGGCTTAAGGAAGAGTATTGATTGATTCCTAAGTGGAAATCTGAAGTTGGAGCTGGACACAACTTTATTGCTTTGGGTTTAAGAGGGAGATTTTCTCTCTTTTCGTCTCACTTGCCTAGTCTCAGGGAAGAAACTGACTCTGTCTTTTTAGGATGCTCAATTCTGATCCAGTGAACAGTAGGCAGATACCTCCAGCCCTTATATGTTGGAATATTGGAAAATCCTTTTCGTGCACTTTGAGCAACCTTAAGGCGAAGACTTAAGACACTCATATTGGGGCTTCCTCTCGGATTGACCCAGCAGGTCTTCGTACACTGATCTCCAAGATCAACAGCCTCCACCCCTGTGCTCAGAGATGCAAATCAGCCTTTTATTTATTTTTATTTTTTATATGTATATTTAATTGATTTTTTACAGAGAGGAAGGGAGAGGGATAGAGAGTTAGAAACATCGATGAGAGAGAAACATCGATCAGCTGCCTCCTGCACACCCCCCACTGGGATGTGCCTGCAACCAAGGTACATGCCCTTGACCGGAATCGAACCTGGAACCCTTCAGTCCACAGGCCTACGCGCTATTCACTGAGCCAAACCGGTTAGGGCAACCAATCAGCCTTTTAATTCCCCACTCTTAAATACGATAAATCAGACTGATGAGGAAAGCAGCTAATATAAAAAGTAGAGACCAAAATTATAAAGAGAGAAAAATAACTTTTCTTATCAGGGAGAGAAAAAAAAATCTAAATAAGAAAAAGTCAGTTGTCTCCAGCATATAATAGAAGATTTTGCATTCATGTAACCGGAATAGAATAGAGCAGGAAAGGGAATATTATGAGAATTAGAAAGAGCTTTTTTTAAAAAATTGAACATTTTGATGAGGACACATATGTAATACCTTAACCAATAAAGAAATTAAAGATAAAAAAATAAATAAAAAATGAACATTTTTTTCAATTACAGTTGACAATATTATATTAGTATAATGTAATATAATACATCATGGTTAGAAATTTAAATTACATACGAAGTGATCTCCCTGACACTTTTAAGTACCCACCCGGCACCATACATATTATTGACGATATTCCAAGTGCTTTATTTACTTCCCCATGACTATTCTCTAACTGTTTATCTGTACTTCTTAATCCCTTTACGTTTTCCACTCAGCTTCCAAACCCTCCTCCTGTCTGGCAAACATCAGTTCTCTGCATCTATTAATGAGTATGTTTCTGTTTTGTTTGTTCATTTATTTTATTCTTTAGAGTCCACATGTAAGTGAAATCACTTTACATGGTATTTGTTTTTCTCTGTCTGACTTAATTTACTTAGCATAATAGCCTGTAGGTCCATTCATGCTATTGCAAACAATAAGATCTATTCTTTTTTTTATGGCTGAGTAATACTCCACTTTATGTATGTACCACATGCTCTTTATCCAGTCCTCTACTGATGGACACGTAAGTTATTTCTGTATCTTGGCTATTGTAAATAGTGCTATTAATGTTTGCTTTATATATTTAGGCACTCTTATATTGAGTGTGTGTGTACAAGGATTATATCTCATTATTGGATTAATCCCTTCATCATGTGAAATACTCATTTTTGTCTCTTGCTTTAGCATTTGATTTAAAGTTCATTTTGCCTGATATAACTATTGCTACCCCAGCTTATTTTTTATTTGCATTTGCATAAACCATCTTGTCCATCCCCTTACTTTCAGTCTATTTTTTTTTATTTATCTGAAAGCATATGTATGGATCTTGTTTTTTGTCTATTCAGCCACTCTATGTCTTGGAGCATTTAATCCATTTACATTTAAAGAAATTATTGATAGGCATGTAGTTATTGCTATTTTAGTTATAGTCTTTTTTAAAAATATATTTTTTATTGATTTCAGAAAGGAAGGGAAAGGGAGAGAGATATAAACATCAGTGGTGGAGAGAATCATTGATTGGCTGCCTCCTGCATGTCCGTTCCTGGGGATCGAGCCCACAACCCGAGCCTGTGCCCTTGACTGGACTTGAACCTGGGACCCTTCAGTTCCCAGGTGGATGCTCTATCCACTGAACCAAACCAGCTAGGGCTTATTTATAGTCTTGATCTTTTTTATTCTTCAACATTAAAAAGTCCCTTTAACATTTCTTATAATACTAGTTTAGTGGTGATCAACTCCTTTAGCTTTTTCTGGTTGGGGGAGCTCTTTATCTGTCCTTCAATTCTTAATGATAGCCTTGGTGGGTAGAGTATGTAATCTTGTTTGTACTTCCTTGCTTTTCATCACTTGAATATTTCGTGCCAGTCCCTTTTGGCCTGCAAAGTTTCTGTTGAGAAATCAGCTGACAGTCTTATGGGAGCTTCCTTGTTGGTAACTGCTTTACTCTTGCTGCTAAGATTCTTTCTTTGTCATTAATTTTGGGCATTTTAATTATGATGTATTGGGAGTCTTTGTGCTTCTTAGACTTATATATCTATTTCTTTCATCAAGTTAGGGAAGTTTTCTGTCATTATTTCTTCAAATAGGGTTTTAATCCTTTGCTCTCTTACTTCTCTTTCTTGTACTCCTCTGATGGAAATGTTACACCTAATGTTGTCCCAGAAGTCCCTTAAACTATACCTATTTTTTAAAATGTCTTTTTTTCTTTTTGCTATTCCGATTGGATGTTTTTCATTACTTTGTATTTCAGGTTACAGATTCAATACTCTGATTCATCTAATCTGATGTTGATTTCATCTAATGTTGAGTTATCTAATGTATTCTTCAGTCGAGTTCTTGTATTCTTATTTCTCACTGGTTCTTTTTAATGGTTTCTATTTTTTTATGTAAGTTCTCACTGATTTCATCTAGTCTTCCCCTAAGCTCATTGAGCATCTTTATCATAGTGTCTTGAATTGTGTATCTGGTAGCTTCCTTCCTTCATTTCATTTAGTTCTTAAAAAAATTTTTTTAAAATTGATTTCAGAGAGGAAGGGAGAGGGAGAAAGAGATAGAACCTCAATGATGAGAGAGAATCATCAATAGATTGCCTCATACTGGGGATCGACCCACAACCTGGGCATGTGCCCTGGCCGGGAATTGAACCACGAGTTCCTGGTTCCTAGGTCGATCGATACTCAACCACACCGGCTGGTCCATTTAGTTCTTTTGGTGATGTTTTGTCCTACTCTTTCATTTGAGACATGTTTCTTTGTCTCCTCATTTTGGCTGCCTCCCTGTGTTTGTTTCTATGCATTAGGTAGATCTGCAGTGTCTCCCAGTCTGGACAGGGTGGCCTTGAGTAGTAGGTGTTCTGGGGGCCCAATTGTGTTGTCTCCCTGATGCCTGAGCCAGTGCTCCAAAGTATCCCTGGGATGTATGTGCATTCGTGTTGTAGTTGAGCCTTGATTGCTGTTAGCAGGCTTTTGGGATTGACCCTCCGGCTGACTGGCTGTGAGGACTGGTCATGATACAGCAGACAGCTGCTGTGTGGGCCTGACCCCACTGGGAGGGATTCGTTTCAGTAGGGCTCTACTGCCTGCCCAGTCCACCCTTTGAGTGTGCTGTTTGTGGAGCTAGTTGAGTGGTGCTCTGATGTGGTCTGAAATCAGCCACCAGGTGTGTTGATTACGGGGTTTCTTAGGGGGCTCTGGTGCAGACCTAGGTCAGTTATTCCTTTTTTGTGTCCTGGGGCCACCTGGTAAGAGCTACAAAGTTTGTGCCTTGGCTCTTTAAGAGGATGCAGTTGGTAGCTGCCCGTGCCAGTTTTGGAGGCAACTGGGATAGGCTATGCTGCCAGCTGAGTTGACACTAGTGCCAGGCATGGGGCTGCTTAGAAAGAGGTATAGGCCATGCCAAGGCCAGACATCGCTTGTTTGGCATTTGTACACCTTTGAGAGGTTTTAGGAAAGTCTAGTGCAGATGGGGGGCTGGCTGCTTGTGTGGAATAGCTGCTGAAAGGATCTGGCTGGTTCCTAAGTTGGGTGGGGCAGTGTCTCAGGGCGGTGTGAGAGGTGTGGAGACTTGGGAGGGAGGCTGGCTCAACAAAGGAACAATGGCACTTCTGGCCACCAGCACTTCCTGGCTGTGGTAGGGGTGGGCTCAACAAAGGAGCAATTTTGCGCTTATGTCTGGGGAGAGAGCTGTCCCCCCAGCCTTCACTCTGAAGCCAGACAATTCAGTTCCTCCCAGTATGCCCCAGTCGCTCTTTGAGCCACTGCCCCTTCCTTCTCTGCAGCGTAGAGTGTTTGTGAGCGAGTCTGTGCCTTGGCTCTTTAAGAGGATGCCTGGGATGCCAGCAGCCCTCATTCTCACCTGGACTGCTTCCCTGGTGATTTTCACAGCCAGTTGTTTTGAGGGATCATCTTCTGGGATCTGGTGCTCCTGGCTGGGAGCCTGGTGTGGGGCCGGGACCTCTGGTTCCTACGGGGGACCTCTGCTCCGAGATATCTCTCCCAACTCTTAACCACCACAGGCGGGTGTGGGACACCCCGTTTCCCATCTCTGCCGCTCCTAGTCTCTAGATGGCTTCCTCTGTATTTCCTTAGTTATAGCAGTTCTGTTCAGCTAGATTTCAGGTGGTTCTGAGTGATGGTTGTTCTCTAGTTTAGCTGTAATTTTGATGTAGTTGTGGGAGAAAGGAGCACAGTGTTTACCTATTTCGCCGTCATTGAAGTCCTTAGAAAGAGGTTTTTGAAATTAAATTGTAAAACTCTATAAAAGAGTTAAAAGAAGAGGTTGAGCAATATCCTAGATAGTAGATTTAAAAAATGGTAGAAAACAAAGGGGAAAATTAAGGAGATTAAGGGAGTCCAACTATTGAGTGAATATTAGAACGAAACAACAGAAATCAGGGATGAGGAAATGTTAGCAATGATT
Source organism: Myotis yumanensis (assembly GCF_028538775.1). Lineage (NCBI taxonomy): Eukaryota > Metazoa > Chordata > Mammalia > Chiroptera > Vespertilionidae > Myotis > Myotis yumanensis. The sequence continues at coordinate 165,128,024 of NW_027223752.1, read as the reverse complement.
CAAGAAAATATCTTAGAACTGAAGGACAGTTTTCAGTATCAAAAGAATGTGAATCTTGAAAGTAGTCACTCAGGGCTCCCAAGCCCCAAGTAGATGGCCACTGGACACATCATTGTGGCATTTCAGAATATCATAAGACTTCTCCACAGGGGAAGCCAGAAGACAGTGGAGCAGAACTGTCAAAATTCTGAGAGAGGATGTTTTTCCAACTTAGATTTTTAAAAAAATATATATTTTATTGATTTTTTACAGAGAGGAAGGGAGAGGGATAGAGCATTAGGAACACTGATGAGAGGGAGACATCGATCAGCTGCCTCCTGCACACCCCCTACTGGGGATGTGCCCACAACCAAGGTACATGCCCCCGACCAGAATCGAACCCGGGACCCTTCAGTCCGCAGGCCGACGCTCTATCTACGGAGCCAAACTGGTTAGGGCTAGAATTTGTTTTTAACCTACCTGAACTATTAGTTAAAATGTGAGAGTAGGTTAAAGACTTTTTTAACCATATAAGGTTTCACACGTTTTCCACCTAAACCTTCTCTTAGGGACCTATTGGGGAATGTGCTCCATCAAAAGGAGGGAGAAAACAAGATCTAGGCAGGCCTGGGACACAGGGAAGGGCAGCTCTTATAAAGAAAGAGGTGAAGCGAGGTCTCAGGATAGCATCTGCGAACCAGGCACAGAGGCAGTTAGTCTAGACTAGAGCAGAACAGAAGGCCCTGGTAGAAATGACTTCAAGATGACATTAATAAAATGCCTATATATCTCAGTTTATCTAGAGGAGAGTCAGGCAGTTGATGGAAAAATGGGATTTGAATAGGTGATAATTATGTAGAAAAGTAAAGATGTGGGGAAAATGAGACCATCATTAACGCTAGGGAAAAGTTGTGTGAGAAAAGGAAAAGTAATTACAGCATGCTGTATGGTTCTGCTGTGACATAACGGTGCAATCATATCCATTAGGGGGATAAGGATATAAGAGAGGGAGGGAGGGAGGAGAGAGAGAGAGAGAGAGAGAGAGAGAGAGGGGTAGGTGGTGGTGTGACTAGTAGGGCATTACCTCATAATGACACAAACTGAAAAATTAAAAAGTAAGGTATTAGTTAGAGATATGGAGATGAATGGCAAAACAATCAGCTAAAATAGATGAAATTGATTGCCTGGGGAGTAGGACATGGAGAAGGAGGACAAGGGCAGGAGATTGTGTGTTTTTTTCTTGGGGGGGGGGGGGGGTGGGGAGGAGGTATGTGGAGTCTCTACAAGCCTTAGAGAATATTTGGCTTTTAAAATTATAATCAGATATAACATAAAAATATCATCTGCTAGTCTCTTATCTCAGTAAAGCTAAAGGAAAAAGTTATCTGCTAGGAATGAGGAGCCTAATTCCTAGAGATTAGGTAATCCATTCTCCTCTTGATGTTTGAGAACACCAAGGCCCAGAAAAAATAATTTCTACAGGTGCTTAGGGCCACTGAGAGCATGGCTTCACCATGAAAAACAACAGGAAGCCCTCCAGGTAACTCATACTTTTATGGAGAGCACGCTGGCCTGACTTTAGGCAGAGGGTGTGTAGTAAAGTTTGACTTGGTAAAAGAATGGAATTGAGATAACTGGCATTCTATAAGAAAAACTAGAGTGTACAGCTATTTAATAAATACTATTTAATGCAAAACTATTTCTAGAAAGACCAACCTTTCTCCACACTTAAGTGATTTTGCAGAAATATTGTGCTTTTTAGTATACCTATAATAGATTTCTTTTGATAAAGAACAACTTTTATCTTTCTTAGCAACCCAGACAAAAACCTCTTTTTCATAAAGCAGTTGGTCTCAGAGTGCAGTCCTTGGATCAGCAGCACCCACATCACCTGGACACTTGTTAGAAATGAAAATGATTACCCCAGAGTAGGCATCACCCCAGATCTACTGAATCAGGAACTCGGGCTGGAGCCCAGCAGGCTGAGTTTTGACAAGGCCTGCAGGTAATCCTGCTGTACCTTAAAGCTGGGCAACTGCCAAAATGATAGGCATGCTTCCCCCTCAATTCTTTAGGGGTTAAGCTCAGTCTGGACTCCCCACAGAGAAGGGGATCTCTTTCATTTCCCTGTGGGCTTCACTCTCCAGGTTTAAGCACATTGGTCAGCATTAACGTGAACTGTGGCTTTTTTTTTTTAAACAAACCAAAGACAGCATTTGGCATTATTGGTAGTCTTCTGGATAAAAACTGAGTTGAACAGTAGCAATCTTAAGCATCATAATTACACGCTTATTAAAAAAGAGCACAGTCCTTCTAGGCTAGGGTGTATCTTTGGGGATTTGGGGTTGGGTGTGTATCAGGGACCCTATGTAGGATGGTGTAAAGTTTACACTGTAAACAAGATAGACGCCGATTTCTCTCTTATGTGTCCTAGTCTGGAGCTGACCACAGAACCAAACTCCCTTCTCTTTTGTTTCAAGATTCGGGGGGCTTATGTGATCCCCAGTGGCGGCTCTGGGGGTAAATGCAAAGGCATGTCCCTTCCACTAAAGGGTGACCTTGTAGTTGAACACAGTCATTTCGCAGACTTCCCACTGGACAGAATGTTCGCAGACTTCCCCCTGGACAGAATGTAGTGGTGCGGCCACATCCAACCACGAGGACAGCTGAGCAGTGTTTATTTTGGTTAACCAGTTGCTCCTCCCTATAGACAAAGGAGAAAGTGGATATTGGGGGTGGGAGGGGGACATTTAACAGTTTCTGATGCGTAGTAATTGCTGCCTGTATTCACTTTCAGATATATTCTGTTCAAGCCATGCAAAACCATTGGCATTCCTTTATAAACCTACCTTAAATGACCTCAAGTTTAATGATCGCCCAATGAAGAGGGATATGTGAACATTGGTCCTAGTTCCAATTTCACTCTCTTCTTACCATTAAAGTTTGGTGCATTGAAACATAGTCTTGTATGTGTAAGAATTTAAATGTATGATAGACAGGATGTAAACCCAATAGTACAAGACTGAATTATTAACGGTTGGGAATGGGGATCAGCTGAGAGTTGCACCTCACAAAATATTGGAGCATAAATCCCCTGTGTGTTTAAATGTAAAACTTGAAACCCTGGGGAGGTTAGACTTCTGGTATCCTAGGATGGGGGAGGACATTTTAGGAATATAAGTTTTAAAAGAAATAAGAAAATTGATAGTTTAGACTAAGTTAAAAAAAAAAAAGCAAAACAACTAACATTCCACATATGAAAAGGAACCACTGAAGGGCAAACTGGGGTAAATATCTTTCAATAGTTCTATGAGGTAAAATAGCAGAGCTCTTAAAAATTATACAAAATACCAATAGAATTAAAATGTGGTAAGGATGTGAACAGAGGTAGTATCACATGAAGATTGTGTATTACTGCACCGGGAATTAAACTCACCAGCTTTGGGTGTATAGGACAACGCTCCAACCAGCTAAGCCACACTGGCCAGGGCAGGATATGATTTTTTAAATATCATATTGAAAAGGGTGAAAATAAACATTATTTATGGCCCAGGAGGAGATTGGGTTCAGACACATTATGTCGTCCACTGCTGGTCACTCACTCGGTGAGGACAGCATGCTGGGTAGCATTTTAGCAATATGTATTATGAGGCTTAAACATGTTCCTGCATTTGGCCCCATATTCTAACTTCTGGGATTCTACACAAAAGAAACATCCCAGATGTAATAGAATTTATGGCTGAGGATTATCACTACAGTACTGTTTATGATGATGAAAAACACACACACCAACTTAATAGTCACCAGTAGCAGAATGGCAAATAAATTACCTTATTCATATTATAATAAAAATTACCCAACCATTTCAAGTCATGTTTTCAAAGAATTTTAATGATGTAGGGAAATGCTTTCTATATAATGTTAAATGAAAAAATAATTAAAATTCTAAATTCAACATGAACTCGAAAAAACCCACAGGGAAGCTATTAGGAGGAGTTACTATAGACATAAAAGTGATTTTCTCTGGGTGTTAGAATTTCTAGTGGTTTAAATTTGTTCCTTTATAATTTTATTCCTTAAGAATTCTTCAGAGAGTATATATACCTTTTATGGAGAGGGAACAAGTAAACACTGTTTAAAAAGTGAAAATGTGACCCGTCATTTGCCAAAATAAATTTTGTAGCCACCTGGGACAATGCCTTGTCACTTGTCCTTGTATCGAATAATGTGAGGTTTAACTCTGACACTCATTCAGGTGTTTTCTTTTTTTAATATTATCCCTGAGTTCTACTTAAAATGATTGATTTGGTGCATTTAAATTGATGTCTTATTTTACAGTCCCTGGTTACCTTTTTACAGTGTCTGGTTAGAGGCAAATGGAGAGAGCTGAATCATAAAAATTTTAGCAAACTTTTCCCCTTTAATAGTGTCAGATAAGCCATTGATACTTGACATTAATAAAATTCATGGAGGTTCCCCCCCCCCTTTAAAGAAAAATATAATGCCTGATTACATTTTTAAAATATTTTTTATTGCTTTCAGAGAGAGGAAGGAGAGATAGAAACATCAATGATGAGAGAGAATCATTAATCGGCTGCCTATTGCACACCCCTTACCATTGATTGAGCCTGTATCACGGGCATGTACACTGATCGGGAATTGAACTGTGATCTTCTGGTTCATGGGTCAATACTCAATCACTGAGCCACACCGGCTGGGCTGCATGATTACATTTTTGAGGTGGAATGATTTTCTTGACTTTACAGATGAATGAAAAAGGAAATTATCATATATGACATTCATAATCTAATTTTTCTGAGAGTTCCTCTTTGAAGTATTGATACAAGAAGGCAGCACACATTCAATAAAAACTTACTACTTAGGAAGTTTGTTATGAAAGATTTGTAGGGTATTATGGGGAAACTGTGAAATTTCTTGGTTTAAAAATTCCTATGTTCTTTTTAATTAGCTTGCTGTTATTAAATCTTTTAAGAGAGCCAAGAATTGATGGTTATTTAGGACGTGCTCCAAATTCAAATATAGTAAATTCTGGTTTTCCTATGCAGTAGTCTAGCTGTGCTGTTCAATAGGCAGCCACTGGCCACATAGGGCTTTTAAATTAAAATTAATTAAAATTAAAATTGAGATCCCATTCACACTGTCTACATTCCAAGGGCCCAAGTGTCACTAATGGTTATCAAATTAGACTGTGCAGGTATAGAAAATTCTTTTGGACCTTGGTCTAGAGACAATTCAAAATAGAAACTAAGCCCCCAATAACTTCTGATTCACTTCAGAATATCGAATGAGTGTTCTTTCTTATCCATTTCCTTCTTAACGAGGCTTTGTTTAGCCAGGAGTGGGCAAACTTTTTGACTTGAGGGCCACAATGGGTTCTTAAACTCCACCGGAGGACTGGAACAAAAGCATGGATGGAGTGTTTGTGTGAACTAATATAAATTCAAAGTAAACATCATTACATAAAAGGGTACGGTCTTTTTTTTTTTTTTTTTTTTTTAGTTTTATTCATTTCAAATGGGCCTGCGGGCTGTAGTTTGCCCACGGCTGAGCCTATGCTAAATTAGTTTTCTTCTCTGAATGCTCAAATGATAGGAGGCCAGTGCTTATTGTATTTGGTTCAGATAAACAGATAATCTGAATGCAGAAAATATGCAATTAATACTAAAAGCCTGGTAGATTCATAGAATTTTAGATTTGAAAAGGCCATTGATTGCATCTAATTAAGCCTTCTTATTTAACTGATGAGAAGTTTGAGGAACAGAGAGGTTAAGTAATTTGCTTAAGTCACACAGCTAGTGGCCCTGTTACTCCTTATTCTCCAAGTACACTGTTCTTGTCACTGAGCCAAGACCACTTTTTGAAAGGCGGTTTAGACCTATAATTCTGTGGTTCAACAACTTTAGAGACAAGAGGAGTCAATTATAGTAGAATTAACTTTACACAAGGTCACAAAGTGTATTGTACAAAACAGGAAATGACCCTTTAAAAATCCAGCCCTCCCAGCCTTTTCATGTCTTTGGGAAAAGTGCTGCTTTCAAGAATAGATATTTTTACCTTCAGTCTTGAAATTACTTGAAATTACATATATTTTAAGAATCAAAAGGAAATTTGCTTCCTTTTAAAAATAGCCCTTTTTTTGGGATTAGGGTACTGTAGTTAGGAAAAGGATTTGCTTTTTAAAATCCTGTTTTTATTTTGCAATGCTTATAGATCAGTTTTCACTAATAAGATTTGTCCCCCTCCCCCTGCAATTCCATCAAAAGTAAATTTCTGTGAAGTAGTTTGTCATTCTTATATTTAATATATTTTCATCCAGAATTGTTTATTTCCATAGGCACTGCATAGCTTCTATTAGCTGCTGAGTGCTAACTGTGGCAAGTGAAGTAGTTTATTCTGGGAACCTGACTGCATGCTACAAAAAGATGGCATTTTGTTAATATTGGGAGATTCTTGGGTTGTTTCTACCATGTCCTGTGGATTTTACCTTTCAAAAACATAATGACCTTATTTCCTCCTTTTCTCTTTTACTGTCTTAGTCTAGACCTTCATCTGCATGTTGTTTTTAGTCTCTGTTTCCATTTGGTCTTGCCCCTGTCTGTCACCTGTCTGGCATGCAGCTGCCAGAGTGGTATTTCTAGAACAAATCTGATCATTTCACTTCTGGAATGAAATCCCACGGTGTCTAGTCCTGTGTGCAGAGTAAAACGCGGGGTCGGGCCCTTGTTTTGGCAAACTGTACACTCTCATCTAGGTTCCTCCTACCTCCCTACCCTCCCTCAAGTCTTTGTTCAAATATCACTCTTTCAGGTCTTACCTGGCCACCATCTAAATGATCATAACCCCATGTCACCTGTACCTTCTCTCCATGTTTAGTTTTCCCTCCAGCACTTATCACCTTCTAACATACTGTATACTTTACCAATTTTCTGATGTATTGGAGCTTTCTCCAATAGGATGTACTCTCCATCAGGGCAGTCTATGGTATTTTGTTTGTGTCGAGTGTTCCACTTCCTACTCTTTCTCTTCTCCCCTCCAGGTTCTTGGTGATTCCTGCATAACCCCGTGGACAGCGGTGGAAGGCAGGGTTTTCCTGAGCATGCCGCCCTCTATCTCCTTCTTTGTCCAGGCCATCTTGTTAGCCCCTGGGGTCAGCGGATGTGGTATCCCTGCCTAGTGATGGGAGTGATCTGGAAACTCACCATCACAGTTGGTGTCATTGGGTGGGGTGTGGGTGTTACTGACATCTCAGTGCTCCCTGTGAGCATTCTCTCAGTGGATGCTTGTGGGTTGTTGGGTATTTGGTTGGATGGCCACTTGCTCATCATCAAGTGGTTTCTCTGCAGAGCGCATCGGCCATGCTCCTCAGGTACCAGGGGCCATAGTGATAAACTGGCGAGATCCCAGCATGGGACAGGACACTCTCCAGTCGCCTGGCAGCCTCTCCTGCCACTGTGTGCAGCCCCTTGGGGAGAAAATCCCCCAAAGCAGAGCTGTCTATGAATTTGTGTTTGTATCGTAATAGGAATGGTGAAGAAATGCTCTTAGGAGAATGCAGTTCTGTCCATTATCCTGTGGTTTGTTTTAGCAAACTGATGTCCATGGGGTAAAATTAACCAGCCACAATATTCTAACGCTGGGTTTGCCACTGTCCTCCATTGTAAATAGTTTTAGAACCCATCTGTTCATTTAGGGGGTTTCAGAAACGAAACTAGTGAATCGAATGATTCACTAGTGACATGAGCTAACTTTGAATTATTAAAAAAAACAAACCCAGTTTCTATTTAGGCTTACATCATTCTTTTAATTTTGCCAAAACCTCAAAATATTTTTCAGGGAAGTAATCCAAAGAGCACCAAAATGTGCAGTGTGTGTGAGTGTGTGTGTATTTTAAAAAGGGCATGGTCGATTTTTGCAGAAAATGCAACATGGTGTATTTACTTTTACCTTTCAAAAAAATTTTAAATAAATATATATATGTGTGGCCCAGTGCACGGATTCATGCACATGGAAAGGAAATTAATTAGAAGAAAGATTTGTGTGGTAATTACATTACTGCAAAAAATTACATGTCAAAATAGTATATATAATATAGTATTATAAAATTAAAATACAAAATATTTTAATATCGCTATTCTCCATTTCTTTATAATAGAAGTGTCAGAGATGAAAGAAAATTAGTAAAATGTATATGAAAATAATATATAAATTGATTTATAAATAAACAATAACAACATGATATAAAAACAACAAAGACATGATATAAAAATAACAAAAACATGACATAAAAACAACATTGATAAAAACAATGATTGATAAATTAATAAATAAACAACAACAACATGATATGACAACGACAAAGTGCCAATAGTTGGACTCCAGATACATTCTGGCATTGTGTGCGATTGGTGCCAGCGAGAGTTTTATATGTAGCGCACATGCACTAGTCAATGTTTATTTTTAAATTGCCAATGCGTATCATATGTACCGGCCAGTCGGTCAGTTGGACGATCAGACGGACGTATGGTCGATCACTTGGCCTTTTACAGATATAGATATATTTTTATTGTTGACGGTATTGCAGCTGTCTCCCATTCCTCCCCACCCCCATCTATCCAGCCCCTCCCCCTTACCCCCAGGCCTTCACTACACTATTGTCTGTGTCCATGGGCTATGCTTATAAGTATATAAGTTCTTTGGTTTTTATCTTCTCATCCCCTGCCCCCACCCAAAATATGTTAGTCTGTTTCATGCCTCCATGCCTCAGGACTTGTTGGTCAGTTTATTTTGTTCATTAGGTTCCACAGATAAGTAAGGTCATGTGATACATATCTTTCTCTGACTGGCTTATTTCACTTAGCATAATAATCTCCAGGTCCTTCCATGCTGTCTCAAAGGGTAAGAGATCCATCTTTTTTATGGCTGCATAATATTCCACTGTGTGAATGTATTCACACAATATATTCCACAGCTTTTTTATCCATTCATCTACTGATGGGCACTTGAGCTGTTTCCAAATCTTAGCTATTGTAAATAATACTGCTATGAATATAGGAGTGCATATATTCTTTGTGATTGGTGTTCCAAGGTTGTTAGGGTATATTTCCAGAAGTGGGATCGCTGGATCAAATGGCAGTTTCATTTTTCATTTTTTGGGGAAACTCCATGCTGTTTTCCATAATGGCTGCACCAGTCTGCATTCCCATCAGCAGTGTACAAGGGTTCCCTTTTCTCCACATCTTTGCCAGCACTTGTTTGTTGACTTATTGATCATAGTCAGTTGGACAAGTGTGAGGTGATATCTCATTGTAATTTTAATTTGCATTTCTCTGATGATTAGTGACGTTGAGCATTTTTTCATATGTCTATTGGCCATTTGTATGTCCTCTTTGGAGAAGTGTTTATGTCCTCAGCCCTTTTTTTTTTTATTGGATTGTATGTCTTCCTTTTGTTGAGTTATATAAGTTCTTTATATATTTTGGAAATTAGTTGCTTATCAGGTATATTGGGCATGGTATTCTTAAAAGATACTTTACCAGTATGTGTGTGACAAAATATCCTGTTTACATAGCTATCGATGTACTAGTCTTTTCCTTCATCTATTTTTGTCCCTTTGCCGATTTGAACTTTTGTCTACATGTGAAATAAAAGTGAACACTGAGTAAATGAAAGATTAAAAACCCCGCATCTGGCTTTGTCTAACCACCAGAACCGTGAATGGCTGACCCTTAGTAATGACTGCACCTGGGTGTTTTATGGGATGTGACATAAGTGAGTTAGATTATAGGATTCTGTGCGTACCGACCATAATTTCACGTATTTTACTACCAGTCTTGTCAGAACTCCCAGGCAAGTGTGGAATAGTCATACTGTTATAGGAAAATTCCAATTGGTCACAAAGCTCACATGTACAAGCGTTGACACTTTAACTGGCTTTGCTAACCATTGCCTGGGAGACACCAGATCTCTTATATGCGTGCGTGTGTGTGTGTGTGTGTGTGTGTGTGTATGCGGAGGCTGAGATGGGCTTGGCACTTCTCAGCATTGAGTGAGGGAGGAGGAAACAGTTGGGTGGAGAAGTGTCTTGCCAACATTTCCAAGGTTGACTGGGGGTTGAAACTTAGATTCTGTTTGTTGATGAAAAATGTGCCCATTTTAGTGGTGAGGTGATAAGAACTTGTAGAAAATTGATGGTTTTGCTCAGCAGTGACCTTTGTTGTTGACCTTGTGCAGACGTGTACCCATTAGTCTTGACTCTTGGTACCTTGTATCATTACTACATTGCATCCTGCACGTTATAATGAAATAGCAGCTCTGACAGGATGCTGTTAGTTTTGGAGAGTTTAAAAATACGTGAATCTGACTCTTTTTTTCTTTGTCAGTTGCCCTTAGGTAATTCTTTCTGCAGGATGAATTAAGAGAAGATCCTTCCTTGGCAATGGAGAGCAGTTTGCCAGCTACCAATATGCCAGACCCCTCATCTTCTCCCTTGGAGAAACATCCCAGCTCAGCCAATGGTAATGGAGATTTTGATTCAGGTAAGATTCTGTTTTCTAAAGCCATTTGGCCTTTGGATGTATTAACAAGTATCTTTCTGAAAATGCTCAGGAAACAGTGGGGCAGGGTTTCTAGATCTCACATGCGGCCTGTTCCTAGGCTTTGCTATCATATTTATAAGCATATAGCAGCTTGAAAGTCAGGCAAAATTTGCTTCAAAATTAATATTAGCTATATACTAGACAGACAGGCTAGGGTGATAGTGAGGTGCCAAATCACTTCAAAATTTCAATGGCTTAGCAAATAAATGTTCACTATTACTCACACTCTGTGGTTCAGACAGTCGGTGGTGCTCCGTTGCATGGAGTCTCTCTGCACACTGCCTGGCAGTGCCATCTCCTCTGCTGCTTCGGGCTTGGTCCTAACGGGAAGCAGAGCTGCAGGGTCTTGAGCCAGTGATTAAATGCTCTAGCTCAGAAGAGACAGGTTTGCTCAGAACCTCTTTTTTAATTTTTATTTTTAATCACATTTCACATTCAATATTATTTTGTAGTAGTTTCAGGTGTACAGCATATCTGTTCGACATTCACATGCTTTACAAAGTGTTCCCCCCAATGCTTTTACCCACCTGGCACCATACATACTTAAGTATTATGGACTGAATTTCCAATGCTATAGTTTATATCCCCGTGACTATTTCATAACTACCACTTTGTAGTTCTTAATCCCTTCACCTTTACACCCACCCTCCCTTTCCCCCATGTTCAGAACTTCTTGACAGAACCAGTCTAGGGAGGTGTGGAAATCGAATTCTCCGGCATGTGCCCAGAAAGAGAGGACAGCAGGATGTGCCCAAACACTAGATGCTGCTTCCCAAGACCCTCTCAAAACCTCCAGCACAGCTTTCAGAATAGTGCATAATGTGAAAGAAATTTAGGTGATGTGAATTTGTAGTAAAGAAATCACAAAACAAACAAAATGAAACCAGCCTTTGGTTGAATTTTGGTATTTACCCAATAACTTTGTAAATGCATCTTTTTCTAAATACTGGCATAATAAAGAGTTTATTAATTTTTTTTTAAAAAAGGACTTTAATCCTATATAATAAAGAGGTAATATGCAAATTAACCCTCAGGCCCTCACAAGATGGCTGCCTACGACCAGGCTGGCAGGGGGACGACCAAACGACTGAACAGCAGGCTGTGTGGGGTGACCAGGTGGGGGGGGGGGCGGGGGGCGTGAGGGGTGACCAGGCCGGCAGAGGGGGGCAGTTGGGGGTGACTAGGCTAGCAGGAGGGGCAGTAAGAGGTGACCAGGCTGGTAGGGAGGGGCAGTTGGGGGTGACTAGGCTGGCAGGAGGGGCAGTAAGAGGTGACCAGGCTGGTAGGGGGGGGCAGTTAGGGGCAACCAGGCCAGCAGAGGGGGTTAGTAAGGGGTGACCAGGCTGGCGGGGGGTGGGCAGTTAGGAATGACCAGGCCAACAGGGAGGGGGCTCTTGGGGGATGACCTGGCCGGCAGCAGGGGGCAGTTAGGGGTGACCAGGTCAGCGGGGGGGGCAGTTAGGGACGATCATGCCAGCATGCAGAGGCAGTGAGGGGCAATCAGGCTGGCAGAGAGGGGCAGTTAGGGGCGACCACGCAGGCAGGTGAGCAATTAGGAGCCAGCAGTCCAGGCTTGTGAGAGGGATGTCCGACTGCTGGTTTAGGCCTGATTCCAGGGATCGGGACTAAACCGGCAGTCGGACATCCCCCAAGGGGTCCCGGATTAGAGAGGGTGCAGGCTGGGCTGAGGCCTCCCCACCCCGTGCACAAATTTCATGCACTGAGCCTCTAGTATTACATAACAGCAAATTAGATAAGGACAACTTAGCTCTCAGAATCATAGACAATGCTATGGTGAATTCATGGGCAAAAATGTTGATCATTAATTCAGTGGGAGATTTGACCATTGCCCCAAGAAGGTATGAAATTTGTTTTCACATTTTGGTGAGACCAGTCAATGATGTAATTACAGACTGTGTGATGTTAATGGGAAGCAGAGCAGCAGGGTCTTGAATAAGTGATTAAATGCTCTAGTTCAGAAGAGACAGGTCCCATTGAATTTACTAGATTATGTTTCTCAAATTATATCTTTATCTGGAGAAAATCTGGAAACCCCTAAAATAATTGCCTGAAAGATGTTAGTATCTGTTTCAAAATTAGCTCATTCTTCACCTTTCAGTTTCTTTCTACATAAAGCAGGAGCGGGAAAAAGCCTAAAAGCAGAGTCAAATCTTTTTCCCCCAGTGGAAACATGGAAATTCTTTTTCTGAGAGACCATAGTCCCATAGACTGAATGTTCACCCTAGTTATTCTACTTTTATTTAAGTACAAACATGCCTTTCAAAAAGTCTTTGTTATGCTTGCTGAGTGAGGTTATTTTTCCACTTTAGAGTCCCTGATTTTCACCATATTTTTGTTGCACACACATCTGACACCTATGACTGCATCATTTTTACTGGTATGTTTTCAAAACTGTCTAAACGGCAACTGTGTGTTGACTTTTCATTTTTAGGCACCTGCAGTAGATTCTGAAACTTATTAAAAATACGGTGTCAGGAAAATTATTCGTACTGAATTTTCTTGTGGGTGATCCCATTAATGGGGAGGTGTGAGCACCAGAATCCTGTCATTGGCTGGGCTATGCCACACCAAACGCCCACTTCTTGCTTAGTTCCTTGCTCTTGTGTGGTGGGGGGCCTGAATCATCTACGAGGTTAAGATCTTCACTAGAACTCATAGTCCTAAATAGCTCTGAATGATCTTCACATTTTCCAGATATTGGCTCTGACTCCCTTCTTCCCCTCCTAATATGGCTAATCTGTCCTTTCTTCTGTCCATTTATACTTGTGTGGTGAGGAGACTTTTAGATGGTGCCCAAAACACAGACTTTCCTAAAGAGGAAACCATTGTTGTTTTTTTAAGAAGAAACCAATTTAAAGCAGGATCTAAACCTTTGTAGAGAGCAGAGGCTAACTTTTAGAAACTTGGATCTAGTTTTGAACATTTAGACTCTTAAGAACATACCCAAGTAGGAGCCGTCAAATAATTTATTTTCCCAAGTAGTTCCCGTTTCACCTGTTACTACATAAAAATATCTTGCTGTCTGCCATCAGTTGTGTGGATGTTTGGTTCTGGGACCAATTGTGATGCACTTAGGGCTGGATGGTGTCTTGGTCTTTTTCCTGGAAGTGTTTCGGATGAGATTTCCATGACAGATGAGCAAAAGGTAAACTGAGCTCTCTTCACCTGCCTGTCAATTGACTCTCAAATGAGGTAAAACAGGTACGTGACCCTGAGCTCATGGCAGCACTCTCTTAAGTGCTTTATGCATGTTGCATTGTTTAAGTCTTCCACAACCCAGTGAAATAGCAGATGAAATTAGACAACTAGGCAGAATCACTTGGCTGTTGTGTTCAAGCCTGAGATTTCATCCTGAGGGCTTGGAACCTTGTGCTCTGAAACACTGAGCTGTGCCTGCCCTTCAGCCTGGACACATAAGTGTGCGCGCGCAGACACACACACACACACACACTTTATGGGACACAGCAACAACTCAGATTCTTTCTTTAAAAAACACACACATGTTTTTATTGATCTTAGAGAAAGAGGAAGGATGTGAGGGAGGGAGAGAGAGAAGGAAACATCAATGGGAGAGAGAAACGTCCATCAGTTGCCTCCTGCACCACCCTGACCAGGGATCGAACCCACAACCTAGGCATGTGCCCTGACCAGGAATCAAACCAGCAACCTTTTGGTGCATGGGACAACACTCAATCAACTGAGCCAGATCTTCCACGGCTCAGATTCTTTCTTGTCCTCTCCACCAGTTGTCTCCCATCCCCTCTCCCCACGTGTTATATGACACCCAACTGCACCTCCCTGAAAACTGACCACATGTAAGTCCTTACAGCTCTTCTTGGACCAAATTACGGGGCCAAAGGATGGGAGTCCAACCTGGTTGCTTCCCATGTTTTGATCCTGTGTCTTCGGTTCCTCTGTCCCCACGCCCAGCTGCTGTGATCCTTGCACTGATGCTCCGTTCCTCTGAAATGAAAACCATCAGCTTAACGCAGGACTCTGAGTTTCATTGGCAGTTTTCTCATGTATAGTTTTGCCTCTTTTCCTAAGGAAAGCTCAGATAGTTGGGGTCAATAACTGACACTTGAGTCCCAGGGATGAAATAGCTTAATGTAAAATGACTCCCCCTTCTGGGACACCACTGGGATAAGCGGGGAATAAAGACAGAATGGACAGAAACACACAGAAGGATGAGGACTAGAACAGGATTTCTGGAACTCTAGGCTTCTCCAATAGCTGTGATAAAAACAAACAAAACACTCGCTGACATAGTGATAAATAGCTTCCCAGGCATAATTTTTCCAGGATGGCTAAATGTAGTTTCCTGATAAGTCTACAGATAAAGTGGTGGCGTGCATTTACATTGGGCAAGTCTGAGTCAAAAGCATTACTCTGGAAATGTGGGCTTGATTTTTTGGGGGGGAGGGTGTTAGGTTATATCAACTGGAGTCCCACAGGCTCTTGCATTCAGGGAGGAAATGAACCAACATTCTTAAGAGAGAAATTCAGATCTCTGACTCTCCATGCTGGAGAGGAACTAGTTTCATGTGACTCTGTTGTATTCCCTTTAAAAAAATAACAACTCTCTTTTAAATAGTTGTTGCCTCCCCAAAGAGGGGAGATTGGGTCAGTTTTACATGTTTTCTTTTTTCTGGAAAGTCTCTCTGGAAGTCTGGGTAGCTGAGATAGCACGAGGACCTCTGTGTTCGGGTGACAGTCCCCTCCTCCCTGGTTTAGTCCTGTAGCCGAGAACTCCGATCTAGGATTGCGTTGGCCAGTCCCATCTGACTTTCATTCGAATGCAGTGTCTGCTTAATATATTCACAACGCACCTCTTTTCTAGATGTTCTGATGGTCTGAACGGACTATCAGCAGTTAAAATAACAAAGATGTAATGTCTTTCTTTCTCTTTCCACATTAAAAAAAAATACCTAGCACACAAGAAGGTGCTCTGTAAGATTCTGTTCATTTCAAACATGCCAATTCTCCATTTTGTGTTGTTTTTTTTACGAGGTAGTGGTTATGGGCTTTCATATCCACCTTTGCAAAGTTAGCCTTATTTCGTATTGTAAAATTGTACAACCCAAGGTTTGATTACTTAAAGGTGTGTGAGCCGTTCGCTCATTCCATTTTTCACTGTAAAGCAGCTTGCAGTCCGACTTTTAGTAAGGTATTCTTTTTCTGTTTATTATGAAATATTCTGGTCACATAAATAGCTTTCTGTTTTCTAAAGCCGGAGTGCCACTAATGAACGAGGCTGTTTTCTTTTACATTGTGACATTTTCTTAGTAGCTTTTCATAGTCTGTTTTCATTACATCATGGGGCAATGCCTCCAACTAGATCATTTGCCACCGAGGGAGATTGTCAGTTTCCTTGATAAAATGTTTATGGGTTTAAGAGGTTCATGAATCAGCGGTAAATATTTGCTCTGGCTTTATGAGACCTCCACTCATAAACATCGTGTATGTTTATCTATTGCTCATTGAAATGTCTTTAGAGAATCAGCCTCTTAGGCACATGCCGGGGAGGAAGTGTTACTAAATGACAGATTTGAAAAGGCTGTATTGTGAGGAGCCCTGCATTTTGTATCAGATTTTATTGTTAAAACAACACACTTAAAGTTACCAGTGCTGGGCATAAAGGTTTTTAAAAATATTTTTAATTCCATTCTAGGTCTGACGTTTGGGGTGCTTATTAAAGTTCTTTTTGCATGCATAATTTTATACTTTATTTACTGTACTTTAAAAATCACCTGATGCTGGCCTGTTTATGCCCAGAGTTTTGGGATGTAGGAGCAATAAGGATATGAGTTATACATTAAGCAATTATGACTTGTCTACACATTTAGGGGCACAAGTAAACGGGACTGAAGTAAAACTCAGTTGCACTTGTTGGAAAAACACATTGAGGACTGAACTGAGATTACTGCCTTTATCAATCAGGAGAAATAGCAGTAACAGGATAGATGAAGTCATTGGCATGTGCCAGTCTAGGCAGTGGATTGCAGGGGTGACTGGAGGCTGGAAACCCGGCTGATGGCTGCAGCTCAGGATCTAGCACAGGATAGCGGGCTGGGAAAGTCTACAGCAGTGATGGCGAACCTTTTGAGCTCGGCGTGTCAGCATTTTGAAAAACCCTAACTTAACTCTGGTGCCGTGTCACATATAGAAATTTTTTAATATTTGCAACCATAGTAAAACAAAGATTTATATTTTTGATATTTATTTTATATATTTAAATGGCATTTAACAAAGAAAAATCAACCAAAAAAATGACTTCGTGTGTCACCTCTGACACGCATGTCATAGGTTCGCCATCACTGGTCTAGAGGCGGAATGGTTATGTCACTCCTTAAACCCTCTTTTCCAAACCACCTCCTAGATGCTTTCCTCAAACAGGGTAAAAAGTATTTTTTTTTAGACAGCAGAGAGTGACACTTTTCTTCAGCCCTGTTATTAATGACGCACACTTGGGAGTCACGATGGTACCTCTTCCTCTCTTGGTTAACTTGAATGAATGAATGAATATCTGGGTGAACACACAAGCATCTGCAGTCAAACCTTGGTTCTCGAACATCTCCCATCTGGAACAATTCGGTGCTCGACCAAGTTGTTCACAGAAAAAATGTCTCAAACTTTCAACCTGACAATCCTTTCATGCTAATACATCAATATGAAAAAAAGCATCTCTTAGGCAACAGAGGAGAGAATGCTCCTGCCCAAGACCGAGTTTTATGCCCATGGCTGCGCCCTGGTTCTCTCCTTCTTTACAAGCAGGTCTCGGGCTGTGCCCATATGGTTCGCCGCCCCGAAGGTGGCTGCTGCCTCTAGCCCTGTGTCCTTCTGTTGTCTGATTTGGCTCTGGAGTGTTCAAAGGCTCATCAGTGCAGAAAGACAGAGAGAAGTCAGCCTTAGAGTCTCCATGTGGAGAAGCGGGGGGTGGTGGTGAATGGAGGTGTCTGATTTGTGATATGGACAGAAGAATGACACAGGAAGGTGCCTCGTAAGAGTTCCATCCTCGAAATCTGATAGCCTGCCTTGGACTCATGCCTCCTTGGATGGACAGCTGTGTGATAGTGGTGGCTCCAGCTTTTTTGGGCCGCCGTCAGGGCCTCCACCATCCCTTCTGTGCAATGAGGCTGTAGTATCCATCTGTCAGGATTCTTGAGATGTAAAGCAATCAGCAGAGAGCTGTTGTCCCAATATGGCATGGCTCTTATGTGAAGCTGGACAGAGTGCAAAGAATAAAGTAAGACAAGTTAGCTATCATCAGGTACAGCACCAGACCACCTGGACAGATGCATCGTGCTGCTGTGATGCTCTGGCTAGTGGGTCAAAAAGCAATCCTGATAATCAATGTCCAATGCTGCCTGGGACAAAATAATTTCGGGCAGAGCTGTTGGGTGACACCCAGATGTGTTTTCTGAATGTGACTGCTTTCCCTTTGGGTTTGCCTTACTGTGTCGAAGTAGCCGGAAACCACCTGGTGTCCTTGTTAGCTGGTGGCTGCAGGACCCTCTGACTTTTTCAGGGAACGCACTTCTGATAAAAAGACAGCAAGTCCCTGGGTGAAACAGACTTTTGGGAGAGATACAAGAAGAGGGTTTTCTTTTCAGATGGCTTTTTATTTTCTTGGACATTTGATTATAAACCACTTGATGGGAGTGAAATTTGAGAAGATAGTTTTAAGGAACTTTGATTCAGTAGACAAAATTGAAGGTAACTGCCTTTCAACTTAGCATGTTCTGACTTTAAAAAAAATTATCCCCTTCTATCATTTCCTGAGATTATGCACTTATCACAAGAAAATTACTTTTCTTCCAACTTTTAATTTAAAAGTCTTTAGTAGGAACAAGTAGTGATAGATAGCCTCAAGAACAAGGCTTCCTTTCTTAGACTCTCCCTTCGCCGCATCCCCCTGGCCCACCTGCCAGTATTTGTTCTTGGTCCAGTGAGGTAGCCTCCTGCTAGTAGAAGATACATGGTTGAACATTATCGCAAGAAGAGAGAATCTAAACGTTTGAAGCTCTTACTTAGCTGCATGTATGGACAGCCCTGACTGCTGTATGTTCTTTCCTTAAGATTGTCTTACAAATCGGTTAAAGTAATGGTGACAGCTGATTAGTTCTTTCCATTTGAAATTGTGACATGACATTTATGTTATCTGTATTTCACTTTAAAAATTTTTGAATGAGTTGTGAGAGAAAGAGAGAAACATCCATTTGTCATTCCACTTATTTATGCATTCATTGGTTGGTTTCTTGCATGAGCCCTGACTGGGGTTTGAGCCTGCAATCTTGGCGTATTAGGATACCCTAACCCAATGGTCGGCAAACTGCGGCTCGCGAGCCACATGCGGCTCTTTGGCCCCGTGAGTGTGACTCTTCCACAAAATACCACGTGTGGGCGCGCATGTACAGTGCGATTGAAACTTCGTGGCCCATGCGCAGAAGTCAGTTTGCTGACCACTGCCCTAACCAACTGAGATACCCGTCCAGGGCCTATATGTACTTTAAAATGAATGATCTGGTATTTTTCAGCTATACAGATTATATCTTACATATAGAGTCTTGAATGTTTGGAGAATTACTTGATTTCCTTCAGAGCCCAAATAGGGATCGCTTTAAGAGTCATGTGCATTTGATTGTATTTCTCCTTGATCCTTGTTATTGGGAAATCCATGTCCTATTGGTTCTACTGGCGTACCTTGCCCTGAAAGCCCTGTCACAGCAGCTGGCAGGACAGCGGACCCTGAACTGGGTCTCACAGTTGGTCTGTTTCTGTCCCTAACTTATCCAGTGGCCTCACACACTTTAACAATCTTTCTGGGCTCAGTTGTTTTCCCCTTGAAATGACATCAATGCTTTCTAAAGTCCCGTATGGCACTAACAGTCGATGCTATTATTCCATAATCCCCAGCTGTAGTGTGTAGCGGGAGACAAGGGTGCCAGTGCTGTAAGTACGTCATAGTGCTTACTCAGCACCCCATGGTTTTCTTCACCTTGCCCTCCAATCTCCCCAAAGAATGGAGTATCCACAGTGGCCAGGATGATACACTAATATGAAGCAAGTATGCCGTGAAACAAATCTCATTTCATTTGCCTAAGAGCACTTAATGTTATCTTTGATTTTGTCAGGGTATCCAAGCAGAATTTCTTCCGGGTGTCCTTAGTTTATAAAGTCAGCAAACTGAAGCTTTGAAAATCATTTGATAATATGTTCCAAAGCCACTGAATTAGGGATTTTCTAGTCTTCACTGGGGGCCAGTACCTTTCCATCCTTCACTCTACTATTGATATTTTTGTGTTTTTTTGTTTGTTTGGTTTTCGTCTTTCAATAGAAGAAGGTTCAAGCTTGGAGGAAATTGGCTTTAACTGGGGCGAGTACTTGGAAGAAACGGGTGCCAGTGCAGCTCCTCACACATCATTCAAACACGTACGTATCCTCCCTCTCTTTCTGGTCTGCATTTGGAGGGTGGGAGGGGAACCTGCAGGAAGATGCCAAACCGATTGCAAGAAAGAGAATGAGAAAAGAAGGGAAATCCAGTCAAGATTTCTTAGAAATACAGAAGAAATGGGGAAGTTTGTTTGCTTAGCTGCAGGTAGGGTTGGCCTGGCTCTTGTGGCTTATCTCATCTAACACAGGGCTGGGCTCAGGGTGGGTGAGAAAGGATGTGTGATCTTAACCTTGTCTGTACCTCAAAATGTCAAATTTGACAGACGTGGCCTTTGCACAGGGCCTGAGACGGGCAAGATTGGTTAGAATAAATAAAAGCCAGCAAACTAGGTAAGTATAATATCTTCTTAGGAGGTGTAATGGCTGTGATGGTTTATTTTGGAGTGATGGTTTTTTATGTTTAATTTAAAAATCTTTTTAATTAAGCCAGTCAGAGAAAGATAATATCACATGGTCACACTCATTTGTGGAATATAATGAACAACATAAGCTGATGAACAAAAATCAAACCAGAGTCATAGAAGCATCGAACAGACTGTCTAATCTATGAGGGAAGGTGGGGGGGGGGGGGGGCAGGGCGGGGTGGGGGGGATTGGTGAGAGAGTAAGAGATAAACTAAAGGACTTGTATGCATACATATGAGCATAACCAATGGACACAGACAGGGGCTGGGGGGGTCGTCTAGGGAGAGGTCAATGGGGGAAAAAGGAGACTTATGTAATACTTTAAACAATAAGGAATTTAAATTAAAAAAAATCTTTTATTGATTTTAGAGAGCAAGGGAGAGGGATAGAGGGAGAGAAATATCAATCGGCTGCCTCCTGCATGCCCCCTACTGGGGCTCAAGCCCACAGCCCAGGCATGTGCCCTGACCCGGGGCTGAACTGGTGACCTAAGACCTAACTGGAGACCTTTTGGTGCATGGGATGATGCTCAACCAACTGAACCACACTGGCCAGGGCCGCATTGATGTTTTTATTTTGAAAGGACGCATAAAAGTTTTATAGTCTTCTGTGGGCAGATTAGTCAAATGAGAGAAAATATCATAAATATTCAGAAAACATTTAAATCAAGCCCCCCAAAAATCATTCTTAACAATGATTTCTTTGAACAATGCAAATAGCTTGCTCAGCAGAGTAAAAGTCCCAGGAAATAAAAAATTGAGCTTTTATCAGGTTTTTGCTTCTACAGAAGATTTTAGCAATATATTGTGAGCAAGGAAAATACTCAATTTCCAGGACCTACATTTTTTTTGGCATTGTTGTTGTTTTACTGGAAAAGAAAATTTAATTCTGAGAAACATCTTTTTCACTGGCCTACCCAGAGCAAAGATTCAGCCTGAGTGTCATTAGCAAATTGGGGCATTTTCTCAACCTGCTCTTGCCTTTGGCTCTCATGCTGAGTTAGGAAGCCAGAACTTTGATTCATTATTTTAACGCAACATTTTATCCTTTTTGGAGGTGAAGTGTTCTTTTGAAAAGGAATTTAAGACCTTATTAAATTCGCATGACCTTATAAAAGTAGATTACATTCCTAATTCTCTTTTATACTGACACTCGTAATGTTATAATTACTAGTTTATTATAAATGTAGTTGTGGTTATTCAGTGAAACCAGGAGGTAAATATCTACACTAATAAAAGAGAAAAATGGTAATTGGCGTACGACCGCTACCCTTCCCATTGGCTAATCAGCGTATCCTTATGCAAATTAACTATCAGCCAAGATGGCGGCCGGCAGCCAGGCAGCTGGAAGCGAACATGAGGCTTGCTTGCTCCAGTGACTGCAGACTCCAACGTTTCCCGCCTGACTTGCCGGGCTCTGAGCTGGCAGTTTGAAACATTCTAACAAATATAGCCGGCTGGGATCTCAGAGCTGAAGTTATACATTGTTTCGATTATAGAATGGCAAACAAACCAGCAGCGGAAGCCTCAGAGCTAGAGCCAGAGCTAAAGCTGGCCCAGAAAAAAAAAAAAAAGGAGTGGTTGGGAGCTTCAGTCAAAACCCCTAGCCTGAAAGCAGTCCTCAGCCCCTCACCCAGACTGGCCAGGCACCCCAGTGGGGGCACCCCAGTGGGGACCCCCACCCTGATCCAGGACACCCTTCAGGGCAAACCAGCCGGCCCCCAGGCCTCTATCCTATATAGTAAAAGGGTAATATGCCTCCCAGCACAGGGATCAGCGGAGCCACGAGGCCTCCTGGCACCAGATCAGCATGACAGGGGGCAGCGCCCAAACCCCCTGATCGCCCTGCGGCTCTGTGTGTGACAGGGTGTGGCGTCCCAACCCCCTGATCGGCCCTGCTCTGTGTGTGACAGGGGGTGGTGCCCCAACCCCCTCCCCCCCCACGGGCCCTGCTCTGTGTGTGACGGGGTAGAGCCATAACCTCCCCATCGGCCCTGCCCTGAGTGTGACAGTGGCAGCGCCCCAACCCCCTGATTGGCCCTGCTCTGTGGGTGACAGGGGGCGTTGCCCTAACTCCCCTATCAGCCCTACTCTGTGCGTGACAGGGGGGAGCTCCCCAACCCCCTGATGGGCCCTGCTCTGTGCGTGATGGGGGGGGGGGGCAGTGCCCCAACCCCCTGATTGGCCCTGCTCTGTGGGTGACAGGGGGCGTTGCCCTAACTCCCCTATCGGCCCTACTCTGTGGGTGACAGGGGGGAGCTCCCCAACCCCCTGATGGGCCCTGCTCTGTGCGTGATGGGGGGGGGGGGCAGTGCCCCAACCCCCTGATTGGCCCTGCTCTGTGCATCACAGGGGGTGGCGCCACAACCTCCCCATTGACCCTGTCTTGAGTGTGACAGGGGGCGGTGCCCCAACCCCCCAATCAGCCCTACCCTGAGCGTGACTGAGGGTGGCATCGCAACCTCCCAATCCGCCCTGCTCTGTGCATGACAGGGGGCGGCGCCCCAACTCCCCAATCAGCCCTGCTCTGAGCCCGACCAGGGGCTGCACCTAGGGATTGGGCTTGCCCTCTGCCACTCAGGAGCAGGCCTAAGCCAGCAGGTCGTTATCTCCCGAGGGGTCCCAGACTGCGAGAGGGCACAGGCCGGGCTGAGGTACCCCCTCTTCCCCTCCGAGTACACAAATTTTTGTGCACTGGGCCTCTAGTTAAAAATATAACAGAGCTACAACTCACCTGACTTCCGGTTTGGGTATGATCCTGCATAGCTTCTTATGATTCTGGGATGACTTGATTAGGTTGCCTGAGGCAGTTCAGGAGAAAGATACTGACAACTTTCCTTTTCTTCTTTACGGATAAGTTATCAGTGCTTCTCCATGTGGAGTAGCTCCTATTCTCTTTAATCCAGTCAGTTCTCCCACCTCCCTTTTAATCACAACAGTTCAGGAAGCAGAGTGTCCCCAGGCCTGTTAAGGAAAAGCAGCAAGGACCCCAGGAACGAGCCGTTCGTAATTCCACCGTCTCTTAAGCAGCTGCTACTCAGACACATCAGATGCTTTAGCATTGGAATGCCCACAAGGCTGGGAAGCTTTCTTTTGGGGAGGAGGGCTGATAAATATTAATAGACTATAATCCTTCATTAATAAAAATGAAAATCCATCCACGGCTGTACAGCTCGTGAAGTGGCCACCAGCCACCTGGGAAGACTGTCGTCCAAATTGGGATGTGCTGTAAGTGTAGAAGGCACACGGGGTTTTGGAGGCTTCATTGGAAAAGAAAAATGTAAAAATCTCTCATTAATCTATTTTATATTGATGACATCTTGAAATGATGACATTTGAGATCTGTTGGGTTAAATAAAATACATTATTAAAATGAATCTCATCTGTTTTTTTTTTTTTTTTTTTAATGTGGCTGCTAGGAAATTCAGGCTCATATTGTATTGCTCTTAGAGAGTGATGTCCTAATGGCAACAGAAATACTATATTTAAGCGCTGTGATTTTAACAGTTCTCGTAATGCTCTGGGTGTATGTATCTAGTATAATAACAGGTTTCCTGTGTTTTTGGTTCCTTAAGGTTGAAATCAGCATTCAGAGCAACTTCCAGCCTGGGATGAAATTGGAAGTGGCCAATAAGAACAACCCAGACACGTACTGGGTGGCCACTGTGATCACCACCTGCGGGCAGCTGCTGCTTCTGCGCTACTGTGGTTACGGGGAGGACCGCCGGGCTGACTTCTGGTGTGACGTGGTGATAGCAGATCTGCACCCCGTGGGGTGGTGCACGCAGAACAACAAGGCCCTGATGCCCCCGGATGGTAAGCTCCCAGCTGGCCCAGGATTCAGAGCCTTTGGGTTTACAGGCCGTCCTTATTCATGGTGTTTGCAGGTATAGCCTTGCAGAGATTCCATAGTGGAGTTAGCGGGAAGGTCCAGCACTTTAAAGATTGCCTCCTGGGTTTCATTAGTTTGAGGGTGCCGGAGTGAGAGGGAACTTGGGTGCGTTCTTGGATGTCAGAGCTGTTCCTGACAGCTTGCCAATCATGGCCTTTAGGAGACAAAAGCTCTGGAGCCTGATTTTGGAGGTAGGAGAGGGGGCTGAGACTGAGGTTTCGGTTTCCATTGCCGATGGATTATGTTGCATTTCTTTTGCTTTAGAGATTTCAAATTTTGAACAGTGCTGTAGAGCACCTGCAGGATCTCTCTAAGTTTTAATCTTTCTTATTGTGGGGAGTCTCTCAGGGTGGATGCACACAGAAACCGAAGAGTAGACATGGAATAAAACAGTGGCAATTTTACCCCCGGTGGACATGTGGCAATGTAGGGAAGCATTTTTGTCTGTGAGTGGGGAGGAGGAAGGAGCTCTTGGCATCTGGTGGGAGGAAGCTAGGATGCTGCTAAAACATCCTACAATGTAGCGGACAGCACCCCAACGAAGAATTATTGAATTCAAACTCCAATAGTTGAGAAACCCTGCTTTAGAGTGGGCAGCATATTACAAATGCATTAAAGGAGCTCATATGATCCTGTCAGTGAGAAAAACTGAGTCAGCCAATATTTGAACAACCTATCCTCGATGTTTCATTATATGATGACGGCAGCAGTTATATTTGAAGACTTCTGATGCTAATTCTCAAGTGTAATGTCTTCTTAGTACTTGTCTGCCACTTTTAGCTTTGAATGGATATTTTTATTTCAAAGTGACATGTTAAGTTTTAGAGCTGAATTCCAAGTTCATTGTGTCCACCATATTTAGTTGCTTTCACCATTCAGAGCATTTGAATTTTATCTTCTTACGTTCTGAGATATTGCTTTTTGGTAGGTGGGAATGGTCAATGGTTTCTTACTCCCCCTTTTTATGCATAATCGAGAGCCTGATAAATAGTGGGGGTCATAATAAATGCAAGGAGTTTGAGTTGCGTTAATGGGTATATGTCAGAATTAAAGTTGTTGGCTTGGCCACAGCTAACACCATGACCTTTTGTTGTCTCAGGAGAAAGAGAGAAAGGCCCTTCTTGCTTTGGGTCTTTGCACCTGCTCTCTCCTGTGCCTACACCCTCTTCCTCTTCCAGCTGGCAGCTTATCTTACCACTTCCTCAGGCAACTGTGGGCAAGGACTCCTGTGCCCTTAATGTTGATCATATTTGCAACTGCGCCTCCCATTGATTTAAAAAAAAAGATATAATTCACATACTATCAATTCATCTCTATAAAGCTCAGTGGTTTTTAATATAGTCACCAGGGTGTGCAGCCATTATCACTGTCTAATTCCAAAGCATTTCCATCATCCCCTAAATAAGCCCTGCACCCATTTACAGTCACTCTCACTCTCCCCTCCACCCAGGCCCTGGCCCTAATCTTCTTTCTGTTTCTGTAGACTTGTTTATTCTGGACATTTCCCATATACGGAATCATATAGTGTGTGGCCTTTTGTGTTCGGCTTCTTTTACTCAGCATTTTGTATTCAAAGCTCATCCATGCTTAGCACGTATCAGGACTTCATTTCTTTTTATAGCTGAATCATATTCCATCATATGGATAAACCACATTTTGTTTAACCATTTGTTAATTGAGTGCGCATGTGGGTGCAACTGTTCTTTGAATTGTGTGGTTCTCTGAATAGAAAACTCCTTTCCCCCCACCCCGCCCCTTTCCGTATTGGTTGTGTCTTTGTATACAGAAGTGTGAGTCTTTATTTCTCACCTCTGTTGAGGGTTACTTCTCAGGTGAGTGCTGGAGAATGGTGTTAATGCATGAGGCTTTATTTTTCACACCTGTTCTAGTTCTGCAAGAGCAAATAGTTGGCTGAACACTATCTGTAATGCCTTTGGTAATGCTTGCTTCTCTTAGTTCCAGGCTCAGCCTAAATTGTGCCATTAGTGGGACAATTAATTAATTTATTTTTTCTCTTTTTACAAAATTTTAAGTGTTCAGTAAGTACATTATTGGTAACTATAAGCAGAATGCTGTACAGCAGATCTCTAGAACTTTTTCATTCTGCATGACTGAAACTTTATACCTATTGAACAGTAACTCCCCATTTCCCCTTTCCCAGCCTCAGGTCACCACCATTCTATTCTGTGTGTGAGTTTGAAGGCTTTAGATGCCTCAAATAAGCAGAATCATGCAGTGTTTGTCCTTTTGTGACTGGTGTATTTCATTTAACATAATGTCCTCAAGGTTCATCCATGTGGTAGCATGTGACAGGATTTCCTTTTTAAAGGCTGAATAATATTTCATTTGGCTTTGAATGCAAACAGCCACTAAGGTGAGAAGATATAACATGCAATAATTTAACTTACCTGTGATTTCTGATCTGTCATAGAGTAAACCAGTCTTGATGGATGAATTGTATGGATGGAGTATTGGGAAAATAGCAGTTGTAGTTAGAAAATTAGACTAATAATTCTCATTTTCCCAGCTCTGCATGCAAAGGCCACATAGACATGCCCCTACACTCTCAGGAGGGTACAGACAGACATGCACTGATTGCAGGGAGCTGATACACACTTGGGGGCACCGGGAGAGGGGAATGCAGGAGGGAACCAAGAGGCAAGTTCCTACTCCTAGCTGCAGCCTTTCTCTGTCCTTACTTGTCTCATTCATGCATGACTCACTCTGAAAGTTTGACAATGTAGTAGCTAAACGTCCTTGGAAAGGATGTGAGATGGAGTCACGTTATAGATCATTTAGTGAATAGTTTTAGAGAGAAGTTCCACGGCACTGAATTTTAAGACTCTAAAGAGCTAATGGGTTCACTCGGTAAACATCCATGCTGTTGCTTGAGAAAGATGGTGTAGTTTATTAATTGATTCTTCTTTCTCACTTGGATGAAAAATGTGGCAGCAGTCACAGTTTCAGAAACACTGTCAAATTTGTATCCTACTGACTTCCTGCTATTAGGCAAGACACAGACACACTTAACATGACAAATTCAAAATGAAAAATGGGGAAAAGCCTGTAAAAAGGGAAACCACTAATGTGACTGGAAGATTGGAAGGCTTTTCACAAGGTAACAAGTTATGCTAATTTTGAGAATTTCTCTATTGCTCGTTTTAGAGAACTTAAAAAAATTTAGTAGGTAATCAATATGCCTGGAAATCTTTCATGCAGAGAACAAAGTCAGGAAATAGCAGGTTCACAGGGCAAAAGGTTTTATTGATTGCTGCAGTACAGGATAATTATTGCTTTGTGGCTAGACGGCACTTGTTCCACTGGGAATTGTAGACTATTTTTGAAGAAGGATTCTTGTTTCTGTGGTTTTCTGTCTTAGAGAGCTAATATCATTGTGAATTCCGCAAATGTACCTGGTTGATCTTTCTGGTGGTTAAACTTGAAAGGCATCTCAGAATATTAACATGAGTTCAAGCAGTCCATGACACATAATAGTCTTGTTTGGAATGTTCTATGGTGATAGGTTTCTTACTGATCCCAGGAATCGGGGTGGGAGAGTGGGTTGTATGAAGAGAGGAACATTGCCGTTGGAGCCAGAACCTGAGATGCTTATCTTGCTTCTGCCATTAGCTTAACTACATGGGTGAGTCCCCTCCTAATTTTCGTATCTTTAAAATGAAGTTAGAGTATAAATATAATCTCTCAAGAGCTTTCTAGTCTGACATGCCCTGGTTTGTGATCCTTGTCAAAAAAAGGAGGAGGGAGAAGGTGCTACTTTTCCTACTATATACACGAGCAATGGAATTTGTTTTAGAATTACGGTTTATGGAAATCTAGCCCAGGCATCAGTATGAAGCACGGAAGTACAGCTCCTAGGTTACTGTTGGGGATGATGAAGTTTCAATGGATTGAGGGCCAAACTAGGTTGGGAAATTACTGTGAGTGCCTGGGTCCATCGTTGCTGGCAATGGATAGCTTTTTGCTCACTCACGATTGTAGACTGAGAAAGATCAGCACAAGTAGAGTTGAGTCATTCAGTATATGGAGGACAGCTGCAAAATATGGTTGGACCAGGAAAGATGATGGGAACTTGGGGTGATTTGGGGCAGAGGGAGGGGGTTGCCTTGCATGGTCAGACTGAGGTTGCAGCGCATAAGATCTTTCAAGATGTTTGGGATTGTTCAAAATTGTCTTACTCTTCTGAAACCATTGCATTGAAAGAGACTTGTTTTATTATTTTCGATGATAGTTTTACCAAAGATGTAACCTTCTTTAGAGTCCCATATTTTCCTGCCTTCCTCCTTGAACTGAACTTAGCCTTTGAATTAACATGAGCCATCATTATTATTTTAAACTAGAGGCCTGGTGCATGAAAATTCATGCACTGAAGGAGGGGGGGGGCGTCCCTCAGCCTGGCCTGCTCCCTCTCACAGTCTGGGAGTCCTCAGGGGCAGGAGGGGACCTGGCGATCAGGGGAAGGAGACGCCCCATCACACCTCTGCTGCTGCCACTGCCAGCAGCACAAGCCTCGGTCAGCCCTGGTTACCTGAGCCTCGGGTGGCCCTGGGTGGCTGGGGGGCTGAGGGGATTGGGGGTCTCTGGAGGCAGGTGTGCAGAGCGGCCGGGCCTGCCTGAGGGTGGGCTTGGCCTTGTCATGTGCCTGCTGCCCCAGCGGGACTGAGGGGACTGGGTGCCACTATCTTGTGGCTGTGGGTGCCGCCATCTTTGAGGGCATGGCAGTCAATTAGTATATTCCCTCCTTATTGGCTGTGGGCACCACCATATTTGAGGAAATAGCAGTCAATTAGCATATTCCCTCCTATTGGCTGAGGGCACTGCCATTGTTGTGACAGTGTGAGGGTCAATTAGTATATTCCCGCTTTATTAGATAGGATGTTATGAGGAAGGAAACAGCACAGCAGCAGACAGAATGCCACTAACAAGGACATGTTTAAAGAGACCTGGGTTTAGTGGCCAATTGGCCATTCAAAGAGCAGTGTTCCTGTTCCTGAGCTAATCAGTATTAATCTTTCCTATTAAAAGTGTTAAGAAACTGCTACATTAAAGCACACCACTAAGTGCAGTGGAGGATTAGCTCTTATTAGAGCTGCAAGATGTAAAACGTTTTGGCTTAGTAAATCAATAAGGCTTGATTTATTCATAAGCACATGCAAAGCTCACATAGGGCAGCTGACAAATAATTATTGTTTACAGTGATAATGTAAGGAAGTCATTTAATCCAGTGATCGTTGCACTGCTATTTATTGAGAAGGAGCAGCAATACCTTTTGATGTCTGGTGTGGGGTAGCTCTGGAGTTCTAGCAGGTAGGTACCCCCTGAGGCCCTGAAAGGAATACTGTTAAATTGCAGGTAAATGCGTGTGATGATGCCCATCCACAGAACACTCCTCTGCTTCTACACTGAGAATTATTTATGTATGCTTTATACTGTTGCAGGAAAAGTATTGGCATTAGCTGCCTTAGGAATCATATCACTAGTTTTTATTTTCCCCATTATGAAAATTCCTATAATTTGAATTGCAAACTCTGCAGTCTTGCCAGAATGACTCTATTTACCATTCAAACTTGAATCAAAATTACTGGAGTTAGTTATTATATAACTTATTTGAATAAAGGGATGTTTATTCATGAAGCATTAGGAGAAAGTGTGAATATGGCCTTATGTTATGAGGGTAGATTTTGCCAGGTTCTGAAGCTGGTCCGAGGGCTGTTTTAGGGACTATTGTTTTTACTGTAGTTGATTGCAAAGTAAGAGATGCTGGCAGGGGTGTACAGGACTGTAAAGTGATCAGATGACAGGATTTACCAATCCATAACCATTGTCGAACGGAGGACTGAGAAGTACAATTTGATTATTATGCAAAATTATCAGAGTTTGCCATTCATATTTTATTATTTAAGTGACATTTTAGTAATACTAATGAAACCTACTCAGTCACAAATACATGGTTTCATTTGTGTATTAGTAAGAAAATTAAGTATATATGCTAAAATCTTAAAGAGCAAAATTAATTTTAAGCAAAGTTGAGGGAGGCACAGGGATTAAACTCATTAATCATTAGATCATTAATATACAGAGAAAAAACATATTGTTATAAGAAAAGGTAGGATGTATTTGATAAGTATGACAGTAAGTAAACTAAAAGTCATAGGTATATATTTTATTTTATTTATTTTTATTTATTTATTTATTTATTTATTTTTTATTTTTATTTTTTTTATTTTTCGCTTAAAGTATTACAAAGGGTATTACATAAGTGTCCTTTTTTCCCCCCCGCCCTTGACAAACCCCTACCCTCCCTTACCCCCCAGTGTCTTATGTCCATTAGTTATGCTTATATGCATGCATACAAGTCCTTCGGTTGAACTCTTACTCCCCTCCCTCCTGCCCCCCAACTCTCTCTGGCCTTCCCACTGCAGTTTGACAATCAGTTTGAGGCAGCTCTGCCTCTGTATCTATTATTGTTCAAAAGTTTGTAATGGTCTTTATTATCCATGAATGAGTGAGATCATGTGGTATTTTTCCTTCATTGACTGGCTTGTTTCACTTAGCATAATGCTCTCCAGTTCCATCCATGCTGTTGCAAATGGTAAGAGTTCCTTCTTTTTAACAGCAGCATAGTATTCCATCGTGTAGATGTACCACAGTTTTCTAATCCATTCATCTACTGATGGGCACTTAGGCTGTTTCCAGATCTTAGCTATGGTGAATTGTGCTGCTATGAACATCTGGTTACATATATCCTTTCTGATTGGTGTTTCTGGTTTCTTGGGATATATTCCTAGTAGTGGGATCACAGGGTCAAATGGGAGTTCCATTTCCAATTTTTTGAGGAACCTCCATACTGCCTTCCATAGTGGCTGCACCAGTCTGCATTCCCACCAGCAGTGCACAAGTGTTCCTTTTTCTCCACATCCTCTCCAGCACTTGTCGTTTCTTGATTTGTTGATGGTGGCCATTCTGACAGGTGTGAGATGGTACCTCATTGTTGTTTTGATTTGCATCTCTCGGATGATAAGTGACTTTGAGCATGTTTTCATATGTCTCTTGGCTTTCTGAATGTCCTCTTTTGAAAGGTGTCTATTTAGATCCTTTGCCCATTTTTTGATTGGATTGTTTATCTTCTTTTTGTTAAGTTGTATGAGTTCCCTATAAATTTTGGAGATTAAGCCCTTATCAGATATGACGTTGGCAAATATGTTTTCCCACGAGGTGGGTTTTCTTGTTGTTTTGTTGATGGTTTCTTTTGCTGTGCAGAAGCTTTTTATTTTGATGTAGTCCCATTTGTTCAGTTTCTCTTTAGTTTCAACTGCCCTAGGAGCTGTATCAGTGAAGAAATTGTTTTGGCATAAGTCTGAGATTTTGTTGCCTTTGTGTTCTTCTAGAATTTTTATGGTTTCCTGTCGTACATTTAAGTCCTTTATCCATTTTGAGTTTATTCTTGTGTATGGTGTAAGTTGGTGGTCTAGTTTCATTTTCTTGCATATATCTGTCCAATTTTCCCAACACCATTTATTGAAGAGACTATCTTGGCTCCATTGTATGTTCTTGCCTCCTTTGTCAAAAATTAATTGAGCATATTGGTTCGGGC
This sequence comes from Myotis yumanensis, assembly GCF_028538775.1. NCBI lineage: Eukaryota > Metazoa > Chordata > Mammalia > Chiroptera > Vespertilionidae > Myotis > Myotis yumanensis. The sequence goes on along the minus strand of NW_027223752.1, from coordinate 165,096,048 downwards.
TAATTTCTGGACTCTCTATTCTATTCCACTGGTCTATATGTCTGTTCTTGTGCCAGTACCAGGCAGTTTTGAGAACAGTGGCTTTGTAATACAGTTTGATATCTGGCATTGAGATCCCACCTACTTTGTTCTTTCTCAGGATCGCTGCAGCTATTCGGGGTCTTTTTTTATTCCGGATGAATTTTTGGAGAGTTCGTTCTAGATCTTTGAAGAAGGCCATTGGTATTTTAATGGGAAGTGCGTTGAATTTATAGATTGCTTTGGGTAGTATGGACATTTTAATGATGTTGATTCTACCAATCCAAGAACATGGTATGTTCTTCCATCTGTTTATGTCTTCCTCTATCTCTTTTTTCAACGTCCTGTAGTTTTCTGAGTAGAGGTCTTTAACCTCTTTAGTTAAGTTTATTCCTAGGTATCTTAATTTTTTTGGTGCGATGGTAAATGGGATTGTTTTTCTAATCTCTCTTTCTGAAAGTTCACTATTGGTGTATAGAAATGCCTCAGATTTCTTGGGGTTAATTTTGTATCCTGCTACATTGCCAAATTCATGTATTAAGTCTAGTAACTTTTTGATGGAGTCTCTAGGGTTTTGTATGTATAATATCATGTCATCTGCAAATAAGGACAGTTTTACTTCCTCTTTTCCAATTTGGATGCCTTTTATTTCTTCTTCTTGCCTAATTGCAATGGCTAATACTTCCAGTACTATGTTGAACAGGAGTGGTGAGAGTGGGCATCCCTGTCTTGTTCCTGTTCTTAGGGGAAATGGTGTTAGTTTTTGACCATTGAGTATGATGTTGGCTGTGGGCCTGTCATATATGGCTTTTATTATGTTGAGGTATGATCCTTCTATTCCCACCTTTCTGAGAGTTTTTATCAAAAATGGGTGTTGGATTTTGTCGAATGCTTTTTCTGCATCAATTGATATGACCATGTGGTTTTTTTCTTTCAATTTGTTTATGTGATGTATCACATTTATTGATTTACGGATGTTGTACCATCCTTGCATCTCTGGGATAAATCCTACTTGGTCATGGTGTATGATCCTTCTGATGTACTGCTGGATCCGATTTGCTAAGATTTTGTTGAGGATTTTGGCATCTATGTTCATGAGGGATATTGGCCTGTAATTCTCTTTCATTGTGATGTCTTTACCTGGTTTTGGTATTAGGGTGATGCTGGCTTCATAGAATGAGCTTGGAAGTGTTCCTTCCTCTTGAATTTTTTGTAGTAGTCTGAGGAGGGTAGGTTTTAGTTCTTCTTTGAATGTTTGGTAGAACTCCCCTGTGAAGCCGTCTGGCCCTGGGCTTTTGTTTGCTGGAAGCTTTCTGATGACTGCTTCAATTTCTTCCATAGTTATTGGCCTATTGAGGTTTTTAGATTCTTCCTGATTGAGTTTTGGGATGTTGTATTTTTCTAGGAATTTGTCCATTTCCTCCAGGTTGTCTAGTTTGTTGGAGTAGAGTTGCCCGTAGTATTGTTTAACAATCATTTGTATTTCTGTGGGGTCTGTTGTTATTTCGCCTCTATCATTTCTGATTTGGTTTATTTGGGACCTTTCTCTTTGCTTCTTGGTGAGCCTGGCGAGGGGTTTGTCAATCTTGTTTATCCTTTCAAAGAACCAGCTCTTGGTTTCATTGATTTTCTGTATTGTTTTTTTGGTCTCTATGTCATTGATTTCTGCTCTAATCTTTATTATCTCCTTCCTTCTGCTCACTCTGGGGTTTTCTTGTTGCTCTCTTTCTAATTCTTTGAGTTGTAGAGTTAGATGATTAACTACCATTTTTTCTTGTTTTTTGAGATAGGCCTGTAGAGCTATAAACTTCCCTCTCAGGACTGCTTTCATTGTGTCCCAGAGGTTTTGGATTGTTGTGTTTTCATTGTCATTAGTGTCCAGGATGTTTTTAATTTCTTCTTTGATGTCATCGGTAACCCAATCAATATTTAATAACATGCTATTCAGCTTCCAAGTGTTTGAGTATTTTGGGTTGTTTTTATTGTAGTTTATTTCTAACATTATGCCATCGTGGTCTGAGAAGATGCTTTTTATGATCTCAATCTTCTTGAATTTGTGGAGACTTTGCTTGTGACCCAATATGTGGTCTATTTTTGAATATGTCCCATGAGCACCTGAGAGGAATGTATATTCTGCAGCTGTGGGGTGTAGTGTTCTGAAGATGTCAATTAAGTCCATCTGATCTAGTGAGTCATTTAGGATTGCTGTTTCTTTGCTGATTGTTTGTCTAGCGGATTTATCCAGTGATGTCAATGGTGTATTAAAGTCCCCTACTATGATTGTGTTATTGTCGATATCTCCCCTGATATCTTCCAGAAGTTTTCTTATGTATGTGGGTGCTCCTGCATTGGGTGCATATATGTTTACCAGGGTTATATCTTCTTGTTGTATTGATCCCTTTAGTATTATGAAGTGGCCTTCCTTATCTCTGGTTATGGCCTTCACTTTGAGATGTATTTTGTCAGATATAAGTATTGCTACCCCAGCTTTCTTTTCCTTTCCATTTGCGTGAAAGATATTTTTCCATCCCTTCACTTTCAGTCTGTGTGAGTCCTTTCCAATGAGGTGGGTCTCTTGTAGACAGCAGATGTATGGGTCATGTTTTTTTATCCATTCAGCCACTCGATGTCTTTTGGTTGGAGCATTTAGTCCATTTACATTTAAAGTTATTATTGAAAGGTACTTGTTTGTAGCCATTTCTTTTTTGTGTGTGTGTGTGGCTGTTTTCTTTCTGAGCTTGATATTTCTTCTTTTACACCAGTCCCTTTAGCATTTCTTGCATGGCTGGCTTGGTGGTGATAAACTCCCTTAGCCCTTTTTTGTCTGTGAAGCTTCTTATTTCCCCTTCAATTTTGAATGATAGCCTTGCTGGATAGAGTATTCTTGGATTCAGTCCTTTGCTTTGCATCACTTTGTAGATTTCCGTCCATTCTTTTCTGGCCTGATGTGTTTCTGTTGAGAAATCATTTGATAATCTAATGGGAGATCCCTTGTATGTTACTTTCCGCCTCTCTCTTGCAGCCTGTAAGATTCTCTCTTTATCCTGAACATTTGCCATGGTAGTTATGATGTGTCTTGGTGTGGGTCTTTTCGGGTTCACCTTGTTTGGGACTCTCTGGGCTTGTGTGACTTTTTTCTTCCCCACCTCAGGGAAGTTTTCTGATATTATTTCTTCGAATAGGTTTTCTAATCCATGTTCATCTTTCTGTTGTTCTGGCACCCCTATTATTCGTATGTTGCTTCGTTTCATGTTGTCCCAAAGTTCCCTTAGGCTCTCCTCCTGTCTTTTAATTTTTTTCTCCATTTGCAGTACAGTTTGAGTGTGTTTTGCTTCCTTGTCTTCTAATTCACTGATTCGGTCCTCCGCTTCTCCCAGTCTACTGTTGATACTTTCAATGGTGTTTTTTATTGCAGCTAAGTCGCTCTTCATTTCTTCTTGGGACTTACTTAAGTTGTTGATTTTTTCATCTGTTTCTTCTAGCTTCTTGCATAAGTAGTTGAGTTTTTCATCTGTTTCTTCTTGCTTCTTGAACATCCGGTGCATGTACTCTAGGAACCTTATTCTGAATTCTTTTTCCGTCATGTTGCATATCTCTGTCTCACTTAGCTGCTTTTCTGGCGAGTCCTCCTTTTCTTTCCTTTGGGGGTTTCTTTGTCTACCCATGTTTGATCTCACTGACATTACTAGTTGTTGAATCGTTCAGTGGCTGGACCCTGGGTGGCAGTGGCTGCTCCCTGGGTGGCAGTGGCTCCTCGGTCTGTGGTTGCTCCTTGGGCGGTTGTGGTAGCAGCGGCTCCTCTGTTGATAGCAGGGCCTCTGATGGGTGCTGTTCACAGTTGTGGTGGCTCTTCTGGCTGGTGGAGGGAGGCTTCAGACGCAGCAACTGTTCCCCAGGCAGAGCGTGTGGTGATCAGGAGGCCGCTGTTGCTTGAATCTGTTGCGTTGATTTAGAGGCACAAAATACAACACAACAAGGCACAACGTACCAGGCACTGAACACTATTGTATTTACGATATTACTAACCCCAAATAAAGGTGGCCACCCGAGCTAAGAGAGTTGGGAGATAAGGGGGAAAGAAGAGAAAAAGGTAGAAGAGAAAAAAGAAAGAAAGAAAAAAAAAGGAGTGCAAAAATGAGATTGGAAAAGGGAGGGGAAAAAGAGGAGGAAAAAAAGAAAAAAAAAGAAAAAAAAGAAAAAAAAAGAAGAAGAAAAAAAGTAAGAGAGAAAAGAGAGTGAAGTGTAAAAGGGGGAGAGACTATTTATGTGAGGAGAAAACTCCTATAGGTCCGCCACTAATAACAACAAATTGCAGCAACAGATTCCTGGAGATGAATACAAACTACAAACAACCAATAATATCAAGCGACGCAAGGGGACAGAGAAGCGCAGAAATAACCAGGGGGGGCGGGGGGGAGAGGGAGGGGCAGGAAAATAAAAAGAATAAGCAGTCTAACCTCACAAACGATCAAAAAAAGAAAAAAAAAAAGAAAAACAATATACTCGTCAATCAGGCAAACAACGATAAAACAATAGAGAGAGAAAAGAAGAAGAAGAGTGAGAAAAAAAATGGATAGTGAAGGAAGATAAGGGAAAGGTGTATAAGGATTTAGAACAGGGGATTGGACATAGGATATTTAAGCAGGGTTAAATTTTGACAGAGGGTAAAAAGAATAGGGAAGATCTAAAGCTGGAGTAGGGTAAGAGAAACAGGACAGCAAAAGGGAAAAAGTGGGGAAGACTGTTTAGCACAGAGGCAAATTGAGGTAGAGAAACATGTTGCTAAAGGAACGATGAAAATAGAATGGAGAACATTAGTCCCAAAATAAAATAAAGACAAGATAAGATGACTCTTTAAAAACTGGTAAAATGGTAGCGGTAATAATACTAGTTAAAAATAAAAATGTAGTAGCTGAAAGGGCAAAATCGGGTGATGGAGAAAAAGAAAAAAAAAAAAAAGAAAAAAAAGAAGAAAAATGTTTTCTTAGTTAAAAGGAGAAAAAGTAATTTAAAAAAATAAAAATAAAAATGTGCATTAATGCAGGTGCTTCAGATCTTCTACTCTTCTTATTGGCATGCCCGGAATTCAGGAGAATGTTGACTTTCCCTCTGATACACTGTTCCTCCTTGTTGCAAGCCACAGTCCTTAATGCCTTATCTGTATTTATAGAGGAGTCAGTTCGTGGCTCTGCCTCTGGGTGGCAGTGTGTCTGGGTTGACCTCCGAGGCTATAAGTTCTCTCCGACCAGTTCTCTATTGTACCTGAACCAGCTCCGCCCAGAGGTGGTTCCCCCGGCGCCACTCCCAGCTCTGTTTCCCAGGCTCCCCAAAATCAATCTTCCCCTACAAGCTCTGCTAGTGACCCCAACTGGGCACTCACATGCACTGGGCTCAACAATCAAACTCACAGAAGTAAGAGGAAGTATGTAAACTAGAGCCTGGGAAGCTGTTCGAACTCGCAGGGTTCCACCCTCCAGAACCGCGCGGAGTGTCTGCGCGCGCTCAAGCCCCTGGCAACAACAAGTAGCCGGCTATCAGGGAAACTCTGAGGCAGCCCTTTTGTCCAGTCCAACTATGGGCTCATTTATAGTGTTACCTTCTGGCAGCAGCCCTGCGGGAGCCCTCCCCCCTTGCGAGACACGCTGGCCTCTATAGGCACGGATTTTGGAGAGCGCGGATTTTGGCGGGCGCAGATTTCCCCCTGCGCCCGCGCGCGCGTTCCTCGCTCCAACCTGAACTGCGAACCGCACCTTTGAGGTAAGTCTAACCTTTCCGTGGAGGGGTGCAGGTCTCCCCTTGGCTCTTGCAGTCGCGCTGTTTGCGAATCGTTGCCTCCGGGTTAGTAGCCGATCTCTGGATGCTGGTAAACGCTGCCTGAGATGGCGCGGTCTCGCCGCTGCGCTGGCGCCCAGAGGGAGATTTCAGCCTCAATCTCTAACCATCCGCATTTTTTAGGAGTTTTCTGTCTTTCCTGGCTGCAGACTGTCTCTCAGCTGAACCTCCCCAGCTTGATCGGGCTGATTGTTACCCGTTTCAGCTGCTCGCCCCTATCTGGTCCTGGACGAAGCACCAACACGTCCGTCTAAGCCTCCGCCATTTTCTCCTCCCCATAGGTATATATTTTAAAAAGCGAGTTAGTATCCTATTGTGAAAAAGCCATTTTTGACAATGTTGTGTGAAAGAAGGAATAGTCAGGTAGGAAAAGAGTAATCCTTTCTCTCTAGGTATTTAATGGCCTTTTAAAAACAAAACACGTGGTTTTGAGTCCTATCTGGTCAGGTGGAGAGCCTGTGTACAGATTCATCATGGTGTAGACCAGAGGGGGCTTGGTTTGCCAATGTGTGGGTGTGTTTTATGTGTGATGACCATATATGTGTTTATGTGTTCATGAGCATGTGTGAGCATGCATGTGTTGGCATACATGCATGAGTGTGTTTGTATGTGTGTGCATTTGTATACATAGATGAGGATATGTGTGTGTTTGTGTATGCATGAGACTCTGTGTGTGTGTGTTGATCTAAGCAGTATTTTGAAATAATTTTAGTATTTACCATTTACAAATCACTTCCTTTAAAAGTCTGGGTTGTGTCATCTCCTGAAAACTTAGATGATGCAGACCTGTTGGACCTGCATTCCACAAGGCATCCCTTACTGGAGCGCCTGCCACTGCAGGTGGCCTTTTGTTTGCTCTCCAGACCTTCTGTTCCCTGTGTGGGCTTCTAATCTGCTCAGGCCCCATGGGTGTCTGGGCTGACACCTAGAAACAGGGCCTCGTGCAGCCTCTGAGCGTGTGACCTCAAGTTTCCGAGGCTCTGTCTTACAACATCAGTTGGACCAGATATTGTTAAGGTTTTCTTCAGCTCAAAAATGTTCTGAATGTAAGAACTCAAAGAGCAATGAATGAAACTTATGAAAGGGCTCTGAAATAAGATTCCTTATGAACAGAACCCTTTCCTCTTTTTTAGTTTGTGGAAAGAACACAAAGACCAAACAAGTGAAGGCAAACTAAATGGTCCTCATATAAATCAGAAACCTTTGTACAGGTGATGATGTACAACTATTTGTTTATGAGTAAAAATTATAATCTTTTCTCCTATGAATCCCTGATTGGCATTTGTATTTTTTGAAACTTATGATATATTTCATATCCCTTTATCATTTTCTTGCCCAGTGTATGAATGAATCATGAATTTTAGCATGTTTGTATCCTGGATCTCCAATTAAAAACAGTTTTTCTCACCCACCAAATCATTTTATTATGTGCCTACTGTGCACCAAGTAACTAAATTGAACCCTAGAAAAGCCATATAAATTGGCTGGTATTATTCTTGTATTTCATTTTTAAAAAAAATGTGCCTTGGGAAGGGTAAATAACTTGTCTCCAGGCCAGACAGCTTGAAGTAGATTTTAAGCTAAGGGTAGAATTTTCCCCTCAGTTTTGAAATCAATGCTTTGAAAATAGCAGGGGTCAGTAAACATTTGTTTATTGATTTCGTGTGTCAATACGACTTCAGAATGTTCAGACTTGAAGTATTGGAAACATACTATTAAGGAAATTTGTAGAATTGACTCCTTGTGATTTTTAGGAAGAGGGTGGAAAGCTTCTTGTCCAGAATGTTTTGTCAGTTTTGGAGGCAAATAAATGGAAGAGATTTGGGCTGCAACTTCCTTGACAAATGGTAATCATGAGATTATGTAAAGTTATGTAAATTGTATCAGATGCTATTTGGGTTTTTTGCACTATATGAAAACTGTGAGCACAAAGCGGCACTAGAAGATTTTCCTTTTTGGTGTTAGTCATAAATGAATTTATTTTCTCTTGCTTCTTAATCCAGTAGCATGTGTACTTTAAATCAAGCGTGTGTTTAGTTCTGTGTGACATGTGGGGGTAGTCAGTTCTGTGGGTTCTTGGCCTCTTGTCTAACTCTGTTAATTCTTCATCTTCTTAACTGTCAGAGCCCTAGTATCACCTGTCTGCCCTCCTCCCTTCGGCCCCCACCTTCCCGACTAGAGATCCTGGCCTGGGCTGCCCAGACTCGGCTCAAAGCTGCAGTTCTCAATCTGTGGGTCGTGACCCCTTTGGCGGTTGAACAACCCTTTCACAGGGGTCGCCTAAGACCATCCTGCATATCAGATATTTACATTACGATTCATAACAGTAGCAACATTACAGTTATGAAGTAGCAACGAAAATAATTTTATGGTTGGGTCACAATATGAGGAACTGTATTTAAAGGGCCAGAAGTTTGAGAACCACTGGCTCAAAGGAAGGCTTCCATACACCGGGGTCAGCTCCCATCCATCCTGGTTCTTTAATACCCAGAATGGATGATTAGTGTACCAGGGGTAGAGCCTGCGAGAGAAGCCTGGACTCACTTTTGCACAGACTGGTCTGCCTTGGCACAGCTGGCCCTCTGGGACCTCTGCTGCTTCCAGCCCTGCCCCTGCACCATGGACCTCTCTTGTTTCCCCACCCCGAGTCAGGAGCCCTTGGTGCTGTCTGTCCGCTCTCCATCATGCCTCTGACTGTCCTCTAGCCTGTTAAGCTGGTGATCTTCTCCCAATTCTCTTCCTGCTCTGGGCTCTTGAACAAGCCTCTGACTTCCTGCTGCTTCTTATTCAGGCTCCCAACGTGGGTCCAGGTTTCAGGGCCAGGCTGACCTTCCAGGCCCAGGCTTTCCGTCAGGCCACGCCTCTGCTCCAGGGCTGCGCCCCCATCCAGGGCTGAGCCTTCTCTCAAGGCCATGTTGACTGTCCAGGTTCATGCCTTCTTTCTAAAGTCATACGGACCTTCTAGGGCTGTGCTTCTGTTCCCTGCAGAATTTTCAACAGTTATATATAGTGGCTGAGGAATAGTTTACAATATGAAACAAAACTTACTTTGTTTTACAAAATTAAAGCATTTTACAATATAAATTCAGTCTCACACATAATACATAGCTTTGGCCATGACATCACACAGGAAGTGTGACATTGACTTTTTACATTGGCCCTGGACAGATAGATGTTAAATGCTAGAACTGTGGATAGTTTTATTATTATAAACACACATAGTAAAATTAACATATCAAAAAACTAAATGAAGTGTTTAATTTTATTTAAAATTTTTAGATTAAAAATTTGATATTTATTAGTTATAATTTGTAATTTTCTTATTAATTTTAGTAGATAATTTAGAACATTTGAATGAAAAGTAGCTTTTTTGAAGACATAAAAAATTCAAAAGTTGTGATTTTTGCACTTTACATCTTTTTGATTAAAAATATTAAAATTATATAGACTGGCTATAATTATATTTTATGTTTTAATCCCTTAGATGATTTCTGTGAATAGAATACAAATTATGTGAAAATTTTGAATTCCTTAAAACTAGATAGTTAATAATTTCTCTGAAATGAGGGCAAGGAAAAGAAATGTTATGAATTAAAGGTATAAAAAGTTATTTAAGTCTTTATTTTATTACTTATCCAAACATTGCTAGCCCATCAACAAAATACCCAGACACATTAAGTTTAGTAATCTTTGGCATTTTGCCAACTTGCAGTCATATATATAAACTAGAGAGCCCTTTACAAACTTTCTGATTGTTATTATGAAGCTACATTTGTCAGTATAACATAGGAGGATAGGCCATACTTTACTCTACAACCTGTTCACTTGATAAATGACTTTAAAATATTTCCACCTGTGCTATGTGCACCTACATTTATATTCTTGCTGGTCCATGTTATGGGTGGGCCTGTTCAAGGTTTCCACAGTGGATTTCTCATGCTCCCTCGAACTGGACATCTTTCCAAGGGTTAGTGGCCAGGGTCTGTTTAAGGAGTTAGTTTCCAGATCCTCCCTGAAACCGACCATGGGTGTCCTTTCCTGCCTCACCCACCCCGACCTCCTTCTCCACTTGAGAGAAGAATGTCACTGTGGTGCCCATGGGATAGCTGTGTCCGAAGTGCAGCCTCATTTACTCGAGGCATCACACCAAACATAACATTACGAAACCACAATTTACTGTGGTCCTCCCTTAGCCAGTTTCACTTTCTATGGTTTCAGTTATCCACAGCCAACCAGGGCCCGAAAATATTAGATGGAAAATTGCAGAAATAAACAATGTGTACATTTTAAATGGTGCGCTGCTCTGAGTATTGTGATGAAATCTGTCTCCCACCCCCGCCCCACCGCCCCCCTAAGCTGTCTGGCTTGAATCACCCCTGCTTCCAGAGTCTCCATGCTGAATACACTCCCTGCCTGTTAGTCACTCAGTAGGTGTCTCAGTGATCTGTTCGGTTATCAGCGAGAGAGAAACAGAGGGAGACAGACAGCATTTCACAGAACTTTTATTACCGTATATTGTTACAGTTCTGTTTTATTATCAGTTATTATTGTTAATCTCCTACTATGCTTGATTTATAAATTAAACTTTATCATAGGAATGTATGCATAGGAAAAAATATAGTATAAGTATATATAGGGTTCAGTACTGTGTGTGGTGTTCTTAGGACGCATCCTCCTCAGGTAGGGGGACTACTGTACCTTTTATGTTTACTCCTCAGACCATATCATGTTGTTTTAGCTGTTTTGGTCAGGACTAAAAATGATTTCAATAATCTAAGCCAAAAGAACATTTTTATTTAATAGAGACATTTTTAAAAGTTTGACTATATATTATGTTTTTATTTGCATGTGGTTGTTGTACAATATTATATTAATTTGAGGTGCACACCATAGTGATTTGACATTTATATACCGTACAATGTGGTCACCTTCCAAACATAACATTATGACTTGTTGCTACAGATAAGTAGTATGAATGAGCAATAAAAGACTGTTGGAAATAGAAAGGTGCTAACCTTAGGATACAAGTCTGAGGGGTGTGGGATGGACCTCTGATTTCAAGGAGAAAAAAGAACAGGACACCAACTGACTGTAAAGTAGTTCCTGTTTATGCCTATTTAAAAATACAGCCCAAGTGCCCATCAGTAGATGAATGGATTAAGAAACTGTGGTACATTTATACAATTGAATATTATGCAGCTGGAAAAAAGAAGCATCTCTTACCCTTTGAGACAGCACAAAAGGACCTGGAGAGTATTATGCTAAGTGAATAAGTCAGTCAGAGAAAAACAAGTATCACATGATCTCACTTATATGTGGAATCTGATGAACAAAATAAACTGATGAACAAAAAAGATCCAGAGACATTGAAGCACACAATAGACTGATGTATTTCAGAGGGAAGGTGGGGGAAGTGGGAAGAGTTTAACCAGTAAACTTTTTATGCAGATATGCATAGCCCATGGATAGACAGTAGGCCTGGGGAGGAGAAGGGAGTGGAGTGAAGGGGGTCAGTGGTGGAAAAAGAGGGGTATGTGTAATACTTTTAACAAAAAATGAATTAAAGAAATAATAAAAATGCATGGTGGAAGAGATCAGATCATTCTATTGAATGTATTTATGGGAGCGATATAGCAGTTTCGTTCAAAATGTCATATGTACAGTCCATAAAAGTGTGACATCCTTTGCAACTATTTGAACAAATGAGAACTTTTAGAATGCCAACTTGAAAACACGTGAGGAAGAAACAGATTTTCAGAATTGTTTGAAGGGGGTACGTGAGCAGGAAAATTTGAAGAATGGTGGTGTAGACAGCTATGTTAGATGAAAGGCCATTCTGAAAACCTGATGAATCCCTCCTTTCCTGGGCAACTATTTGGCCGTGACAATCTGGAAGGTGTACATTTGGCCAGAGCCATGGTTACCTGAGCCTGTGGGTCTGTAAATATTTTGAATATGCTCCATGTCCAACCTGGAGACAGGATGGGATGAGCTGTGACCTGCCCTGAACCCTTATCTGGTCCTTCGCTCTCCCTGACTGGGTTTTTAAGGATGGTGCTTTCCCACAGCCCTTCTTGTTCACTCAGTAAGACAGTGTTTCTTACAATGTACGTGTTTAGAAGTTCTCAGGGCTTTGACAGGATTTATCACAATTGGGCTTTTACAAAGTTTATATTTAGTTATTGGATTCCCTTGGTAATCAATGTGTGAGTCTTCCTCCAGGTTCTTTTTTTTAAAAAAAATATATATTTTATTGATTTTTTTACAGAGAGGAAGGGAGAGGGATAGAGAGTCAGAAACATCGATGGGAGAGAAACATCGATCAGCTGCCTCCTGCACACCCCCTACTGGGGATGTGCCCGCAACCAAGGTACATGCCTTAGACCGGAATTGAACCTGGGACCTTTCAGTCCATAGGCCAACGCTCTATCCACTGAGCCGAAGCAGTTAGGGCTTCCTCCAGGTTCCTGCTGACAGGAAACCTAGATCCAGAAGAAGGGAGATTTGGGGATGATGGGGTAGAACCCACTCATGGATACCAGCAGCTGGTTTGGTCCTTAAACAACACTACTATTGCCACAGAGATGGAAAAAAAATGTTATGTCAACCTATGAAGGATTATTTATTGAGGTTTTGCTATGTGTCTGATTTCTTTTGGTGGGGTTATACATATAGGGTGTTCCAAAAAAATGTGTATACACTTTAACAGCTGATAGCCCAATTTTGAAAATGAAATGTATTTTAATAAACACTGCCTTTATAATTACTCAAAGTGTGTGTATACATTTTTGGGGACACCCTAAATAATTATTACTAAGCATTTATATGAAGCACATTTGTAATGCAATCAGCTTTTGGCCCATGGCACTCAGATGAAGACCTATTTTTTGGAAATGGATGTTTTATGTGGCAGCTGACAATGTACTCTCTTATTTGTCGGTCATATCTACTTTGGCTGTTCACTGTTGAAGATCTCATCTCACTCTTGTCTTACTAAAAAGTATCAGAAGTTAATTTGAAATTCTAATCTCTGGAATGGATAATACCTTTTTCTTGTCCAGGTGGGAACTGCTCTGAGACAGCACTTTTTTGGTGTATTTTGAAATTTGTCTTTTTTATGCTAAGCATTTTTCAAGGGTGAAAACTTACAAGAGCTGGAGACTGATGTGATTGGTAATGGAAGCCTGACCCCTAACTTCTGTGGGGATCGCTGGGGCTAAATGGAAAGGTCCCTCTGCTCCGTATTCTGCTGGTATTTAAGTAAAATAAATTGGAGCGTCCACAGCTGGCTCCTGTGTGGTAAGAGTGCTCTTCAGGCCCTAACAAGGAGTGGAGGGCATTGACCTGTGTCAGGTGGCTTGGTTAGTAGCTCATCTGTACCTCTCGCTTGGTGTGACCTTGGGAAAAAGTCACTTAACCTCTCTGCATTTCACACTCTCCGCACCTTTAAAGTGGCTAATTATTACCTGACCTTGCTCTCTCTCTGCGGTATTGTCAGCACCAACTTTGATGGCAGATGCAAAAGCTCTCTGGAACCTGTAGAGCACTGCAAGGGGGAGGAACGCTCAGCATCGCTTTCCCTCATTCTTCTCTTTTTTTTAAGTCTAAGAGGCCCTACTGGTGCTTGCTCCCTATGCGGGGACAAGGGAGGTGTGAGTGAGGAAGTGCCTGCATCTAGGACTGAAAGCCCAGAAATGCAGCTCAGAGGTGCAGCAGAGGCTGGCTCAGCTGGAAGGCGCCCCCCCCATCTTAGAGAATTTTGCTTATACCAGTGGTTCTCAACCTTGGCTGCACATTAGAATCACCTGGGAATCTTTTTAAAATCCTGCTTTCTGGGCCTCATCCTCCAGAAATTCTGTTTCTTTGTTATGAGGTGGGGCCACAACATTAGTAACAAAGAAACAGAATTTCTGGGGGATGAGGCCCAGAAATGGGATTTTAAAAAGATTCCCAGGTGATTTTAATGTGCAGCCAAGGTTGAGAACCACTGGCTTATACCTTTTTGTGGTAGTTATTTTTGCCTTGTGTTATCATTGTTTATGGATACATAATCACACCCATTGATTAAAAAACTAAGGCTTTGTGAACGTGTCTAATCAGAAATACGTATTTTCGATCCTAATACAATTTAATTACATGTGTGAACTTGGATTAGGTACCTCATTTTTAAACTTTGTGACCTTTGGTATTCTCACCTGCGACCTGGGATAATGACAGCTGCCTGATAGGACTGTTTTATGTATTAAATGTGATCTGTACCAACTCCTCAGAGCAATGTTTAAAATGTAGGAGGAAATGGAGAAATGCTGTTTTTTTCTTCCTTAATTTTTTTTCTGGCTAAGAATGGTTTTTACTCACTTTTTAATTGTACTTATTATTTTTTAAACTTCCTTCCTTCTTCCTTCCTTCCTTCCTTCCTTCCTTCCTTCCTTCCTTCCTTCCTTCCTTCCTTCCTCCCTTTCTCTCTCTCTCTCTTTCTCTCTCTCTCTCTCTCCTCACCCAAGGATGTTTTTATTGATTTGAGAGAGAGAGAGAGAGAGAGAGAGGAAGGAGAAAAGGGGTGGGTAGAGAAAGAAACATCAACGTGAGAGAGAAACATCGATCGGTTGGTTTCCTTGTGTATGCAGGGTCCGAACCTGCAACCTAGGTATGTGCCCTGACCTGGACTAGAACCCTTGACCCTTCAGTATACAGGAGGATGCTCCAACCAACTGAGTCACACCGGCCAGGGCAAAAACTTTCATTTTTGTTTTAGAGCAGTTTTAGGCTCAGAGCAAGAGTGAGGGGAAGGGGCAGAGGTTTCCCATATACCCCTGCCTCTGCGCATGCACAGCCTCCCACACTATCAGCATGCCCCCCACACACAGTGCATTTGTTACAACTTAGGATCCTACGTTGACAGGTCATCATCACCCAGAGTCCACAGTTTACATGAGGACTCGCTCTTGGTGGTGCCTGTTCTGTGGGTTTGGACGTGTACCCACCATTACAGTGCCATACAGTGTATTTCCCTCCCTAAAAACTCTCTGCTTCACCTCTCACCCTTTCCTCCCCCCCTCCCCCTGTGCCATACAGTGTATTTCCCTCCCTAAAAACTCTCTGCTTCACCTCTCACCCTTCCCTCCCCCCTGCCCCCTGGGACCCACTGATCTGTTCACTGTCTCCATAGTTTTGCCTTTTTTTGCGCGATGTTATATAGTTGCAACCATGTCTTGCATTTAGTTAAGCTCAGTAGTTGTTACGTGGTTAAGAACAAAGCCTCTGAGCTAATTAAAAAAATAACGGCAAGCAAAGACTAATTGGTAGTAGTAGTGCATGTGTATTATTTACTCAAGATCCTTTTTAGTCTGACCGCACTGATGCACAACAGCCACGCTTGGATTCTGAGGCTTTGCCGGAAGCGGCGGTTAGGAGCAGGGGAGGGGGCTGTTAGTCATACACACTTGTTTCACAGATAAATGATCGCTGACAGCCCAGCTGCAAGGGAGGGGATGGAGCAACTGGGAAGAGTTGATAGCAACGCAAGAGCAATCTAATGCCTTTTCCTGTAGGAGCAAATGATCCTGTCAGTAGGTCAGGAGGGTGTGGGGTTATTACACAGTGAGGTGTCAGCTATGATAGGAGAGCGCTGAATAATTGATTTATACCATTCTCAATCCTCAAAAAGCTTTCACATTTATTTTGTATCTACTAAGCAGGTGGCAACAGAAAGGGTTAAGCTCGGAGGACGTGGTGTGGAGAAATACAGACTGTAGAGAACTGGGACTCTGACAGACAGGTGCTCTATGAGTCGAATGTATTAATGAACTATTATTTTTATTTTATATATTTTTTAAATTCAAAGCATTTCTTTTTTAAAAAAAATATGTTTTTATTGATTTTAGTGAAAGGGAGGAAGGGAGGGAGAGAGAGAAACAGCAGTGTGAAAGAGAAACATTGATTGGCTGCCTCCTGCACACCCTGTACGGGAGATCTATCCGGAAACCCTGGCATGCGCCCTGACTGGGAATGGAACTGGCAACCTCCTGGTGCATGGGATGATACTCAACCAACTGAGCCACATTGGCCAGTGCAGTGAACTATTACTGTAACTATGGTAGAACTCTTCTATACCCAGACTTCACGCATCAAATAGTTCTTATTCCAGCTCTTTAAACATCATAAAACCCTAAGCCAACACAGCCTCGAGGTACTGACCTGGTTCACAAATAATAGATTTTAATGACTTTTGTATTTCTAGATGAACTGTGCTAGGTTGGTCAGCTGATGGACACGTGGGATGGGCACGTACTCGGTGAGGAACCAGGACAGTGCCAAGATAGAGCCTGTGGTGGGGACCCATGCTGGGGTAATGGTCATGGCTGAGAATCGGCCTGACCAGGAGTGTAGCTGAGTAGGTCCAAAGTTGAGGAAAACTCTGTATAGTTTAGCTGTCTGTTAAGATAGATTTTCTAAGATGACGTATTGATGTCCTGTCTGGTGGTGGGTGTAACCAGATGGGAAGTCCAGGTCCCATGTCCCAGGCATGGGGGCTCTACGGGACTGGCCAGAACAAAGCAAGACCCCATCAGTGCGATGGGCCCTATAGCAGGATTGAACACTGGGTTGGACAGTTTAGCATTATGGGTCAGGGTATGACTTGATCTCCCCAACAAGGTAGACTGAGGCAGGAAGAGGAAGCTGTGAAATGGGGCCACATGATGCCTCTGGGACCTTGAACAGATGACCTGAATGAAACAAGTTTGGACCGGAGCAGGTGCGTGTGTCCCAGGGGTTACCTGTGGGCTCCCTGGGTCCCGGGGCTGGGTGGCTTCTGAGCTGGTGATACAGCCTTTTTACCTCCTCGCGAAGTGACTTCCACACGAGGCATCCTAGAAACTGGGGGATGCCTGCTTTGGCGGCAGCAGTCCTTGGGATACAGCTGTTCCAGATGGACGACTGGCAGGGGATGGGAATCAGTGCATCAGCTTGAGGGTCTGAGGAAAGCAGAAGGCGAGTAAAAGAGGAAGAGACCAAAAGTCATGGTATTCCCAGCAGCACTCTGTGGGGCCAGCGAGTTGTTCTACCTGCTTTGGACCCTGGGTGATGGGCCTGGAACCAAACCTGCAGCTGATTTCTGAGATTTATCTCTGGGGGTCATAGTGTTCTATGGTCAGTTTAGTGGGTAGGGGTTTCCATCACACTTGCCATCCCGTAACATTTGGAAATTGAGTAGCAACAGCATTTATAGACCAGTGTCACCTTGTTTTAGATCAGCGGTTCTCAACCTGTGGGTCACAACCCCTTTGGCGGTCAAACGACCCTTTCACAGGGGTCACCTAAGACCATCCTGCATATCAGATATTTACATGACGATTCATAACAGTAGCAACATTACAGTTATGAAGTAGCAACGAAAATAATTTTATGGTTGGGTCACAACATGAGGAACTGTACTTAAAGGGCCAGAAGGTTGAGAACCACTGTTTTAGATGATGTGTTAGGGAAGAGGTCTGTGATTCTGTTGATTTCATGCAGGTGATTTAGATATGGAATGGGAGGGGCGATCAGAAAGGTAGGGTATGGGCTAGTGAGCACCCTGGACCAGGTATCTCAAGTGTCCAGTGCTTTTAAAAAAAGTATTTTATTTTTAGAGCAGTTTTAGATTCAAAGCAAAAGTGAGAGGAAAGCACAGAGACTTCCCATATACTCCCTGCCCCCACACATGCATAGCTTACCCCACTATCAACATTCCTTCCCAGAGTGGAACATTTGTTACAGCGATGAACCGGCATTGACACATAATCACCTAAGATAGATGGGAACCACTGATCTGTTTATTGTCTCCAAAGTTCTGTTTATTGTCTCTAAAGTTTTGCCTTTTCCAGGGTGTCACGTAGTTGGAATCATACAGCATGCTGCCTTTACAAACTGGCTTCTTTCACTTAGTGAAATGCACTTAACTTTTCTCCATTTCTTTTCATGGCCATCTGGTGCTTTTTCCACTTCACTTCACGTCACTTCACTTCACTTCACTTCGGTGATCTTTGTGGGTATCTCATCTTTATCATGTTGCTTATCGCTGCACACACTTAGAGATGCTAGAGAAATAACAAGCTATTCTGTACTGCCATGCATGAGAACTTGAATGTACCACGGAGCTAACATGCAGAACGGCCAAAACAGCTTGTAGATTGTACAAGTTGCCTTTCCTTTGAAAGAAATTTATGTCAAGCATTTAAAAATACTGCCTACTTTCCAAAGGTTAGCACCAATCTTGTAACAAAAGTTTTGAAGATTGAGTGATTATACAAAATGAGGCCCAACTGTTTTTATTTTTAAATGTTCTTAGGCTATTCCGTGAGAAATTACAGTAACCAACTTTATATTTCTAAAGAGGTTTTATCAGAGGGAAGCACTACGGAAATATAATTTTAAGGGTTTTCATAATTATTTTTCTGACTATCTCTTACCAATTGACAGAGATGTTAGGCATAGTTGATTAAACAATGAAAAAATTTTAAAAAGCTCATAATGGCATATTTACACAATGGTGACTAATAACTCCCCAAAGCCCATTGTGGATTAGGGAAACAAGTTATAGCCATTGAAATAATTTGTAATTATTATTATTTTTTTTACACTAGGCAGTTATGTCAAGTCACTAGCATCTGTTCAGCTATTTCTTAGAAAAAGATCTGATGAATATCTTTTGAGATCGTCAAAACCAAAACAATTTCCAGCCCTAACTAGAACCAAACCTGCAGCTGATTTCTGGGATTTAACTCTGGGGCTCATAGTGTTATATGGTCAGTTTAAACATGAACACAGCAAACTCTTCAATAATCAACAAATAAAATAAAATCTATTTAAGGCTTACTCTCTGGTTTAAATATTTTATTGTCCTATAGCAATCAAGGGATGAATGGTAGGCCTTATTTAGTGTTATTTGGAGTAATATTTAATCACAGATTTGTTTTGTGAATGAAGAAAGCAATATTCCTTTTACATCCTTCATCTGTACATCTAATGCATAATTTGTCAGCCCATCAAAATTAATTTTAGATCCCTAATGTACACAGAGCTTTAGATTTATACGTCTGGTTAATGGTTCTTTCAGTTAAGCATATGTATTTATGGATGTGCCCTTCTGGGCTGGATTTCTACGAAGCATTTCTGTAGGGAGGATGTTCACATAAATAACCAAACAGGAAATAAATGTCAGTTACAAATTCTATTAACATAGCTGGCAGCAGTCCTTTAACAAATATTTAAGTATAGTGTGTTCATATTAAATTAATTTTTTTGAAATGCCTGTCTGCTCATTTTCCCAATTCAACTCATCTTTCTCCAGTCAAAAGAAATCTTACATTTAGAGTATAGATCTCCTCTGACTACCTAGAAATATTGTGTGTTAAATTGTTATAAGGATTTTTAAGTGGTTTTTAGAAACAAAGAGATTTGGTCATTTTTTGAGTTTTTATTTCTAAATTTCATGGTACCCTTTCTTCTTTCTTCCTGGACCCTCTTTCTCTTTCTCTTTTTCGACATTTTCTTTCCTGAGGGCTTGTAGCTTATAGCTCATCGGAGGGCCTTGATTGCGTGGTTTATGTATTAGGATCCAACGTAAGCTGCTATTACAAAAAAAACCCCAAACCCTAAGAGATTATGGCTGACATGAAATTAGAAGTTTATGCTCATTCCTGCAACAGGCCAGATATTTGTGGTTCAGGGATGGTGGCACCTCTATTCTGTTAGGTCCTGTAGGCGCACTGGGTTCTCTCCATTTTGCTCTGTACCACTGGGTGTTTTCCACACCATGGGACAACCTTGATTTTCCTTTTCATGCCCAGCAAAAAAGAGGGAAAGAGAGTGAGTGCAGGGCCAGCTGCTCACCTTCCCTCACTCAGAGCTTAGCACCTGGCCATACCTTGCAGCAGCGGCGGGGAAAGAAAATGCACACTGTAGCAACATGTCCCAACTTCATCCAAAACTCCCAGGGTGCAGAGGCTTCTTTTACTCAAAGAAAGAAGGGGCGGGGGGAGGAACACTTAGCAGTGTCTACCTTAACTCAGCAAAGAAAAACATTTTTAGAATAGCTCTTTCATCTTGGGAAACAAACCAAGGAAAATGTAAAAATGCTTGAAATATAAAACCAAACAAATGATGTTTTTTTTCCCGTATTTTCTATAGTCGATACTGTACCTTAGATTTCTAACTTGCAGTATTTGCTATTGATTTAATAGGATATATACTTTCCCCTCTATTAACTTTCAAAGAGATTAATGGCCCCCATAGTATTGCCTTCTAATAGCTGGGATTCACCAGCCACACTTTTCACTGTGCTTTGAGTTGCAGCACCTATGGAAAACAGTACATAGAAAGTCATTTATTGCTTCTGGGTTTTTGTGTGTGTAAGCATATCATATTGGGCCTCGGGTAATTTTTTTTAAAAAACAACCCACGAGTTTATAAGTTAATATGCATGCAATATTTTCAAAAGACAAATAGTCTAAAAGGCTTGTTTTAAAAATAAGCAGTGTTTTGCTCACATTTGTAAAATACTCCTTTCTGAAGGTAAATGTTTTTAACTGTTTAAGATGAAAATACGGGACCAAAAGAGCCCCTCACCAAGACACAGCATTGTACAACTTTAGAATGCTGGGGACAGAAAAACCCCACGGGTGTCTAGAAAGAAAATAAAACAGACTACACTCAAGGCTGTTGATTAAAAAATTTTTATTCAGTTACTTTGCACAAAGGGATAAAAGCAAAAGGTTTAGGATGTGTTTTCTATGGTGTGTATAGGCAAGTGTTAGGCTCAAAATTAGGCCAGCAGCTCCTGCCATTTTGGACTGTAATCTTGAGGGCGGGCACAACGAGGGAAGCTGGGGATGCGAAGACAACCAAGGTCAGGTGTTCAGTGCCTTTATTTTTGACTTGAACATGGTAGGAGTTTAGTGCAGTGGAGATTCATTCCGTATTAAGCAGTATCAGGGCCATTTCTTGGCACTAGAAGTAGAATGGTGAGCTACGTAAATGACTTCTCCGCTCCCACAAGATTTATGTCCTAGTTATTATGTGTTCCCTTGAGACACTGATGAAAGATGTATGCCATTTATGTAAATGATGGAACCCCATGTTTGATGGTAAATCTGATGAGTGTGGGGAGAGGGGGGAGCCCAGACACTTCCATGCCTTTGGTTCCTTGTTGGTACTTAGACCGCTTTGAGTTGCATGCTTGGCTCTGGAATAAAGGATGGCAAAAAGATTTTTGGAATTACTAATTTATGTTACATTTTTCCTATTTTTGTAGGAGATAATTATCTATTTAGAGTGGTCTTCAAGGGGCTGGATGACTTTTAGGAAGGTCTTTTGAATCTGCAAGCTCTGGAATCTGGAATTTGTCTTTTGTGAGTTCACCAGTCTTTTTTTTTTTTAAATATATTTTATTGATTTTTTACAGAGAGGAAGGGAGAGAGATAGAGAGCTAGAAACATCGATGAGAGAGACATCAATCAGCCGCCTCCTGCACATCCCCCACCGGGGATGTGCCCGCAACCCAGGTACATGCCCTCGACCGGAATCGAACCCGGGACCCTTCAGTCCGCAGGCCGACGCTCCATCCACTGAGCCAAACCGGCTTCGGCGAGTTCACCAGTCTTCATGGGAGGGAGTCTCAGCTTTCAGTTCTCACCTTGGCAGTTCTGTCCCCTCTCAGTCTCCTGGCACCTGTCTGTCCAGCCTTCTCCTCTGTTCCTTCACTTTCTCTGTGGATCCCATTTTTCTACCAATTGCCTGACATCACTTCACAACTTTTAAAAATTGTCCTTATGTACCATATCTCCTAAAATTAATTATGAATTACAGATACAACACTGCAATGAAAACTTTCTTTGTTCTCTCTTTTCTTTCACGATGGCACATTCACATATTGAACTCTTGTGCCTGATCCATGAAATGCAAAAATTCCCAAGACATGCGTATTAGGGAGGTAAAACGTAGTGTTTGTGCAGGCAGATCAGTGTACACACAAACACTACAAGGGGTTACACCAACAGGCTTGAAGGAGCCCTTGACTAATTTAGTCAAATTGAAACGCACATCAAAAGCATATGAAAAATCATGAATTGGTGGATATTTGGGTCAGTGGATGAGAATAATCTAAAGGATGCACATTTTCTCCTCTCACCTCACTGACCTCTCAGGACACGTTACCCAACAAACCTGCCAAGAATTGTAGAAGTTGTGGTGATAGAGTCCTATTTTCTGCCCCCTTCACCTGAAAGTCCCCATGACCTTAATGGTATGTTTCTGAGTTAGATTTATGAACTCATTCTACCTAAATCGATATTGGTTTTCTTGTAGAGAAAAGTTCCTGGCACAATGTTTTGTTTTTTACCCTTCTGACTCCTGATGTATATGTCTCTTTTTCCCCCCAAAAAAGGCTAATACAATTCTTCAGAAGGCATTTTATTGTTAGTACTATTGTTTTTGTTTTCAATTTGTGTCAAAGTAACTTATGTTTTGGGTCTTTTAAGCAATTGTTTCATGATAGTTATGGATAAAACAAAGGAAATAGGGGCATTAGTGATTACTTTTTAAAAATTGGAGTTATATAAATAAACGTATTTTTTTGATCTAGGCAGCGGTTCTCAACCTGTGGGTCTCGACCCCTTTGGGAGTCAAATGACCCTTTCACAGGGGTCGCTTAAGACCATCGGAAAACACATATATAATTACATATTGTTTTTGTGATTAATCACTATGCTTTAATTATGTTCAATTTGTAACAATGAAATTGGGGGTTACCACAACATGAGGAACTGTATTAAAGGGTCTCGGCATTAGGAAGGTTGAGAACTACTGATTAGAGGCTCATTTCTATATGACAAGTTAATCTTGTAGTCTCTTACTCCCATTTCAGGACACTATTGAAGGAGAGTCTGGTTTCCCCATTCCATTCTATACACAAATGAAACTTGCTCAGGCACATACATGTGCCTGACATATTGGTAGTCGTCTGATACATGTGGTCTAAACACCAGATATCACAGCGGCCTTGTCATAAACTGATGTCTATGGCAGTTCCCTTTAGGTTAGTACCAGTTTGTTACTTGGTTGAAGTTCTTTCACTTGGAGACCTTGGCACCTCCACAGTGAACACAGGGTGAGTCCATTTTAATGAGGCAGTGATCTGTTTAAGAAGATAGGTTTAAGAACAAAAACAGAATTAATGCCCAAACTCTTCCACTTCTCACCTCTACCCTGGAGCTCTAGTAGTTATTTGCTTTAGTTGGCAGCTCCTTTTTTAAAAATGCCCATTCCATTCTGCTTCTAAAACTCTCTTTATTAGAGGAAATTCAATTATATAGGATATAGAGAGAACCTTCATCAGCCCATTACCCAACTTCAATCATGATCAATTCAAGGGAGGCCATATTTAATCAATGTTCTGACCCATTTTCTTGGCCTGTATTGTTTTGTAGCAGATCCTAGACATCTCATATAATTTCATCTGTAAATATTTCAATGTGTCTCTAAAGGACAATTCTGCACATACTTATATAGAATAATTGAGAAGCCGTGGTAATTAAAGGGAAGATTTTGTGTTTGTTGGTGTTTAAAAAATAGAACCAAAAATTTATTTTAAATATACTTTTCTAGTAGCTGTAAAATGTAGTATATGATCTACTTCACCCAAAATTTCAGTGAACAAAAGCTAAAATATCAGCACCCTCCCCCCTCAAAAAAAACCCTACATACAGAAATGCTGTTTTCATTATGAGAATTTGCATTTTTTCTGTTCTTATTGGACCTAGAATGAATATTAGATTTAAATTGTAGGTTTGAGTTGAAGTGTTGTGATGAAAGTGGCTTTGTGTTACTGAAGAGCTGTTGAGCTTCCATGCTTTGTATTTTCAAATGTCCACTCATGTTAGCACTAACCTATAGTATACACAGTGGGAACATCTTAGCTCTGATGATGGAGGGAGCTAGGGTACCAGGGAGCCCTGAAGTCCATTCATTGTCTTGGGATGAGCTTCTAAATCCCAGAGCGAATTGATTATGGTTAGTATTGGGTTTACTATTGTACTTGGTTTTTCTTTAGAAAACTTGTAGGAGTGGAAAGCATGGAGATGCCTCCCGTGCTTAGAAGTTAGCTTTGAAAAAGATGAGTTTATTTCATCATACAGGCTTTGAAATGTGGAGGGCCCCCAATTATCTGCATGAGTTTTGATTTTCTCCTAGAACAATTGTCAAAGAATCCTTGTGGTTCTGTTCCATCACTTTGTAAAAATATTATTTTTATTATTAGTTTTAAATAACTTTGGAGCTTGCAGTATGCCTCATACCAGCTATCTTGCATCTGTAAGGAACTCATTTTACTTTAACCCAGCGGTTCTCAACCTGTGGGTCGCAACCCCTTTGGCAGTCGAACGACCCTTTCACAGGGATCGCCTAAGACCATCCTGCATATCAGATATTTACATTACGATTCATAACAGTAGCAACATTACAGTTATGAAGTAGCAACGAAAATAATTTTATGGTTGGGTCACAACATGAAGAATTGTATTTAAAGGGCCAGAAGGTTGAGAACCACTGCTTTAACCTGTAAACTCCATATCCTGTCTGGATGTGTGGTAAATTAGGGGACACAACTGCCATTATTGTTAATATCCAAGTCACCTGAGTAATGGGAGCCTTACCTTAGGCACACTACTCATCACGTCACTGGGCCTTTCTGAGTCAATGCTGAGCACTTGTACATTGAGGCCCTGCTATGGGAAAGGGGGAAGCGAACCCAGACATAATTATGAAAGGATCTCTGCAAGTACAGAGAGTTCACCTGAAAGGCTCATTTCTGGCTGCAAACAGCCACCACGAAGCCTTTTACGTTAATGTAAATTGGAGAATTATTCAGTGCTTATTCTGAATGATGAAGTTTTCCTGCTTTAGGGCAACTTGGGTACATTTTTTTAAAATTTTTTTTTTATTTTTTTTATTATTAAATTTTTATTGTTCAGATTACATTTGTCCCTCTTCCCCCCCCTCCCGCCATAACTCCCCTCCTTCCAGTTCCCGCCCCACCCTCCGCCCTCACTCCCCACCCACTGTCCTCATCCATAGGTGCTCGATTTTTGTCCAGTCTCTTCCCGAATCTCCCATTCCCCTTCTCCCCCCACAAGAATAGTCAGTCCATTCCCTTTCTATGTCCCTGATTCATTATAATCACCAGTTCATTCTGTACATCAGATTATTTATTCACTTGATTCTTAGATTCACTTGTTGATAGATGCATGTTTGTTGTTCATAATTTGTATCTTTACCTTTTTCTTCTTCCTCTTCTTAAAGGATACCTTTCAGTATTTCGTATAATACTGGTTTAGTGGTGATGAACTCCTTTAGCTTTTCCTTATCTGTGAAGCTCTTTATCTGACCTTCAATTCTGAATGATAGCTTTGCTGGATAAAGTAATCTCGGTTGTAGGTTCTTGGTATTCATCACTTTGAATATTTCTTGCCATTCCCTTCTGGCCTGCAAAGTTTCTGTTGAGAAATCAGCTGACAGTCGTATGGGTATTCCTTTGTAGGTAATTGAGTCTCTTTCTCTTGCTGCTTTTAAGATTCTCTCTTTGTCTTTTGCTCTTGGCATTTTAATGATGATGTGTCTTGGTGTGGTCCTCTTTGGATTCCTTTTGTTTGGGGTTCTCTGCGCTTCTTGGACCTGTAAGTCCATTTCTTTCACCAGGTGGGGGAATTTTTCTGCCATTATTTCTTCAAATAGGTTTTCAATATCTTGCTGTCTTTCATCTTCTGGCACCCCTATTATTCTGATGTTGGTACGCTTGAAACTGTCCCAGAGGCTCCTTACACTATCTTCACACTTTCGGATTCTTTTTTCATTTTGCTTTTCCAGTTGGGTGTTTGTTGTCAAATCTTTGGTTTGATTCTTGTGCTCCTCTGGTCTGCTATTGGGTATAATATTCTTTATTTCAGTCCGTGTATGCTTACTTTCTAATTTCTTTATCGTAGCATCGAGGGTCTCATTAGTTTTCATGAGGCTCTGCTCAAGTTTATAGCAAGCCCTCAAAATTGCGATTCTTAGCTCCATATCCTTCATTTCTGTCATGTTTTTTTGTCTCCGCATCTTTTATGCTTTCTTGGTGCACCCCCTTGTGGTCTTTGTGCACAGTCTTGTTCTAGCCAAGCCTTAATTGTTGTAGTTAACACTAGAGGGATTTGACCACCAGGCCAACTGGCTGTAGGAATCAGCTGTGTGGAAAACTTCAGTCCTCTGGGGAGGCGCTAGTCCAGCCTTTGCCTGAGGCGATCGGCAAATGGCTCTGCGCAGGGCCTGGGCGGGGCGGGCTCAACAGGGCGGGGGGAGGGAGCAGCTATGGCTGCTCTCAGTCCGTCTCCAGGGGCTCTGCCTCTCTGTCCCCACAACCGCTGCAAACCTCGGAGGGACCGTAG
Organism: Myotis yumanensis; assembly: GCF_028538775.1. Taxonomy (NCBI): domain Eukaryota; kingdom Metazoa; phylum Chordata; class Mammalia; order Chiroptera; family Vespertilionidae; genus Myotis; species Myotis yumanensis. Next base: position 165,069,739 of record NW_027223752.1, on the reverse strand, counting down.
CCAGACAGTCCCGCTTCTCCCGTTTGAGTCTGGGTCCCTAGAGACTCGCCCGGATCTGTAGCCCAGAGTCTGAGACTCACTCCTGATTGAAAACGACAACCGCGCCCTCAGCCACCAGCCCGCTTTGCGCGCGCACCGCCGCACCACTGTACCTTTAAATTTTCCACACTGCGCCTCCTCTGAGCCTCGTAATGCTGTTGTTTTTCCTTCTAGTTGAAGAGTCTCTCCTCAGCCAGCCTTCCTGTGGTTCTGGGTGATGCCCGTTCCGTCTTTTAGTTGTATTTTTGAAGTGGTTGTTCGAGGCAGCAAACTCCGGTGTTTACCTATGCCGCCATCTTGGTTTCTCCCAACTTGGGTACCTTGACATGCAATTCCCTAACCAACATCAGTTTCTGTAAAATCTCTGATATCTGGTAAGGATTTGGTCTAATTGGTGGAGAAAAGAGAAAAAGGGTAAGGATAATGAGCCCAACAACTTGATATTAAAGCAGGTTTTAGAGCTATAGGGAGGATCCTACCCTTTGTGCCTATCAAAAAGTAAAATTTTTGGTTGGAAGGAATTTTATACCAAACTCAAATTGTGGTTGCTTTGAAATAGGAGAAAATAAGTGTCTCACTAAACCCTTAGACATTTTTTCTGAAGTTAAGAACATGGTAATTTATTTATCCTGAAGAGATTTAACAAAGGATCAAACTCCTTTGTGTGGAATTGATTCGAATAAGTATGAAGGAAAAAGTCAATTCAGTCTTTACAGAAAATTTAAAATTATGCAAATGTCCCTACACTTTAACAGCATAAATCAAACAATTCCTTGAATATCCTGTTGCTTGTGTGCCTGAGGGTAAAAATAATTGGTGAAGAATACCTGTAAAAGGGTTTCAGGCAGGATGGGTCAGTTGGGCAGTCAAATAGAGCAGAAAGTTAGATGTTAACATTTAAAAATTAGTAATTCCATTCAAATTCCTTCACACCTCAATTATTTTGGAAGTATTGCAAAAATGATTCTCTTGGAATAAATGCCATTTTTGTGATGAAGTATTTTACCCAGTTGGTAGATTTCCTCACTGGTTAGCCCTGAGCAGGATAAGCCAGGTTTCAAATATTTTTATTTTTTTAATTAAATCTTTATTGTTCAGATTACATTTGTTTCTCTTTTTTTTTCCCCCCATAACTCCCCTCCTCCCAGTTCCCGCCCCACCCTCCGCCCTCACTCCCCACCCACTGTCCTCATCCATAGGTGCATGATTTTTGTTCAGTCTCTTCCCGCATCTCCCATTCCCCTTTCCCCCGCAAGAGTAGTCAGTCCATTCCCTTTCTATGTCCCTGATTCATTATAATCACCAGTTCATTCTGTACATCAGATTATTTATTCACTTGATTCTTAGATTCACTTGTTGATAGATGCATGTTTGTTGGTCACAATTTGTATCTTTACCTTTTTCTTCTTCCTCTTCTTAAAGGATACCTTTCAGTATTTCGTATAATACTGGTTTAGTGGTGATGAACTCCTTTAGCTTTTCCTTATCTGTGAAGCTCTTTATCTGACCTTCAATTCTGAATGATAGCTTTGCTGGATAAAGTAATCTCGGTTGTAGGTTCTTGGTATTCATCACTTTGAATATTTCTTGCCATTCCCTTCTGGCCTGCAAAGTTTCTGTTGAGAAATCAGCTGACAGTCGTATGGGTATTCCCTTGTAGGTAATTGAGTCTCTTTCTCTTGCTGCTTTTAAGATTCTCTCTTTGTCTTTTGCTCTTGGCATTTTAATGATGATGTGTCTTGGTGTGGTCCTCTTTGGATTCCTTTTGTTTGGGGTTCTCTGCGCTTCTTGGACCTGTAAGTCCATTTCTTTCACCAGGTGGGGGAAGTTTTCTGCCATTATTTCTTCAAATAGGTTTTCAATATCTTGCTGTCTTTCATCTTCTGGCACCCCTATAATTCTGATGTTTGTAAGCTTGAAGCTGTCCCAGAGGCTCCTTACACTATCTTCACACTTTCGGATTCTTTTTTCATTTTGCTTTTCCGGTTGGGTGTTTTTTGCTTCTTCGCATATCAAATCTTTGACTTGATTCTTACGCTCCTCTGGTCTGCTATTGGATGTCTGTATAATATTCTTTATTTCAGTCTGTGTATGCTTAATTTCTAGTTGGTTCTTTATCATAGCATCGAGGGTCTCATTAGATTTCGTGAGGCTCTCATCAAGTTTATTGGCAGCTTCTAACACATTATTGCAAGCCCTCAAAATTGCGTTTTTTAGCTCTATATCCTCCATTTCTGTCATGTTTTTTTGTCTCCGCATTTTTTATGCTTTCTTGGTGCACCCCCTTGTGGTCTTTGTGCGCAGTCTTGTTCTAGTTGAGCCTTGATTGTTGTAGTTAATACTTGATTGTTGTAGTTAATACTAGAGGGATTTGACCACCAGGCCGACTGGCTGTGAGAATCAGCTGTGTCTGCCTCGGGAAAACTTCTGTCCTCTGGAGAGGTGCTAGTCTAGCCTTTGCCTGAGGCTATCTGGCAAATGGCTCTGTGCAGGGCTTGGGCGGGGCGGGCTCAACAGGGCGGGTGGAGGGAGCAGTTATGGCTGCTATCAGTCCCGTTCCCAGAGGCTCTGCTTCTCAGAACCCCAGCAAGGGCTGCAAACCTTGGAGAGAAAGCTCCCCTCATGTTCCAACTGATGCCAGACAATCCCGCTTCTCCCGTTTGAGTCTGAGTCCCTAGAGACTCGCCCGGATCTGGAGCTCAGAATCTGAGACTCCGCCTGATTGAAAATGACAATTGTGCCCTCAGCCACCAGCCCGCTTTGCGCGCGCACCTCCGCACCTTTATATTTTCCACACTGCGCCTCCTCTGAGCCTAGGTATGTTGTTGTCTTTCCTTCTAGTTGAAGAGTCTCTCCTCAGCCAGTCTTCCTGTGGTTCTGGGTGATGTCCGTTCCTTCTTTTAGTTGTATTTTTGAAGTGGTTGTTTGCAGCAGCAATCTCCGGTGTTTACTTATGCCGCCATCTTGGTCTCCCCTCAAATATTTTTGATATATTTTATTTTCATTACCATTATTGTTTATGAGCTATTGTTATTGCTGACCTTGGGAGGCAATGGGAGAAATTGGTTTAGGACAGCGTGTGTGTGGAGGACTCGGGTTAGCATGCATAAGGAATCATGAAAGTATGAAAAACTTGAGTGGAAAACTCTTGAGTCAATGGACAGTGCATTGGAGTTTGCTGTGGTCTGAAATCTGTGAGATGTTGGATGTCCAGGCTGGCAGGAGTTTGTATTCCAGAAAGTTTTGCAAGATGAGACTTGAATTGAAAACAGGAGTGATTGTGATCCTTGGCTGAAACCTGCCATCTTTTGTCCTCGAGTGTTCTCAGGACAGGTACACACAGGGACCCAATGCAGGGCGGAAGGGGCAGTGGGGCTCTGAGGGCCTGGGAGGCTGGGCCTTGAAATAGAATAAAGTGATGCCTTGGCAGAGAAACTCCTTCTCAAGAAAGGGAAGAGCCTATTCTGCAAGGCAGCTATAAACAGATATCCATACAGTTGGAAGGACACTTGAATAAAGATGTCAATTTGCATATTTACAAGTTTTGCTATAAACTAGAATTTTAATGAGAAACAGAAAAGCTTAATCGCTAAACCAGTTCACATATTATGTCAATGTACATGTGAAATCATGGCACATGTTATCAATGGGAAAAAAATGGACTGTTTTATCTTTTTCATTGGGTTAAACCCAATTAGATACCAGAAATGGAAATACTCTAGAAATTAATACTGTAAACAGTTGGATATAACAGTGTTGTCTCTCGGTTCCTTGAATTTTTCTTATCTAATGGCCTCTGTTTCCATTTCCTCTTTACCCACTCTATCCTAAGAGCTCAAGCTTCTGTCCATCATTTGCTAAAATTGCACTTGCAGGTCACCAGCAACTCTCTTACTGCCAAATCTAGTGGTCTTTCCTGTGAACCTTCTCATAAATCTACCGCCTTTGTCATTTGGTTGCTTCCTCCTTTTCCCCACTTAACTTTTCCAGTTCCCTGATCCTTACCCTCCTGGCAGTTCTTGACGTCTGGTTTTCAGCTGTCCCTCCCCTTCCTGCCTTAGTGACACCACCATTTTAATTTGCTAATATAACACAAGGCAAAATAAATTATAACAGTCCCCAAAGTAGCTCTGAAGTGTGGGGATATGGCCCTTCCACTATGACCACTAGCTCGTCCAGGCTAGTGCTTTTCCTAGTTTGTAAAACTATCGTAAGGAGCCAAGAATTAGTATTGTATTCAAATAGAATTCTAGCCAATTGTAGTATAAAGAAATTAGTGAGGAGAAAAGTAGAACATAATTATATGCAGGCTTTTATGACTCCATGAATGTATTTTACACTGTTTTATGATTTTGAGGCAATATTTCATTTACAAGTGATTTAGGATTTTTTATAGCTGTTGGAACTGAGTGAGCTAAAATGGGTTGCATTATCAAGTACTTCACTTTGTACATAAATGTTTGCTTCATATTTTTTACTAGCAGGTGAAACTCTTTAAGAAGTGTTTGTCCTCCCTTTTATGTATTTTCTTTTTTTCTTTTTAGTGACTGAGAGTCAGTCTATTGGAAAAGCCTTGGTTTTGCACCATGCCATAAGGCATTATAACCAAGAGTTTTGAGTACAGATGGAGTGACTCAAGCAATCAGGTTAGAGGATTATGGCATAGAATCACCTGCTAGTTGCTTTTAGGTTTAATCCTTTGATGCTTTATATCGTACAAAAAATGTAGTATCTTTTGCATGATATACAAAAAAAGTGTCATTTCCAATTTGGATCAGATTTTAGCTCATTTATAAGCAAAAGTTCTGCACAATAGAGCTGGTTGGATTCCTTTTCCAAGTTAATGTGAAATGTTCTATACAGTGTGTGTGTATGTATGCGTGTTTATTCCTGAATATGCTTTCATGACTGTTACTGTTTTGAGACACAGAAGAGACATATTTGAATTTCTAATTGTGGTGGGCTGCTGATTCTTCACAGCACCCAAGGAGTGTGTGCTTACTCCAAAAGCTGGTGGCAGTTGGAGTCACCAGTAATGACGTTCTCAAGATTTTATCTCAGCTGTGCGTATGTTCTGTGCCCCTTAAGGCAGTGTGACATAGTTGGATTGCAAGTTGGGTCTCGGTTTTATTTACTGACTTAAAAAAAATGTAAAACATACATAACATAAAATTTACCATTTTACTCATTTTTAAGTGCACAGTTCATTGGCATTAACAACCACCATGTATCACTAGAACTTTTTCACCTTCCCGCACTGGAGTTCTGTCCCCATTAAACACTAACTCCTCATTCTCCCCAACCCTGCAGCCACCACCCTGCTTTCTGTCTCTATGAATTTGATGACTCCAGGTAAGAATCACTTCCTCCTAAACTTTGCCTAAACCCCCAAATAGATTCTCTTTTTCTTTACTTTTGAACACAGTAAAGTAACTCGGTGAATGAGTCGCTTTGGTCTGGTTAGAGGAACACCCATTCTAGTCCAGGTTTTTATCTGTGTGTTTATTTCCCTGGTAAACTTCCTGATAGCAGGTTCTAGGTTTTGCTTCTTGTATTCCTGGCACTTCACAGAGTGTCTGTGATGTGGTGCAGGGCCCAGGAGGGTGGTGAACAGATCGATCTGAACTCCACAAAGCTACCCAGAAGCCCTTGAGTTACAATTTCAGAGGATGGAAAATGGGGAGAGAAGAGGACAGCACCTTTTAAGCTAAGTTGAATCGGTGTAATTGCATTTATGAAAAGCCCTGGAAATCCTCTTATCCTGCCCCTGATAGAATAATACTTTAAAGTCATTATTGGTTACGGGCATGCTTTTCATTAGCAGCTCCATTTTATGGCCTGCGAATGACTGGGAACCCTTAGGAAGATGCTGGTCTAGTCCTAGTTATGGGATTTCAGCGGTGCTTCCGCGTTACTCTACGATTTCATTTTGGTACAGTAAAAGCAGGAAAGTAATTCCAAATAGAAGTTTTATTAGCTGTGAGAGGGAGCTAATGAAAAACGCAGCTACTTTGAAAATGTGAGGCAGCACAGCGCAAGACTTATTGTGTGTCTTAAGGGTCAGGTTTCTGGCTGTGGTTTGATTTTGTTATTGTGGAAGGCGGGGGGAGGGGGAAAGAGGGGAGCCCCCTGAGCTTTTTAGGTGAATGTCTGATCCTGGTTATCCTTGCCAGGTGTATGTGACAGTGGGTACCAGGGCCAGCTGTGAAATACACTTGTTTTTTTCTCATTATACGTCATTATGTTGATCCCATAGTCACCAATTAAAGTTTTGTGGCCTGAAGTAAACCATATGCTTTCAGGATCTGTGGGTAAAGTAGTAATGTAATACACCAAAAGTTTCTGCTCTCCCCTTTGTCGGAACCACTAAACAAAGTACATTTCTAAATATGAGGTTTTCCCAAATAAGCCATGAAGTGTAAAGAGTCATTTAGATCAGTGCTGTTTAACTAGAGGCCCAGCTTGAGAAATCATGTGAGACCCAGACCTGCCGAGCTGATGGGACCCCAGACCCGCCCTGCGGGCTCTGCGTGAGCCTCGCTTTGCCTCACTGTGTGAGCCAGTGAGAGGTGCCCCATGCATCTCCTGGTGACCAGTTGTTCGGTCATTCCGCTGGTACAGCATCACAACCACAGACCTTTTATGATATAGATTATTTGTTCCACACCTCATCTCTCTCCTTCAGGTGTTTCCCCAGCACTAGGGCTTCACACTGTCAAAGAAAGTCTTAAAGAAAGATGAGAAAGAGAAAGAAAGAGAAGAGGGGAGGGAAGGGAGGAAGGAAGGAAGGAAGGAAGGAAAGAAGGAAGGAAGGAAGGGAGGGAGGGAGGGAGGAATAGAAGGTGGGGAGAGGACATATCTTTTTCTCCTGCACTGAAGGGGATATTAGATACTGTGGAGAAGTTTCTAGAAGTGGCAAGGGCTGTATTTGATACTCAAACAACATCTAGTTGGCCATGTTCCTCTTAGCAGAGATGTGCAGAACATGATACAGCAAACCTCTAAGTACATTTTAATCCCAGGGATCTTCTAAACAACTCACTTTGGAAACATATATTTAAAGGTTGTTTTTCGAGATGATCATGATGGTCACAGTTTTCATCTGGTTTTCCTGTCCAAATGGGTAGTGAAGATTATTTTCCTGTTTAAAAACTAACCCATTTCCAGCCCTAGCCAGTTTGGCTCAGTAATTAGAGCATCAGCCTGCAGACTGAAGGGTTTCAGGTTTGATTCTGGTCAAGGGCAGGTACCTCAGTTCAAGCTCAATCCTCGGCCCTGGTCGGGGCCTTGCAGGAGGCAACCAAGCGATGTATTTCTCTCAGATTGATGTTTCTCTCTGTGTCTCTCCCTCTCCCTTCTACTCTCTCTAAAAATCAATGGAAAAATATCCTCGGGTGAGGATTTAAAAAACAAACAACAACAACAAAAAGACAAAGAAAAACGAACCCACTTCCAGACTCTGCATTTTGGCTGCTTCTCAGTGTTTTCTTCTATGTATTAGGCAGAGCTATTATATCTCCTGGAATTGGTAGAATGGCCTTGTGTAGTAGGTGTCCTATAGGGCCTGGTGGCTTAGCCTCCCCAGTCACCTGAGCTGGCACTCTAGGTGCGCCCCTGTGTGAGCTGTGTGCACCATCCTGGTGTACTTGAGTCTTGATTATTCTTGGTGTCACTGGGAGGAATTGACCCCCAGGCCAATTGGCTCTGATGTTATTGTATTCTTCATTTCTGACTAATTCTTTTTTATGGCTTATATAGTGTATCACATAGATTTGCAGATATTTTACCAATCTTGCATCACCAGAATAAATCCCACATGATCATTTTATTGAGGATTTTAGCTTCTATATCCATCAAGGATATTGGCCTGCAATTTTCTTTCTTTGAAGTGTCTTTATCTGGTTTTGGAATTAGGATAATGCTAGCCGTGCAAAATGAGCTTGGGAGTCTTCCCTCCTCTTGAATTTTTTGGAGTAGATTGAGGAGAATAGTGTTAGTTCTTTTTTGAATATTTGGTAAAATTCACCTGTGAAGCCATTCTGTCTAGAACTTTTGTTGTTAGGGAGCTTTTACTATGTCCCATAGATTCATAGTGCTTCAGTTTCACTAGTTGTAATCTGTGATTTTCTGATTCTTCCTTATTTAGTTTTGTGAAATTGTATGTTTCTAGGAATTTATCCATTTTGTCCAGATTGTCCAATTTGCTGATATATAGTTAGTTGTTCATAATATTTTCTTCAGATCCTTTGTATTTCTTTGGTGTCAGTTTTTACTTCTCCTCTTTCATTTCTGATTTTATTTATTTGGGTCTTCTCTTTTATTTAGTTACTTATTTTGATGACTCTGGTTAAAGATTTGTCAATCTTGTTTATTGCATCAAGGAACCAACTCTTGGTTTTGTTGATCGTTTGTATTGCTTCTTTAGTTTCTATGTCATTTATTTCTTCTCTGATCTTTATTATTTCCTTTATTCTACTTACTTTGGGCTTGTTGTTGGTTTTTCCTAATTCTTTTAAAGTTTAAAGTTTTACTTGTTTGTTTGAGATTTATTTTGTTTCTTGAGGTAGGCCTGCAATGCTATGAATTTCCTTTTTATGACTGCTTTTGCTGTGTCACATAGATTTGGGTTGTTGTATTCTTGTTTTTATTTGTTTGTTTCAAGGTGTCTTTTGATCTCTTCTTTGAACTCAATGTTAACCCATATATTGTTTAACAATATATCATAAATGGGTGTTGTCTTGTTTGGGACTGTCTGTGCTTCCTGGACTTGTGTTTCTTTATCCTTCATCAGGTTATTTACGCTCCATGTCTGTATGTTTTTCAGTTTTTTTCTTATGATTGATTTCTAGTTTCATGCCATTATGGTCAGAGATGTTTGATATGATTTCAATCTTCTTAAATTTATTGGGACTTGATTTATCATCTAACATATGATCTATCTTTGAGAATGTTCCATGTGCACTTGAAAAGAATGTATATTCTGCCAGTCTGGTGTGCAATACTCTGATGATATCAATTAAATTTATCTTATCTACTGTGTCATTTAAGGCCACTGTTTCCTTGTTGATTTTCTCTCTGGAAGATCTATCCATTAATGTCAATGATGTGTTACAACCCCCTATTATGACTGTTTTTACTCGCAATCTCTCTGATATGTCCATCAAAATTTGCTTTTTATATTTAGGTGTTCTTATGTTGGGTGCATAAATGTTTACAAGGATTACATCCCCTTGTTGGATTGATCCCGTTATCATTATGTAGTGACCTTCTTTGTCCCTTATTATAGCCTTTGTTTTAAAGTCTATTTTGTGAAATATAAGTATTGCTATCACAGTACTTTAAATTGCCATTTGCATGAAATATTTTTTTTTTCTATTCCATTTACTTTAAGTCTGTTTGTGTCTTTTGTTCTGAGGTGGGTCTTGCTTTCTTATCCATTGGGTTATCCTTTCTTTTGATTGGAGCATTTAATCCATTTACATTTAAAGTGATTATTGATAGGTACATTTTTATTGTCATTTTATTCTTTCAAGTATGTTCCTCTGTTGTTGTTTTTTCCTCCTTGTCTTCCTCTTCCTCCTCCTCCTCTTCCTCCTTCTTCTTCTTCAAGAAGACCCTTTAACATTTCTTGTAATAATTGTTTGGTGGTAACTTCTTTAGCTTTTTCTTATCTGGGAAGCTCTTTATTTTTCCTTCAATTTTAAATCATAACCTTGTTGAGTAAAGTAGTCTTGCTTGTAAGTTCTTCCTTTTCATCACTTGGGGTATTTCATTCAAATTCCTTCTGGCCTGAAATGTTTTGGCTGAGAAATCAGCAGACAGTCTTATGGGAGTTCCCTTGTAGGTAACTAACTGTCTTTCTCTTGCTACTTTTAAGATTCTCTCTTTGTCTATAACTTTTGCCATTTTATTTATGATGTGTCTTGGTGTGTGCCTCTTTGGGTTTATCTTGTTTGGGACTGTCTGTGCTTCCTGGACTTGTGTTTCTTTTTCCTTCAGGTAAAGGAATTTTTCTGTCATTATTTCTTCAAATAGACTCTCAATCTCTTGCTCTCTCTTTTGTCCTTCTGATTATTCCTATGATGTGGATGTTTTCAAGCTTCGTGTTTTCTCACAGGTGTCTTAAACTATCCAAATTGTTTTAAGATCCTATTTTGTTTTTGCTGGTCTGATTGGGTGTTTTCTGCTACTTTGTCTTCCAAATTGATGATTCAGTCCTCTACTTCATCCAACCTATTGTTTATTTCTAACAGTGTATTATTCTTGATGTTAGATACTATATTCTTCATTTCTGACTGATTCTTTGTTATGGTTTCTATGTCCTTTTTATGCTTTTGTCACTTTCTCTAAGATCTTTGAGCATCGGTTTAATAATTTTTTTTAACTCTTTGTCTGATAAATTGTGTACCTCTATTTCATTTAGTTTTTTTTCTAGAGATTTCTCCTATTTTTTTTACTCAGGGCATGTTTGTTTTTTTTTCTCCCTGTTTTTTTTCTATCTCTTTGTTTTTCTTTTTATGTATTAGGTAGATCTGCTATGACTCCCAGTCTTGGTAACTGGCCACATGTAGTCAATGTCCTGTGGGACCCAGTGGCACAGTCTCCTTTATCATCTGAGCTTGATGCTCCAGGAATGTTCCTCAGGTGGGTTAAGTGGGCCCTCCCATTGTAATTGAGTCTTGATTGCTATTGGCCCATTGGATCATGGGGTTGAGCCTCAGGCTGCAGTTTTTCTTGATTAAGTAATTATGGTGATTAGCAATTAACTGGTTCTATTTACAGAGTGAAGGACCTCCTGGGGTGACCCTGGGCTTTGTTTGTGTGACTAATGGATGAAAAGATGTGTGATGTGTGTTCAGTAAGGCCACTGGGTGCTGATGTACTCTGCTTACATGTTCTCTCCATGTGGGACAAAAGGGATTAATTAATGTTTGATCATAAGATGTAAAGTGATTCAATGCAAATTAATGGTGGGGTTGTGCTGAAGAGAGAGTGTACTTTTCAAAGGGAGTCTCCAAATAGCAGTCTTGGAAATCTCTGGGCTAGTTATTTTTTTAAAATAATAAGAAATGTTATAAAGTTAGCTGAAGGCATTGATTTATCTTTCAGGTTGTTCAAAAGCAGAATCTTGAGAAATAGGCTGCTGCACAGTTGTAAGAGAGATAACAGAGAGAGTGCCCCTGGCTAAAAAGCCTTCACAAAGCTTTCTTAAGGCAGAAAAAGAAGAGATTCTAGATGCTGTGGGCAGTCCTGGGAGCCATAGAGAGTCACTTCCCTGAAACTTTGAGAGGCACGTCTTCAGGGGGTTCTCATACTCTTAACAGGCTGGTAGTACACTAGTTCTAAATTATGACTCTAGATTTCTTAGATATTCTCCTAAGAAGGGGTGTCTGTGTCCCCTTTCCTGGAATCTGGACCAATAAAGTACAGCCACAAGGACAACATGGGACTTCTAAGGCTGATTGATGAAAGGCAAACACCAATCCTTGGGACCTCATGCCACCATGGAATAAGTATGACTCCTATGCTGTGAGGACACCCGGCCACACGTAGAGGCCACATCTATGTGCTCTGGTCTGCACTCCTAATCTTCCATTTTTCTTGGTGGAGCACTGGGATGAGAATGAATGAACCTTCGGATGCCTCCAGCCCCAGCTTGCCATGAAGTCAGCCCCAGCCTTAGAGTCTCCCAGCCAGGGGTCCAGTTATTGTGGAGCAGAGACAAGCAGCCCTCTGTGCCTGTGCCTTCACCGGGAATAATACTGGTGAAGGGTAGATGCCTGTGAGCCTAATGTACATTCAGGAGAAGGGTGAGTGTGGGGAGAAATGAAAGATGAGGCAAACTGTCAAGTTTTCCAAGGCCTCTGACTATTTGGATCTTTGATGGCAAATGTACATGACTGTAGACATAGTTAAGCTGGGTTCAAATCATGAGAGAAGGCAGCCCTGTTTTCTTGTTTGGGAGAAATGGATAGGACCTTTGAGGGGAGCAAGTGTGAGCTCTTTGTAGTTACCTTGTTCTTATCAATGAAATGTTTTTGTTTAGATACAAATGTCTTTGTATACACAAAAGCTTTTGTCTTTTAAGTTTAAAAGAAGGGACAACCTGAGAATGTGAGTTCTGTCTGCAACAATTAGGACTTTAGCATTTACTTTATCAAAGTGGAAAATATTTTGTTCAGAATCCTCCAATAGAAGAGCCACGTACATCGAATTGAAATGTAAATTTTAGTGTAAACCACACACAGAATTATACAAAAATTAACTCAAAACAAAAGCCTAAATGTAAACAGTGCAAGTATAAAACTTTTAGAAGAGAACACAAGAGAAAATATTCAATATGCAGTTTGTAGACATAAAACCAAAAACAGATTGAACAAAGTCAAAAACTTATTGTGAGAATGACACTGTTAAAAGAATAAAAAGACAAGCTACAGACTTTTACAAAATATTTAAAATTACATTTCTGACAAAGAACTTGTATCCAGAATCAGAAAGACTCTCAAAATTCAACAGGGAGAAAACAAATTAGAAAATGGGCCATTAGATGGCAGGTAAGCATCTGAGAAGCTGTTCAGTATCAAATTAGCCATTAGAGAAATGAAAATTAAAGCCACAGTGAGATAGTCCTACATTCATTACTAAAATAAAATAAAAAATACTTTCAATACAAAGTGTTGTCAAGGATGTGGAGCAACTGGAACTCTCATACATTGCTGGTGGGAATGCAAAATGGGAAAGCCATTGTGGAAAACAGTATGGCAATTTCTTATAAATTTAAAAAAATACTTCCTATGACCTAGCAATCAAATTCCTAGAGAAATGAAAACTATGTTCACATTAAATCTGTGTACAAATGTTAATAGCTCATAATTGCTCCAAACTGGAAACAGCCCAGGTGTCTTTCAAGAAGTGAGTGGATAAACAAACTGCTCCATCCACATAATGGAATGTTGTTCAGAGATAGAATAGAATAGACTGTAAAATGACACATGCAGTAATCTGGAAGAACTTCAGAGGCTTGGTGAAAAAATACTAGTCCAAAAAAACCAAGATGGCGGCATAGGTAAATACCGGAGTTTGCTGCCTCGAACAACCACTTCAAAAATATAACTAAAAGACAGAATGGACATCATCCAGAATCACGGGAAGGCTGGCTGAGTGGAAATTCTACAACTAGAAGGAAAGAGAAAAGGATACCGAGACTCAAAGGAGGCGCAGTACGGAAGTAAAATACTAAGGTATGGAGGTGCATGTGGAGCGGGCTGGCGGCTGAGGGCGCGGTTGTCGTTTTCAATCGGGAGGGAGTCTCAGGCTCTGAGCTCTGGTTCTGGGCGAGTCTCTAGGGACCCAGACTCATACGGGAGAAGCAGGACTGTCTGGCATCGGTCGGAACCTGAGGGCAGCTTTCTCTCTAAGGGGCTTGCAGCGATTACCCGGACACTGAGAAGCAGAGCCTTTGAGGGCAAGTCTGAGAGCAGCCATAACTGCTAGCCCCGCCCTGTTGATCCCGTGGGACCCGCCCCGCCCAAGCCCTGCAGGGAGGCTTTTGCTGGATAGCCTCAGGCAAAGGCTAGATTAGCACCTCCCTAGAGATCCAGGAGCCAGGAAATCCAGAGGTCAGAGTGGGACCATCTAGTTTGCAGCTCCGTGGAACCATAAAGGACACACTCAGGGGGCAGACTCAGGGAGCACCAAAGCCCCATTGAAGCAAGTCTTGCCCCAGAGGGGTGTCTCCAGCACAGAAGTTCTCCCACTGCAGACACAGCTGATTCTCACAGCCAATTGGCCTGGAGGTCAATTCCTCCCAGTGGTAACTACAACAATCAAGGCTTAACTACAACAAGACTGTGCACAAAGCCCACAAGGGGGTGCACCAAGAGTGTCCATCTCAGGTAATTGGGTCACTTAGCACAGAAAGGCACTCTATCGACACAGCGAAGCATAAAAAATGCTGAGACAAAGAAACAGGACACAGATGACAGAAATGGAGGAAAGCAAACTGCTGGATATAGAGTTCAAAACCACACTTTTAAGGTCTTTAAAGAACTGTCTAGAAGCCGCCGATAAATTTGGTAAGGCCCTCGAAAAGACTGGTGAGACTGCCGATAAATGTAGTGAGATCTTCAAGAAATCTAGTGAGACCCTCGATGTTGTGATAAAGAACCAACTAGAAATTAAGCATACACTGACTGAAATAAAGAATATTATACAGACTCCCAACAGCAGACCAGAGGATCGCAAGAATCAAGTCAAAGATTTGAAATACGAAGAAACAAAAAACACCCAAACAGAAGAATCCCAAAATACGAAGATAGTGTAAGGAGCCTCTGGGACAGTTTCAAGTGTACAAACATCAGAATTATAGGGGTGCCAGAAGAAGAGAGAGAGCAAGATATTGAAAACCTATTTGAAGAAATAATGACAGAAAACTTCCCTTACCTGGTGAAAGAAATAGACTTCCAAGTCCAGGAAGTGCATAGAACCCCAAACAAAAGGAATCCAAAGAGAACCACACCAAGACACATCATCATTAAAATGCCAAGAGCAAAGGACAAAGAGAGAATCTTAAAAGCAGCAAGAGAAAGAAACTCAGTTACCTACAAGGGAGTACCCATATGATTGTCAGCTGATTTCTCAACTGAAACTTTGCAGGCCAGAAGGGAGTGGCAAGAAATATTCAAAGTGCTGAATACCAAGAACCTACAACCAAGATTACTTTATCCAGCAAAGCTATCATTCAGAAGTGAAGGTCAGATAAAGAGCTTCACAGATAAGAAAAAGCTAAAGGAGTTCATCACCACCAAACCAGTATTATATGAAATGCTGAAAGGTATCCTTTAAGAAGAGGAAGAAGAAGAAGAAAAAGGTAAAGATACAAATTATCAACAACAAATACACATCTATCAACAAGTGAATCTAAAAATCAAGAATAAATAATCTGATGAACAGTATGAACTGGTGATTATAATAGAATCAGGGACATAGAAAGGGAATGGACTGACTATTCTTGGGGGGGGGAAAGGGGTGCGGGGGGTGCGGGAAGAGATTGGACAATAATCGTGCACCTATGGATGAGGACAGTGGGTGGGGAGTGAGGGCGGAGGGTGGGGTGGGAACTGGGTGGAGGGGAGTTATGATGGGAAAAAAGAGGAACAACTGTAATAATCTGAACAATAAAGATTTTTTTAAAAAAGAAAAAAATACTAGTCTCAAAAGTTATGTACTGTTTGGTTGCATTTATGTGATGTTATTTATAAGATAAAACTGTAATGGTGGAGAACATGACTATATGCCAGGGGTCCAGGGAAGTTGTGCCTATAAAGGAGTAAAGGAACAGACTTTTGGGGGATGATGTAATTGTTCTGTATCCTGATTGTGGTGGTAGTAACGTGAATCTATATCTGTGTTAAAACTCAGAGAACTGTGTACTCTAAAAAGGTCAATATTACAATAGGAAGAAAATTAAAGAAGCAATCCTTAAAACTTATTTTATTGATGTAAGAGAGGCATAAGTACAGTTTTTTGCAAGGCAACCTGGTTTTTCCCTGGCAGCTGCAGATCAATGAGAGGTGAAGAAGAGCACTGGTTGGCAAAACTCCTTGATAGAAGGATTGCAGGGAAATGATGCTTCTTTTCATGGTAGTTACCAGGGCATAGTGACATCTCCAAGCCTGTCTTCTTTGTAATGTTGATTTCCTGAAATATTACCCAAAGAATTGCATGGAGAAATTAGAATGCCTCCACCTTCTACCTCCCACCTTCTATCAAATTCACAAAAAAAGTGAATTTGATTTGGTTTTAAGGGCAAAATTGGAAGAGAAAGAGAAATTGCTTTGGCATCAGGAAGCCAAAGCTTGACCTCAAGTGATTCTGAAGAACCAGAGATTTGAAATTTTTATTTTTCAGTGCACTTGGTAGAGATTTAAGTGCATGATTCAAAATTGAGGCTAATCAGTATCATACAATTAAATTAAGCATGCACTGCTTAGAAAACTAAAGGGTAAACTCGATAGTCTGTATGATTTGGAGAAATATTTATTTTGCAACAATGCATTTGGTTATCATTGGTATCCACACTACTAATCATATTTACATGGGATGTCAGAAGCATTCTGGGTCTTCCAAAGTGTAGCTGCCTGAACTAGTCACAGATACATGAATTCAGAGCTAAAGCTGTTGAACTAGAGCTCTCAGTCAGTGCTTCTGAAGGGTGCCTGTTGGCAGTTTGGGAGCATTTGGCAATTAGTGGGCCTTATTGATGGGGAAGTGCTTCTGGCACTTCATGGATGGGAGCAAGGATGCCACATGTCCTGCAGCGCGCAGGACAGTCCCGTACAATGAAGATTCGTACCCATGATCTTGGAATGTCCTGCTAGACATGAAGGTGAGACATCTGTATGTAATTAATAGAGCCTGAAACCTAATTTCAGCTATAAGTCATTTTTGTATAGTTTGTGTAGTTGTAAAATAGTCTGAATTTTTCAGGATTGTAACTACCCGCTAAATTGGGGGAAGGCTTGTTTGTTACACTGTAGCCAGTAGCATGTGTCCTTGTCAACACTGAACTTTTGCTCCTGAGATAGATGTGAAATGCTATCTTTTTGTATTTTTTATCTGTATTTCCCATATATATATATATATATAGTTTCTCTTTATATGTTTATTGGCCATTAGGGTTTCTGTAAAGCAGTTTCCTCTCCGCCATTTTAACATAGTCTGCTTATCAGGTCTTTCCCTTGCTGTTCATGCTTTCGGTATCTTTATTCTAAATTGTTCTGGTATATTTCTTCTAGAATTTCTAAAGTAGTAAGGTCTTTAATCCATCTGGAATTGATGCCTGTGTAGGTTGGGAGGTTGTTCTGTCATCTTTGTGGTAATAACCAGTTTTCTAGTGACTATACATTGAGTATTTCTTCCTTTCCCCAATGATAGGCAGTGCCTTCTCTGTCATACCTAGTTTTGCTCTATGCCTGGGGTGGCTTCAGGCTGCCTCTTCTGTTCCAGTGGTCTATTTCCGTGTCCCTTCACGATCACGTGTTTTAAGTACTGCTGCTTTATATATGAAGTCCTTCATCTCAGGCTCCTGTCTTTCCCCCCGTCACATTTGTCCGGCAGCATATTCTTAGTGATGTGTCACACTGGGTTACAGGCTTGCCAGGCCTTCTGATGATTTGGTCAGATTTGGGCACTGCTGAGGGGGATAGAAGGCAGTTAGTGTTCAGAGCTGACGGCTTCAACCGGAAGCTTCCTCCTGTATGTAGTACAGTGTGAGCCCAAATGTCGTCATTTTCCATGTGAGCCATAGTATGAAGTTTGGAAAGTACTAGTCCTAGCTAGTCATGATCCTTTGACATTCCACAGAAATTTAGAGGCCAGGTTTGTCAAATTTCCTGAAATACCCCCTGGAATTTTGACTGGGGGTGCATAGAATTCATTATTAATTATGGAGTTGAAATCATTATGATATTGAATTCAGTTTGCATTTAAAAATGCCTTGCAAATGTAATAACTTCTGTATTAATTGTCCAAAATACAGTCTCAAGTGTTACAAATATCCAGATAAGTCATCAAGTCCTACCCTGAGTAGTAACTTCACATCTCTGGAAATGGACAAGTCAGGTCACAAAGTTTTGAAAGTAGAATATTGTGATTACCCTAAGAAATAACACAGATTCTCATGTTCAACAGAGAACTCAGAGGGAAAAAAGATTATATACTATGCACCAGTTAACGTCAAGATTTCTCAAATAACTCCTCCATTGTGCACCTTTAGATTGGACATTTTATCCCTGACATTGTTTTACCCTCATCACTATTACGACGCTCACAAATGCTTCAGTGAAGCTTTGGGTAACTCCCTTTTCTTAAAATGAGAGATACACATGCTATTGTTTAAATGAGAGCTTCCCTTCTCTTCCCTCCCAGATTGTTAATTTGTTTTATATGTGAGTAATCCTGTAATAGAACTTGTCATATTATTAATTAAACAGAACACATGCTGAGTCCTCAGGGAAATCAGTTATGGAGACGAGCATTCAGTGAAATTTTGAATATGAGTATCTTTTAGACAATTTATTTAGTTTTTGTTGTTATTGATGATAAACAGATGAACTAGGTGCTTGGCAGGTATGCTATGCTGGAAATGGGAGTTGCTGACTTTAATAATAAGGCAGTTCTCATTTCCAGAATCTTGATATCTTTTTGGCTGAACTGAGGAAGAAGTGGCTGCAGCTCTCTGGCTCATCAGTCTGTTTCACTGATACCACAGGGCAAGATGCTCCAGAATACTTACAAAAACTATTTGAAGTCTTTTGAGGAAGAACTAAAGAAAAAAATGAGTCATTAATTAATTGTTAAGAGTCAGCAGCTGCACACTTAGGCATCTAGTTTGATAGGAAAGGAAAACAAGTTCAGTGAATTTAAATTGCCTGGCATGTATGACAGCATATTAAAGTAATGAGGGCAATTCATCTTGCCAACTTGGAGTTGTCAAGCTTTGATTTCTGTCTCTTTCTTTCTCAGCACCTAGTTTAATTCCTGTAGTTTATATATTACAAAAAATAAAACAACAACATTGAACAAAACCAAAACTTCAGGCCATATTATAACCAAATACTTGTGACTCTTGGGATTTTTTAAGATACCCAGAAACAAGTTTCCCTTCATGAAGAATGTTTTTCATAAGTCAAGGTCAAATACAGAACAGATTTGAGTTCTCTCCAAGGCCTTGTTGACAGCGTTGTGTAACAGCCCTTCAGTTTTATACTTTGTATTTATCTCACCTGAATGCGAAAAAAATAATGCTTTTGCAGACACAGAAGAAATATTGGCTGCTAGATTTTGTACAGTTCTTAGCTCTGCATTCTTACCCTAGAACTACTGTGGGTGACCTTGATGATTTGGGTTTAGTAAGATCTTTATAAGCAGACTTATGTTTTTTATTCACATGTTGATTTCTTTGCCTAAGATTCTGTGGCACATAGTTTCTTGGATGGTTCAACATAGAAAAGTCAACAAATGTGATATGCCACAGTAATAGACCTAAAGGTAAAAATCATATGCTCATCTCAATAGATTCCGAAAAAGCATTTGACAAAATATAACATTCTTTCATGGTAAAAAAAAAGAAGCCCAACAAATTGGGTATAGAAGGAACCTACCTTATTAAAGGCCACATGACAAACCCACAGCCAACATCATACTCAATGGTAAAAAACCGAAAGCTTTTCCTCTAAGATCCAGAACAAGACAAGGGTACCTACTCTCACCACTCCTATTCAGCCTAGTACTGGAAATCCTAACCAGAGCAATCAGGCAAGAAAAAGAAATGAAAAACATCCAAGTAGGAAAGGAAGGAGTGACATTGTCTTTGTAGATTATAGGATCTTGTGTAGAGAAAATCTTACAGACTTCACCAAAAATCTGCCAGAACTAATCAACACATGCAGTAAAGTTGCAATATACAAATTCAACATACAGAAATCAGGTATGTGTCTATACAATAACAAAACATCTGAAAAAGAAAGAAATAAAAACAATCCCATTCAGAATAGCATCAAAAACAATAAAATACTTAAGAATAAATTTAACCAAGGAGGTGTGCTGTACATTGAGTACTATGAGACTTTGATGAAAGAAATTGAAGAAGACACAAATGAAAAGATATCTCAGGTTCATGGATTGGAAGAATTGATATTTTTAAATGTCCATATTTCCCAAAGCCATCTTTAGATTAAATGAGACACATAGTGTAAAAATGTTTTTCTGTGCACGTTATCAAAGGAATCCACCATGGGTACTCTGCCTCCAGCCTCCCCTCTGATTTGTCTTGTAAGATTCATCTTTCTGACTCTGCTTCAGTGGGTTCAGCTTCTTCACCGTTCTGAAGACATGCCGAGTTCATTTACACCCCAGGGCCTTTGTACAGGCTGTACTTTTTGCCTGGAACACCCTTCTCCCAGATAATTGCACTATCTACTCTCACTTCCTTTAAGTCTCTGTAAAATGTCATCTTCCTCCTAATGTATAGGTATAATCTAGTCCACCCTGGCAGATTTATTCTTTTAGCATTTACCATTGTCTGACGTTCAGTGTATTTGCCAACTGACTGTTCCTTTCCCCCTACCTAAAATGTAAGAACACAAATATAAGAACGTTCATGATTTTGGCCACTGCAGTTTCCTCAGCATCTAGGCTATGTATTTACTCAAGGAAAGATGGACTAGATATTCTTGGATCGATATGTCATATTATGGCTCAATACACATTTAACAGAGTCATTGTGTTAAAGCTCTGCTAATAAAAAGTGAATGTTATTTAGCTCCCTCAAGCCATAAAATTCATGACTGAGCCAGAGTGTCTGCTTAAAACCTGAGAACTTGGCCATTGGATGTCCTGGGAATTTAGGCATTTTTAAGTGGGTGAAAAAAATCATATTTTTTAATTGTGCAAAGTACAGATACACATATAATACATAAAGAGATATATACTGTACCTGTGATTTTGAAATACATGAGGGGGTGATTTGGAAAAAAAAAATGTCTGAAAGGGCTTTTTCAGGGGATAATAATGAAAAAAAGAGGTTGAGAAACTTCTCCAGGCAGAGTAGGTCCATCATTGAGAACTGGCCAGATCCTTCTGACAGGATGCTGCTCTGTCCCCATGAACTTCCTAAAATTCCCAGAATTTGGTGCTCAGACCTACCTGTCAAAGGACCAGTATACAGTTATGATGAATGAATTCTTACCTGTTCTATACTCATTGTAAGTCTCATAAAAAAACTCTTTTTTGAGAGTGGTGCATATTTTTGTAATGTTATGCTAATCTTTTGGATTTTCTCCCAGTGTGGTTTAGCCAGTACCGCTTCGTGCTGTTCTTTGACTTACTTGTTGAGCCTTAGGAATTTATACCGAAACCAAATGTCTTTTTCATCCAGAGATGTATTTTACCTGTTACCTTATTGTCAACATGGCCCTTCATACTTTTTCTTGTTAATTTAATAGAACTTGAAAACGAATATTTGATGTACTTTTGATATACGCAGGTCCTTGAGTATTTTTCTTATACCGGTTCTTTTCCGCAAGGATCTGACTCTTTTATATTCTCCTCTATGGACAGCATCAGCGTGGCCATTAAAATCTGATGCTGCTTATAATGTACATTTTTGATTTGGTTGCTAGCGATGGGGGCTCCTGACTATGCTCATAAACTCTTGTTGGTTTAAACTTCCCAATTGTGTGTGCGGCAGCCCTGCTCTGAGACTGCCTGGCTCCAGCAGCAGCAGCTCACCAGCTCAGCACAGTCACAGTAAGGAGGCTGTGGAATTTCTCGTTTCCAAATTCTCATAATAGCTGTTTCTTTGCAGCAGTTTCTCATCTCCTTTGATTTTGAAATGGTTAACTGTTTTTGGAACAGCAACACCTTTATTCAAAGAATTGGCAGTACTCTGCTAAATGGCTATATATTAGGATGAAGATTTAAAAATTATATATTCTTAGCATTAAGAATGATATCTTTTAAAGCTGTAGTTTTCAAGGAATGAGTGGGAGGGTTTTAGGATCATATATGAGACTTACTCCCTTCCAGAGAGCCAGTCCTTCAAATGTACCCAAAACAACAAATATTCCACATACAAATACATATAACTATGTCATAATCATTAGAATATAGATGTTTAATAATGTGAAAATGGATAACATTAGGGGAGGGCATAGTAACTTTTTTTTTCTTCTTTTCAAAGGGAAAGGAAAAGTTCTGTTTGCCATCAAAGACTAATAGGTAGAAGTTACTGGGAGTCAAATTTGCAGGTAATATAAGGAAGAACTTTTTAGTGCTTAACAGGAAATTTTAAAAAAAGTAATTTCCAGTTAACTCTGTTGATGTGGGGGTTGGATCATCAGATGTAAACATGAAATGGTAGGTCAATCTGGTTGATTGACTTGTAGACTTTTTTTATTTTTACTATGACTCAGCACACACACACACACATATGCTCACAACACAAACATTTTACAAAACAGTATTTATCCATAGAAGGATCCTTACATTCTGCTATGAGCTGATTTGTGTCCCCTCAAAATTCCTATGTCCAAGCCCAGAACCTCACACAGACACATGTTTGACAAACACCCTGGGTCCCAGTTCAGTTGGCACATACGATGAACCGTCACAGTGCATCATGACATTTTACTTCTCTGTGTTGGCAAACGTGCCCCGACTGGGGCTGGGGGTCAAACCTGCAACCCAGGTACCTGCCCTTGACTGGGAATCCAACCAGCAACCCTTCAGAGAGTAGGCCAACACTCTAACCATTGAGCAGCACCAGCCTTGGCTGGGTCTGATTCTTACGCATTGTTAGGTAAAAGGCCCTTCCCTTTTCAAAGAGCTCTGGTCATAGCCAGGCTAGGATAATAGACTCACAGTTTACACCAAAGTGCTTGAGATGTAAATCCCAGAGATGAAGTAATCATTAGGGGCAGTATTTGTTCATTCTTTTTTTTTATGTGAATACTTTAACCTCAGATCACCCATGAAATCAAAAGTTTAATGTTGTAACTGGTTTTTTAAAATATATCTTAAAAGGAATAAATACACTGATCATAGAAAAATAAGCCTCTAATAAACTATCTCATATGTTTCCATCATTGCTATTGATTCCAATGGGAAACTGCAACTTAATGAGCACTAATAGGTGAGCTGAACAGAGTTTAACAGAGTTCATCAGGAGAAGCAATGTCTTAACCCACATTCATGTCCCTGAAGGCTGGAGAGGGCAGCTTTTGTTCATTCTAAAGAAGGTTATCTTGTGTGGTATGTATAATTGCCTGAAGGGTCAGCATTATGCCTTTGTCATACGGTAACAATAATGCAACTGCAGACTTGTTGCTGTTAATGTTTGTGGATTTACTTTCATCCTAAGTAAATGGGTTAGGAGATGACGTTAATTTGCAACTGAGGAAGTGGGAACTGGTAAAACTGTTCAATGTTAACTATATTTTGATTAGACCTATATGATTGGCCTTTCATTTAAGGACTTGTCCTTATATTTTCTGTTGAAGGTTAATTAGTTAGGAATTAAGAATAAAACCTAATGGACAGAGAGTAATTCCACATTAGATTTTTACTAGATGTTCTGACACACGCATATTTGAATCTATGTAATAATCTCAGTTGGTTCAACTGAATTTTTCATTACTTTAAAAGATGACAAAAGTAATAAAAATGAAAACTAAGTGTATAATGTAAAAAGTGAAAGGCAGCCTTCCTCTTCTACATCGAACTTCTCAGAATGAGCTGTTTTAATTTTATAAAGATAGTCTCATGAAGATATTTTAAATTAGATGCTTACAGAAGGAAACTGTGGCCTTACCATTACACGTTATCCTGAGACTCGGTTCACTCAAGCGAACCATGGCCGTCTTAACACCACACACCAGACTGAGTTCCTTGGGCAGGATGGGTGGGTCTTATTCTTTGATTAGTCAACGTTCATATTTGCTGTTTTTCTCAATTACCCGTGAGGTTGAAAGGAGAATAGTTGTATCAAACTCACTGCACTTAAAATTCATTTTCTTTTTAAAAAATTGATCTTTATTGTTGAAAAATCTTCTCCCATGGACCCCCTCCGCCCTGCACCCCACCCCTCCCATCTTAATGACTTCTACACTGTGCAGTTCCTCGCCTTGCAGGAGGTGGTGTGAATGGTTCCTATGAGGGTAATTGTTTTGGGTGGATTGGCTTCAGTTTTGTTTGAGAACAGAATTCAGTGTTATATTTAGTTTATTTCTCCGAAGGTGGGCAGAGCACTCTACATTTTCCCACTTTAGCCACTGGACATGGCCAAACTTGGGAACATCCCTCAAATTTCAGAAACTGTAGGCAGCTTTCCCTCCTGTCATGTCAATGCTCTCTCTCTTTTTCTGAAGTTAGGTTATATAGCACGTTTACCTGGCAAGTAATTAAAGTCCCCATCTCAGGGATTTATAATTAACCATGGGGAAAAAATAACCCCAGACTCACTTTCTACTCTGTGAGGTTCAGTAAATATCATTTTGATATGTTGACAGCCCCTTATGGAGACAGTTACCAGCTATAAACGCAACAGACCATTAAACTGAGAACAGGAGCATCAAAGCAATTCTAGTCTACTCACTAATTACCAGTGGGTTTATGTATATGTAGCTAAAGCCCCTGAGTCTGTGAAACATGAGGCTGTTTTAAAAAAATATTTTTATTGATTTCAGAGAGGAAGGTATAGGAAGAGAGATAGAAACATCATTGATGAGAGAGAATCACGATCTGCTGCCTCCTGCACACCTGCTACTGGCGATCGAGCCCACAACCCTGGGCATGTGCCCTGACCAGGAATCTAACCACGATCTCCTGGGTCAAGACTCAACCACTGAGTCACACTGGCCAGGCATATGAGGTTCTTTTTGGCTTGTTGTTCAGGACATGTAGGATCTCAGGACAAAATGTTTGGGTTCCCGTATTCTTCTTTCCTTCATTTAATCTATTTTACTTTTAGCGTCAACAATTCTGTTCATCATACTCTTTTATGCTCCATTGTCTTTTATATCTTACGAAAACACTCATAATGGTGGTCTCCTGGATTCCTCAAGGACTTTTGTACCCTTCTGCTGGGGACCTCGGCTGTTTTGGACAGTGGCCGGGGCTCCTTTGGACCATCGGAGCCCCACTTTTGCGGTTAAGACGTCAGTGGACTGAAAGAAATAGTGTAGTTTGCTTATGGTTTATGCCTTAAGGATAGTCCAACTTTTGTAAGTGGTTTTTAATAAACAAACTCTGGGCCAGGGAAATGAAAAGATTCTAGCTAATGACTTCTACAGTGAAAAAGAAGTAATTGGAATGAGTTACAAATGAGCCCTTCAGAAGTTGTCGTACAGCTTTTCTTCAACTGTCCGCTCGCTCTAGCACCTACATAAATCCTTTTTTAGAGGCATTAAAAAGTGCTGTGACAAGTGTAGTTACCACGGACAAATTTAGCTCATGTATTTTATCTACATAATCTGATTGTAATTTATATATCCTCAGCCTAGATAAAGCAAAGCCATTTCTTCTACCAGATTTTTCTTGTTGTCAACATGATGTGAGTGGGATATTGACTTTAACTGAAGGGTGGTGATTAATCATCGCAGCTTGCAGGGAGATGGTTTATTGCTCTGTGTAGCTGAGTGACTGCTGGTAGAGCTGTGAGTCAATCAAGATAAACCCAGGTGGGTTAGTCACTCTTGGATGATGTGATAGATTTATTAGCCAAATTCTCTTTTAAAAATCACTTTACATTCTTAGCAGGTGGATTTGTAAATAGAAAAATTATGAGTTGCCATCAATGGAAGAATCTGTTACTTTGCAAAGTAGAGTGCAGCCAACTGGATGTCAGAGTAAAAGATAAACTACCAAGAAATAGCCACTAGAAATGCTACCGCAAGATTTATTGAGTTAAATGCAAATAAGGCAATTATATTTTTAGTAATTCAGGTATTTGGTAGACTAGGAGGAAGAGCTTCATCCATGCATAATTACATCGATAGTGTCATGGGATTTTTTTTTTTATTAGAGTGGAATATTGTTTCTCCCCCCCTGACCACCCCAGGGAAACTCTGCCAGCTTCATAAAGCCATGCCAGTGTTCATTTGTATTTTTTCTTATACTTACCACTTTATTTTCTTGTAAGTTATTCTTACATCTTTTATTTTTCTTCCGGGATTACTTTCCTTTCTTGAAGTATATCCTTCGGAATTTCCTATAGTGGGGGACTATTGTGGAAAAACTCATTTTTTCTTTGTCTCAAATGTCTTCATTTCTTTCATGGGATTGAAAAGTATTTCTGCTGTGTGCATAATGCTGGATGGACAGGTATTTCATAGCAGCATACTGACAATATAATTCGTTCTCTTTGGCTTTAATTGTTGCTGAAAATCACTTGTCAGACAATTGTTATTCCTTTGAAAGATTATTAGTCCTTTTTCCCTCTGACTCCTCATACAATTCTGTTTGCTTTGGGTGTCCTGTGGTTTCACTATAATGTTTTTAAATATATTTATTCTGATTGAATTCTTTTGGGCTTATTGAGATTATTGTGGGTTATTGACTATTATCAGCTCTGAACATTTTTGTTATCTTACCCTCTTCCCTGTTCTTTCTTCTCTTTTTAGCAGTCCAGGCAGACTTCCTTGAGACCTTATCCACTATGTTTCTTTTTTTTAATTAATCTTTATTGTTGAGATTGTTACAGATGTCCCTCGTTTTTCCTCCCATAGCTCTCCTCCACCCAGTTTCCACCCCACCCCAGGCTGACGTCACCCTATTGTCTGTGTCCATAGGTAATGCATACATGCATATATGATCTTTGTCTAATCTCTTCCCGCACCCCCTCACACTTTCTTCCCTCTGAGAATCATCAGTCTGTTCCATTTCCATTCCCCTGATTCTATTCCATTCACCAGTTTATTCTGCTCATCAGATTTTTTACTCATTTGATTTTTAGATTCACTTGATATATATGTATGTATGTGTTGTCACTTTGTTGTTCATACTTTTTATCTTTACCTTCTTTCTTTCTCTTCTTTTTTTTTTAAAACATATTTTATTGATTTTTTTTTACAGAGAGGAAGGTTATAGAGAATCAGAAACATCGATGAGAGAGAAACATCAATCAGCTGCCTCTTGCACACCCCCTACTGGGTATGTGCCTGCAACCAAAGTACATGCCCTTGACTGGAATCGAACCTGGGACCCTTGAGTCTGCAGGCTGATGGTCCATCCACTGAGCCAAACCGGTTAGGGCTCTTTCTCTTCTTAAAGAATACCTTTCAGCATTTCATATAATCCTGGTTTGGTGGTGATGAACTCTTTTAGCTTTTTCTTGTCTGTGAAACTCTTTATCTGACCTTCAATTCTAAATGATAGTAGTGCAATCTTGGTTGTAGGTTCTTGCTATTAATCATTTTGAATATTTCTTGCCATGCCCTTCTGGCCTGCAAAGTTTCTGTTGAGAAATCAGCTGACAGTCGTATGGGCATTCCCTTGTAGGTAACTAAATGTTTTTTCTCTTGCTGCTTTTAAGATTTTGTCTTTGTCTTTTACCCTTGGCATTTTAATTATGATGTGTCTTGGTGTGGTCCTCTTTGGGTTCCTTTTGTTTGAGGTTCTCTATGCTTCCTGGACTTGTAAGTCTATTTCTTTCACCAGGTAAGGGAAGTTTTCTGTCATTATTTCATCAAATAGGTTTTCAGTATCTTGCTCTCTCTCTTCTTCTGGCACCCCTATAATTCGGAGGTTGGTACACTTAAAGTTGTCCCAAAGGTTCCTTATACTATCTTTATATTTTTGGATTCTTATTTCTTTTTGCTCTTCTGGTTGGGTGTTTTTTGCTTCCTCATATTTCAAATCATTGATTTGATTCTCAGGATCCTCTAGTCTACTGTCGAAATGCTGTATATTATTCTTTATTTCAGTCAGTGTATGCTTAATTTCTGACTGGTCCTTTTCCTTTTTTTTTTTTTTTTGGCATTCTCACTAAGATTCTTGAAAGTCTCACTAAGTTCTTCAGAGGTTTCTAGAATATTCTTGAGTAACCTTATAATTGTGGTTTTGAACTCTATATCCAGTAGTTTGCTCTCTTCAATTTCTTTCATTTGTGACATTTTTCTTTGTTGCCGAATTTTGGCTGCTTCCCTCTGTTTGTTTCTATGTATTGGATAGCTGCTAAGTCTCCTTGAGTTAATAGAATGGCCTTGTGTAGTAGGTGTCCTATAGGGCCCAGTGGCTCAGCCAACCCAATTACCACAGGTGGACACTCTTGGTGCACCTCTTTGTGGGTTCTGTGCATAGTTTTGTTATAGTTGTGCCTTGATTGCTGTTGGTGTTACTGGGAGGAATTGACCTCCAGGACAATTGGCTGTGGGGACAAGCTGCAACTTCAGAGGGAGAGCTGCTGTGCAGGAGACACCCTTATGGAGCAGGACTTGCTTCAGTGGGATTTTGGTGCTCACTGAGTCTGCCCCTTGAGTGTGTCATTTATGGTTGTGAAGAGTTGTAATCTGGTATGGTCTCACACTGACCACTGGATACACTGGCTCTTGGATCTCCAAAGAGGTACAAAGTCAGCCACTGCCTGGGGCCATCCAGCAGGAGCTACAGAGAGATCTGAAGATTCCTCTTCTTTGTATTCGGTTTAGAAGTGCCCAGACAAAGCCCAGCTGTGAAGCAAGGCAGGCTGGTGCTGGTGCTGGTGCTGGGTTTGGGCCTTTTATTGATAGGCTTGGTGCTCCCTAACCCAGCTGCAGCTTGTTTGACAGATTTTTAGCCTAAGAAAGGACAGACCATTCCTATGCAAAAGCCACTGCACATAGGTTGGGTGGGGTTGTAAATTGGGTGGAGTAGGGTCTCAGGGAATCACCAGGGCAGAGCAAACAGCAATGGCTGCCAGTCAGCCCTGCACGGGGAGGTCCCAGCATGGGAACAATGACCTCTTCGAGCACCTCTGTCTGGAAGAAAGCCACCCCCATGTTCCTGCCCTGATGTCAGACAGTCTAGTTTCTCCCTGTATGTGTCTGGGTCCCCCAGAGCCTCGCCTGGCACTGGAGCTCAGAGGAAGTGGGAGCTTGTAAATTCACTTCGTGGTGCCAGCCTTTTAAGAGGAGCAGCTGGGTCTCCAGCAGCCGGTGTGTCACTCAGCTCCAATCTGCACTGGTTTTTACAGTTCGTAGTTCTTATGGCCCGTAGGGACTTCTTTCCCCAGCTCTGGAACCTTGGGCTGTGGGTCTGGTGTGGGGCTGGGACCCCTCGCTCCTCTGGGTGGCCTCTGCAGAGGCAATCTCCCTCCCAAATAAAAAAGCAGCACACCCAGGTGCCGGACCAGTCCGTTCTGTGCCTCTGCACCTCCTACCAGTCTCAGTGTGCTTTCTTCTTTACTTCTCTAGTTGTAGTACTTCCATTCAGCCAGCTCTCCTGAGGTTCTGGATGATAGTTGTTCTGTATTTTAGTTGTAATTTTTATGTGGTTGTGGGAGGCAGCAAGTACGGGTGTTTACCTATGCCTCCATCTTGGTTCTCTACACCATGTTTCTTAATTTTTTTCTATTTTCATCTTTTTGTCTACCTTACCTTTTGTATAATTTCTTTGCATCCATCTTCTAGTGCACACTTTCTCTTCAGCTTCCTTATCTGCTGTTAAGGGAGATTGGATGCTTTAATAAAATCATTATATTTTAAAGTACAAAATTTCTATTTTTTTCTTCTTTTCATGATCATTTTGTTATTGCTGGTGTTCCTTACAGAATTTAAATTTGTTCTTTTATTTCCATAAACATATTAAGTATATTTTATCATACCAATAACTGAAACCTTTAAGGTCTGATTTTTTTTCTGTCTGTTCTGTCTTTTGTTAATGGTCCTTGTATATCTTGTGTCTTCCTTGTATATTTTGCTTCTTTCCTGATAGGTCAGTTGAGGCAGTGTTGGTGCTGCTTTTAATATTATTCTGAGAGTTAACCAGATGAGTACCTGTTATACACTTTGATCCCGGAGGCCAGGGATCAAACCTGCAACCCAGCTACGTACCCTTGACTGGGAATTAAACTTGAGACCCTTCTGGGACAGGCTGACATTCTAACCACTGAGCACACAGGCCAGGGCCATGTAGAACAATTCTTAAATTGAGAATTATTAACTCAGAATGATTGCACAGAGAGTTATTTCCAGATTAATTCCATTTGGGGCTGGTTTTAAATCTCAGTAGTTTATTGTGTTGAGGTAATTGAAATACTAGATAAAGTGACAAAAATCACCAAGAGCTTATCACCAAGAGCTTATGATTTTTTGACAAGTCAATCCCAGGTTGTGGTGAGAGTTAACATCTAAATAAGTTACTGTTTTATTATACACTCTCCTCTTTTAAAATCTCAAATTACCCTATCTTCCGCTGTTGGAAGAAAAACTGGTTTCAGAATGAGCAGGATATTTATTCCTTTCTGCTCACCTGGCATAAATTGTTTGCCCCACATTAGTTGATGAATTGCTGCTTCTAAGGCGACATAATAGTTGTTGTTTTATTGAACAACTATAAATCTCATTTAACATGATCATAGTGATAATAGGAAGAAAACTGTAAGTTAATATCTGTTACATTTCATTGCTTAGAAATAATTGTTACTAGCAAAGTTCCATTTTCCCAAACATAATTTGATCTCATGTAATTGACAGGAGAAAATTCAGGCTGGGTTTACAGAGGAGTTCTTAAAAAACAA
This sequence comes from Myotis yumanensis, assembly GCF_028538775.1. NCBI lineage: Eukaryota > Metazoa > Chordata > Mammalia > Chiroptera > Vespertilionidae > Myotis > Myotis yumanensis. The sequence goes on along the minus strand of NW_027223752.1, from coordinate 165,039,426 downwards.
CTGCCACATGCAATAACCCAAATGAAATCTGTGTATGTAACAAAGCAGGCAGAATTTTTTTTTTTTTTTTTTTACTTTAAATCTTTATTGTTCAGATTATTACATTTGTTCCTCTTTTTTCCCCCCATAACTCCCCTCCTTCCAGCTCCCACCCCACCCTCCACCCTCACTCCCCACCCACTGAGTTCATCCATAGGTGCATGATTTTTGTCCAGTCTCTTCCCGAATCTCCCATTCCCCTTTCCCCCCCAAGAATAGTCAGTCCATTCCCTTTCTATGTCCCTGATACATTATAGTCACCAGTTCATTCTGTACATCAGGTTATTCACTTGATTCTTAGATTCATTTGTTGATAGATGCATATTTGTTGTTCATAATTTGTATCTTTACCTTTTTCTTCTTCTTCCTCTTCTTAAAGGATACCTTTCAGCATTTCATATAATACTGGTTTGGTGGTGATGAACTCCTTTAGTTTTTCCTTATCTGTGAAGCTCTTTATCTGACCTTCAATTCTGAATGATAGCTTTGCTGGATAAAGTAATCTTGGTTGTAGGTTCTTGGTATTCAGCACTTTGAATATTTCTTGCCATTCCCTTCTGGCCTGCAAAGTTTCTGTTGAGAAATCAGCTGACAGTCGTATGGGTATTCCCTTGTAGGTAATTGAGCCTCTTTCTCTTGCTGCTTTTAAGATTTTCTCTTTGTCTTTTGCTCTTGGCATTTTAATGATGATGTGTCTTGGTGTGGTCCTCTTTGGATTCCTTTTGTTTGGGGTTCTCTGCGCTTCTTGGACCTGTAAGTCCATTTCTTTCTCCAGGTGGGGGAAGTTTTCTGCCATTATTTCTTGAAATAGGTTTTCAATATCTTGCTGTCTCTCATCTTCTGGCACTCCAATGACTCTGATATTAGTCCGCTTAAAGCTGTCCCAGAGGCTCCTTACACTATCTTCACACTTTCGGATTCTTTTTTCATTATGCTTTTCCAATTGGGTGTTTTTTGTCGAATCTTTGGTTTGATTCTTGCACTCCTCTGGTCTGCTATTGGGTATAATATTCTTTATTTCAGTCCGTGTATGCTTACTTTCTAATTTCTTTATCGTAGCATCGAGGGTCTCATTAGTTTTCCTGAGGCTCTGCACGAATTTATGGCAAGCCCTCAAAATTGCGATTCTTAGCTCCATATCCTCCATTTCTGTCATGTTTTTTTGTCTCCGCATCTTTTATGCTTTCTTGGTGCACCCCCTTGTGGTCTCTGTGCGCAGTCTTGTTCTAGCGAAGCCTTAATTGTTGTAGTTAACACTAGAGGGATTTGACCACCAGACCGACTGCCAAAGCAGGCAGAATTTATAGTAAGCACTCAAAATGAATTACGGCTACCGAAGCAGCATATTCTTTTACATATTCTGACCCTTTTGAAAATTTTTCTTGATATATTGTGTGATGTACTGTTGAAGCATTTTTAGTTGGTTGGTTTGTTTTAAGAATCACGGAAGACAAAACCATAAGGACTTCACCTATTTGAAATTTTCTGTTCAGTTACTAAGGATCATAAAACAGGAAGGGAGGGAAAGAGGGAGTCAGATACACACTAAAATATACCTTCTTCCTTTACTACTGTTGCCTGCAAACCAAATGCCTCTATTGTAGGCACTGTGACTGCTCAGCTTTTCCTTCACTGGGGAGGGAAAGGCATGGCTGATTTTTGTTCTTTCTGAACAGTCTTCCTTTAATCACAAACTGAGTTATGGCTTTGAATCGTGATTCCTGCACTTTGGAATGTTCCTTATAATTAATCGCTCTCCTTAGACTTGTACATATCTACAAGAATCAAGCCAGCTAATTGCCTGTGTATCTTTGTAGTTGGAATAGTCATTGAAACTCCAGTTTGTTTTGTTTAGGAACTTCACCTGGATTACATCAAGGGTCAGTGTCCTGGTCAACTTCAGAGCTGTGAGCTCCTACTCAGCTACTTAGCCTGCGGTTAACTAATGAACCATAATTTAATTCGCACAGCATTCTTGCCGATGGGAATACTGTGACTGGGGTCATATTAAACACTGAAGATGGATTCAAACTATATGAGCCGAGTTAATTACTGAGATATTTCAACTGCATGAGGAGGAGGGGGAGGGTGTTTGGAGTCCTTATTAGTGGACAGGAACTATCTGGACGGAGGTTATAGAGCTTTGGAGAAGAAGGAGATAGGCTGAAGCTGCAGTCAAGATTATTTAGGTTAGAAATACTAGTAAGAAGGTGCTTCCAGACATGGAGAAATGGAAGTAAGTCACAAAGGTAAGCATGAGATTACCTTGCCAGCAGTCTTATTTTGTTTTTGGAAAGATCATATATTCTCCCACTTGGAGCTCTCTCCCTGGGACCCTGTTGAAGCCCATGAAAATCTCTAGTGCTCCCTTACCCCTACTCTCCCCAGTTTTTTGTGGTTAGTGGGGGTTCTAGTTCACATATTTCTGCTAGGTTGACTCTTGAAGTCCCTTACTCTTGGCCCAATTTTTGAAATAATTCTAACCCACTACATTTTTCCATTTGATACTATAGTGCCCCTTAGTTATATTTCCCCTCTCATTAGGCAGCTTCAGAAAGAAGCTGGGTGAGGATTCTTAATGGGAAAGAGGGAGGCATGGCTGAGATGCTAGTTAACTTTTGAGGAGCCTAGTTTAAGAAATACCATATAGTAATGCTAGGTTTTTGAGATATAACAGTGGAAGAAAAAGAGTCCCTGCTCTCCTGTGCCTGAAGTTCTGCTAGAGGGAAGGGGAGATAGACAGTAAACATGTAAGTATTTAGTTGACCAAGGAAATAAGTGCTCTGGAGAAAAAGAAGGCTAGGTAAATGGGCTAGGGAATGACATTGGTTGGCTGCACAAGTTATATTACTTTATGTGGTGTGTGTGGGGAGGTAGGGATTGCCTTGACTAAGTGACATCTGAGCAGAGGCCTGAATGAAGGGAAGAGCCAGGCCTCAGATATAACTGGGGGAAGAGTGTTCTGAGCAGAGGAAATAAGTGCAAATGTCCTTGGGTCAGAGCATGCTTGATGTGCTAGGGCAGTGGTCGGCAAACTCATTAGTCAACAGAACCAAATATCAACAGTACAACGATTGAAATTTCTTTTGAGAGCCAAATTTTTTAAAGGTAGGTACGTTGTTATCAACTTAATTAGGGTACTCCTGAAGCTTAAGAAGAGCCACACTCAAGGGGCCAAAGAGCCACATGTGACTCGCGAGCCGCAGTTTGCCGACCACGGTGCTAGGGGGACACCATGCAGGCCACCAGAGCCATCCAGGATTGAGTGCTGAGGGGAAGAGTAGAGGAGGTTAGGGCTGTGGCCAATAGGACCCTGTAGGCCATGGTGAAGACTTTGACTTTTTCTTGTCAGAGAGTTTTGAGCAGCAGAGTAATTCAGTCATGACCCGTGATCTAAATGGATCATTCTGGCTGCAAAGTCTATGAGAAAGTTGTAGCAGTAATCCAGAAAAGAAATAATGGTGGCATGGATCTGGGTGGTGGTTGTGGATTTAGCTTAAAAAATACGGTGGTTGGATTCTGGATATATATAAAGGTAGAGTTGATAGGGTTTGCTGATGGAGAGAGAGAGAGAGAGAGAGAGAGAGAGAATGTGTTGTGGGGTGGATAGGATAGAACAAGTCAGAGCCAGGAGTGACCAACTGAAGAAGCACAGTTATTACAGAGTTGGGGAGTTCTGTGGGAGGAGCACGTGGGGGTGGGATTAAGTTTGTGTGTAGACATGGTAAGTTGAGATGTTGGTAGAAATGTCAAGGTGGAAGTCATCTATGAGTTTAGAGTTCAGAAAGACTTTCCTGACTAGAGACATGATTAGAAATAGTCAGCATACAGTGTTTGAAGCCATGAAACTGGATGCAGTCAATTAGGGGATGAGTGTAGATAGAGAGGATTCTAGGACTGTGTTCTGGGGCCCTCCAATGTTTAGAAGTTGAAAAGAAGAGAAAGAACAGCAAAGGAGACTGAGAGGTGATGTCCATTGAGGTAAGTGTCGCCCAGTGGGATAAACTACGAGAGATTGATGGCCCAGAAGCTGTCTGAGCCAGCACGGGCTGCTATAACAATATCATAGACTGGGTGGCTTATAAACAGCAAAAATCCATTCCTCACAGTTCTAGAGGCTAGAAGTTTGAGATCAGGGTGCCAGCATGGTTGGGCTCTGGTGAAGGCCCTCTTCTGGCTTGCCGACTACCGACTCCCTGCTGTGTCCTCACAGGTCAGAAAGAGTGAGACAGCTCCTGGGCTCTCTTTTCTAAGGGGACTAGTCCCATCTTGAGGGCTACTCCTTCAAGACCTAAGCACTTTCCAAGAGACCCACCTCTATATGCCATCACATTGGGGGTAGGATTTCAACATAAGGTTTTTGGGGGAGGCAAACATTTAATCCTTAACACTAAGTGAAGACTGTTTGAAGAAGGAGAGAGTGAGCCAACATATCAAATGCTGTTTATCATGTCAAATAGGTATACCATTGGGAATTGACTATTGGATTTGGCGATGTAGATGTCATTAGTGATCTTTTCTACTCTGTCTTGTACTCTGCAAGTCTCGCCCCACCTGGTTCATGGTGCTTGCCCAGCTTGCTTCCAAATAATTGTACCATGACATCTGTGGTAGCTCTTGCCCTTGGATTTGACAGAAAAATTGATCTGTGCATTTTGCCTTATGGAGTTCTCAGAGCGGAAAGTTCCTCAGGGAAGACATGTGTGAAGGAGTGAGGTTATAGGTTCGGATTATTCTCCAGGTTGCAGGCCTGTAATTTAGATATCATCCTCCTGCACCCTGTAATTTTGAGTTGCTAGTGACCACTATAATTTAGGTATGCAAAATGTGTTTTGATCCTTTTTTAAAAAAACACACAAGTCACTAACAAATTTCCACTAAAATGTTTAAAAAATTTAAAGGTCAATAAAAGGGTCCTAATGGAGTGTAGTGTTGGAAAAGATTTAAATCCACAATAACTGGATAATAAATCCTATTGTCAGGAGAATATTTTCTGGGGTCTCCATTTTTCCAAGAAGATCTGTTTTTGGGCAATTCAGGAACAGAATCTCAGAGTTTTTATAGGACTATTTGGTGGAAGAGAGCTTGTGTTTCATTAGTACTTACAGACATGGCAGGTTTAAAGTATTTAACCACAGCCGGGCCATGTGTTGTGTTCAGGCGTAACTGTTAGGTCAGCGAGTTTGTCCATGACAACTGCAAGATACTGGTGCTTGCAGTTGGACCTGGCTGATTATCTCAAAGAACATGCTTCGAATTTTCTTGAACTTAACTTTAATAAGAAGGATTTCATGGCATATCATAAATATGTCAACTCTCAAGTGAAATGTTTACAGGTAATCATTCCATTTCTTTTCTCATGTTATTGTTCATATTTAGTGTAAACCCTCTTCAATGAGGTGTATTTAAAGATACCTTTAATTGTTGTGATTAGCATGTTAATCAGATTTGTATCTATTAAGAAAGGACTCGTCAGTTAGTCAGTTTTGTATTTTTGCAAAGTGTTACTCTTACAGTTTCATTCTAAAGGAAGTAACATTTCATGAGGTGTAGCTCTTGGGACAAACAGGAGTTTTTATTTTAAATTTTTCAAAATTTGCTTACCTAGCCATATAAATATTTAAAAGTAGACAAGAAGTAGCTTTGAGAAATCTGACATAGAGTCTAAGCTAAGGTTTTGTTGAGTAATTGTGTTTATGTCCTATATTTATGAAATAATTTATGTTTTGTTTTATTTGTCTGTTTTATTCCCTTAATTATACATGTTTGCAAATATACTCTTTAATATATCTGTTACCAACTGTCTGGCTCAGAGTCTTTGAGTCTTATTTGTTGAATGAGGAAGAGAATAAATAGCTTTGGTTTTGGGAAGCACTATCTGAGATGCTGTGTGTGGAAGTGCTTGGCTCTGTTTGGCACATTAGAAACACTCAATTTTTTTTTTCTTCTAATCAGAATTGTGGTGTCTAATATATGTTGGGTTAGGGGGAGGATGATAAATTGCTTCACTTTTGAAAGCTATGTGGGAACATTTGTTGGGTTCTCTGTGCTAGGCACTAGGATAAACAATGATGATAAGATAGAGCATGTTGTCCTTAAGGAATTTACAGTCTAGGGTTTAGGTTCACAGCAGATTAAGAGGAAGGTACAGAGAGTTCCTGTACACACCCTGCCCTAACACAGTCAAGCCTCCCACATTATCAACCTCCCCCACAGAGTGGTACATTTGTTACAATTGATGAACCTCCATTGATGCATCCTCATCACATAGAGTCCATAGTTTATATATTTGGTTTCACTCTTGATGTAGTACATTCTGTGGGCTTGGACAAATGTATAATGACATGTATTCAGCATTATAGTATCGTACACAGTAGTTTCATAGCCCTAAAAATGTTCTGTGTTCCCGCTATTCATCCCTCCTACCCAGCTAACCCCTGGCAACCACTTTTTACTGTTCCATAGTTTTGGCTTTTCTAGAACATCATATAGATGGAATCATACAGTATGTAGCCTTTTTTAGATTGACTTCTTTTACTTGTAACATGCATTTAATGTCCTTCTATATCTTTTTGTGCTTTGATAGCTCATTTACTTTTAGTGCTGAATCTTTCACTGTCTGGATGTGTGACAGTTTGTTTATCCATTCTACTGAAGGACATCTTGCTTGCTTCAAGATTTGCCAATTAGGAGTAAAGCTGTGCTCTAAACACGTGTGCAGGTTTTTGTGTAGACATAAGTTTTCAACTCCTTTGTGTGAACACCAAGGAATACAATTGCTGATTGTATGGTAAGAGTATGTTTAGTTTTGTAAGAAACTACCAAACTGTCTTCCACAAAGTGGCTGTTCCGTTTTTCATTCTCACCAGCTGTGAATGAGAGTTCTTGTTGCTCCACATCCCTGCCAAAATTTGGTGGTGTTGGTGTTCTGGATTTCGGCCATTCTAATAGGCATGAACTGGTATCTCATTGTTTTACTTTGCTTTTCTCTGATGACATGATGTGAAGCATTTTGTCATGTAGTATTTGCCAACTGTATACCTTTTATTTTTTGGTGAGAAGTCTGTTGAGGGGTTTGGCCCTGTTTAAAATCACATTAGTTTTTTTCCTTTTTGTTGAGTTTTAAGTGTTCTGTATATTTTGAATAACAGTCCTTTATCAGATGTGTCTTTTGCAAATATTTTTTTCTCATTCTTTTTACATTGTCTTTCACGGAGCAGAAGTGTTTAATTTTAATGAAGTTCAACTTATCAATTTTTTTTCATAGATCATGCCTTGGGCGTTGTAGTTTAAAAAGCATCACCACACACCTATGTTTTTTCCTGTGTTATCTTCTAGGCTTTGCATTTAGGTCTGTGATCTATTTTTAGTTATTCTTCAGAAGGCTAATTTTTGTGTAAAATCTGCGTGTAGGTTCATTTTTTTGTACGTTGATGTCCAGTTCCCGGGACCATTTGTTGAAAAGACTGTCTTTGCGTCATTGTGCTCCTTTGTAAAGATCAGTTGACAGTATACCTGTAGGCTGTCTCTGGGGTGTCTGTTCTGTTCCACTGATCTGTTGGTCTATTCCTTTGCCAACACCACACTGCCTTGACTACTGTATCTTTATAGTAAATCTTGAAGTCAGGTAGTGTCAGTTCTCCTACTTTGTTCTTCACCTTAAGTACTGTATTGGCTATTCTGGATCTTTATCTTCTCCATATAAACTTTAGATGCAGCTTGTCAGTATCCACCAAATAACTTGCTGAGATTTTGACTGGGATTGCACTGAATCTATAGATCAAGATACAGTGATGGCGAACCTTTTGAGCTCGGCGTGTCAGCATTTTGAAAAACCCTAACTTAACTCTGGTGCCGTGTCACATATAGAAATTTTTTGATATTTGCAACCATAGTAAAACAAAGACTTATATTTTTGATATTTATTTTATATATTGAAATGCCATTTAACAAAGAAAAATCAACCAAAAAATGTTCGCGTGTCACCTCTGACACGCGTGTCATAGGTTCGCCATCACTGAGACAGAAAGAAATGACATTGTGACAATATTGAGTCTTTCTATCCATGAGCATGGAATGTCTATTTATTTAATTTTTCTTTGATGTTGTCATAATTACCTCTTGCTCTCAGTCTTTTGTTTTTGTGTCTTTCAACTGACTGGATAAGGCCCACCCATGTTGGGAGGACAATCTGCTGGACAGTCTGCTTTATCACATCTACCAATGTAAATGTCAATGTCATACACAAACATCCTCATCCAGGACAATGTTTGACTAAATATATGGGCACTGTGGCCAAGTCAAGGTGACACATCAAATAAACCATCATAGACAATAATGTGAAAAATTTTGAAAAATAAGCTGATTCATGTAATTAGACATATACAAAGGGCGTGTTAATGTTTATGCAAACTTGTTTCTGTCTTTTTAAGACATACACCTAAGGGGAGCATTGGGGAAAATTTGAATGGAAGTCATTTTGCAGCAGCAATGAAAGTAACTTTACAAAAAGAAATAAGTCAAGTGTGTGTGTGTGTGTGTGTGTGTGTGTGTCTTATTCCATTGAACTACAGCCCTGGACCTTTGTGATATGTCAATTCAGTCTTGACAGTTTTGCTGTAGTGCGAGCCAATAAAAGACCTGTAGCAAGTTTTTCCTAGTGGAGAACAAAAAGTGGCAGATTCTTTGGAAGGTTATTTTTTAAAGCAGGAAAATATTTAAAGCAATAGCAGAAATGTCTATAAAGTGAGATATTAGTAGCTAGAAAAGAATTGGAGAAAATTTGCGAGAATGAGAGAAAGTCCATACTCTAATGGACAAAAATCTTTTACCAGAGAACAATGATAAGGTTTTAAATTTCTTCTAATAGTTTTAGAGGCTTTTTATCTTCTGGGCTCATAGAAATAGGATGTAGAGTAATGTGAGTTGTGTCTATAGAATGCCATATATAGTTGATATTTGTATGGCTTTTGTTTTATAAGTCTTGGGTGTTTCTAGTGCTAAGAGGTTCTGGGGTGCTTCAGAGAAAGGAGATGGTCCCTTAAGGATAAAGTATGGAGGCGTATGTAGTACCTTGTGTTTCTTTAATTTCTGGATGATGTCTTTGTCTGAAATGAACAGTATCCATGTTGCCTAATGGACTCATATTGTGTACTAACTCATAAGGAGAACTCTAGAGAAATATTATGTGTCTGCCCTAGCATATAAGACATTATTGCCATCTCAATTAAATGGGCAGGTCTCTGGCTTTTTGGGTTATGTATGTTGAAACTAAAGTCTTAAATGTAACTAATATCACACAAACAAATGAAACAAGGCAAATAAGAGAAAAAAATACACAAAAAGAAATGGCAGTTCATTTGTGAATGCTGGTAATGTGCTATTGAGTTAGCACATGGTATCAGTTGTTCTTCACCTGAATTCAATAAGTTCTGTTTCAACAAAATATTAGTGAAGCAGATACAATTTATAGAACCATCTAATCTGTTAGTCCTTCCTTCCAGTGCCAAAATTTTATTAAACACCTACTATGTGCAGTTGTTATAGGTATTGGGTATACAGAAGTAACACAATGTATATGGATGGTTCTTAGCCTCCTGGAGTGAACAGTCAGGTAGGAACTGTCATCAGACAAATGTACAAACATATAATCATAAAGTGCATTAAATTTATGAAGGGAAAGAATTTGAGCTTCCAGGAGAGAATACAGTTGATTTTAGAAGTTAGCAAAGGTCAAGGAGGAAGTGATGGGTGAGATGATGAGGAGACGGGGAGAAAGTGTTTCATCGCAGAAGGAAGGGCATGTGCAAAACCCTAATGGGGCCCAGTAGAAGGACAGTTTAGAGAAATCCAGTGTGGACAGCACAGGAAGATGAATGCAGGGGGACCCAGTCATGCAGGACATCGAGCCAGGCTGAAGAGCTTGAAATCTATTCTAAGATTCAAGGGCTGAGCAAAATGATCTCATGTCTTCTTTTTAAAGGCTCACGTTGCATATCATTTACTAAGTTAGAGCTTTGCTATTTTTTAACAAAGAATTAATATCTAATATAGACAGAGCTCCTAAAAGTCAACATTTTTTTTTAAAAAAAGATATGCATATAGAAAAATGATGAAGGGATGTAAATAGTAAGTTCCCAGAAAAGAAATCTGAATTAACATAATGTCATGATTCTAAACCTCACTGATAATCAGGCAATTGAATCTGTGATTCTGAGGCTCAGAAAAGAGGTCTGGTTTGTAGAGAGAAATTGGCAGTTGATGGTATTGATGTGATTGAAGTCAGGCGAATGTATAAGATTGTCCATGGAAGACCACACAGCGAGAAGAAAGGAGAGCCGGCCCTGGACCAGTTTCTAAGTAACACGCCGAATCATCGGAAGTTGAGTAGAGGAGACCCCTAGAGGACACTGAGGGAGGAAGTGGTCATTTGTGTCAATATCCAAGTAAGGCTTGAGAAGGCATTGGTGTGGGGATGTGCAGGTATTTGGAGAAAAATTCAGTTCAGTGATTTGGTAGTTTGTGGGGGAGGAAGTTGACTGGGTTGAATGGTGGGTGGAGAGAAATCTTAGTGTAAGTTTGGTTTTGGAGGGGAGCAAAGAAATGGGGTATTGACTTGTCAGAAAAGAATGTTCAAAGTGATTTGTTAAAAAGAAAGGGTGGTTCTAGAACTTGTGGGTGATGGCGTGGCTCAGGTTTTTCCTTTATGCTGCAGTTATAGTTACTCTAGTTTCCTAAAGGCACAGATGGGGAGGCAGAATAAGGCAAAGATGGGGATGGTGGATAGCAGAGGATGGGAAAGTCCCTGGATCTGGGCAACAAGATTGGGAGTGGTGGTTTTTAGGGATGGAGAATAGACATGGAGGCAGGATGGCACCTTCAGGCAAGCGCCACTGTGTGTCCCTGATAGGGGCACTCCTTGCTACTATTCCCCTAGATGGCATTGGATACATTCTGAGGAGCTAGCAAAAAATATTATGCAATTTCCCAAAATCCCCTCAGCAATACATTACTGCAAACTGATATTTACTGAGGTATTTGCCTTATTTAAACAGGCATAATAAAATACCATAAGAGCTTATTAGAATAAATTCACTTTTCAGTAAGATGTGACTTGTGTGAATTGTAGGAATAACTTACTGATGAAAGTAAAGTTATAAAGTAACTGCTCAAGCCAGATTGGAATATAAGTACGAAGAAATCTGGTTTGAATTCTGAGCTTTATGATTACTGTCTCAACAGTGCTGCATTTCTTGTTTCGGGGTGCTTTGTGTGTAACAGCAAGAACGGAAGTTTGATTTGGATGAGGAAGAAATGTAGACTATAGGAACTATACTGTGCTCTGTAGCATCAATTAAAAAAAAGCATAAATAGCTGTGTGCGTAAACATTCATATTGATGTAAGCATTGTGTATCATCTATTCACTATTGATCTTGTTCTCATAAAAACATGAATAAGTGACTGTGGAATAATGATCTTTGTGCACCATGTATCCTGTTGTGTTAATATTATTGCTACAAGTATGCTTAGACAGAGAGATGGCATTTTACTACTATATAATGGGTAATCAATTTTATAATAATATGAAGAAACAGGAATTGAAGCTAAAAATGCACTGGATTCCCATAACAGTTTACATTAGGACTTCTTTTCCATAAGGTAGAATTTTGTGTGTGGGCTACCAGTTTGTCAGTGTTTCATGCTGTGGTCATAATGGTGAAATTAGCATTAATACCCACATTAGGGAAGGGAAATTAAAAGATTAGAAGGCTAAAAAGTTCCATCATATGCTGGAAGGAATTTTTATTCTAATTATAATGTTTCAAATTAATAAAATACTGGGATTTTTATTCCCATGGTCATCATTTTGTATTCATGATCTGATGTACAACTTTATTAAAAGTTTAATTTGGATTGCAATAAATTATTAGCTCAATTACATCAGCTTGAGATTTTTTTTTTTAAGTTAGCATGTTATTAAGTATTTGAGTGCATTAAAGAAGGAATGGTTAGTTGCATTATCAAAGAACCCTTTTAAAAACAATCTTTATTGTTGAAAGTATTACATATGTCCCTTTTTTCTTCCATTGACCCCTTATAGCCTGTCCCAGGCCTTCACCACCCTATTGTCTGTGTCCATGGGTTATGCATATATGCATACAAGTTCTTTGGTTGATCTCTTCCCCCCCATCCTTTCTTCTGAGATTCCACAGTGTGTTGTTCTATGCTTCTATGTCTTTGGATTCAAAGAACACTTTTTACAAGGCTTGATTGGTGCTGTAAATGTGTGATAATTACTGGGGAGTTTATATTTATTTTCTCATTTAATGCTTACAACCGCCCAATGAAGGAGTCTCCATTAAAAGTCACATATGATGCCATAACAATGTGTAGAATGTTAGATAGCAAAGGCCTTGTTCTTAAGGGTTTGCATATATACTGTCCGAGGTTTTAATGACATAAATATTAAGTGGTCTAATTATGAAGAATATTCTGAGGTTCTTGTCTTTCCTATTTTAACCTAATGTTACCACTGTGAAAAGTCTGTCCTTTGCTTCCACCATTTCTTAGGTAATGTCTTTGTTAAAGCCTGTACTTCAGAGCAAAATAATGATACTGCCTTTTGTAATTATACAAGTATATTTGTACAACGGAAAAAGTGCTAAAGTTGAAACAGAATTTCCTAAGTACTAAGGAATGTGTGTGTCTCTGTGTATGTATAATTTTTATAAAATTCTTCACAAGTTTCATCTTTATCTGGGCTGTATTTGTTATTAAGAAGAGGAATACTTATATCTATGTGCTTGAGCCCCAGTAGTATGTTACAGGGTCCATTGCACATAGTAGGAGCTTATCAGTCCTGTTGAATCCTTTCAGGATATATCCCCCTGTTTATGGGAACAATTTAATTCAAACCCTCTGAAAAATTAATGTAGGTTGTTGTTTTTTAAAAATCTCCAAGGGAAGGAACACTGTAGTCTTTTATTCTTAATAGTAAGTGCTTCCATTTATAATTTAAGATTCACTGTTTCCTCTTTTTTTCCTTAGCCTGTGCTATTCCTGTCAATATGAAAGTCCCATCTTCCTCTTCTCTGCCTCTATAAGCCTTTTATGTAATTGAGAGCCTGGATTTATTTTCTCACCTGGGAAACTTTCTCTGATTCTGCCAGCCCTCATTGATCTCTTTCTTCTTGGAACCAACTGAATTACATAGTTTATAATATCTTTGTTGTTCTCAGAAGTTTCTAAATAGTTTTCAAGACTTTTAGAACCTCTTATTTAATCTCCTCAGGCCCAGCAAAATCTAGCACCTGGTGGGTATGAAGTCACCCATTGTTGATAGATTTGCTGTTGTGATTTTAGTACTTAAGATTGGTGCTTAAAATTAAGAGAAATATTGAAGTAACACTCATATACAGCAAAGTGCTGTCCTTTTAAGTTTATTTGATAATTGAGTGGTGTTGAAGTGTTTTCTCTCCTTTGTTTCACCAGCAATCAAAGAAAAGTACACAGACTGGACAGAATTTCTCATTCGTGACTTGACTGGTTCCCGGACAGCACCTGCTAACCTTCTGGAAGGTGTATGTATTATTGTTTACAGCTATTCTATGTCTGAAGCATCAGTTACATGAACTCAAACCTAACGGCACCTTTGCATATATCCTTCCGCAGGTACATGCGTACACACAGGTATCTATATTCAAAGAGCCTAACATTGTTTTTTCCTAAGTTACTTAGGTTTCTGATTCTAATGGCATTGAAAAATCTTCATCTGTGCTACAGTCAATAAATGGGGAATTTGCTTCTATGTGAACACATTTTAAAATAATACTATGTTAGAACATCTCACTATCTTATATGTTTAAGCCTCTATCCTTTATTAGTGTATGTAAATAAAATCCTGAAGAATAACTGTTTTGTACAGGTGAAACTAGTATAGTCTGGGAGCATATTGATAAATGGTTTCATTAACTATTCCATTCCGGATGCATAACCCAAAGATTTATATGCACATGATAAGTAATAATTGAATTAACCTCCTCTCTTATAAAAACAAGAGGACAAATGACTAACCATATTTAAATATGATTAAGGTAATTTATGGTACTGAAAAAATAGTTAAATCTGAAATCTTGATGGTTCATTTGTAAATAATTTTATGATGAAACATTTTATTTTTATATTCCTGTTCTATTATATATAGTAAAAGGTGTGTTGTAGATAATTATTGTGTTACCATATCTGTTTCAAGAATGCCCTTGAAAAAAGGGGGAAACACAATGAATGACAAGGAATACAATGTGGATGTTGACAATATCATTATTCTCTTAACCTTAACAATAAGTTTCCCTCCTGTCGTAAAAGATATTGATACTTTGGAACACCATTGTCTGACATATTGAGTTATAGGGTTTGGTTCTTTGAAGATTTTGCCTAGTGTATTTGTTTATCTTAATGGCTACTAATTTAATTGTTTGGTTAACAAATCAAAATGATGGTTGTTGACCCTTTCGAAAGGACAAGTTGTATTACTCTTTTAGGTTTTTTTTAAAAAACACATTTGCCTACAAGCCTGACTGAACAAACACCCTTTTCTTATGCTAACATATGCTAAGAAGGTTGCTTATATAGGGCAGTAAGCACATTTATTCTCTAAACCAACTATCAGATTAAATGTAGACACAGCTTTACATAATATTTTAATTTAGTATATATCATTATGTATCAGACATGTTATCTACACATGTTCATGCTTTATGCATGTATTCAAAGTATGAGAGGGTCTTGATTACTATAGCAGTGGCCATTGTAAGATACATGTCTGTTGAGTCCCAGTATAAACTTACAGTCTCATGTTTGATATATGTGTCTATTAGAAAAGTAGACATTCTGCTACCACATGTTTTCTAGCTCAAGGCAAATTTCGGTATAACTCTTCTTAAAAGTGTACTCATTTCTAACAAATGCAATTTTATCTGGGAAGGGTATTTGTTTGGTGAGAACATAGCACAAACTGTTATTTCCTATTGACTTGTGATTTTTGTTGTTGGACAGAGTTGGGTAAATGGAAGTGTGTGGGAGGAGAGGGAAGGGGAGGGGGCGAGGGCTGTGGAAAGGATGGGGGTGGAGGGAAACACCAGACTGTTTGCCAATAGCTTGGATGATGGTGTGAAAAAATATTATCTTCTGCTGTCATCTGTTTCCATGAGAACCTTAAAATAAAGTTTAAAATAAGGAGTTTTGCTTCTGTTTAAACAGCCTCTGCGAGGGAAAGGCCCTATAGACCTCATTACAGTTGATTCCTTAATAGAACTTCAGGATTCTCAGAACCCTTTTCAGTACTGGATAGTTAGTGTGATTGAAAATGTTGGAGGAAGATTACGCCTTCGCTATGTGGGATTGGAGGACACTGAATCCTATGACCAGTGGTTGTTTTACTTGGATTACAGACTTCGACCAGTTGGTTGGTGTCAAGAGAATAAATACAGAATGGACCCACCTTCAGGTAAGGGCCAAAGCTTTTGCTGTTGTGAATTATATGAGAAAAAGATGTGCTATCTTTTTGGATGTGTCTCTGGAAATTTTTGAACTCTTTGGTATCTTGTATATCTGAGTATGTGAATGTTAAGCATTTTAACTCAAGAGTATTTTCTATAGAGAATGAAACCCAAGACCTCAATTAGTAGTGTTCAAAAGGAGAAAGTTGTGTTGGAGGCTGTGAAGAAGTTCATCTAGTTCCTTTGGAATCACTGGTTCAAAAATAAAAGACAATAGATTACGATTTGTGATATTCTCCCTCTTTCTTTGGGGGTTTTGATAGTCTTGCAAGGAGATTCCCAAATCTCCATCTGTCCATCCATCCATTCATGCATGCATCTGTCCATCCATCCATCCATCCATCCATCCATCCATTCATCCATATGTTTTCCATCTATCCATTGCATCCATCCACCGATTCATCCATCTGAATAACCAAAACAAATGCTTATCATTATATAATCTGTTCTGACCTGGAAATAGCAAAGAGAAAAAAAATCACCATGCTTTTCCTCTTGACATATCAGATATTTTAATTAGCTTCAAATGCACTGCCAAGTGACTTTCTCTAGACTTAACTGGATGGAATAGTGCATTATGCTTTCTGACATACTTAACTGGGCAGTAATCTTAGTGTTTACAAATAATAATTCTTGAATGTTTACTGTGTGCCAGGTGATTTTACATCTGCTATGCTTTTTATTTTTATTCCAAAGAAAAGTACTGCATGCTTGTTGTGAACATTTCCCTTTACAGCAGAAAAAATTCAGACTGGGTTTCAACTACTTGTCCAAGCTGCTTGTAGGGGGATGCACTGTAATTAAATCCCAGGTCTCTTGC
This sequence comes from Myotis yumanensis, assembly GCF_028538775.1. Lineage (NCBI taxonomy): Eukaryota > Metazoa > Chordata > Mammalia > Chiroptera > Vespertilionidae > Myotis > Myotis yumanensis. Next base: position 165,023,009 of record NW_027223752.1, on the reverse strand, counting down.
CCATTCCATTCCTCCTGCTGCCCCTTACTGGCCTCGCAAAACTTTGGATGGGTAGCCTCAGAACAAATGGTTGGATTCTTACAGAATTAAGGATGCCAAGGAAGAAATATGTATTTCTTCTAGAAATGCTGACCTTCATTCTGGTGAATTTTGCAGGTATACAGGAAGAAAGACTTGGCTCTTTGCTTTATTAAAATTGCCAGAGTTTTTCCTCTTGTACTAGTTGTCGTTGTTGGTCGTGAGTAAATGAAGTTGAGGCATTACATTTCCTATTTCTGACACTCAGGGGCTTTAATTGAAAAAAAACTTCCTGGTTCTGTATCTCATGAGCTTGCATTTGTGTTGAATTTGACAGGCGTATAGACATGTAACACGGTATTTTATGAGTGTTATTGTTGTCAACGTTTTGAGAAGCAGCCAAGAAATCCATTTATACCCTGAGTAATTTTGGACTTTGATGACAAACAGGGCTTGCCGGCTTCTGAGGAGAGATCTTAGCTCCTGTTTGCCTCCGGAGTCATAACGCTGTAGGAGAAACTTACTTTGTGTGGAGAGCTGGGTGTATAAATCTTAGCTTAGTATCTAATTGCTTTATAAATTTTAGGGGCAACATGTATTTGCCAGTGTAAAAATTTATAGCAAAGCAAAGGATTACTAGTAGCTTCTTAGGTTCTCTGAAGTGTCCCTTTCCTGTGAAATCCTGGGACTCAAAGCAAGAATGGAAAGTGTCAAGGTAGAAACTTAGGAAACATTTGCATATGAGAGCTCTTCTATTTTACATAATTTGATGTTTTTATAAGAACAAAGTGTGTTTATTTGTTTTAGTAATTTTCTAGGCAGGAGTTGTCCATTTCATTGAAGAGTTTGTGTGAGTCTTAAAGACTTTGGGAAAGGCATTTCTCAGCAAGAAGTTATTTTCCCAACATTTAAATTGTCAACAAGAAAGGTTATGTATGAGAAGACAAAAATAAAAGCTAAAGGACACTCCAACTTGTGACTTTTAGTTTTTCAAATGCAGTGGCTACAAGATGAAAACTGATTCCGTTACCTTATTCAGCAGAACAACCTCCCGGGGAGGCAGTTGTTACCGCTTCTTACACATGGCATCAGAACCCAGGACTCTGGGTTTGGGGAAATTGATTTCAAGTCCCAGTGTGACTTGTAAAACTTATATGGTAGTACTATTTCCTTAACTGAAATATAGGTGGGAATAAAATTTCAGACTTGCATAGAAAATATTAGGCTTTTTTAAATTCCCAATACCCTTAAATAAATAAAAAGTGTTCTGCATTAACTGGTGGTGAGAAGCAGAATTGGGAGGGGTGGGGAGAAGGTATACTTTGAGATAAGCCCTGGTGAGTTCTCCCTGCTCTCAGTGCCCTCTGTGCTGTGCCCCTCTAAGCCCACCACCATTGCCAAAAGTAATCACAGATCTTCTTTTAGTTTTACTTTGCTTGCTACTTTTTAAAGGGCACAACATTTCTCAACTGTTCAGTGCAAATAGAGGTAAGAGACTTAGCTACGAAGGTAACCCTCAAAACTGAAGGAAGAGGTGCTGGGTTTTACACTGTCCCCAGTGAGAAACCTATAGCCATTGCACCTTTTTTTTCTGCCGAGAATCAGAGGAAATGGTTTGGGGTGGGGAGGATAGAAAGAGGGAAAGAAGCCACCCCACTTCACTCACACACACAGCTGTCACTCACACACACTGTCAAGGTGCCACACAGGTACGAACAGAGCAGGCTGAATCTAGCTTCAATGAAAGGGTAAAAGGAAGAGAAAACGGTAAGATGCGAATATTCATGGAAGGGGCAGAGGCTTCCTAAGGTCCAAGTGAGTCAGCCTTTATGATGAGAGGACTGGCAGCCCGGCAGTGCCTTGACTTCTGTGCTGAATGGAAGGGAAACTGTAGAGCTTCTCCAGCCTCATATCCCCAACACACACCACTCATTTATTTTTGAGCAATTGGTCCTCTCTTCCCGGGGCTTAAAAGTACGTCCCCTTTGAGAATGCTGTTGGTATGGCCCAGTTTTTCACTTCATCGCCATCATGAGAGGGTTTTACCACCCACTTTAACTGCAAGTTGGTGCCTTATAAACTGCTAACTCCCCAGTATCTGGCTCAGTGCCTGGCACATAGTAGGTGCTCAGGAAATATTTGGGTGATATGAATTGACTGAATAAAAAGTCAGATATATCTATAGAGAAGAAAGGAACTAGCCAAGTCCACCTTCTAGGGGCCAGAATAATTGGCAGGGTTTGGGGAAGGAATTTGTAGGGAAGGGCTCAGGGTAAAGACACCCCCAAAATGATGATGATGACTGTGGTGTCCTCTTTGCTCTTGATATATTAGGAAAGCTTTTGAAAACAGGGTCAGAGCAAGTACTGGTGCTCTAGGACATATGAGATGTGCAGGAATATGGTCTGTGAAGTCCATGAAAGTTTTTGTTCTTTTAAAAGGACCCATGAATGACTCAGATGGAAAAACCTGGCAAAATAGAAAGAACATGGACTTGGAGTCAGGGTTTGATAGCTTTTCCTTTTGTTTCTGTCACTAGCTACAGTGCCCCTGGGCAAGTGACTTTACCTTTTGAACCTCAGTTTCCTCATCTGTATAACGGGGATAGTTATATGTCTACTGCCTGCTGAGTGTTATAGGTATCCCAGGTGATTGTCATTTACTATTGGTATTCAATCTGTGGTCAGGGTATTATGGTTATATTCGGTTCTCTAAGAAACTTAAGTCATTGAGGTCGGGTCATTTGGAGGCCCCACCTGCTTTCATATTTCTGGATATTTAGAAAGCAAGATAGAGTTACATGTGTTCTTGCAGAAGCTAAGAAGATAAAATATTTAGTTTTCTTTAAATCTCTACTTCTAAAATTTTTTTCCTTCAAAATCTTTATGTGAACTTTTACAATTTTTTTCTTAATTATTTTAGATTGATCCTAGAGTCAGCAAGTTTTTGCATCTAACTTAACTCCTTCTTGTCTGAACCTCTTCTTAGTCCCAAAAGAACTGTTGCTTTCAGTATTAGTCAGCTCAGGCTGCCAAAACAAAGTGCCATAAACTGGTGGCTTAAGCAACACAAATTATTTTCTCCCAGTTCTGGAGAATGGAATTCAAAGATTAGGGTGTCAGCATGGTTGGGTCTGGTCAGGATTCTCTTTCTGGCTTGTAGACGGCCTCCTTCTTGCTCTTTCCTCACATGGCTTCGTGTGTGTGTGTGTGTATGTGTGTGTGTGTGTGTGTGTGTGTGTGTGTAGGAGGTGGGAGAGAAAATGCTTTTGGTCTCCTCTTTTAAAGGGCTCTAATTTCATCATGGGACTCCACCCTCATGACCTCACCTAACCCAGTTTCCTCCCAAAGGCGCCATCTCCAAATACTGTCACATGGGGGGTTAGGATTTCAACACATTAATTTTGAGAGGACACAAACATTCAGCCCATAACACTTTCCAGTGTCTGTTAACAACCCTAGATTAGTCTTCCCTCACTGGTCAGAACCTGGTGGAGAAGGAAGGAGTGGAGGTTTTGGTGTGTGTGGGAGAAAGTCATCTGTCCTCAAGGTGATTTTGTGCACTCCGCTTCCACTTACTGCAAGTCAGCCTGCCAAACACTTGCACAAAGGGAAATCGCCTCATATTCACTTAGCTTTTAGTTAAAGATGAATCAGGACAGATTTTAATTGCTTTATGACTTCCCCACCAATAGAAATTGACATGATACACTCTATTAAATTACCTGCAACACGATCATTTTAATAAAAGGTTTTATGTTCTTTTAAGGGTGCTATTTATTGTCCATAAACTGGCCAATATAACCATGCGCCTCTCGTCTAATGAAATGCACACATGGAATATGGTTTTCTGCTTATTGAAACCACTAGGTGTTTAGCTTTTGCAGGTGTTGAGCATACTGACAAACTGAAGTTGATTTTCACCTTTTAAGAGAAGAAGTGTGCCTTGCCATGGGGTTAAATTCCATGTTAGGATTTATTATCCTCAGAAAGAAGACAAAGAATAAGATTGTAGGACAGAGGCAATAATCATGTGGAACCCGGGTTTCTCAGTCCATTTTGTGTGCTATAACAGAACTCTACAGATGAGGGGCTTATAAACAACACGTCTGCCAGTGCTGGAGGCTGGAAGTCCAAGATCAAGTCAAGGGCAGATTTGGTGTCTGGTGAGGCCCTGTTCCCTGGTTCATAGATGGCTGTCTTATGTGTCCTCACATGGTACAAGGGGTTAGGGTGTGTGTGTGTGTGTGTGTGTGTGTGTGTGTGTGTTTATAAGGGCACTAATGCCAACCTGAGGGCTCCACCCTCATGACCTGATACCTCCCAAAGGCTCCACCTCTGAATACCACATTGGAGGTCAGGATTTCAACATAGGGATTTGGGAGCAGGGATGCAAACATTCCGTCCGTTACACAGGGCTTCTTGTTATATTTGTCTTTGGTTTGGTGGGAGAGAAATGGCATCTGGTGACAGGGCTCAGCTTTCTGGGTGACTTGGTGAGCATCTGGGATGACTTGGGGGTCTGCACATCACTTCCCTTAGTTCTGGTAGTTTGGATCTAACCCTGGCCATTGGGTTTTCATTGTTCCCAACACTGAGTCATTTTTTTTACCACTCTTCTTTTACCCTCTTATCTCTCCCCCACCCCCCTTTAAAGCTCAGGGCATCAACACGGTTGACTTTTCTCTCTCTTTTTCCGCACACCCTTTATGCCTGCAGACCTTTCCTTTGGTCTTGTCTTTGGAAATCGCCATCCTTTCTTGTGACTCGGTTCTCCTTTTACTACCTTGCTAAGGTGGAACTCCCTACCAACTTTCTTCCAGGTCCCTGGGAGAGTGAATGTGTTGTCTCCTCAGGAGTGCAGGCTCTTGCTTGTTGCTAACCTCTGTGCCCTATTGAATGGCTGCAGTGGGTGTCCTCTCGGCTTTGTCCACTGGAGACCTCAGAATTGCCATCCTCTTCACTGAGATTTTGATGCCAGGCCCCTGAGCCGAACCACTGGGGCACTCCAAGCAATCCTTCCACCTATCATGGGAGTATTTATGGATTTCTGTGAACTCCTCTCTTTTTCTCCTTTGTGGGACCCTGTGATAAGCCATTTCTCATATAGTACCTGCTTCTCACCTGGGAGGTTAGAAGAATCATTTATTCTTCTCTGCAGAGGTATTATTGGGGCCCCACTGTGTTCCCCCAAATATGCTAGGCACTCCTAAGGAGAATCACATTCTATTTTTGTTCCGATATAGAAATGCCAAATTGGGGGGAAAAAATTCCCAGAGGTAGAAGACGATGAATGAAATGCTAGAAAGGATTCTAGACACTATACACAATGGAACCTATTTAGTCATTAATACCCCTTTCTGTGCCTTTGTGTAACTGACAGTGAATGATGTGGGCAGAGCATTGATGACTTGGCTAGTTCTGGCAACATCCTTTGCCTACCATAATTAGGGTAGTCTGAAAAGACTAAATAAACTGCTAAAACACAGGGGCTTCAAGCTCAAGGTGAGTTCAGAAGCGGTGAGAATCAAAATATATTTCACCATGCTAAAAAGCAGACATGCAAGAAATTAAAAATATAGCCCCAAAGGTTTAATGTTGCCTTTTAACTGTACTTAGATTCATATTCACATCCTAACTGTCTGTCTGAGGTAGCTGGGGTTGATATAGGGAAGATATAAACATATCTACTTCAAGTGAGTGCTTCTGCAAATCTTGTTTTGATAAGGTCTTAAATCTGTTGAGATCAGATCATAAAATTCCCCTGCAGTTTCAGCCATCGGTGAACAACAAACAGTGCGCAACCAATTTTTTCTTTTAATTTTGCATTCAGACAGTGTAACCTCCATTTGTAAATCTCTCCCCCGCCTACTGCCTGGGGAAAACTGTGGGCGACATGTGGTGCATTTGCAACATATCAAGTGTAAATATTAAACTTGGTTGGTAAATTTTAATTTACCTTTTAATAATTTTCTGACTTACATGGACTATTTTTAGCATATGAGAGCTTAGGGACTTAGTGAAAAATATGCTGTAATAACTGAAAATGCCAGGCAAGAGTCATTTCTAGTTTAGCCATTTATCAGATAATAAGTTCTTCATCAGTGGATATTACTTCCCAGGTAATATACGGAATTTGGGGCAGTGGATGGCTGAAGATGTTGCTAATGTGATTTATACCATTAAATTACTTACAGAATGCCAACAGAATGCATACAAATGTTTCCTGAAGAAGAGCCCTATTAAGTTTATTCTTCATTTCTGAAAGCAGAATCCCAAGTTGCTATTTAACTTCAGAAAATCCCTTTAGCAGGTGGCCTTTTATGGCGGACAGGGTGTGAATACTTGTGGTTGCTGAGCATACTGGCTTATTATGAAATCCTGGGAAGATTAAATTCAAGAAAGAACCACCCAGTAGAACATTTTAGTCCTTTAACTCTTACATGGTTTGCTGTTGATACAGAAATCTATCCTTTGAAGATGGCCTCTGAATGGAAATATGCTCTGGAAAAATCCCTTATTGATGCTGCAAAGTTTCCTCTTCCAATGGAAGTATTTAAGGTAAGATGGGAATTCATTGCAATTTATCTACTCTTGTTCAAGAATAAACGGGGATGGGGGGGTGGGGGGAGGGAACTTCCTATATCAAATCACTTCCCACTATTTAAAAAGCTACCTTCTTGGCCAGTTTCCATTTTAAATGTTTTACTATGCTTTGTAATCTTCACAAAGACTTATATTACAAGATAGGATTTGAAATTTTTTTTAGGTTTACTGTTTTTTTTCCGTAATGTATCTCATTTTTACTTCTTCTTACCAAAGAAACAAAGAAAATAGAGCAAGTCTCTTTTTGGTATTTGTTTAGTAAAAATAATAGAAACTGATGCTTGTCTTGATGGTTCAGTTTCCTTGATGGCTTAGGAAACAGTGTGTGAGTACCTATTGGGTGTTAGGTACTCCTACTTCTAGGAGTGATAGAATATGAAAGGAAGATACCCTGACAGAAATGTACAGTCAGGTTCTCAACACTGTTAAAATCATGCCTAAAACTTATGTGAAGTAGAATATTAAGTTACCGGCTGGAATGATCTACTCAGGTCAGAGGAAGCCATAAAACAACCTCTTCTTATTCGGAACTTGAACATGTGGGAAAGCTGTATCCCCCGTTCTTCCCGCGAACACTCAGTGTGGTTGCAGAAGACTTACATAGGCGGGCTTTTCGGTTCCGAGGGCTCATTTCTGCTGGGCCGTGGAAGTTTTATCTGGAAAATGAAATTAAAATGGTGTGTAGGTACCACATGCAGCAAGAGTTTAAGGCTGGGCTGGGCCATTGGCATCCTGAATGTTACTTATACTGAAGTCTTCACCCAGCATTTTATCCTGTCACAGCAAATCCTGAGCCTTCTTGCTCAGCACTTTTCATGCTTGTATCATTGGACTTATAAAGACCTCTTTTGAAACTAGTCATAGAATTGTGTTCTGAGGCTTAATTGAATGATGACCTTTACAGTATTTTGAGCCTACTATACTAGAGGAACAGTGTAAAGATAATATGTTGTTAGCAATAGTGATCACTGACAATGAACATTATCTTGGGCTTTTTTTTTTTTTTTTTTTGCTAATTGACCAAATAACTCTTATTTCTCCCTGCCTCTCTGTGTCCCTCCCTCCCTCTCTTTTCTGATAATATCCTCTCCTGCAGAAAATAATAATAATAAAGAAAAATAGCATTTTACTCATTTGTAACCTGTCTGGCTCCACTGCCTCTTCTCAATCCAGCTGACCCTCAGGACTCCTGTGACCTCCACAGCTCACATTCACTTCCTTTACAGCGGCCTTAGGAATATTTTAAATGTACGGATCTGATCCTGTCCCTCATCCTGGAAAAATAAATTTTATTTGGTAACATACTGTACACATGTGAGGAGTTTAAAGAGTAATAGAATGAAAATACAAATGCCCGGCCTTCAGTGTAGGCACCAGAGGTGGCCCAGCATAGAAGCCTCCATTGCCCCTCCCTCACCCCTCACCCTCTCTGCTGACTCTGCCAGGTCACAGGCACCCTGCCTTTGTGTTAATCATTTCCTTGCTTCTCTTGTAGTGTTACCACCTGTGTATGTTCTCCTAAGTGTGATATTATTTACTTTTGACAACATAGGAAGCAAGCACAATCCTAATTGATTCAGGGAAGATGGCTAGACTGTGTGTGGGTCATCAGCTGGCTTTCCCTTTCCTCCATTCACAAGAGAACTGAGTAGGTAAAGTCATGAGCTGATCTTAAGAAAAGCAGGTATCCTAGCCTGGGCATCTGCCAGAGTTGTAGCGTGAACTCCAGGTAGTGGACAGGAATGTGGACAGGAATCCGTGGGTTTATATTTTCTGCTTCTGTCTTACCCCAGCTCAGGAACAGGCCCAAGCCCAGCATTTCTATGCAGGAGATGGATCATTCTCATCTGCTCCAGGAAGCTGGGCCTAGAGCAGGGATCGGGAACCTGTTTAGTATGTGGTCAGAATGAGCCAGCTGTTAACAGACTGGGTCTGGCATGCGGTCCTCAGATTACACAGTCGATAAAACGTGACAAGCCATTAGTGACGTCGGCCCACAGCATTTCGTCTCACTTCAAGTGAGTGAAAATGTCTTTGTTCTACCCTCCTGCTTCACTGATGGTCTGTTTGGGAACAGAATTCTCAGTTAGAGTTTGGAGGCATTCCTTCCATTTTTTTCTCTCCTTCTCTGGGAACTTATATTCCTTTTTCTCCACTGTTCTGAGATTTCACAGTGGCATGCTTTGGTGGGCATCTATTTTCCTCCGTAACACTGGTTAGTTCTGCCATTTGCAACTCATGCCTTTAATTTTGGGATATTTCTTTTAATACAATGTCTTCCACCTCTTTTCTCTCTTTTACTTTCTTGATCGGTGACTCTGTGGGGATATGGTACTTCTAAACTGGCTTTAATCTTTTTTTCCTCAGATCTATTTTTCATTTCTTTGTCTGTTTGCTCCACTGTCAGAAGTTTTCTCAACTTATTTGTGCTGGTATGTTTCAGGAGCACATGTTTGGGTTTTTTCTCTGAATGCTCTGCTATAGCCCCCTGTTCCCATGACACGGAAGCGTGAGGCTGTTGTCGGAATGATTGGATTAGTTTTTTTTCTCCACGAGTGATGTGTTTCCTCCACTGTGCTTTGGATTTCTGTTGTTCTTGATAGAGGCTTTCCTCAGTCACCTGGAAATCCTTGACTGTCTGCTCTTGGGTAAGAGCAGGGATTAGAGAGCTGTGGGCAGGGCTGGTCACTGAAGGTCACCTTGGAGGGCTGCTTCTTTGTATGGTGGTTTTTCTTCTTTAGCTGGTTTTCCAGGGGGAGTTTTCAACTTCCTGCTTGGGGTTCAGGGTCCAGCTGCCAGTTCCTGAGTGGTGAGAAGAAGGCCCGGAGTTTCTACACTGAGTGCATAGTGCCCAACCTACAGGCCAGCGATGGTCTGTTTCATCTCCTCAGAGGAGGGGCAGGGGTCAGTAGCCTTACAGAGAGGGATAGGGGAGGGTACCCAGGAGCCCAACTGCTTGCCAAAGAGTTCCCCAGACTTATTATTTTATTTACCCCCAGCCATTCCCAGTTACAGATGTATTTGGTGTTACAGCTTCTTAGGATTCTGCAGTCTTCACTGGGCCGGTTCTCAGTTTTCCTGCTGATGGCTCAGGATTTGGCTCTGTTGAACACCTTAAGTTAGTTACTTCTTGTTCATTTGCATTTTAGCTTCCATACCTTTGTTGCTGTTGGGTGGGTTTGTGTCTTTTTTAAAAATCTCTTTACTGTAGTTTCGATTAGAGTTTAGGAAAAGGTAAAATTAGTGTGGAATTGCAGTTGGCCATCTTAATCTGGCACTCCCATTTAAAATATCTTGTAGTTCAAACTGAGGGTAAAGCTCCCACATCCTCCCAAGGAGCACTGAGACTGGTGTGGCCTCGCCCTGCTGCCCTCCGCAGTCTTCTGTTGTTAGGTTGTTCTGTGCCCTCCTTGGTGGGCTGAGCTGCCCACACACTGGCCTTTTCTCTGTTCTTCAGATGTCCTTTGTACCTGTTATGTTCTTCCTATTAAATTCCTACTCATCCTGCAACCACGAATATAAATTCTCTAAGAGTTCTTCCCTGGACCCCAGGCCTCAGTCCCTATCCCAGGTGAGATTGGCTCCATTGGGTGCCCTCTGCTCTTCCTCAACACCAGGTCCCAATTGTGCTTAATCCTTTGTGTGATATCCATCTCCTCTGCCCAACCTTACAGCTCCAAGAAGGCAAAGACCATTCTTTTTTGTTTATTGTTGAATCATTCAACCAAACATAACTGCTTGGCTGTAGTAGTATTCAACAAATATTTGTCAAGTAAATGAACTAAGTCTTGAATGGACATAGGTATTTAACTCCTTGAATTACAAATTTTGAGCTAATGTAGATTAATTGGCTGTACAGACTTATTTAGAATTATGAATACTAAGTCTCAAAAGGTATAAAAATTAATAATACTAATATTTTTAATTAAAATGTACTTATTCATTAAACATTTATTGAGCAGCTACTCTCTGTAAAGGACTGTTGACTGGGTTCCACAGTTTAATAATTTGTTTACATATTCAAAAATACAATTACTTTCTTTCCTTACTTTGATGTCTTTTTATTAGAATTTAGACTATTATTTTGATGGTGTATCTGAGAATTCTCATCATTATCAATATTTTGTTCATAATTGATAGTTGCTGTAAGAGTAGATACTCAATATATTTTTTAATTTTCACAGAACCTACCACAAGGAGGACATATGGAATAGTCACCTAATAAATAACAATTGGTTGCTTTGAAAATTGTGTTTTTATAGCTTGTTCAGTACTTTTATAAATGTTTTCTCTTACTTTTCATTTGATTCAAAAGAAATGGGTACTTTTACTTTCTTAACCTTACTTTGTATGGACCAAATATTTACACATTTATTCTTTTTAATAGTTTATTGATTTTTAAAGTGGAAGGAAAAGGGAGAAAAAGATAAAAACATCAATGATGAGAGAGAATCACTGATCTGCTGCTTCCTGCATGCCCCCTACTAGGAACAGAGCCCAGAAACCTGGGCATGTGTCCTGACCAGGAATCAAACCTTGACCTTCTGGTTCATGGGTGGACAGTTAATCATGGATCCACACTGGCCAGGCTCGAAAGAATTTTTAAAACATGCAATACCTGGCTATTTAGTCAGGAGCTCTGACTTCTTTTTCCTTAGATTGTCAAATAAAAAAATGATAGCAGCCAAAACAATAGCTGTTTGGTGTGAATGAATCAAAACCATACTTATTTTTTTTGTCCAATAAGCCAAAAATATATTTTTTGGCATATGGCAGAATTTAGTAATTACTTTATGTGTGTCATGAAATGTAAAAGGTTGAAAATTGCTGTCCTAGATGCATGTTGTTATAGGAAATTGCCAGTGTTCAGCAGCTCTGAAACACAAGTAAAAGCTAATATAAGCACATTTAATGGATAGAGATGAGCAGTACTTCAAAGCAATTCTTTTTCATTATTTTGACACTTTAGATAAGATGGTGTTTTGATGGAATGAATCTCAATATATTGCAGTGTTTGTGATCTTGTGGAATGTGCTCACCTCTGCATTGGGATCTGTGTATCTATGTCTGTAAATGCAACATGTCATGAACACAAATAATGGTGCCAAAGCAAACCCATAATTATTAGTATTTCTGCTATTTTTACTCATAACTTTGAATGGCTTTGGATACCATATTTTATGGGAGATTCTGACTTCTCTTATTAGGAAAATGCAGATAATCTCCACATTGTACATTTAGTTGAAAGATAAGTAATTAATGAAATGGGTACCAAAAAGAATGAAGCAAATAAAAGAATGCATTTTATTGAAAAATAATAAAATCAGTTTTTCCCCTGAAAGCCTGCTTCATCATTAAGATACCTAATAAACTGCTAAAACAATTCATATATTAATACTAATTAACTCTAAAAAAAATAAGTGTATAGGAGTGACAACATCGCATGTCAGCATGGTCTGTCTCTCCCTGGCTTTTTTACTTATTATGTGACCTTTGCAAGGCATCATTTGATTGACTTATGACACACAAGTCCCATTGTCAAAGTGAAATACCCCAGTGCCAATAAGAGCTTTTTATGTTTGCCTTCATAAAGAACTACTAGGATGGGTTTTTCTCCAAGTTTGTTTCTATCACCAAAAAAAGAAGTGATTATAGGGCTAATTCAGTTTTTTAGCCAGTGACTCCTGTACTGTTCCAGGTTTCTAATTCACTAAGTATTCACTAAGATGCAATGCATGGGTTTTGGAGAATTTAGTTTCAAGTTTTAAAAATAGGGCCAAGGGAGACTCAACATTAAGAGTCTAACTATAATTAATGTGGTATTTCGTGAGACAGACATTCCTAAACTTCTGTAATTACTGTTACTTTTCATTCTCTGCAGTTCTTGTAAATTGTAATCCACATTTGTGATCTCACTTGTCTGCAAATGTCACATTTAGAAGTTTCACTGACGACTCATATATACATCTAAAAGATCTACAGATATGAAACAGCAGTTCCCAGTTTGCCAGTTAATTCAAATAAAGCATTTCTCCCTTAGAGGATCACAGATATGTGGCCTGGAGAAAACATGCTCTCCAGCTTACTTCATTCATGACCACACCTTGAATTTCAAGGAATGAACATTAATTGAAAAGTGACTAAAATCCATTATCCATTAAAGAGGTGAAATTGTTGAAACTTTTTTAAAAAATAGACTTTATTTTTAGAGCAATGTTAGGTTCACAGCAAAACTGAGGGGAAGGTGGAGATTTCCCACACACTCCCTGCCCCCACACATGCACAGCCTCCCCCACTAACAACATCCCCCACTAGAGCTGAACCTTTGTTAGAATTGATGCCCCCATTGACACATTTTCACCCGGAGTCCACAGTTTACATTAACTCACTCTTGGTGGTGTTTGTCCTATGGGTTTGGACAACTGTATAATGAATGACATGTATCCACCATCACAGAATCATATATAGTAGCTTCACTCTCTATAAATCCTCTCTGCTTCACCTATTCATCTTCTGTCCCTCCTATTATTTGAACTTTCATTTGTCATTTTAAAAAAGTTTAAAATCTCAGTGTGTTTGGAATTCCAAATAAGCCATTTAGAGATTAGCAGTAGAGTGAAGGGAAGTATAAAAATGGAGACTGGAGGCCAGAAACCTGGGCCTTCTCCTTGAAGCCTCTTTCTTTCTCTGGCACAAGACTCCAGCTCAGGGGTCCCCAGAGTTGCCCCAGGTTGGGTAATTCAGCAGGACTCACAGGGTTCAGATGTTGTTAAACTCACAGTGACAGTTTATCACAACAAGAGGACATAAAGCAAAATCCGCAGAGGGGAAAGCCACATGGAGGTCTCTGGAAATCCACGCACAAGCTTCCCAGACTTCTCTCCCGGAGTGTCCCACTGTAGACTCTTAATTCTTTCCTTCATTTCCTATGACAACACATGCTGACTGTTGTCTGCCAGGGAAACTCACTGGAGACTCAGCACCCAGGGTTTCTACTGGGGGCCGGCCATGTAGGCACCCTCTGCCTAGCGCATACCCACATTCCAGACTCCCAGAGGGAAAACTAGTATAAACCATATTGTTTGGCACACAGTCTCGGCACTGTGAGGCACTCATATTTAGTAAACATTAATAGCACTGTAGGGTACTGTTTGCCAGCGATATTCCCAGATGTCAGCCCAGGGCCAACCCTGCAGTGGGCTCTTTCTGGGGACTGAGGCTGCAGCCCTGCTTTGTTAACCCTTTGTGCACACCCCATTCAATCCATCAACAAAGCCTGTGGGCTCTACCTTCAGCATCTATCCCAGACATCACTCTCTTCTTCCTCCATCACGATGACCCTCGTCCAGGCTGCCCTCACCCTGTCCTGTACGGTTGCAGTTGTTTTAGAACGTTTTCCCCGGCTTCTAGTTATTGCTTCCCTACAGTGTGTTCTTCAGAAAGCAGCCAGAGTGATTCTTTTGAAACAAAATTTAGATCATGTTGCTCTTTTTTTGGTAACTCTCCAGTGGCATCTCACCCACTCAGGCTTTGCCATCCCGGGTCCAGCAAGGCCCAGCTCGCTGCCTGCCCTCTGAGCCGGCCTGCATGCTCTGCTTCACCCTGGCTTCCTATTATCCCACCAACACTCAGGTGCTCCTCTCAGGCCTTGCAGTAATGCTGTCGGCCTGGGCAGTGATTCCCCGATTCCTCCATGGTGTCTTCCCTCCCTTTCTTCAGGTCTCTCCTTAAAATAAAAAATAAGGCTCTCCCACTATCTCCCTATTGTCATCCCTGCTGTATTTTTCTTAATCACATTTATCCCCAGGTGTGTTTTGTATTAATTAGCTTTTCTTTTTTTTTGCTGTTTTTTTTTTTTTTTGCATCTGATCTCTTTCCCTAGCTGGGGTGTAAGCCCTAAAAGAACAGATAGTTTATTTCTATGACTGCTTCATCCACAGTGCCTGGCGCACAGTAAGCACTCAGTAAACATTCTTGAATGGATTAATGAAGAAATAACTATAGAGATCAACTCAGAATAATAAAAATTCTGGAGAGGTCATCGGTATAACCTCCATTGTGCATAGTTGGACGACTACGTATAGACAACAAAGAGAGGGCTCGATTGTTACCGTGCCGTGAATTCACTACTAAGATGGCGTTTTCATGATCAGCGAAAAATCACCCAGATCAGTTTGTGGCTAAGAAGAGGAAGTAGTTGAGGTCATTGAAAATAATATTAGGGATGAATTGAAATTAAAACACACACACAACCAAACATTTCAGCCCAGCCAGCGTGGCTCAGCAGTTGAATGTTGACATATGAACCAGGAGGTCAAGGTTTCTTTCCTGATCAGGGCACATGCCCAGGTTGCAGGCTCCATCCCCAGTGTGGGGCATGCAGGAGGCAGCTGATCAATGATTCTCTCATCATTGATGTTTCTAGCTCTCTCTCCCTCTCTTTTACTCACTGAAATCAATACAAATATATTTAAACAAACAAATAAAAACACACACCAAAGAACTTCTCAGCATTAATAAATCCCAGGTTTTCTGAAATCCCATTGCTCATGAACTTGCGGTGTCAATGTTATATATTATTTCCTTTATATAATGTAGGTACATTGAGCTTGAGGAATGAGAATGCTTTAGTTCAGCCATCGAGCTGGCAGTAAATGACTCCTTCTGGTCAGTCTGGTTTTCCACTCTATTGCATTGCCTTCCCAGGTTATTTCTGTCTTATTGGAAGCTAAGGAGAGGTGAGTTTTTTGGCAGGATGTGTACATCCAGGATGCTTGCTTTCATTCATTCTGTTATTGTCTCTCTGATCAATTCCAAATCACTATCTGTGGCCACCATGGATGTTAAAAGGGAGCCGAATCATGGTAACTGAGTTTTCATACTTCGTCAGGACTCATAGGGGATTGATTACACGTGTTCTGGATCTTGAACTTGGATTAAACACCCAGCTCTTTGTGTTTAATCCAAGCTCAGTTTCTGTTGTCTCTGGCATATGTACTTGTTAAGCGGATCCAGAATTATGTATACACACCAAATACTAGTTAAAAGGCGCCCTTGAAATCTGTAAATAAAGGGTTTTCAGTAAAGGCAAAATAGTAAGTGAAACAGTAAGTTTGGTATGGTCTCAAGCTATGCCTATCATACTTTATCCCCATAGCTGAATGCTGTAATAAACGGAAGGGGCAGCTTAAGAAAAGGCTAATTGACTAAAAAAAAAAAAATGAAGTTTATTATTATTATTATTATTATTAACAGAAGCAAACGAACTTATTGGAAGAAGGGCATTCCATGCACGTATTTCTTGTCTGTTAAGTCTCAGGCAGTGTTGGTAATACTGAAGATTCCGCCTCTTGTTATTTCCTTGGTTCTTTTCCGCTTTGAATTATGTACCTGTCAGTGTGATTGTAGAGTTAACTCTTAGGAGGCACTCTTTTCTGTAGTTTAACATCTGAGACCTCTGTGAAAGGCCAGAGAGAGAATATCAAGTGTGGCAAGGAGAGAAAAGCTTTCCTGTCTTATACCAGCTGGTGCAGCCAAAGGGGTAAGAAAGGATACGAGCTGTTCTGTCAGGATAGATTGTGATGTAGCGGTTTCCATGGTGACTGATTTCTTTTTCTCTCATTCAGCAGCTAAATACAGCAACAATAAAAAACTTGTAGCTAAGTTTGGCCTTCAGGTGGGATACTTCGATTCTCTCAGATTTGTAGGAATGTAACTTAATTTTTTGGCCTGACACTCCCTGTCCCACCTGGCAGAGTGTCTAATACCAAATAACAAAGCAAAACATTCTTATGTGGCACGTGGTTGCTATTTTCTTCCCATGGAGTTAGACTCAAATGGTTCCTTTAAAGAAAGGCTGTCTTAGGGTGTGGGTTATTTTGTTACCAGAATGCTGGCTTGCCCCCTGTGAACCTATTGGTGGTGTTGACTTAACATCTGAGTTTTCAACCCAGTGGCCAGTACTAGGCTGTCTTACTCGGGGTCCCTCCCCTCAGCACAGGCTGTGCCAGGCTTGTGCCGCATTCCCTCCTTTGCTGTTCTTGCTTTAAAGCAGCGGTTCTCAACCTGTGGGTCGCGACCCCTTTGGGGTCGAATGACCCTTTCACAGGGGTCGCCTAAGACCATCGGAAAACACATATATAATTACATATTGTTTTTGTGATTAATCACTATGCTTTAATTATGTTCAATTTGTAACAATGAAATTGGGGGTCACCACAACATGAGGAACTGAATTAAAGTGTGGCGGCATTAGGAAGGTTGAGAACCTCTGCTTTAAAGACTTGGAGAGGTTTGTGAAACAGCCTCTCTGGGGTGGTAAATCACAGAGAAGTTGAGTTTATGCAATGTCCGTCCTGCGCAGCTGAAAGAAAGCCCAGGGAGAGCCTGTGTGTGGTTATGCCGCTCTATTCTGGGTTCTTGAATTGAAGCTCATGAATTACGTAACTGCAAAAGCACCGCGGGGGCCATCTCGTTTTTATAAGTATCGGAGAAAATCTTATAAGAGACATATAAAGAGGGCAGCTTTGGTCAAACAATAAATGTAACTGTAAAAATCACAAACCCCAGACACACAGAGTTCGCTCTAACAGTTGCTTGATCGCAGGAGCCCGAGCGCGGCCGCCTGCAGCCTGCCAGATAGTGACTTGCTTGTAATTCTAAACACCGAGCATGTAGGAATGTAGTCAACTTTTGGTTATCTACTCTGCGAGTTATCATTCCCAAGTGGTTCTGTTTGCCACTGATTATTCTGGCTCTCACCAGTCCCTGCAGTTTCAGGGAAGGCAAGATAATACTAGCGTGAACTTAATGTAATTGGTGGTGGGATGTGGGGAGGGGCCATACATCTCTTGTTTATAAAACAGAAACATTTCAAAGTGATTGTGGTGTGTCATGTTTTAAATTTTTCCAGATTGTCCATACTACTGTCTGTTAATGAGAATAATTAAAATGGATTATAGTTCATTCTTCTAGGGAGCATGCGATCGTAAACATAAATTGTATGGAGGCAGTTTTTTTCCCCTCTAGGAACATGCACGGGCCCCCTGTGAGTTAGGTCAGACTCTTTCAGGAACTGGCAGTTGCTAATTGCAGCATCTCACGTAGGGAAACTGATGGAAAGAGAACCTTAAGTCCTTTAGGTCTTTAGAGGTTTAAGATTGAATGGAAAACGAGGACCACATGTGATAGGGGCCCAGCACACCAAGGCTGTGTTACTGAACCCCGACCTTCATTGTGCTCCCTCCTGCCCTGAGAAAGGCACCCTGAGGGGATGTGTGTGTTGTGGATGGAAATGAAAGCGTGGGAGTCCTTCAGTCCTATGTCTTCTTTCTTCATGTGTTCCAACGACCATCCTACTCTGAGTCTCCTTGTGTTGCTGGCATAAAAGTCAAGGGTGTGATTAAAATCTGCCTCTATTTGTCTCCAGCCCCATTTATAACCAAAAGGACCAACATCAACAAACCATAAAAACTCTTACATGATGAGATAATGTTCTGAGTTTTACATTATAAGAGGAATGCATAAGTTTAGAATAGTTTACAGTGATGGCGAACCTATGACACATGTGTCAGAGGTGACACGTGAACTCATTTTTTTGGTTGATTTTTCTTTGTTAAATGGCATTTAAATATATAAAATAAATATCAAAAATATAAATCTTTGTTTTACTATGGTTGCAAATATCAAAAAATTTCTATATGTGACACGGTACCAGAGTTAAGTTAAGGTTTTTCAAAATGCTGACACGCCGAGCTCAAAAGGTTTGCCATCACTGGAGTAGAAACCTGACTTAAAGCTAGTTAATATTTTAAAAGATACCAATCTTGTAGTTGCTGGTGAGATGTCCAGATCCCAAAAGGATAAATTACCCCCCTCCTCCCCTACTCAGCCCAGCATCTTGATTTCCCTAAAAGCAAACACATGCATACATGGCACACATGTGTCCAGTTTGCAAATGAATTTGGGAAATTTAGTCACTTCACCTGTGATTTTGTTCAAATTAGTCCACTCGCCCTCAATTTTTTCTGAGTTTCTGTTGATCCTGAGAGAGTGTAGGTTCATCAATGAGGGATAGGAGCAAGGCTGGTTGATTGTATAAGTCCTTGGTCTCATGTAATGCGCTCTAGATGAATCCTTGCAGGCCCTCCAGGATAGTGGGCAGAGGCACAGAGTAAAAAAATGCAAATGAAGCCGTGGGTACTTCATGTGAACTTGCACATCATTCTCCAATGGACCGAGTTTTAGTTGTACTGACAATAGCTTCCAGTTCTTGAGCGCCAGCAGGATAAGTTGTACTAGGCACTCTCCATACATAGCCTCACTATCCTTGCAATAACCTGGCACAGTGGGCATTGTTAGTCTTACTGTGTACTTGAAGAACTCCAGGCTTAGAGGAAGAAGCCTGTTGCCCTACCTCATAGAGAGACTGAGGTGGAACCTGGGCCCAGGTACAAATCTTTCTCAATCCCAAGATTAAGGTGTTTTCCCCTGTTGCTTTTGTACTGTTTTTAGATGTAAATTTGATAGAATATTTAATCCAAATATCATTGTAACAAAGAACCAGAAAATGAATCTTACTGGAAGAGTAATGTGTTGCCTACCAGGTGTGAACTGGAAGATGTTGAGTGACTTATTGTTCAGTTGCCTTTGGTAGAAGCTCTGTTGACGTTTTGAGCTTGAGGTTCTCAACAGGGTTGGATTCTCCCTTTAGAAGACATTGGGCAATGTCTGAGGCATTTTGATGGTCAGAGCTTGAGAGCATTATTGGCATTTAATGAATGGAGCATTATTGGCATCTAGTGGGTAGAACGTTATTGGCATCTATTGGCTAAACATACTACAGTGCACAGGACAAACCCCCAACATAGACTGATCTGGCTTCCAAATGTCATCAGTGCCAAGATGGAGAAACCATGGTCTAGAGCAGTGGTTCTCAACCTTCCTAATGCCACGACCCTTTAATACAGTTCCTCATGTTGTGATGACCCCCAATTTCATTGTTACAAATTGAACATAATTAAAGCATAGTGATTAATCACAAAAACAATATGTAATTATATATGTGTTTTCCCATGGTCTTAGGCGACCCCTGTGAAAGGGTCGTTTGACCCCCAAAGGGGTCGCGACCCACACGTTGAGAACCGCTGGTCTAGAGGATGAATAGTTCACTCACCTAGAAACAGAAAGACCAGGGGAAGTGAGGGCAGCCAAATTTTGAGGGAGGCACCTGAAACCTTACCTTACCAATTCTTTGATCTGTGCCAGCCTGGCTGGCAACTGGGCACTTTCCAGCTTGGAGTGTTCCCCACCTGTGACAGAACACAGTAGAGAGGGGTGTCAGCTCCCTAGGTTCCAGCAGCTGCTGTCTGTGTCTGGGGAGGTGGAAACACAGTCAGTCTGCTTTGTGGGGAAGTGTGCACATCACCAGCTCTTCCTGTTCTCTGAAAGGTGGTATCCACCTTAGTGGAGACCATACAGGGCTGTTGGTCATATTTCTATGACAACAGTTTAGCTGCATTTAGGGCTCTCAGCGGAAGGGGCCCCCAGCAATAATTTTGTCAACCACAGCCTGTCAGTGGGTGTGGGGCTGGGAGGGGAATTGACCCACACAGTGTCCACCACACTCTCTTCAGCCAGCAGCACTCAGACTGCTGAGAGCATTGCTGTGGAAACATAAGAGGGTGCCCTCACTTATTGGGAAAGTTAACTAAGCGTGAAAAAAGACAGTGTAATCACTGTGTACCTACACACAAAATCAGCCTTGTTTTTTTCATAGTGGTGCCGTAAATAAGGTGGAATTTCTTGCCACTTACAAATGCTTTTATGGCTCTAAATGGTAATCAATGAAAAGCATTCTCATTGCCCTTATTTTTTTTTTTTTAAAGAACTTAGTGTACCAGTTTTTGGACTTCCTGTGAAGTAGGCCTGCTATAATCGCCTATTATAAATCTTGTGGTTCAGGTCGAAGTATATAGTACTACATTTCCTCATTACTATTTTTTAACTTGATTTAATGTATGACTGGTAGATAAAACTGCTATTTACAGATGTAAGTAAAAAATGGGAAGCTTATGAGTGTTCAGCTTACAGGGTTTTTATTAACATTTTTATTATAAATATTTCATTGGCTAAATTTAATTCAGTGCAGTAGAATTGAAATGTAATAATGCTATTGACTTAATAAGTACTGGCATCCTAATGTCCAGGATTAGATGAAATGAATATGAGAGTAATTTTCTAATGAACATATGAGCACTAAATCACTGGTGAAATAGAAAGAAACAATATAATGAATTGCACTGGGTCTATTTTTAGCATGACATATGCTGATATAAGTAAAGGAATTAAAGCGTAGTTCATTATATATCAATTAGAATGTAATACTAATTAAAACCTTTAACTTCACTGAAGCCTATTCTTAGAAATTATGCAAATTAATTGAGGCCTAAAAGATGCATATGCAATGTTTGAGTTCCCTGTGGACCCAAAACTGGCGTGTTGGAACAGACAAAATGATATATTTTGTAGTATTTTCTCATAAGTATGATATGGTAAATGAGTTTGGTACTGAATATATGTGGAGGGGGGCTGAATTACATATGTATTTGCTGTTCATTTTATTTTGTAACAACATAAGCAGGAAGGAAGAACCAGAGAAATAAAGGTTGGCACTTGGATTGCCACCACTGAAGGCAATTTTCTGCAGCTGTGGATTGTGGGACTCAGGTTAAAAGTTTGGTTTCTGCACAGTGAATGATTCACTGCTCTTCCTAACATTAAAATCCTCACCAAGTGCATTTTAATTGTGTGGTGTTAATTAGATTGCACTCATTCTCCCCTCTGCAACATTTCTCATATTTTTATATCGTATGAGGTGTATTTATCTAATGAAGCCAGGGTGGGAGTCTCTGATGGCCACATCACATTATAACAGCATAACCTACAGTTCTGCAAGCCCTGAAAGTGAATGTGGAGAGGGGAGCTACATTCAAGGCATGTGGGAGGTAGTGGAACCTAAAATGTCTGAATGTTCTTTCATTTTTTCCTGTCTTTTCAATTAGCAATACTTTTCATCTCCTGTAGATTAATGCTCATAGTCCTTATCTACACTAATAAAAAAGAAAGATGCAAATTGACTGTACCTTCATGACACTCACCAGCCAATCAGGAGTGAACATGCAAATTAACCCAACAAAGATGGTGGGTTAATTTGCATATGCATGTGCCAAGCTGCCAGGGCCGGACAGGATGCTTGCATTGTCTCCATGGTGACAACGCAGGCATTTCACACTGCCCCAGACGCTCAGGGCCTCTGGGCAGTGGGGGAAAGTGGAGCAAAGGTGGGGCTGGCAGCCAGGAAAAGGAAGGCCCATTCTTGCACGAATTTTTGTGCATCGGGCCTCTAGTCTCTTTTATAAGAACTTCAGTGTTCATTCCGAAGCTTTGACACTCTGCCAGAGATGTGGTGGGTGCTTATGCACGATGACTAACATTAAGGCAGTTCTGTGCAGTAGTGTTTCTTTAACAGCTATGTTGGATTCTTCCAGGACCAGCAAGAGCCTTTTCCCAGGCATGGTAATCCCTTCAAATGCAGAGACTTTGTCAGAGGCTAATGTTTAGAGCAGTAGGTGACTAGTGTGTACCCAGGAATGCTCTGAAGTGGTTTCATCTTCTTGACCTCTGTTTCATAGGTGAAATAACATGAGATGTAAGCCCCAGCAACCAAATACACTGCAGTTTGTCCAAACTTCTTTCCTAGCATTATGCTCTGCATTTATCACTCCTTAGTCATTTCCTAAGTCAATTTCATGTCAAGAACCACATGGTCCACTCTTCTCTTCATTCACATACATTAGTGCTTAACCTATAGTATTTTCAATACCATGGACAAATTGAGATTTGTGTGCACTATACAGCCAGGAACATTTACTAGATCAGATTAACCCATCTGGGTTAACACTGATGACAATTGAAGAGCACAGATATCAATGAAGAATAATTGAGAAAGCACCATAGGCTTAATGCTGCACATGTTTTTCAGTCTTCATTGCTTAAGGGACACATGAAAGCAGTTAATAACAATATTTATCCATTGCTGATAAAGTTGTGGCTGACATATATAAACATTTTGGGGGCAATTTTTAGTGTCAAAGTTCTGACACATCTTTTCCATAGCTATTGAAAAGTTATGAATTAACAGCAAATATTGGAAGTGTTAGTAAATGATCATATTAGTAGCCATCACTTTTAGCTTGGCGATACATGTCTTTGAAGTAAAATACTTGGATCCTGTAGGTTGTAAGCGTTTTATTTGTTTGTTTTCCTAGTTAGTAATAAAAAAAATAAAAAATCCTTTTGGGTCTTTGCCTCCTAGTGTGTTCTCTAACCTGTTAGCTAACCACGGACTTAGAGTCAGACCACTCGGATTTGAGTCCTGGCTCCTCTTGTTAGCTGTGTCCTTGCTTAGGTAATTTAACCTCTCTGTGTCTTAATTTCTTCACTGTAAGATGGGTACTGCTGTTGTGAAAAGTAAATAATACTATAAGGATGGACCTTACAAGTTTTTATAATATGTTAATTGTTATTGTTTCTTCCTGCTTGATATCATATACCCAACCAAGTTATTCTCAATGCAGTCACTGATCTTGGTAAGAGAGTGTGAGAGTTACTGGGATTCAGGAGATAATAAAGCTGATGAAACCTTAGTGGAAAACAGAAGTTGATGTACCCATAATCTCTTTTACATTGTCATTCCACTGAAAAAAAGGTTCCCTGAAGAGTGATTTTTAAGGTAGTCTGGTAAGACCATCCTTCCATAAAATAAATGGTATTTTTACTTCTGATCAATATAAAACTACTTTAGGACAAAAATAAAATGTGTAGTGATGAATGTAGATGGGAACAACATTGCCAGAATTTCTTAAATGAAAGGAGTTTTTCTGTAAGCAATTTAACTGGACTCCAGAATATTTAAATAAACAGTACTTCTTGAATGTGACAGGCATATTTGTAAATGTACTAAGGATTTAGTAATCCCTCCTGATTTCAGGAATAACATCATTCTTGATCCAGTCATTGTGAGGTGTGAATGATTCTCTAGAGCTTTTGCAAAGGCCAGAATGTATCTTTCAAACCACAGTGAGTTTTCCATTATCTCTCAGTAGATAATTGGTTCTGTGAATCATCTTCAGGGGCCAGGAACTCTCTCTGCTTAACATAGAAAATGATTAGCTGTGCTTTTATAAATGAATGCATATACTCTGACTTCATTAACAGCCCAAAGTAAATGGTCTACAGGTGATTACATTTGTGTTTCATTGAGAATATCTGTACCTTTTCTCTCATACACTAATATGAATGTACATATATACCCACACAGAGCTCAGAGGTCTGTGTATTGGCCTATGTTGAAATTCACTGGTTTTGAATTCTTTGCTTATCATAAAAAACTATATTTTTTCACGAGTGTCTAAAGGACTTCACTTGCCTTTTATATCAGGCTCAAATCCCTCAATCGGTATTTAAGACCCAGCCTTTCCAACCAAACTTACTGTGCTAGAGTTTTTATCATTCTACACATGCTTTTCATAGTTCAAATTAAGATTCACTCCTATAAACCCTTGGACTACCATCATAGGAGTGATAATAATTTTTATTTGCAACAAGTAAAAATATTCTGAAATTTCTTCTAAGCCTGGCTCTTTCATAACTGTTCTTTGTCTTTTCCTTCTTTCTTTGATAAATGTGGTATTTTCTGTGTGTGTGTTCTGTGCATGATCTAGCAGCCTACTGTGTGGTACCTCAGTGGTTTCTGATGAATGCTTACTGACTGAATGATAGAACATAGAACTGGAGTGAATGTCAATGATCCAATTTTTTATGTACTTCAGCTCAACTCAGTAAATATTTATTGGGGGTATTTCTTGGATGAACTCTACAATATAAATGAGAGAGTTCAACATTGACTAGACAGTATTGCATGTAATACCTGTCATGTTTTTTGAAAGTCTCCAATGGCCAAAGGATTCAATTATAAATTCTTTTTGAAAATATTATCTTGTGTCTGTAATAAAAAATTTCTGACACATTATTCATGAAAAACCTAAGAATTAAAATTAGCAGATATAGTTAAACTCATCATCATTATGTGTCTTTGCTCCTAAATTAAAAAAAAAAATTCCATTATGTTGACTTACCTTTGAAACTGGTGGGATTTCTACATGGTAATTGCAGGATTTTTTTTCTTTGTTTTTTTCTTTTTAAATGTTGATTTAAAAAATGGAGGTAAGAAAGTTAAAGCTGGGAATACAGAAATGTAGTTTATAGTTTCCAAAGTAATTTCTGAAATTTGGAGTTCAAATTTAACAAGATATTATAGACAGATATGAATATTTGAGACCAGAGTATAAATTCCTATGTTTGGATGCAGCTACCTTTCAAAATATCTGGCTCCTTTTCCCAGTATATTAAACAAGTAGGTTTAAGAGTTTTCACATAGTTTGGATGTATTTCCAAAAGGAAGAAGTTTGTGTGCTTGCGGCTGAAATCTAGTAGAAATAATTTAAGATGTTGAAAATCTGAGCCATGATTGATTGACACAGGGAAAGTTCTAAACCTTTGCTAATTAAGCATTATTTTTAAATTGTTTAAAAATCTCCCAATGTCATCAGAGCAAAATATTGTCAACAATATCTTCACTATTTAAAAATATTAATGTTGTTAATATCTTTTTTATCCCACATATGGACATGTATGATTTTGACATTAATGATTAATGGTATTTTCTGTGTATGAGCAGAGAGGGAGAGACAATCAGTGGTTGACAAACTAAGTGCACAGACTCCAGGAAACAAGGAAGAGAGTATGTGATATCTGCACAAAGTGATCCCCTCATAACTTAGAGATACCACTTGATGCACAATACACCATAATCATTAATAATAAACATTTATAATATAGTCCACAGCCCTGAAAAGTTAAGCTTACCTAAGGAGCACATTGCTATCTTAAGCCTTTTTGCTTTATTTCTAAGGAAAGGCAGCCAATACCTGGTCACACTAGACGACTTTGAATAAAATAAGGCAGCATCTAAATGACAACTATTCGTGTAGGGTTCTGGGGGAGGCCACAGAGTTTTCAACACAGCAGTGGAAGCTGTGATAGAGTCTTTTCTGTAGGGCTTGGAGCATAGATATAAGATAGGTGTAGATTTGGCTTCCAGTCAGTGGTCAAGGTCAACCTGAGAGCCAGGAATGTAGAGAGTGTCTGGTGGTCATGGGTCAACCCTTCTTAGAAAGTTTGCTCTACTCAGAGAACAAAGGTAGGAACAAGTATATGGGACAAAAAAGGGGCACACAAGCTGAAAACAATAGAAGATTAAGATTGCAGGCAGGTAGACCAGAAGCCCAGAATACTGTCAGGACACCCTTACAAGGGAAATGCAAAGGAGAAGCCAGCAGGAGAATAGGTGAGAGATGGAAAGCGCAAGGACAACTCTCTGGTGGTGGAGGCAGCCAGGAAGAAGTTACAAGTTCTATTGTTGGTGAACCACATCTCAACAATGTTTAGCTTTATAGCTGTGAGTAATGAGAGGGAAGGTCTGCTGTAGCAGAGAGAGAAACAGAAGAACTTCTGTGAAAATATTACATTCATCTGGGCATTTTATTAGAATTAGAAATGTGTCATTAGTGCATGAGTGCATTTCTGATTTGTCAAAAAGTATAATGATGACTGCTTAAACTTGTTGAGTATATTCAAACTTTTATGACGTTATAATTTTAGAATAATTTCTCTTTTCAAAAGGTTACAAGAAAAAAATATTTATCTATAAAATCCACCAATGTGCCTCAATTCCTGTTGATAGTGAGATACTGGGAGTCATGATGTCTGATAGGAACATGCTAATTCAGATGTCAGTTAATCATTTTCAATTTACTGCTTTTGTCTCAACACCTATGCTTTCTGGCTTTGCCTTGGCATTATGGTTGATGAGTATTAATATGCATTAAACTCTCTATACTGTTTCCTTTTAAATTTCTTTTCTGGACCAGCTTCCCCAGCTACCTTTAAAAATAAATGCTCTATTTTCAGTATAAAATAATCTCCTGAACTCAAGAATACTTCTGTGTGCTTTTCCTTATATATACAGTTTTAATAAAGCGATGACTATAAATTCTTAAGGAATTGATAAAGGTTTAGAATGGGCCAGTTCTTTCAGTGAGTTTTTGTCATATTGCACACTGACCACATCCCTTCTCATTCTGGAGGTCGAGCTGTTTGTTTCAGCCACACCCAATGCTTACGTTGAATCTATTGGTACAGAGACCTCTGCAGACTGCTGTGGTGACATGAGAAATGAGAGAGGGCTTGTGGTCTGTAGGTGGTTACATTCTGCAGTTTCTTTGGTAAGCAGTGGAGTGGTAGAGAATTGTATAAGCAATTCTTTTTTTCTAGTCTTATGTTGTACAGCTACCACATTGACCAACTTTTGCCAGAGGAGCAGGCCTGGCCCTGTGGGACTCTGTAAGGTCATCAGAATTGGATGTAGAATGCATAATTGAATTAAAGAGCCACTTTAGATTTGCAGATAAAAGGAAGTAGTGAGTCCCCAGGTGTTTTTGTACCTCGCACCCTGTTGATGTATTTAGAAATAGAGGGATTTATTTGCAGGTATAATTTCCTCAGGGGTAGCCTGCAAATATTTTTATTTAGCCACTACTCTTTATACAGACTTTGAGTTATGAGGTGACCTCCATCTCAGCAAGATAAATCCTCATACCTAGAGTCCAGCCAGCTTCATCTATGGCTGTGTAGCTGAAGTGGATATTGAAATTTGTTTTCTTGAGAAGACAGGAAAGCCCCACCTCACACACTTAGGTTGCTGTAAGCAAGTTATAAAACTGCCTGGCATCTATTAAACTGGAGGTGTTGCTCAACTTTATTGAGCAGGAGTCAGGTTCTGATGGTCTACAGGGCTGTTTTGGACCCTTGTGTGCACACATCTCCAAGATCATAGGCTTGCCACCAATAATTGATAAGCTGTGTGTGTGCTCTTAGACACGGACATAGAGACATAAAGACAAGCTATATCACTCACAAGGTACTCATTGAAGCCTCATGAAGTAACCCCGGTGGCAAGGGGCCACATTTTCTGAAGATGATGTTTCAGTGTTTTAGATGACTGATCACCTCTACTACTCTGCTGTGCTCCATTTATGGTGACAAAGAAGATCAAAGCAGTGAAATGTGAATTTTTTGCTTCGTGTAAATTTAAGCATGGCCACGAAGGCTTGTTTCCTCTATCTTGGAAAAGCAAATTGAGCTTGCAGAAAATAATTAAATCCGCAGTATCTTGCAATACTTAGACATTTGAAATGGCGGGGGGGGGGGGGGAGTTAATTATTTCAATCTGATTTCAGTTGCCCAATAAAATGTTCACAAGGATAGCATCCAGACAGTTACCGAATTAATTTACAATCCCAGCTCGTTCAATTTTTGTACCCTTTTTCCCTGCAGGATCATGCAGATTTGCGAAGCCATTTCTTCACAGTTGGGATGAAGCTAGAAACAGTGAATATGAGTGAACCCTTTCATATCTGTCCTGCATCAGTGACCAAGGTGAGTTTCCCTCCCTTGCTCTGCATCTCAACCTCCAAAGTGGATCAAATAAGTCTTTCTACTCAAAGACAACCAGATGAAATGTGTTTGCATAAGGATATGCTACAGTTCCAAGGGAACCTAAGTCGGATTGCCTTCTTTCCCATCCAGTGCTGTTTGAAGCTCTCTCTTTATCACTGGTAGCATAGAGTGAGTCTGATCAGATGTCCCCTCATGTAATGGTTGGGGTGAGTTTCACTTGTCTTCTGATAGTACAGTATGTGGACAGTGGCGCCCATGAGTGACTTGGAGGAAGGTTAAAGATGCATGGCTGTGAACTTGCTCCTCCTGAACGGATAGTATTTAATATGATTGATCTGATTATATTTTGAAAATAACTGCAAATTGTGAAAAGCAAATTTCCATTGCACTTCTACTTCCTTGTAATCATCTGCTTTCATTGATAAAGGCAAAGTCATGCTTCTGAGATGTGCAAATTTAAAATGAAATTGCTTTTTCATGTAAAAGCATTTTAATTATGGTTTAATAGGCTTTTTAGATTATAGTTTCCCTTCTCCATCAAAGACATCTCAATGAAGTCAGCTATGGTAACATCTAAAGTATGTGTTTCTACCTTAAGTATCTCTTATAAATGATTGAAGAAACCAACAAACTTAGAACTCTTTTTTTAAGCTTTTTTTAAAAATTGGTTTCAGAGAGAGGAAGGGAGAGAGAGAGAGAGAAAGATAGAAACATCAATGATGAGAGAGAATCATCAGTTGGCTGCCTCCTGCATATTCCCTACAGGGGATCCAGTCTGCAACCCGGGCATGTGCCCTGACCAGGAATCAAACTGTGACCTCCTGGTTTATGGGTCAACATTCAACCAGTGAGCCACACCTTTCATGCATTTTCTGGGGAGGGTAATTAATGGTTCAAAAGTCAATTTTATGGATTCAAACCCAAGTCTCATGATGCCCACTAACGTAATATTTAATGTTTTAATTCCTTGGGGGCATAATGTTTTAGTCTAAACAAATGGCTTTGCAGTTAAATCCCAACCAGCTTTACTAATTACTAGCTGAATAAATTACTTATATTTTAAAAACCTTAGTTTTTATATCTATACCATAGATATTATACCGTCCACTTTATGTCATTGAGAAAAGTGAGGAATCATGCATGAAGTGCCTGGCACAGTACTTGGCACATGTGAATGCTCAGTAAAATATTAGCTATGTTCACCCAAACCTTTGGTCCCATTTGTGGGTACCATGTTATCGCACTTATCTCCCAAGAAATAAGCATGCCACAGGCATCCGGGCATCCAACTGCTGATCAGACTGTGTTTGGTTTCTGTGGAGAAATGGTCTATCTTATCCTTGTTATCTTACCCTTGTTAGCTGGAGAAATATAAGCCTGATTGTTTTAGAACTGAATTTTAAGTTTGTTTATTACAAAGTGCTGTGGTGGTTAATGCAAGATACACATCACCAGTTTCGGCAAGGGCCAACCCTACAACTGGAGTCAGAAGCCCAGGGAATCTTCAGCACACTTTATTTTCAACATACCCACTGAAGAGAAATTGAAGCCTTTCATGTTCCCTTTAAAGCCATGCATATTGCTGAGTTTTCCATCGGCTCACTGTGCATACATAACTTTTGAAATGAAAATACTACTGTGTGAAGAGGATGATCAAGGTAGACCACAGCTGATTGTCACCGCAGTGGGTTGGGATGTCAGTCATTCTTAAGCTAAAATGAACTCTTTCATGATCCAACAGAACGCCTCTAATTTTACATGTACTGTCATCTTTCATTTGCTCTCCTTTTTTGGAAACATTACCAACTGCTGATCAGACTGTGCCTGTGGAGAAATGGTCTATCTTGAAATTTGTGATCCAAGAGGAAGAGAGAAGAAATTTGTATTTTGATTTCAAAGTATTTGAAAAACTTGATCGTTTATCTACTATGGGCCTTTGTATTTTTTATTGTAGGCAGTGCAAAGATGGATTTCTTTATGTGCATTTTTTTCCCCCCTGAGAGTCTTGATCCCTGCAGTACTTTTCCAAATAAATAGTTTCATAATTAATATGAAGAAATCAATTGGGTCTATTTATTCTTTCTCTCCTTATTACAAGAAAATATTTGACTTTGGAAATAAAAACAAAGAAGTTTCTTTGATGTTACTTCACGTTGGCAGAATGTCTCAATTGTATTTGGGGTACAATCAGATGTGTCCTCAATAGCTCCTGTAACTGCCACATGCCTGAGGACCCATAAGCAAGTTGGAGCAGGACTTTACAACCAGAGAACAAACATATGAAATGTATGACACCCAGATGCATAGTCCTAGGATACGATCCTTTTGGTGTCACAGATTGATTTCTGAATTTTATAAAGTTGAAGACACTAAAAAATGGTTAATTCCATTTTAATTTCTTTTTTCTGAAAGAGACTGGACCTCTTAATGCAGTGACAAGTGTTTTAATGTTACTTGAGTCGTGCTTTTTTAAATGTATGATTTGGTAAAATTCGAGAAATAGAGTGGTGACAGTGTATTACAGAATGTGGAAAATTGTTATGATAATGAAATGACTTTTTCGCCCCCTTGAAATATTTTCCTTTAATGACTATAAATTATTTTTTATAACTGTTAAAGTAATTTATTTAAAGAATAACTACATATGAGAAAAATATTGACTTATACTTTGAGTGATAATCTCTAGATTGAAATGCATGCTATCATGTTTATACACCATCCATTAAAAACCATGTTATTTGAAATGACCTTCGGGGTTCTTTACTGTGTATTCTGGTTGTTGCACATTTGTAGAAAACTAAAGAGTGATATCTTGTTGAAACCCGACCAGAATTTCCCTTTGTTTGAGCAGTGGGCGATTTAGTGATGCCAGCTGCTCAT
Source organism: Myotis yumanensis (assembly GCF_028538775.1). Classification (NCBI taxonomy): domain Eukaryota; kingdom Metazoa; phylum Chordata; class Mammalia; order Chiroptera; family Vespertilionidae; genus Myotis; species Myotis yumanensis. Next base: position 164,991,867 of record NW_027223752.1, on the reverse strand, counting down.
TTATCTGGATATATATCGCCTTGTCCTCATTCTAAGAGGCTGTGGTATCAGCTTCACTTGGACATTTTTTTTAAGCCAAATAGAGATGCAAATGTACTTAGCCTGCCAGGGTAGACATTCACATTTTTATGCCTTTATATAGATGTACATGTGACGTTGGGATGTGACATACTAATTATAATTAGGTCCAGCCTGAATATCTGTATTTTGTTGCGTGGACTTCCAGTGGCAGTAGTTTGGTTTCCACAGTAAAACAGTTTACTCCCTAAACAAATCTTATTGGAGTTTGGGAGTGGGAGGGTATTTTCTCTGATTTTTTAAGATACATTTTCTTTTTTATATTTTCTACTTTTTGTACCAAAGATAAAATACTTAAGTCATTCATTCTTATAGACCCCTCCTTTCTTATTGGCCATGTGTTGTGTAATGCATGGACTTGGAGGAGCACCTCCCCAGGTTCAAGATTCATGTACATGTAACAAAGTATCAGAATAATCTCCACGCAGAAGGTATTTATAAATAAATATGTTTCTATTAACACTGGATAATGTTTTAGAATATTAAGTTTGAGAATATAATGTATTGTGCCATTAGTAGTCATCATAATGAAATTTTCCTTTTTATTTCCTTGGGGCTTTTCTTGATGGCACAACTGTTGAAGAAATAAGTAATGTTAAAGCAAATAGATGGATAAGCATGTAGCAGATGCAGTATTAAATGCTCAGCCTTTAGCAGTACAGTGGGATTCTGTTTTTGGTGTTCCAAAACAGTGAGTTAGTGACAGATGATGTTGGTGATGATGATATAATCTATAATGTAAAATATATTGCACTATTCAGAGCTAAAGATACTGGAATTAAAGTCTTGGGCTCTGTTTCTGTTTGCTAGCTCCTAGCTGCACAGTCTTGGGCAAGTTGGTTAACTGCTCCAGGCTTTAGTTCGAGACCTGTGTGTTGACCAGAAGGCCCCGTGTTTCTGACCATTTAGCTTCTCTCTAAGTAATAAGTAAGCAAATGTAGTATGTTAAAGGCTACATGAAAAGGAGGAAGATGCGTCAGGGAAGGAACTAATGGAGTGTTGGTGGAGGAAGGGAAGATGTGATTTTAAGTAGGGTTGTCAGGGAAGACCCCCCTGGGAAGGTGATGTTTGATCTTTTGCAAAACTCAGGCAGCAGAATTCTAACTATTTACTGGAATTAACATCAAGAAGAACTCAAGTGAATTTCCTCTCCTGCTTTTATCTTTGAACTAGGTTGCATCCAGAAAATATTTTTTAAATGAAGGAGCCAGGAATCATAGCTTAGGGAGAGCGTCAAGGTTTCCCAAGAAAGACTGGCTGCTTTTCTGTTGAGTTGGGAAAGTGCTGTTTTTCCCCTCTGGTCTGTTTTACATACTTGGTTCTCTAGATCCATCATGCTCTTGACTGTGGGGGTTCACCTGCTTTTTGCACCCTTCTTTTTTCATCATCATGCTTTGTTTCTATTTTTTCATGGACTTCTTTCCCCCCTTATATCCAGTGGATGATTAGCCAGTTTCTGTGCACAAAGCGTCTTCTCTGCACGGTGGGAATACCTCCATGAGGAACGAAGAGGCCACAGTCCTCAAAGCATTAGGATCTGCTAAGGTAGACAGATGTGATGTCAGTCCTCAGGCGGGTAAATGAGGTTGTTCAGTATAGAGATACAAGCCTGATGATTTGGGGGCACAGAGCAGGGGCCCTTTATTCCAACTGAGTGTTCGGGAACATGTCCCAGCTGTGTTGACTTTCAGGTTGGACCTTTGAAAATGTACTGTGATTTGATAGACCGACAAGGGCGTGTGCTGTTAGATTGTGAGAACACTAAGGACAGGCCTGGTGTGAATGATTTCCTCTTGGGCTAGAGCAGCGGTTCTCAACCTGTGGGTCGCGACCCCTTTGGGGGTCGAATGACCCTTTCACAGGGGTCACCTAAGACCATTGGAAAACACATATATAATTACATATTGTTTTTGTGATTAATCACTATGCTTTAATTATGTTCAATTTGTAACAATGAAATTGAGGGTCACCACAACATGAGGAACTGTATTAAAGGGTCACGGCATTAGGAAGGTTGAGAACCACTGGGCTAGAGGGTGGGGCATTTGGGTGGATACTAGATGAGTGATACATGAGACTTAGATGGGACTGGAAATCTTCAGGCCAGACCTTGGAGTGTTCTTGAATGACCTGTTGTGAGAACGTGTGTCCCTGCTGTGGACATGGAGAAACCAATTAGACCTTTCAGTGCCTGCCTGACTTTCCCCTTGGCCAGGGTTTGTCTGTCTTACTTCAGCAGTTTGTTTATCTTTCAGCTATGACTATTGGTTTACGTTTTATTCTGTCTCACTTACTTTTCATTAATATGACCACAGTGATCAGCTTGAACTTTTTAGCAACTGGATCAATTTAGTAATATACGTTGACGTGCCAGTTTGTGGTCAAACCATTTTGATGAAATACATTGATTGCATTTGGAAGCTGTGCCAATATTTCATTACTAGTCTTATATGTAACCCCAAGGAACTAACCATTGGCTGTATTGGTTTTCTCTTTCAGGTTTTTAACAATCATTTTTTTCAAGTGACTATTGACGACCTAAGACCAGAACCTAGTAAACTCTCAATGCTGTGCCATGCAGATTCCTTGGGGATTTTACCAGTACAGTGGTGCCTTAAAAATGGAGTCAATCTCACACCTCCCAAAGGTTTGTGTTTTGTGAAAATGTGCAGGGTTTGAGTGATTCAGGAGGGTGTCATTGTTTATCTAGAGAAATTTATGTTGTAAACAATTTAGAAGTAGTGGAAAAAGAATGTCTTTCATGGTTAGCTTGACATAGGGGTCTGTACAGATTGCTTCCCTGGTGGGAAGTGTAACCTTGGGCTTCTCAATCCACTTCTGTAAAGCGAAGTTCCGGGTTAGTGATTGAATGATATATGGTTCTGCTGCTCTTGTGTAATGATAGAGGGTAAGTGTTGCTAAGTGATTGAGGTTAAAAACTGCAGAGTGTCTATGAAGTGGCTTTGAAAAGACAATAAATGCTATTGAAACATTTTTTTTTACATTTTATTTAAAATAAATCAGATTATCCCATAGCCCAGTTGTTCCCAGATATCCAACAATTTGATGCTATAATATTTATCCTATATAATAAAAGGCTAATATGCAAGTAGACCAAATGGTGGAACAACCAGAAAAACTGAACAACCAGTCACTATGACGTGCTCTGACCACCAGGGGGTGTGTGCAGAACATGGTGGGCGTTGGCCATGGTGGGATGGTGGAGCAGGTGAGCGGGGACGCCAGACCAAGGTGGGGCACCGGTCGCTGTCATTGGGGCGAGCCTCTGGTGGTTACTGAAAATTCTTTGCTCCCGCACACCATAGTCCCGCCTTGCACTTGCACCTGGTCCCGATCACTCAGCACCATCAGTGGGTGTGAGTGGCAGCTTCTAGCCCTGATCTCCCCTGAGGGTTCTTTACCTCCTCCTGCTCCTGAGGGGCAACCAAGGCAGCAGCTGCCACTTGCACCCGCTGCTGGCACTGGCCCCAATTGCTCCACGCTGTCAGTGGGTGCGAGTGGGGCCGGTGCCATCAGTGTGTGGGAGTGGCTGCAGCAGGAGCGGGACTGCCAGCAGACAGGGGGCTGAGGGCCACAGCGGGAGGGGCCAGGTGGGGGCGCGGAGGATGAGCCGAGACTCACCCCTGTGCCTACCGCAGCCTCGCGGCCCACAGTTCCTTTCAAGGTGCACGAATTCATGCACTGGGCCCCTAGTATAGATATAAAAACCTAAGGGACCATTCAACCAGTAGCTATACGCACACTGACCACCAGGCATGGAAACATGGAACAGATTGATGAATCTCAGAGGGAAGGGGGGAGGGGAGAGGGCGGAAAGAGATTAACCAAAGATCTTATATGCATACTAGAGGCCCGGTGCACAGATTCATGCACCGGTGGGGTCCCTTGGCCTGGCCTGCGAGGATCAGGCTGAATCCATGCACTGGACCTCCGACATCGAGGGGTCTCAGATTGTGAGAGGGCGCAGGCCAGGCTGAGGAACCGCACTGGGCCTCCAGTATTAAAATAATTAAATTGAGAACTGGGTTGCACTAAAATAATGTTTACATTGGGATTCATGCACCATGCTGTAAGTTTAGTAACGTGATGTGTTATCCCTTATAGGTCTAAGGTTTATTCAAGGAACAAAGCAGTAAGGCAAAAGGAGAGAAGATAGGGAGGAAATAAATGGAATAATAGAAGAGAAAATCAGAAGAGGGTAGAAAAGTAAATTTATGGAGGGATTATAATGAATGCTAACCTTTCCAGCTCACCAGGCACTGGTTTATATGCAGTGTTAACCATATTGGCCACAGGTTGAGTTACAGTTTTCCTGGGGCCATCATATACCACGTAGCACCTTTAATTGTGTATGCCCAGCTCATCCATGGTGTGCCTGTACTCCACTGGCTTGAATATACTTTGATATTTTCAAGTTTTTATCCTCATTGTTCATCCCTGCTCATTCCCATGGAGGACTTGCTTTTGAGTATTTCCATTTCAGCTGTTGCTTCTTCATATTTAGGTTCTGCAGTAATGGAATGTGGTCTAATTAGAGAGTGCCATGAACTTCTGTGTAACACTGTGTATACTATTTTAAGTGCTTAACTTATTGAATCTTCAAAATGAGAATTGTCCTATGAAGAAAATTAGTCACACATAGACAGTCACAGGGCAGGAGGTCTGGCTCTGGATCCCGCTCCCTGTAGCAGTGAGAACTCCAGTTCACAAGGCCCAGGTTCTTGCTTGCATTTGGGTACTCACCAAAGACTGGCCACATCCCTGTGCCTTAGCTTTCAGGCTGTCAAAGGAAGACACGCCTGGTATTCCACAGGCACTGCACAGAATCAAAGAAATGACAAAAGTCTAAGTATTTTTATAGTCCCTTAAATGTCTGTCCAGGTGTTTATAGGATAGAATCTGTGTTGGTGGTAGATAGGTCACTTGTGGAGTTCGAAAGCCCCTTGGGCCACTGTTGTTTCCTTCTAGCCACTCTAATCACACCATGTGTGTGGATGGGTTTTATGCCATTGAAGGAAGTCTTTTTCTAGATATCTAAAATGCTTCTTAGTTGGACTTTGCAAATGTCGTTAGTAATAAGATCTATTTAAGAATTTTAAAAACATTCATTGGGTATTTCCTTACATAATGAAAAAAAGGGAAGTATTAATACATGCATTTTGGCTGCTTGATTATTTCATGATGGCAGAGGTTTAATGTTTACCAGAATTTTTAAATATACTTCTTATGAATTGTAACTCTTAAAAAGTGTTGTTTAGAAAAGCGATTGTAGCCATATTTACTAGGAAAATGTATGTGCTTATTTGGATGATTGCATTTCACGATATTAAGAAAGTTGTTTTAGATTAGTGTACTGAACTAATGTGTAATGAAATGGCTATACAAATGTATTTCCAAGAATAAAACTGCTGAGTCAAAGGGTAAAATGCATTTATAATTTTAGTAAAATTTGACAAAATGCCTTGGACACAGTTTGCGCCTACCTGCACTATCACCAGAATATTAAGTATTTTCATATGTTAAGCTTTTTTATACGTAACATTTAGCTACATTTATTATTTCTTCTCTGTCACCCAAGTATTTGTGATATATGGTGAAATGAAACTGTCTTCACGTAGTTTTCCAAATTATTTCTTCCCCTATTGAAAATGAAGGATGCCTTTTGAAAAATCACACACAAAAAAGAAAGTTGCTTCATGAATATTGTTGTGGAATATTGAGTATAGTGGTTAGTATTTTCCAATAAGAAAGATAAGCCTTTAAAAAAAAGGAAAAAAAGAAAAGAAAAACCACGTAAAGCATTTAAGAAGTGATCAATATCATTAGTCAAGGATCCACTGGTAATTTACAGGGGTTGTGTTTTGGCTACAGGACTATTACCTTGAAATAGTAGAGATTTTACTGATAAGCCAGTAAGAAAAAGACCAGCAACTTACAGAAAAGGGTTTCAGAATATCAACAGATAGTTCACAGTTAAAAGAAACACAGGTCTCTTATTCAAACACATCACAATAAGAGAAATGTGAGTGAAAATCATATTGAGATGACATGCATTTGTAAGATGAAGTGGAAAATCAAAAGAGAAAGAAAATAAATGTTGTTTTGAGCATGTGGAGGAACAAGAATGCCCAGATTACTGGTGATAGTGCAGGTAGATGCAAACCGTGTCCAAGGCATTTTGTCAAATTTTACTAAAATTATAAATGCATTTTACCCTTTCACTCAGAAGTTTTGTTCTTGGAAATCTCTCTTGAAGATATACTGTGCAGATAATATGCATAAAAGTTTGTTCTTTGCAGCATGATATGTAATAGTAAACACTGGAAAAAGTCCAAGTGCTTATCTGTATGGGTTAAATAGATTTTAGATATCCATATAATGAAAACTATGCAATTGTTAAAAAGAATGAGGAAATCTCTGTGTACTGATATGAGAAGTGCTCCAAGATAGGCTGTAAGTGATAAAGATCTGTAGATTATGGCATGACACTTTTTTTTGTTAGGAAAGAGGTAAATGAGAATATGTATTTGTTTGCTCATATTTCTGTAAAGAAACTGTCAGGTTACATAAGAAACTAGTAATGACAATTTTACTTCCTCCTTTCCAATTTGGATGCCTTTTCTTTTCTTCTTGTTTGATCACTGTGGCTAGGACTTCTAGTATTATGTTGAATAAGAATGGTGAAAGCTGACATCCTGTCTTGTTCCTCTTCTTAGGGAAATGATTTTAGTTTTTGCCCATTGATTATGATGTTGGCTGTAGGTTTGTCATATACAGCCTTTATTATGTTGGGGCATGATCCCTCTCTTCCTACTATGCTGAGAGTTTTTATCAAACCTAGGTGTTGGATTTTGTGAAATGCTTTTTCTATGTCTATTGATATGATGTGATTTTTGTCTTTCAATTTGTTTTTGTGATGTATCACATTTATTGATTTGTGAATATTGTACCAGCCTTGCATCCCCGGAATAAATCCCACATGGTCACTTATGGAATCTAAAGAACAAAATAAACTGACAAAACAAAATGATCCAGAAACATGGAAACATCTAACAGACTGAGGAATCTCAGAGGAAAGGGAGAGGGTGGGAAGAGATTAACCAAAGAATTTATGCCGATGGACAGACAGTAGTGCAATGAAGGCCTGGGGAGGGGGTGGAAGCAGAGAGGAGGGGATCAATGGGGGGTGGGGAGGAAAGGGAACATCTGTAATACTTTCAATAATAAAGATAAATTTAAAAAATATAGTATATGAAGCTTAACACAATAAGGAACTAATAAAAATGAGAATTCTGAATGGAGGTTCAGAGCATGGAGGTGGCGAGCAGGACAGATGGAAGTGAGGGTACGAGTGAGACTCCAAGCAGAATACTTTAAAAATATTTTTATTTTTGATCTAAAGTAATGTATTATCTCTTAAAAATAAACATATATTATTAAGAGTAGAGGGTTTTTATAACTAAAAGGGATCTTAAAGATGATCTCATCAGCTCTAATCATTTTACTTGTGGGGGAATTGAAGCTCAGTGGTGTTAAATTTTTCAAGTACTGAGGCAGAAGTACTGGCTTAAAACTCTAGTCTTAAGATCCCAAATCTAGTGATTTTTTAAAAAAAATAACCAAATCCACCCTTTACTCCTGTTGTCTGTCACTGGTATCTTCATAAAAGCCATCCTCAGGAATTTGGGGCTTTGGGTGGTCTTAGAGGGGATTAGTTGATGTCAGTCGACCATGACTCTTCTGTGACTGAAATTGTCTCTATGTCAGAGCATTTGGAGAATTTCAGTTCTCAGGTATAATTTTCCAAGTGCTTGCAGATATAACAAAGTCACAGCTTTATTTTTTGAGCCCCCTTACCATTTTCTGAGAGGGGAATATGTTTATTTTTGTAATTAAAATGAAATACAGTTTAGAGGAGGTGGTGGTGATTTCCCTAGTGGTGATTTGATGGTTTTCTTTTGAGGTAATTTGTTAACATGTCTTTTGTAGTCACAACAGGGCTGGGAGTTATGCAGTAGAATTCTTTTTAAAACACTGATCTTTGCTTTATTAATATATGAAAGTATACACCGTCTTTGAACTAACTTGTTATTTTTAACTTAAATTCTGAACTTTATAAAGAGCGAATGTCCAATTTATCCTACATGCTGAGAGGTGTTTAGATGTGTTGTGTGTATGATTTCCACAAGTGTAATATATTGTTTTGGTTTCCTTTCCAACCATACACACTGCTTATAATTTCGTGTTGCCCAGTAGCAAAAGGGTACCCCATTCATTCCCCAGTCAGTGGGAAGCAGCTGATGATGAAATAAAAGAATCCAGTGGTCTAGGAGATGTGCAGAAACATAGGTCCTAACTTACATTGTTTTAACTCCATTCCTATTTTTTTTAGTAAAGTCTGTTCCCAGGCTTTAGAGACAAGCCGTCTAAGCTGGAGTGGGTGGGGCTTTTTCGGTGCTCTCTCTGCATGAGCAGATCCTTTCCTGGAAAGCCAGGGACAGAGCCCTGGAGGTTCCTTTAAGCCCAGTGAACAACAATTCAATATTATAGGCCCTAAAAGTGATCCAACAAGTTAATAAATCATCTAAGCAAAAATGCACTTAGAGTATCAACCATGATTGCTATTTCAAAATGATTTCACTAACCTCCATGGCATGGAGCATCAAAGACTAGTGGTAGAATTAGTGGAGAAAACATCCCACTTGGAGATCTTTGTAGAAAATGTTTAGCCTTTGATTTCTGTTGTAAAATGTCTGAGCGAAGGCTGAAGGAACTCGCTTATTTTAGCACTTCATGTCTACTGGCTGGCCATCTTAATAGACACATAAACTGTGGGCACAATTTAGGAAGTAAGGGTGTATTCTAATTATTATCGGGACAAAGGGTAGTGAACCCTCGCTGGTGTTCTCTTTTTCTGGACACTGACTGATGAATGCAGTCCATTTTGTAATCTATCATATTTCCTACATACCGAAAGGACAGAAAATAAACCCACTGCCATGGACCTGCCACCATGACTGAGCTGTAACATTTTGCCGTATTTGATTCAGATTTTTAAAAAGTGAAATAGAGCATTGCAGATAGAACTGAGAACCGAGGCATCCCGGCCTCTCTATTTCTGACACCCCATGTCTAATCCATCGTGAATCCTGTTGACATTTTTGGGATCTGATCACGCCTCATCAACACCTCCTGGGTTCAGGGCTCCTTTAAATCTCACCTGGGTTACTTGCAGTGGCCTCCTGCTCCCCTGAGTTTACTCTCAACACAGTAGTCACCCTGATCTTATTAAACTGTAAATCACACTTGTTCCTCCTCTGTCTGCTCAGACCTCACTCAGTGGTCGAGTCCTGGTCATGGCAACAGCCTGCAAGGCCTCATCTCCTAAGATGTTCCCCAGTCAGCTCCCTCACTGTGGCCACCTTGCCCTTCCTGGACCATGGGGTAGGCACATCCTTCCATAGGACGTTGGCGCTCACTGTGCCCTCTGCTGGTCACACTCTTCCCCTTCCTCAGTCCTGACTCAGGTGGTGCATTTTGAGGTGGTCTGTTTGGCTGCCCTCTTTAATATCAATCACAATTGCACTGGATTTCTAGATTAACTTAGGAAAATTGACATTTTATTACATTATCTTTTTATAACTTGCAATCTTTTGCTAGAATTTTGCTTTTGCCCGTCCTTCCGCCTGGCACATGGTTTGCTTCCACCATTCCTCTACGTTTCAACTTGTCCTTTAGGCCTCCCTTGATGCAGCCCTTCCTACGCCTCTTGTCCACTTTCTCTCTCTAGCACTTGTGATCACCTGACTTTTTATATTTGTGTATAATCTGTCTCCTCTCACTGAAATGTAAGCTCTGTGAAGTAAGGGTTTTTGTGGGTTTTGTTCATTTCTGTAATCCTAGTATTAAAACCCTGCCTGGAGTATAGCATACACTTACTAAATATTTCTAAATGAATGGATATGTAAATGAACAAATGGCTAGAGTGGAGAAGTAGACACCTTCTTAAAAATTTGGCACATGTTGCCAAATTGACACTGGTATCAAGCTAGATACCAACCAGAATAAAAGTATCTGCTTCCCAACAGTCATTATAGTGTGGGATTACTGTTTTTTTTTTTTTCATTTTGTCAATCAGGGAGACGGCAAATATGGTATTCTTTTGCTGTTTTTATTTTTTATTAAGACTGTACAGTTTTTTTCATACCCACCGAGCATAGAAAAGCAGCCCTTATTCCTGTCGTGTCTTTTATTAAAGGGAAATATTTTTGTAACCCTCCCCTCTCCTCTATCCCAAATCACTGGCTACAGGTCTGACCACCATGATTGTCTCAGGGTTGTCCCGATTCGATTGCTGGTACTGGGGAGAGATCTGACTTTCTGTGGGAACTCGAACCATCAGGAATCTGTTAGCGCACCAGAAGTGAGAGGACAGCTGTGGAGAGGCAGTCACGAACTGAATCAACCCTCGATTGATTGACCAGAGCCTTGATGAGCTTTTAAAATAGAGCAAAGATGTTACCCTTTCAAATAATTTTTATTATTGAAGTAGCTCATGATCATTAGTAAAAGCTTGTAAAGTGAAAAGAGGTAGAAGAAAAAAGTATCCAGGAATCCCACCACCCAGTTAATTATTTTGATATTTACCACTAGGCTTTTCTTTTTTGCATATTTTTAATATAAATTAGATAATTCTGTGTATGCTTATACCAATATTTTCATTTAAAATCATAGCAATCGCCCTAGCCGGTTTGGCTCAGTGGATAGAGCGTCGGCCTGTGGACTGAAGGGTCCTAGGTTCGATTCCGGTCAAGGACACATGCGCGAGTTGCAGGCTCAATCTCCAGTAAGAAGTGTGTAGGAGGCAGCCGATCAATGATTCTCTCTCATCATTGATGTTTCTATCTCTCTCTCCCTCTCCCTTCCTCTCTGAAATCAATAAAAATATATGTAATAAAAAATAAAATAAAACTATAGCAATCATTTATCATGACTTTTTAAAAAAACAGACTCTGTGCAGTTTCATGTCTGCATGACTTTCCACGGACTTGGATAAGTTTCAAATCATTTTCTATATTTGGATACAAAGTCATCCCCACCCCCCCCTCCACCCACCCCCAGTTAGTATTATCAATAATAATGCCATTATATCTTAATGTATAACATTTTTTTGTATTTTTAGGTTTGTTTTTATGGGATAAATTCCTAGAAATGAAATTGTGTCAAAGTCCATGAACATTTTTACTGCCAAATTGTTTTTTAAAAGCATTGTCTACTTGCACTGCCAATAGCAATGTTTGCAAGTGGAGCTGCTTTATGTCAATTAATTTGTGTCATATGGAAATGGGTCATCGACCTGTTCCCTTTTGGACCTGAAACAGTTGGAACTTCATTCAGAATAAACACTAATAAAAGCTGAAATAACTCTAGTGGTTGCGGTTCAACAGTCTCCTATGGCAACTTGCTGCAAATTTTAATAGCCTAAGGGGTTTTGATTTGCCTTCATTTTCTTTTCCCCTCTGCTATTACCCTCTCTCTCGGGTTTAAAACATGTTTTCCTGGCTGCAGTTAAGCCCTAGTACTTCTTGTTCTGTCTTTGTTGATTAATGAGTATAATTGACCCCTGTTGTCTCTATTATACAAGCCACAGCAATTTGTTTTTATGTAGCAGTTATTTTCTGAGCTGTCACAAAACCGCCTTACAAAGAGAGCTCATTATCAACCCGAAGGAAAAGAATTTTAAGTGATGAAGTGAATAAAGGTCTCTAAGAGGAGGAGGAGGAGAAGTCTTGGCTGTTCAAATGTTCAGGGAAAGGAGAGAGTTCTAGTGGTAGGCTTATGTACTCAGCAAGACTTGGTTATCCCTTGAAATTATTAGATTAAAAATGACTCCCCATAGAGTTGTGAAGACTGGTTGTAGAGGATTGAATGTTGGTCCAAGAAACCATGGAGCATAGCCTTTTATGGAGGGGGTTGAAGTCCATTGGAGTTTGGCGATTAGGAACTGAATTCTAGAGAACCCTGCTAAATGTCTGTCTGTAGAAGTAGAGGCGATTTCTAAGTTGAAAATTTTATCTGAACAGATATTGACCATAAAGAATACCTACATTTCACCCAACTGGCGTGGCTCAGTGGTTGAGTGTTGACCTACGAACCAATAGGTCATGGTTCGATTCCCAGTCAGGGCACATGCCCGGGTTGTGGGCTCGATCCCCAGTGTGGGGTGTGCAGGAGGCGGCCAATCAGTGATTCTCTCTCATCATTGACGTTTCTATCTCTCTGTCTCCCTCTCCCTTCCTTTCTGAAATCAATAAAAATATATTTTAAAAAATACCTAAATTTCATGTTATCTCAGAACATAGTTTACAATTTATATACATTTTTCCTAATTTTTTATTCTTCCCCTATGATCTTGATGAGGTTTCCTCATTCACAAAATTAAGTAAGGAAGCAGCAGAAGTGTAGGGAAGAGATGGAACAGAGGAGATCTTGACTTTGTAACAGTCGACTGGCCACACCACGAAACAAATCGGGTCCTGTTGCAGCGGATCATCTTGTCTTCAGCTGTTCAATTGAGAGCTCAGCTAGGGAATGTCTTGTCACATAACCTCTGTTTGTCAGCCCTGCTACACGTTTCTCCTGGGAGAAGAAAAGGACATTAAGCACAGAGGAAAGGAAAAAAATCCAAAGCAGCAACAGTGAACTATTAGCAGTGGTGGTTCTGAGTCATGGAATGCAGCAGCTAAAGGGAACTTTATAAGATCGTCTCCTTATTTTTTGAAGTAGTAGATAAAGTTTGTTGCATAGAAAGTTTAATTTACTTTTACCTTGATCCATCTAGTTCCTGGAAGAACTGGATCTAAAATCAGTCTCCCTTCTGGTTCAGTACCCTTCGTACTGTTAGGTAACTTCTCGCCAGTTGGAATCCTCCTTTTCTTATACATTAATGTGAGTATTTGACCCAAAACAGTTCCAGACAGACTACTACTCTTCAAGTGGCAGGTTATAGTAATTGCACAGGAACTTGCATTACCTTGTTTAGCACACGTTTTATTTTGCTTATGAATATTCGGAAGAAAGTTGGTTTGATCCCTTCCAGAAACGTCTGCTGCAAGAGCCTCTGGCCGGAGGGGCAGTTCTGGAAAGCTGTGGGGGAAGGCAGCTGGAAGATGTGCTGGCCCTGTTCAGAACCAGCTAGAAAGAGTACATAGCACCTCAAAACTCTGAGACTTCTTATCTCCTTATGGGAAAGAAGTGAGGACTTGTCAATCTTCATAGAATGAGAGGGATGTCTTATAGGGAAGGGGGTACCTCTGCCACTGATGGGGAGCAGCACATGGGAGGGTCAAGGGCCAGTCCCTGGGCCAGAGGAGGACAACTACCTTCTTGGTTAATCCCTCCATTTTAGGAAAAGTTGGGTAAATTGTGCTGACTTAATGAAAAGAACATTATTTTGTACTTGTGAGTACAGACGGAGGTAGGAGGCAACCGGTATCTTGAGTTTCTTTAGTAAAGAATTTCTGTCATTACTCTGCAACTGTGGGATTTAGGAACTAAAGTCCCCATGTTAAGTGAATTTACAGGTATAAATTTATGACAATATGCGGGAAAAGAAATCTTTCCAATCTCTTTTGCATCAAAAATATACTTAAATGTATTTTACATTCACTTAAACCAATAAAGGTAGAATACTAAATGATGAGTATAGTGCAGTGATGGCGAACCTTTTGAGCTCAGCATGTCAGCATTTTGAAAAGCCCTAACTTAACTCTGGTGCCGTGTCACATATAGAAATTTTTTGATATTTGCAACCATAGTAAAACAAATATTTATATTTTTGACATTTATTTTATATATTTAAATGCCATTTAACAAAGAAAAATCAACCAAAAAAATGAGTTCGCGTGCCACCTCTGACATGCGTGTCATAGGTTCGCCATCACTGGTATAGTGACATTTTGTACAGTTTCAATGAATCCTAATTACTACTGTATTTTTCATTTCTATCCCAGCCCTTTTTTCCACAGGAAATACAAATACACATTAAGATGTATTTTCCCATCTAGGTTAAGCCATACACTCAGTGTCGTTCTTACTTTATCATTTAGAACTGTTTTCCTCTTTCAACTTTTCCCACATCTTGTCGTGGTGGCTATGATGGATATATATTTTATAAGTGTACCCTCCCTCCAAAATCAAATGAATAAAGAAAGAAAAAACTACTTTGGTAAGATCTGTATCTCATTAAATTTAGCATATATGAATAGTTGTTTCTCAAACCCCTCCCTCAATATCATCTATTCTTCTCCAGAACAGATCTACCCATTGTCATGCGCTGGTGTGGGTCAATTCCACCTTATCTTTACCTGGTTTCCAGGCACCACATTCTGATAATAATGGTGCACCTTACCTGTATGTAGTACTTCACATTTTTCAAAATATTTCATTCAACCCTCATAAAATCCTATGTGCTGTCAGGTGTAAGAAAAGGCTTCACCTTTGGGGAGCCTATCCTTGCACCCCTCATTATTTTAATTAGTGGCACTGTAAAGCTGTTCACTGTCAGTGTTTAGCCTGGTTAATGTTGCCCATGTTCTTTCCTGCACAGGTTATTCCGGCCAGGACTTCGACTGGGCCGATTATCACAAGCAGCATGGAACGGAAGAAGCACCTCCTTTCTGCTTCAAAAATGTAAGACGCTTGTTTCTTGCTACTCCTTTTACCATAGCTGTTGCTCACCATAACTGCCATCAATTGTTTTCTATTTATTGAGCAAGAGTGCTGCTGTGTTCTATGGAATCCCAAAACTTTCACAGTTTTGAAAAGTCCTCCTTTCAGTTTGTCTATTAGAGTAATTCTGGAAGGTAGTAAAAATTGATTACTAAAGGTATAGTGGCTGAAACATGTTATAAATTTAGTTCTCACTGAGGGAAGGATCCAGGATGTACTGGATTTCTAGCTGGTTCTTCTCATTGTGGTGAGCCTTGAGCTAGATATGTTTTGGTTTCAGCCCCTGAATCTGGTGAGCAGATAGGGAGAGAAGTTCAGGAGTAGATAGCCCTAGTTCTAAGCAGTGTAGCCGATACTGACACATGGTACTCTGTTCCCTTTCTCTCAGTGAGAACCAGCCACTCATCTGCACCATGAATGAGGCTAGGAGATGCCCAGCTAGTTCCCCAACCATGAGTCCATACTATAGAAGAGGGAGGACAAACTGTACCATCAATAGCAAGTGCACAGCTATTGGTGACTATGGAGTATAATATTGATAAGCCAGCAATAGGAGATTCTCTGTACCTGAGGAATATTCTTAAAATATGATCTTAATTTTTTTGCATTTGATTATTTTACTAGGATGCTAGTCCAACAATTTTGTACTTTCCTGTGCTTACTTTAAGCCCTTACCTTGTTCAAATAGAACTTATTGGCATAGTAATAGGATTTTTGTGACAAATAAAATAGCTGTGTGTGTGTGAGTGTGTGAGTGTGTGTGTGTGTGTGTGTGTGTGTGTGTGTGTGTGCTCATACATGTATGTATTTGCTTAGTTATCAGAGTTGGTTGTATTGAGTAGTTTATAAATTATTCATTTGTATTTCATCAACCCTGGGGAACTATGAAAAGAGACATAGATTAGTATCTCTGATTTAAGAATGAGGCATAAATGTATAGTTTAGCGTGTTGAACACATATTTCATGATGAAGCTAATTCCTTGTGCTGAGAAAAGACGCAGTCTACCAGCTGAGGACTGCAGATACTAAGTGCAGAGTGCTCCAGAATCACAGACTTGTTTTCTAGACATGGGCTTCTATTGCTGCTGATTCATTGCCACCCTCCCTATAATTTGTTCTGCAAGGTAACAGAATATGAAAACTGAGAGGAGGAAAGGGTTGACTTAATAGAGAGAAACTCAATACTGAGTATAAGTCAAAAACAGATTTTGGAGAATTAAGTAGGTTGATTACTGGGTCAACTTGTACTCCTAAATACAGAAACAAATCAGTGGCAGAGTGGAAATCAAAGCTTTATAAATGATTAAATGGACTTTCTACTTGTATGACCATAGCCTTTGCACAAAGGCAGTTCTTCTGTAGTTGAAAGCACTGCATGGTGAGTGTTTAGGTGGTTTGAAGGGGGCAGCTGTGTAATCATGCCACCATGAGGATAGCAGCCGGTGATCACTCAAGGCTTATGAAGTCCAATGCGGTTTTATTAACCTTTTTACCATGTTGACGTCACTTGTTGACTGGCCTTCTGGCCTTTCATTCAGGATCATGGAAACACTTCATCATATGCTCAAACCCCTTAACTTTGTGCTTTCTGCCTGAAAAGAATAAAAATCCTTCCTTGATTCTTCAGCTTTGGGAAGAAAATCCTCCCATGTCCCCTGGTCCTGTATTTAAGGAGGAGTTTTTTCTGAGACCAAGGCTTCTTTTTATCTGTCCTCTGCTCCCATTCAGCCAGCTGTTGTCCAAATTCATTTTAATAGTGGAGCAAGTAGCCACATCCCCAGGTGGCCTCTGAGCTTTTAGGATTTAGCTACCCAGATTACATCTGTTCTAGTAAATACATTGGTGTATTTATTAGGGATGCACTTGTTACAAATATGATCCCTTTTTTCTGGCTCCTCATTTATTTAATCGACAGGATTGTTATCTGCCTGTTGACATATGAGTTGCATTACTGGTACTTTGCTGAATTTTAGTTGCTTGCTACAGTGCTCTTCAGTATGCTTATTATGAGTTCATTTTTTAATCATACATCTCGTGTATAGCAGAGGAGAGGTAGTTTAGAAGTGGATACATGGATGACATTTCCCTGAGGATGTTTAACAATCACAGGCAGTTCTGAAATGGATTTACAAGGCCAAATGCTTCATAAAATAAACTCACAGGTAACGGTTTTGCCATTGATCCTTTATAAATTACCCTCAAACAGAGGTTATGTGGTTGTAGCTTTCCCTTATTAAGTAGGATAAATGGCATTTTAACTTATTTAGAGACTTTATAGGCAGCCAGACTATCAAGTTGTATTATCAGAAAGAAGCTCAATACATAATATGTGTGGATAAGTTAGGATGGTTTGTAGGAAAATAGCCCAGATAGAGTAGTTTTGATTCTTATGTCCAAGGAAATATAAAGGAAAAGAGCAAATTGGTCTCTTAACATACATTGGATAATCTTGTTCTGTTTACATAGAGATAGACTTTCATTTCAACTTAACTTATATAAAAAGACATATAAATGTGAGTTACCTTGGTTTCCTTCCATCAGTAACAAAGAGATGTAATCTGTTACTTACAGGAACTTGTTTATCTCAGTTTGTATATTTTGAAACATATATATTTATGTGGAATTGTCATATCTGGTTAAAATTTATAGAGTGGGTGACTGGAAATTTGTATATCACATTTATTTAAAAGTGAATTTGCTTCCAGTAATGGCTAAGCTCATACTGAATCCATCCTCTCACAGATAGCAACTAAACACTGGGCAGAATGAAAACAGCTACTGAAGGATGTGGAACATGAACAAAAGCAGGCAGATACTGGGGGTAGGGAGGCAGGTGTTTAGTAAAAAGAAGACCGTGGGGTGATCATCCCCAAATTTTCAGATGAGTGGCCTGAGGTCAGCCACAGTTGACAACGTATGAGATGACTGAAACAGTGATTATAAGTGATTATAAGAACACAATAACAGAATTTAGAAAACCACAGCTACTGGAAAGTAAGAGGCATCACAAACAGGGGAGAGCCAGGAGGAGGAACCACAAATTCTGGGTATAAATCCTTAAACCATGTATTTGCCAGGAAAACTCCAAGCAGCCTAGTGGTTAAGGATGAAAGAAGTGAATTGAAATCTGAGCTGCTTCTCAAGAGACAAGTGTGTAGTTTGAGACCAAACAAGTTAATTGCTTGCTATCACAGAAAAATCAGCACTCTGGGAGTAATATGCCACAATCCAGGGTTTCTATGACATAACATTTAAAACATCCAGATTTCAATCCAAACTTGCTCAGTAAAAGAAATAGGAAAAAAATAGGAAGAAATAGGAAAATCTGACTCATTTTCAATAGAAAAGACAATGAACAGAGACCAAATCCCAAATGACTCAGATGTCGGTAGCAGTCAAGTATTTTAAAGTCCCTATTATAACTAAGCTCAGTAGTGGAAAGCACTGGATCCCAAAGTGTGGTCCGAAGGCCAGCTCCTTCAGCGTCACCGTGATGGAAATACAAATTGTCTTACTTCAAATAAGCTGAATCACAGACTTTAGGATGAGGCCCAGCAGTCCTATGTTTTAAAGGCTTTCCAAGTGATTTTGATACCCTCTAAAGTTTTAGAAGCATTGATGTTAAGGAAAATATTCTTCTAATGAATGAAAAGATAGGAAGTGCCAAAACAGAAGTAGAAGTATAAAAAAGGGAAATTCTAAAACTGACAAACACAATATCTGAAATAAGCAAATTCATTGAAAGGGCGTAATAGTAGAGTAGATATGAGCAAGGAAAGAGTTTATGATATTGAAGACAGAAATTATCCTATCTGAAGAACAGAGAAAAAAGTTGGCATGGGGTTGGGAGGAAGATGAAGAGAATCTCGAGGATCTGAGGGAAAATCTCATGTGAACTGGAGACCCAGAAGTGGGTACAGAAGTGGAAGGAAAAAATATATGAAGAAATAGTGATCCCTAATTAACAAAGCAGCTGAAAGATCTAAATTTACAGGTTCAGGAATCTTAATGAGCCCCAAGCAGCATAAATACAAAGAAACCCAACATAGTCAAATTGCTGATAACCAATAAACATTGAGAAAAAACTCTTGAAAGTGTCCAGAGAAAAATAATACATTTCAAATAGAGGAAGACAGTTTGAATAATAACAAACTTTTCATCAGAAACAACAGAGGCCAAAAGAGTGTGAACCAACTTCTTTAGAGTACTATAAGGAAAAAAAATTACAATTCTATATCCAGTAAAAATATACTTCAAGAATGAAGGTAAGAACAACACACTTCACCCTAGCCTGTTTGGCTCAGTGGATAGAGCATCGGCCTGCGATGAAGGGTCCAGGTTCGATTCCGGTCAAGGGCACATGCCTGGGTTGCGGGCTCCATCCCCAGTAGGGGGCGTGCAGCTGATCAGTGATTCTCTCTCAACATTGATGTTTCTCTCTCTCTCCTTCTCCCTTCCTCTTTGAAATCAATAAGAATATATTTTAAAAAATAATAATACACTTCAACAAAGAAGATATACTAATGACAAAAGTGAAAACTGCTCAATGTCATTAGTCATAGGGAAAACACATGTTAAAGCCACAGTGAGATGCCACTAGACTTACCTATAAGAATGGCTAAAATTTGAAAAACTGGCAGTATCAGTTGGGAGGATGTTTAGCAACTGGAACTGTATACACTGCTGATGGGAATGCAAAATTATATATTCAAAAATAATTGGGCAGTTTTTTGGGGCAGTTTTTTAGAAACATATGTACACTAGAGGCCCGATGCATGAAATTCGTGCAAGGAGCTCGGCCCTCGCAGCCCCGGCTTCATCTGGAAGATCGTCTGGAAAGATGTCCGGAGGGTCATTTGGCTGTCCAGTCTAATTAGCATATTATGCTTTTATTATTATAGATTTACCATATGGTCCAGCAATCTTGTTTCTAGAGAAATGAAAACAGTGTTATAGGCTGCATTATGTCCCTCCAAAATTCATGCTTTAAAGGCCTAACCCCAGGACCTCAGAATGTGACTGTATTTGGAGTTAGAGTCTTTAAAGAGGTAATGAAGGTAAAATTAGGCCATACGGTGGGCCTTAATCCAGTGTCCTGATAAGAAGAGCACACACCACAAGCTTGGAGGAAAGAATAGGTGGAGACACAGGGAGAAGACTGCCATTTACATGCCACTGACTCCACTGACACTGTGCTCAGACTACCAGTCCCCAGAAGTGTGAGAAAATAGATTTCTGTTATTTAAGCTACTAGGTCTGTGGTATTTTATGGCAGCCGGAGCTGACTAATATATTAATGTTCACACAACAGCATGTGCTTAAATGTTTATAGCGGCTTTATTCACAATCACCAGAAATTGTAAACCACTCAAATGTCTTGCAACTGGTAAATGATGGACAAACTGTGGTACATCTACATAAACTACTCAGCAGTAGCACAGGATAAATTACTGATTCGTGCAATAGCGTGAGTGATGCTCAAATGCCGTTTGCTTAGTGAAAGAAGCCAAACTCAAAGGCTATGTAGTATATGATTTCACTTATATGACATTATGGAAAAGGTGACATTATAGGAGCAGAAAACAGATAAGTGGTCCAGGAATTGGGAGCCTAGGAAGAAATGATTACTGAAAGGCCAGTGCAAGGGGTTTTGGGGGTGAAGGGACTGCTCAGTATCTCCATTGTGGTTGTGGCCATACGACTGTATGTGTTCTCCTAACAGCCTTGCCCTCGTAGCGCACTGCACCAAAAAGAGTGAATTTTTCTATTTGTAAATTTTTGAAATGTGAATATAGAAAGTAAATAAAAATAAGCAAAAAGCAGAAAGGAAAAATAAAGATAATTTCAGATAAAGGAAAACTCTGGGAACTCATCACCAGGACACCTGCACTGAGAGACACACGAAAAGACACTCTTCAAGGTAGAGACTTGATCTCTCTCCTTTAACACCTCAAATGTGCCAGAGTCTGATCTTGGTGAGGAATCTAGGGAAGTAGAAGAAATGATTAGCATCTCAGTGAATCTGTAGGAGTAAGGATGCATATGTGGCTGGAAAGGGATCATGTGTTCATCCTCTCACTCATTCAACACATATTACTAGGCACCTGCTATGTGCCAAGCAGAGCTCTAATTTCTAGGATACAAATGAAGAAGGCATGGTTCTTTCTCCATGAGTGGCTGGAAAGACAAACATGGGAACAGTCTGCTCGTCTGATAAATAAAGTCTGTGTGTGCGCGTGTGCCTGTGTGCATGTCTGCTTCCTCAGTTGGCCAGCTTTGTTGCTGCATGCTGTCTTGCTGTGGTACCAATGGCTCAGTGTCATTTCTCTCTTTCAGACATCATTCAGCCGGGGTTTCACAAAGAACATGAAGCTTGAAGCCGTAAACCCCAGGAATCCAGGAGAGCTCTGTGTGGCCTCTGTCGTGAGGGTGAAGGGGCGGTTGCTGTGGCTTCACCTGGAAGGTATGCCCGCTATGTAACCATTCTGGAGAATTTAGGATCCGTCCAGCATGTCTCAGAAGTGTCCTTTTTGTGTTCCTTTTACTTAAACAGCTCTTAAATTATTCAGTGTTCTCAAGTAAGTGAAACTAATCAAATACAAATTTGTACAGAGGTTCTCATTTTAATTTAATAATTTCATGAAATGAGATGCTGGAGTGATAATTATGTTTGGAACACAGTGGGCTTTTTTACATCTATGATTATAAAAGCTAATGTCACAATTAAATTAATATGAGTCACTAAGACTGGTATTTGAGGTCTTGGTTATTATGAAGTCTTGGTTATTATGAGGATAGAATTGTATATTTTAATGTGAGTAATACCCTTACTTTGGTTTCTTCCATAGTTGTTTAATTTTTCCTTAAAATAGTAAATGGAGACAACTTTCTCCCCAAATATACAGGCATGGGCAAAAGTAGGTTTATACTTGTAATACAAATAAATAATACAGTAATTAATAAGTAATAATACAAGAATAAACTGTTTTGTATATTCACAACTATAAACCTACTTTTGCCCACCCCTGTATAATAAACAGGATTTAAACTTGTTTGTTGGTGTTTAAACTGTTCTTTATAGCTACATTTTATTTACAATTATACAGATAATTCACAGAATAATGTACTTTGTAAACAAACCTTGATCACATTTTGAATTTAGATAGAAGACTATATTTTATAGATGTTATATTTTCAATGAGAAAGAATTGAAATGAATTTGATCTCCAAGATTTTCCCATCTTTCTGTGATTTAAAATACTTTGAGTTTTTTGTTTGTTTGATTGTTTGTTTTTCAGTTTCACAGCACTCAATAGTTATTTTAAGTATTTATGAAAAAACAATAAGACTAGATATGAATAATGAAGTTATGTTAGCTTTCCTGGTCTATATTTTAGATCTTTTAACATGCTTGTATTACCATTGGACTAGAAAGTTTGGAAGGTCATAGAATTGCTGCTAATATCTTCATCCTTATTTCATCAGTAAGCAGGTCTAACAAGCATTGAAAGTTTTTAGATAGGCCTACCATCTCATCAACATTACAGTTCAAGAGAGTGGGAAGGGTAGAGAGCAGTGATTTTAGCTAAACCTCATAGGTGTCATTAATTCCCAGAAAATAGTTTAAAACATTACCATGGTTTAAAATTTCCAATCCTATATAATAAAAGGCTAATATGCAAATTGTCCCCTCAACCAGGAGTTCGACTAGGGTGTGGCCACCTGTGGCCCCTCCCACTGGCTGGCTCTGCCCCCGGTTAGGGGTGGGGCCGGCCGGCCAACTGCCCATGGCCCCTCCCTGTCCCCGCCAGCCTGATCCCAATTGGGCCGGCAAGCTGGACCCCAACCATGCAGGAATTCATGCACTCGGCCTCTAGTTTGAAATAAGAGGAAATTCTCAAAAAGTTGATTGCTTTATTTTTCAAATAAAATGGCCTCTAGTAGAAGTAGCAAAAAGGTAGACACAGGCATAATAGTGATATTTCTGCAGCCACAGGAATAGTGTGACCTTATTTTCATTACTACATGTAAAGTTGATTCAACTGCTCCTGGAAAAATAGGAGCTCTTGGATGATTTTGAATCCTTAATCGAACATGTTACCTAATACTATGCTAAGCTATATCACTAGATTGGAGTCTTGTTTACATTGTTAATTTAAAAACAAAAATGGAAATGTTCAGAGCCCATGTATCATCATTATTATTTAGCACATTGTGGTTAAAATTATTTGGCAGTCATAATTTATTTATATTCAAATTGCTGTTTTTCTTTGGATATAAATTTGTGGATTTATAGCAAAAAAAATACAAGTCAGTTCATGGCAGCTCTTTTGCTTATTCTTCAGAGTGCTTTCCATTCTGTAGTAATGAGTTAGTTAGTCTTCTGAAGCAGGTCAGAAAGTAAATTATCCATTTTTCCAGGCCTTGCACATTTAAAGAAAAAATTTAAACAATCTATTGACTATCATCTACCTGGAATTATTGGTCAAAATTATGCATTTGTCTCATCAAATAAATTAAATTCCACTCAATCTCCTTGAATGGTCTTAAATTTTGTGGGGTTTTTTGTTAGTTTTTGGTTTGGGCCCTTGCTGAAGATTTACCGTTTGATATAATAGCAAGCTTGCTGGTACTTATTTCTCATTATTTCAGTTTTATGTAATAGTGTTTTCTTTCCTCAGTCCTGGGGACAAAATGTTAGCGATTCACTATGGTCACTTTGTGCCTGTTGAGTACTTTTATGATGATGGTGATGCTGATTATAGACCATTTATTCGACACTTTGAATTTATGAAGTACTTCATAACAATTTATCAGTTATATTTGTGCATTAAATTGATTTGAAGTATTTTCAACACATGGCTAATTGACCACTTGTAGGTCATTGAAAGGGTGATTTTTATTTAATATTTCACTTCTCTTGAAGTCAGATCATTCTTTAAGTGTCTATAAAGGAGCCCATTTTGAAGGGGGGCAATGAATAAAATACATGAGATTTGTGTAATATTATTTTAGGTGCCTATTTGGAAAGAATCTCAACCTCTCACAAGCTGTTGATAGTGAGCAAGGGCAGTTTCTGATGAAGGGGCTTTGTGTTTTGAGAAGGACATTGTCGTGCTTTCTCTATGGTAATACTCTGCTCTAGGGAATCGTGTGTACCAGCCTGAGCATCCTATCTAATAAAGAGGGAATATGCTAATTGACCCTCACACTGTTGCAAAGATGGTGGTGCCCACAGCCAATAAGGAGGGAATATGCTAATTGACTGTCACTCCCTCAAAGATGGCGGCACCCACAGCCAATAAAGAGGGAATATGCTAATTACTGCCACACCCTCAAAGATGGCGTCACCCACAGCCACAAGATGGCTGGCAGGGGAGGGCAGTTGTGGGTGATCAGGCCAGCAGGGCAAGGCAGTTGGGGGCGACTAGGCTGGCAGGGGAGGGCAGTTGGGGGCAATCAGGCTGGCAGGGGAGTGGTTAGGGGAATTGCACATGACTGCGGAGGAACTTACATATAAAGAAAACATCTTCATTAAAACAAAAACAACCAAAGCAAGGGTTAGAAATGTATATTACACTTCTTCACAAGAGGAAGACTGAATGTGAGGGGAAAATGGAGATAAGAAAGGAAATTACTAAGAGGAAGGGGCATGACACCACCATATCAGGGGTGTGAGTCGTTACTGAAAATGCCTCCTGTTTATCCACTGACATGCCTGACACGTGAGCAGAGCTAACAACGCATGTCTTGCTTTGTTACTTAATGTTAAAAATGAAACTTACTGTTTCTCGGCTAACTTGCTGAAGAGAATAAGCCTCCAACATTTCATTATGGAACCGAAGATCTTGTATGTTTGATTTTCACACAACACAGATTCTTTTACAATTAAATGGAAAGAGGGGATGCTGGGATGGCTGATTGGCTCTCAGCACCACAGCCCACCTTCCTCTCTGCCTGCAGGGGCTGGGGACCTTAAAATTATCTCCCAGATGCCCATACACGATAGCACACTGAGTTCAAAACAGGCTCCACCTCTGGTATCTACTCATGTGAGCTTCGAAGGACAGAATGAAGCAGAGGCGACCTCCCTGCTGCTGCTCCTGCTGGCAAGCAAGGCCCTGGAGTGTTAGCAGCTAGACTTGGTGCGTCCATTTCTATTCCTAAGCTCCAAGGGTCTCTGGGGTGCTGCAGCAGTCCCAGTGTTTCCTCACAAACTGGAGTTGTGAGAGGGACTGGAGCCAGTGGCAGGCCACAGATCATGGCTTCCTGCCCATGGGACGCCACAGTGGCCTTAAAATAGTCCATTGTGGGGCTCATGACCTCTGTCATCCATCCCTCCCAAGGATCTTATAGGCACCTAGTTTCCTGCTATAGTCCCTTTCTGCCTGAGATACTGATTATGCTTTCTTGCCCAATGTCAGTCAAGAATGGACTGTACCTCCAGTTTCTGTACCTCCAGTTTTTAAGTTCTGTGGGTCCTAAAACCTCATTTCTTCTTGGTATTAAATGCTGAAATGTACTGTGATTGGTGCTGTGAGCCATTGCACAGGGCTGTGCTCCCATCCTCGCCTATAGCCTATCACATAGCACAGTGTTTGTACACGAGTTCATGCGCTCACGCAGTGTTTGCTGAATCGACATGAGGAATAAATAAAATCTGTGGTCCCTAATGAGAAAGTGATGTAGGATACAGCAGCCCCTTCAGAACGGTTGTTTTGCGAACTAAATTTTGAAACGACAAGAAGTATTTTATACTTGTCAGCTAAAATCCGAAGACTTCTTGGTCAGTTTTTCCATATGCTTGGTTCAGTACCAGGAAACTACCTTCCATATTATAACCAACAATCAACAGGAGTCCTACTAAAATGTAGATTCCTGGGGGTCTGCCTTTTAAAATCCCCTCCCCAGGTGATTCACACGCACACTGGAGTTTGTAACGGACTCTAAGAGGTCAAATGGGCAGAGTGCGGCAGGTTTCAAAGAAACGTTTGTGAATCAACCTATTCTCTTTAGGAGATCAGGTGCAGAAAACTGCCCCTTAAGCCTTCCCATGATTTGTGAAAAAGTCAGGTGGTTAAAAAGCATTTGCTAGACTTGCTAAAATGAAACAAAGGGAAATGCAAATGTGAAAAGAATTACATTTCTAGTCAGTGTGGGTTGGTTAAAACCTTTAAAGAGGTGTGGCCTGCAGGAGGCACTGTTGTAGGGAGCTGCTTCAGCAGATCAGAGTATGGGGCAGAATTTCCTGCAGTCAGAGAGGGTGGCCCTGCAGTGGGAGCTATCCCTGGGAGCAGGCCTTCGTCACAACAAATCTGCTTTGTCCTCCAAGCTATGGAGCAGTTAGACAGGTACTTGGTAGCCAGCAACAGAACTGGCTCTGGTTGTCGCAACAAAATGGAAATCTGGGAGGAAGGCCTTTGGATGGAGGTTCCAGGCTTTGCAGCAGGAACCAAAGCAAAGTTTGGGCTTTCAAACTGCTGTTGTGATGATTGTGACTTTTGACTGACCACATTTTGGTTCAAAAGGTCTGAGCCTGACATCATCTGCCTGTAGAGAGAGGGTAGATCTGGCTCTTCATCTTTGTGGTAGGTGGCAATGGTTACCTCATAATGGAATTCTGCAGAAGGGATATGGGGCCCTAAGAAGAATAAGACTTGCTAGATAAACCAGAAACAACAAGTGCAGCAGAAGAGGAGAGGAGAGGGAAGGGGAGGAAAGGAGAGGTGAGGGGCGGGAAGGGGAGAGAAGGGGGAGGAGGAGAAAGCTGCCCACCTTATATGCTTTCTGAGGCTCTGGAACTAGACTACTTGGATTGGAAACCTGAGTGTGCCACTTCTTGGCTGTCCCTATCTTTTAGGGTTGTGGTGAGGATTAAACACTTGGGAAAGTGCTGTAAGTATTTGCAATCCTGTGAGTGTATATGTCTCTCTTGCCACACACACATTGAATTCTATTTCTGCTGTTTCCCTTTAGGTTGTCTGTATTCTATCACATCTGGATCTTGCCAGCCACAGTTTCGCTCCTCTCTTTATTCCTTGGGAATTTAGTTCCGGAGCTGACAAAGGGATACTCTAAAATCCTACTCCTGGATGGGCATCTGACAATGGAAGAAGCATGATAGATGGCCCATGGGGTTTCCAGCACCCAGTTCTTGCTTGCTCACCATAATCAACCAGCTCTTCATCCTTCTAGTGCTTTACCTCTTAATCACATGCTGAGCCCATCACAATTTGGTGTGACCTTTAACTATTAATGAGGGCACTGAACAAGGTGAACTTGTTTCCTTAAATACCTTTGCCTTTCTTCCCATCCCAGCTTTTAACTGAGATGGAGGGGTCGTTCCAGTTCTAATACTGGAGTCAATGAAAATACATTATCTTTCTCACAGTTGGCTCTTAGTCTCTTCCCTCACATCCCTCTTGTCTCCAGTCCCCCAGTAGCATCTGCTATTCCTGTGCTCGCCATGTTTGTTCTCTTCCATAGTTTGCTGGGAATGAAGCAATTATGTAATGTGACAGGGCTGTGTTTCCAAGATTTCAGTGTCATCACAAACCGTCTCTTTCTTTCATCCTGATGTTCTGAGTAGCACAGGTCACAGTCAATGGCAAGGTCCTGAGTCATCTGCTGGATTGAACCCTGATACAGTCCCTGTAATTAGAAGGGCAAGTGGGGTTTTGTAGAAGTGGAGGGTAGCCTCTGGTCTGAGGACACAGTCTCTGGATACAGCAAATTGCAATATTTTTTTAAGGTTCCAAAGTGATTCTTACAAATTTAGGTGCTTGTACAATTGCTTTGTGAGTATGGAAAGTCCTTCTCCTCTTAGCAGTGAAATATTTCCTAGTTTAGCTTTGTTCCCTTTTAAGGACAGGTTTGTTCCTCATTAATCTGACCTATATGGCAATACTGTATTCAGGTATGCTAGGGTGTATCCATACTCCTCCTTCTCTGAATATCTTGTGTTGTGTTGTTGTTATTGTGATGATAGTGAGGTTGTCATTGTAAAATCAGTAATTCATTCACAAAGGCCCCAAATAAGTGAAACTATCTTTAGTCAGATTCTCTCTACCTCCCCTGTCTTCTCAGCCTACAGCCACTCAGTTCTTTTTTGAGCAGACACCCACTGGATTAGTATTTTGCTTTTCCTTCCAGATTTATTTCATGCACATATAAAAATATGTTATTTTTCTTTTTTAAACAGATGGTAGCCTACTGTATATACAGAGTATTCTGTACCCTGCCGAACACTGTGTATTCAACTATACATACATGTTTTTACATATAAGTATATAAAGAGGTTTCTTATACTTTTTCATAGCGGCAAGATATTCCATCTTATGCATGTGTGATAGTTATTTAATTTCTTCTCCATAGATGGAGGTTTAGGCTTCCTGAAGTTTTTCTTTAAATGAAGGATCTGGATAAAAACAAATAAGTAGAGTCCATATTGACTTGATGCAGCAGAAATAAAGTCAGAGATTGAGCCATGGTCTTGTGTCATTTATAAGAGATTTTCCTGTGAAATGATAAATATGTTACAGCGGTCCTTACTGGAGCATCTAGCTTTGCATACGTGGTTTTGGCAATCCTAGAATAATCAAGAAAAGAGAACTGTATACATTTTTAATGGATTATAAGAGATTATGTTCTAAAAAACTATTCTGAGTTCAGCCAGATGTATCCAGATTCATAAGGTTGATAAAGAGAAATAAAGAATTGGTACCATCATTCAGAACAGGATTCGAAATCTTCCCTGGATGACAAAGAACCCACTTTCTCATTAGTTTTTGCCTTAATGGGCTAGATTTGGGGGTGGAAGGAAGACAGGACTATAACTTTCTTGAGGATATGGTAGCTGACACATTGCAGCTCATAAATATTTGCTTAATTGAATGGAAAGCATGATCAAAGAATTTTAAAGTACTGTAAAGACAGCCTTAGAAATGTATTAATGTATACATTGTTACAGAGTGTATATATTAAAACATTAATATGATGTGATGTTTGAACTAGCAGAACATTGGAAGACAAAAGTCATAATTCAGGAAGGAATAAGCTATAAAGTTCAGTTTATGCCACTTTGACCTTGAAAATGTTATTTGTACCTAAATGTAAATATGGAAATAGAAACATATCTAGTAGCTGAATTCAATTTGTGAGCAAAATTGTTGAGTAACTGAGAAACACACACTATTTTTGTGAGTGTGAAGACTAGAACATCTTCATCCCCTGTGTAATGGGGAAATAACCTAACAACCCTCTTCATTGCAACCTCTGGAGAATTGTGTGCCTTTGGGGACAAGAAAAATCACTTCCACCTTTGAGCTACTTAGAGAGTTTCTTTACCTTTTGTTTGTTTGGGATGTCTTGTTACTTATTTGACAAATAGGTTAAATATTGATTGTGTTGACCTTGAACAAATAGACAGATATTTCTTCATCAAAATGGGCTTATTTGGGAACAACAAAAAATTGCAATTCTGGATATGTGGCCTAATGGCACACCACGGAAGTTCAGAAACAAAGGAGAGAAATCTTTATGGAGTTGGGAGGAGTTGTTGTAAAGGAAGAGTCCATTGGAGGCAACTGAAAGTTCAAGTATAGTGACTTCTCATTGACTGAGTTGTGGTGGTCTCTCATAGGCTGAGCTGTTACTGGGTAAGGAAGACTCTTCCTCCTGTGAGGTGGCACAGTAGTACCACTTCCTGTCAGATGCAGGTACCTCTCTTCCCTTGGGATCAGCAGTGAGTGTATATTGAGTGACACTTGGGTGAGAGTTCTCTCCATTCTAAATGAGGTTTCTGTTTGCCCTCGCCAGGTAGCTCAGTTGGTTACAGTGTCATCTGGATATGCCAAGTTTTCAGGTTCGTTCTGGTCAGGGCACATACGAGAATCAACCAACAAATGCATAAACAAGTAGAACAACAAATGCACGCTTCTCTTTCTTTCTTTCTCTCTCTTTCTCAAATTAATTACAAAATTTAAATGAGGTTTCTGTTTATTAATTTTCACAGTTGAGTTGTATGAGACAAATGATTTCTATTCCAAAGTAATCCCTAAAAACATTATTGCATTTATTTAGCATATATCTTTCAAATTATAGGAGAATTAAGCAAAAAGTAAGTTAAGATTGATAATAACAGAAATTGCTTTCTTTGAGAACAAATCAAAAGTTTAAAGTGACTAATAGCGATGATAATATGTGTGTCTACGAATCTGTTTTCAGTGCTCACATATACCAGAATCTGCATTCAGATTGCACTATATGCATCACTATCTTGATTTGACACTAAATTGGGAACCTCCACTGATCAAATAATACTCTGTTTTCACAATGTCTACTCTAGAATGAGATTTGAGAAGTTGGGAATCAATGTAACTGTAGCTCACATTTTGTGTTTGCTGGTACTTAGCTTTAGGAAATTAACTTTTTGAGGTGATATGATTAAAAAGTCATCAGATGTCATGTGATGACCTGGATGTGTGCGAGGCCCTACTGTGTTATTTTCATCTTGGTTCTCAGTGTAGAAACCAAAGCAAAGTAAGATTTAAGTGGTCAGAGCCCATTAGTCACTCTCTATTAATAGATCCCTTATCTTTCGATTCTTGGTTCAAGAGTATCTTCTCTCAGAGTGTTTTTTTTTTTTAAAAAGGACTATTGATTTAGAGTAAAATTTTCTTCTTTTCACTAGTTTTCTGGGTTCTAGTTTTATTCTCTTCAGTAGCTAGAGCTCCTTGAAACTTTAGCTAATACAGGCATTGCATCCAGATCTCTCCTCCTTTTCAGAGGCTCCACTATGATGCTGATTTATCACAGGACGTTATTATGATTATGAAACAGGAAGTAGGCAGATCCCCACTAAAAAGACAATACTACATACAGACTATGGTGTGACATGGCCAAAGTCTGCAAGCCGCAAACTGAGTTCAAAATAATCAACTCCAATCAAACTTATAAAGGAACATGTTCCCTAGAGAATTGTGTCATCTGTTTTCACTGCTCATAATTGGTGTTATAGAGAAAGTCATGTTTAACTCTCATTAGCTAAAGGCTGATCTTTGCTTGGTGCTGGGTAAAGAATGTCTTGGTGGCTTAAAGGTGTGCCCTGTGGCCCCCACCTGAAGCTCAGCCACATTTCTTTAATTTCAAAGCTATTCTGAGGAAAGGAAGAGACTCGTTCCCTCTTCTAGCTTTTCTGGCTCTGATGCCATTGCTTCTGGGTTACTTCCTCCTCCCATTTTCAGTCGGGAAATCTCTCCTTTCCAACCCTCCCCCCCCCAACTCTATTTGAACCCCTTTGTACTCTTACTATTTCATATTTCAGGCATTTGTGTCTGTCATAGGCTATTGTCAGTTTTGTGTTTAATGTCCAGGAGTATGTTTTCCTCAGTCTCAGGGATGCTCAGTATTTTCCTGTCTTCCTCAGTGTCTTTTTTGGTAAAACCTGTTTGTACCTATTGTCTTAACTTTTCAATGCAGGCCTGCAGACTCCTGCTCCAGAGTTTATTGTTGATGTTGAATCCATGGACATCTTCCCAGTGGGTTGGTGTGAAGCGAATTCTTACCCTTTGACTACACCTCACAAAATAGTCCGTAAGTATCGCCTAGTTTGGAGCCCAGATGGATAACCTCCAGAGTTGGCATGAATAAATAGGCAATTTTGTTAAGATAGTATAGCCAAGTTGTAAACAAAGAAAAGGTTTTAAATTTCCCACAGAGCACCGATTTTTTAAATCTTATTTATTCCTTAAGTGCATGAGATGAACATTTCACAGATTGATAAACTAAGTCTCAATGACGGGACAATTGAAGGTCACAGAGAGGCAAAAATAAATATCTGGAATCTTCTCTCTGTTTTGTATACAGCTCATTATTTTTATTAAAAAATTAGACTAACTACTATATTTTTGTATTATCATATCTGAGAAAGGACTACGTTTTCTCATGAGGTTTACCCCAAAGGAGTCATAATTGGTCCCAATAATTTAGTGACATAGATATAAACACTTAACTACTATTAGCCCTAATTGACCAGTGAGATTTCAACTGTACTTTGAAAAGAGCATTACATCACATCCGGTACCAACTTAAAACAACATTAGTGGGGGAAAAAAACAGTATTAGTGGTTAACCAATCCCACAATACAGGCACTTAAATGTAGGGTGTCCCAAAAATGTATACACCCATTTTAAATAATTATAAAGGCAGTGTTTATTAAAATACATTTCATTTTGAAAATTGAGCTATCACCTGCTAAAGTGTGCATACTTTCTTTGGGGATATCCTGTAGGTACAACAGTGTGTTTTAAGGTACATTTTTATAATAATAGGTCATTATTTTGAAAAGGTACCATTTGAAAATCTTCAAACCTAATAAACCTTGGCATTAAATATTCTACCATAGGTGTATCAAAAATATTATTTAAAATTTTGTTTCCTTAAAGCTAAGGGTTTTTAATTTTTATG
Source organism: Myotis yumanensis (assembly GCF_028538775.1). Lineage (NCBI taxonomy): Eukaryota > Metazoa > Chordata > Mammalia > Chiroptera > Vespertilionidae > Myotis > Myotis yumanensis. The sequence continues at coordinate 164,959,570 of NW_027223752.1, read as the reverse complement.
ACACAGATGATATTTCTTATATTTTAAATGTAATTTATATGCTAGCTTTACTTCTTTCTAGCAGTACACTTGAGTGTATATTACATGTACACTAGATGTACATGTGGATCACTTATGTAGAATTTCAGAGCATTGCTATAGAAAAAGTTCCATCTCACAGTTGTTCTTTTATTTCCTGATGTCGACAAATTTTGAAGGGAACTTAGCTAGAGTCCTCCTATTAGATATTCATCAAGAGTAGGGTAGGACACTGTGTGAAATAAAGAAGGTAGCTCTGATTGTAGGCAAAGTGAATTTTAAAGGATTCTTCTCTCTCAGATACCATACTGTTCAGTGAGACTGATCTAATGAGAGTAATATATCCCCCTCACTTTGAAATATTTCTAAAATTTTGAGCCCAGGATAATTATTTCAATCTCAAGTCATTGTTTTTTTATTTTTCCCTCTAAGTCTAAACCCACCAACTCTCAACAGCTTTAGAGGTTTTGTTGGGATTAATTTATGCTTATGGTCGAAATTTCAGGAATATTTGTACCAAAATAGATGCCAGAAGCTCTGGTCTGTCTTTGTTAAGGTGGTTCTAATCAATTATAAATATGAAACGGAAATGTTCTTTTCAAAAAAATTATTATTGACTGCTTTATGTTACTATTTCATAGACACATTTGGTAGATATCAACTCTCCTTTCAATAATAAAATGTTTTAGTTTAAGAACATGCCTCTAATCCTAATTTGGGAGTAGCCATTATGGTAACATTATTTGACTTATCACATTTTCTTTGGGGAAAAAAGTCATCTGGATAATCGTACTTGCAACAATTCATCTTACCAGGTGTGTTCATGTGAGGTATGATATGTGTGCTATTTTTCTTTCTTATTAAATCACATTTTAAAATGAAATAGACAGTGTGTAGTGATAAGATTAAATGTACTAAATTCTATTTAGACCTCATTTCTGATAAGTCAAAGTCTATTTTATGCTTGAAGCAATTAAGATAAAATTGTGGCATGAATGAAATAACTTTTCAGTATTTAAATTGTTACTTTAAAACTAACAGCTTTAAAGCCATTTTTTGAAATGCTTTTACCCAACTAGTTAGCCAAGCTGATTTTTTTTTTTTTTTTGGCCTGTTTTACAGCACAACAGAAGAGAAAAATTGCAGTTGTGCAGCCAGAAAAACAGTAAGTTTTTTTTTTTTGTTTTTCTGTTTGTTTAGTTTTCAAAAATGAACTGATAAACAAACTATGGAGTGTCTTCATAAAGGATGGGAAGCATGGCTGTTGTTATTAGAGTTAGTCTAACACATAGCACAGTAGTAAAGATGACAGTAAAATATGATTTACTGTGCACCTATTTTGTGCAAGGCACAGGGCGTGCTTCTAAAGGAACTTCTCAAAATTTTAACTTCTCACTTTGATTCCACTTCAGCATACCAGAAGGACACCCCAGTCTCACTCACTATTAGTGACTAGAGGCCTGGTGCACGAAATTCATGCGGGGGGGGGGGGGGGGTCCCCTCAGCCGAGCCTGCACCCTCTCCAATCTGGGACCTTTCGGGGGATGTCTGACTGCCTCTCACAATCCAGGACCGGCTGCCTCCTAACTGCTCACCTGCCTGCCTTCCTGATCGCCCCTAACTGGCCCCCCTGCCAGCCTGATCACCCCTAAATGCCTCTGCCTGCCGACCTGATCAACCCTAACTGTCCCCCCTCCTGGCCTGGACACCCCCAACTGCTCTCACCCCTCGCCAACCTGGTTGCCCCCAACTGCCCCACCCCCCCAACAGCCTGGTCGCCCCTAACTTCCTCCCCTGCCAGCATGGTTGCCCTCACTGCCCCCCTCTGCTGACCTGGTCTCCCCTAACTGCCTTCCACACCAACCTGGTTGCCCCCAACTGCCCCCCCCCCCCCCCGCCAGCCTGGTTGCTCCTCACTGCCCCCCCCCCCCCCCCCCCCCCCCCCGCTGTCCTGGTTACCCCATGCAGCCTGCTTGTTCAGTGGTTTGGTTGTCTCTCACTAACCCCCCTGCCGGCCTGGTCACCCCACTCAGTCTGTTCGGTCATCCGTTCTGTTGTTTTGGATGTGATGGCCCCTGGCTCTTTATATATATAGATGGCTCTCTGTGATAGTGGTTCTTAATGCCCTAGAGGCCACGAAGCCCCACCTACCATTCTCCCCGCCACTAGTCATGGCTGGGCCTGCTGAGAGAGATTTCAGGGCTGCTGCCCAACTTGGCCACCTCCCAACTGGGTGTACTTTTGCAAGTTGCTTTAATTTTTTTTTGCATCTCAATTGTAAAATACCTATTTCTCAGGGTTTTTAGGACAGTTAAATTGGATTCTGTGTGTAAAATTTGTAGGTCCTATATTATTGAATAAGTATAGGTTATCTCACATTTCAGTTGAAATTTTATGAGGAAAAAGGGTATTTGGGCATCCTGTGTAGATGCCAGCAGTATGTTTTTGGAAACTTGTAACTGGGGGTAACAGTTTTATATATTGGAAAATATCTAAAATATACTAACATACATATTCCTTGCCAAGCCTTTCTGTTTTCTTAATCTACTGATGGAAATGAAATTAAAAACTGCATTTTTCATGTTTAAATTTAAATAAAATGAAATTGAATAATAGCTGTATTGTTATTGAAATGTGGATAACAGAATTTCTTGCACATTCATTTCTAAACAGTGTACCAAGTTAATAATGTGACTCCAACATTGAAATAGAGAATAAATAATAAAATAATGGTTTCATCATTGAATCCATATTTGAATACAACTCCTAAATGTGCAGTCAGTGGATCGGCGGGTTTCACTCTTTCTTTGCCAGACTGTTCGTCAAACACAGGCAGCTAGGCGCCCATCACCAAAACACCCAACTCAGCATGTCTAACAAGTTCCCAGGCCACACTGATCTGCCAGTTTAGAGGCCCCCACTTTGAGAACCAGTGCCATAGACGACCCAACTTATATCGCTCCTATTGCTTTACTTCAACTTTATGTAGCTTTTCAAGTGTGTTTTCTACCCAGCCAACCTAGACGCCCTGTGAAACCCATTCTTTTTTCCCCTACGGCTACATCACTTTGTATTTATTCAGCAACTTTTTACTGAACTAGAATGTAGACTTTTGTCTTAGAATAAGCCTACTGCACATTTTAAGAACCATCATTGATGGGTTTTCTTTGAAAGTCTTGTTCTCAGTGTGGCCATGACCTACACAAACACAGTCACCCAAAACCAAAGGTCAGCAGAAGTGGTTTTCAATTAGACATTAGAGAGAAATCTGACTTTAATTAAAGTCAGTGTAAGTTTATGTTTCTTCATGTCTAAAATATCATTAAGGACATTATTATAATTCTATAACAAAAGACCAGCCCAGGAGTGACCTAGAAGAACCTCATTAATCAGTGATGACCACTCAAGGGTCAGGTGTCTTAGGGTTATTACAAGAATTTGAGAACAATCTAAATCATCTTTTTATATATTCTTAGTGAGGTTGCTCCTAGATGCACACATCCTATCTTACTAGACTCCTAGCTTGGATTTCTCTAATAGTCGCTTTAAGTTGTAAAAAGACTTTGGAATGCAATGGTTTTCCATACAGTGTGAACCCATGAGAGTTTTGTTTTCTTTATCAACAGATTGACATCCACAGTGCCTGTTGAGAAAATACCTCATGACCATTGTTTATTCCCTCACCTGGAAACCACAGGTAAATGAACCCATTTTAGGGCTCTCTGTCGCTTCCCAATTTGTTGTTATGAGTGGAGACATGAATATATTTTTAGGTCAAAATGTGAATATTTCAGCTTTGAGCCTATTCTCTTGTACTCTGTTGCTACTTATTAATGGATAACGTTATAAAAATGTGTGTTTTTTTTTCTCAGTTAAATTCTCTGTGCCTCTTCTTTTCTGCTTTTTGGTCAGTAGCTCTAGACAGTTCTCTTGGTCTACAGGAAAAGGGTCCATGTGCTAATTAGAAATTATGAGCCCACTTAAGGCTGTATCATGAAAAATCATGCAGAAAAAGAAGGAGTTGAAAGTAATAATTATCGGACATTCCCTTTTTACATTTTATGTCAGTTTCACTTGCATTTTTACCATAGTGGTTTATACTTAAATCCCTGCAGGCTTTTGAATCGTTTTTTAAAACCCCCCGTGTTTGAATAACTGGTTGTGAATAATATGTTTTTAATATGTAAAGTCCTATATCTTACAGTGATCTTTGGAAACGCAAATGTGAATTAGCCTTTGACCACAAATCTGATTATAGAGACGTTGGTACACTCAGTAATATATTTGATTAAGAACTCTATTTTCTAGTCAAAGTGAAACCTGCTCTGAATTCCAGGTTTAAAAGCTTTATGCTATGGAAAAACCCTATTAGTTAAAGTTATCTTTATCATAAAGAGAGCAGTTTTATGAGTAGACTTACTAAAATGGTTTTTTCCTAAAGGTCTGGGCAGAGTAATCCTACCAAAAAATTCCCGTGTAATGCAGTTGTAGACTAAGTTTTTTAGCTTGTTGTATAGCATTCAAACTTAGAATGGTTTTAAAAGTACCGTGTCTGCTACTCATTCAAAGTCTGTAATTGTTATTTTACTCCCTCTTGTTACCTGTTGGTTTTTAGTTGAAGTCCCATGAGAACAAAACTTCCTGGATTGTTAAATTACCATCATAATTATAACAGTTGTTCTACAGAAATGCCACTATGAGTGTAGCTTAGCTTGGAGCAGCAGTGGCAGAGCCTGAGTCCTTGGCTGAAAGTGAAGCCTCAGTCTGTGTTTTTAGGCATCAAGAAGTTTGGAGTGACATCTTACAGTGTAGTAATTCTCCTTTTCCCCGTGGCAGCTCCAGATACAACTAGACCCGTGGTCAGCAAATTGCGGCTCGCGAGCCACATGCGGCTCTTTGGCCCCTTGAGTGTGGCTCTTCCACAAAATACCACTTGCGGGCGCGCATGTACAGTGCGATTGAAACTTAGTGGCCCATGCGCAGAAGTCGGTTTTCGGCCTGGGCGAGTCTATTTTGAAGAAGTACTGTTGATATTTGGCTCTGTTGACTAATGAGTTTGCCGACCACTGAACTAGACCAATCACTTGCCTGGTTCACTTTCTAAGTTGAAAGAATAGTGAGGGAAATGGAAATCAAAGCCTCTGTAAGGAACATTTCGCATCCATCAGAATGGCAAAATGAAGAAGCCCTGCAATACCTCTGTTGGCCTGGGTGGGAGACCAGGCACTCTTACACAGTGCTTATTCGAGGATCCCTTTGGGCAGTCATTGGGAGAACAGTTTGTCCATATCTAGTAAAACTAAAGATACGCAGATGATTTTTACAGTGTATTCAGTAAAGCACTGTTGGTGACATTGAGAAAGTGGAAGCAACGTAATGTCCATCAATAAAAGAATGGAAAACTCAATTGTAATATATTCTTATAATGGAATAATGAAAAATGAAGTGAAAACAATGAATACATGTTCTGGATAATTATTTACCAACTTGGGTGGATCTCAAAAACTTCATGTTGAACCATTTATGGAGTATTTTAAATATATATATATATATATATATATATATATATATATATATGGCTTGTTGTTACACACATACCTATATGTGCTATATGTATGTGGTAGAATTTATAGACTTCCATGGGAATGATAAGTACCAATGCAGGGTAGTGGCTGCCTCTGAGAGGAATTTCTGGGGTAGGACACACAGGAAAACTTAGCTATGCAATGTGATTTTTCCCCCCTTAGTTATCATTGTCTTAATTTTTGCATTTTGTGTGTGTCTTGAATACTGCATGGTAAACAGAAAATTTATTTTATATGCTAGAAAAATAATCAGGATTTCTAAGACAGTATTGTGTCTATAAAGTCTATAAAACGTTCTGATATTAAGCCACAGTGTGCCTCTGGGTAATTTTGCCAACCAAGTGGACTAAGCAAGCTTTTTGTTGCTTCCTAAAGTCTCAGCTGTGTTGCTCTTCCCACAGGTCCTGTCAACGGGAAATACTGCTGTCCTCAGCTCTTCATCAATCACAGGTGCTTCTCAGGCCCTTACCTAAACAAGGGGAGGATCGCAGAGCTACCTCAGTCGGTGGGACCAGGCAAATGCGTGCTGGTTCTGAAAGAGGTAAAGTGCTTTCACAGTTGCATTTGGCTTATCTCCACAGCGTGCTTAAGGTGTAGGTGCAGTTTCTGCAGGAGATAACGGAAATGTGGACCAAGTCGGTTGACATTGACCAACCACCCCCTTTCTCAATCCTGCGGGCTGGAAGCTGGTCGTACGAAGATAGAAAACAGTGTTTCTGCCCAGGAAAGACCCACAGTCTAGTGGGAGGGGTTACATACCATCCTCTGAGTCAGGGGAAACATTGCACTAGGTCTGAATAGAGCTTTGGGAAGACAGAGGAAAGACCAGTTGTGTGTGGTGTGAGGGGTCAGAGCTGGAGAGTGAAGGTTTCCATGAAGAGGTAAGTAGCCTGGAAGAGCAAAAGAAAGGGCTTCCTGTGGCGGTGGAGGGTGTGGTTCAGAATGGACACCCTTCAGCCGGATCGGGAGTGGGGGCTTTTTCCTTCCCTCACAGTACAAGGGAGGAGGAGGTGCGTGAAGAAAGCTTCCATGGGCTCTGGGCACTTGCATCAGGTTTGTGCTGCGGCTGCATCCAGACAGAGCCCAGGCCGTGCATCACTTAGATCAGTGGTTCTCAACCTCCCTAATGCCGCGACCCTTTAATACAGTTCCTCATGTTGTGGTGACCCCTAACCTTAAAATTATTTTCGTTGCTACTTCATAACTGTAATTTTGCTACTGTTATGAATCGTAATGTAAATATCTGATATGCAGGATCTATTTTCATTGTTACAAATTGAACATAATTAAAGCATAGTGATTAATCACAAAAACAATATGTAATTATATATGTGTTTTCCAATGGTCTTAGGCGATCCCTGTGAAAGGGTCGTTCGACCCCCAGGTTGAGAACCGCTGACTTAGATGGTATTATTTCTCATTTCTCTTCCTGCCTCTGGGAAACAACCTGCAGGTGGAGGTGAGGCCTAATTACGCTGGTGGAGGTTTCCCTCGATTACATTTTTATAGCTTAGCCCGGGACAATGTTTGGACACAGACTGGAATTTGGAACTATTTCCGAACGGCTCTTGAACTGTCTGCATTTTTCACACACATCAGTGCTTTCTCTAAAGAAAAAGGACACCACATATATCTTCTTTATTGCTACTATATCTTGATGAATGTGTTTTAATCCCTTGGGCACAACAATTCCTTATCCATTGAACAAATGTTGGATAGGCAACTCTGAGGAGCCAGGCACTGCATGAAGTCGTTGGCCAGACAATCATCTGCCCTCTGCTTGTTTGGGTCTCAAGCTCCTGTTGAGGAGATGACATGACTCTGAGCTTGATATACACAACAGAGCACACAACAGAGACTCCAGGAGCACAGGGAGGAAGTGACAATACATGCCAAGGGACGCATGCTCTGGCTCAGGTGAAGTAAATAGAACCTTGAACGCACAGCATGGGAGACTCCACAGGTAGCAGTTCAAGGTGTGTCTGGGTAATGAAGGTGGTCATGTGTGGCTGGAGAATAGGGTAGGTCTTAAGACTGGGGGATAATTCATAGGTTAAAAGAGTGTTATATTTAGAAAAGAAAAAAAAATCTCATCTCTCAGGGGTACCTCTGAAAGGTATGTGGGTAAATGGGAGGTGGGACCACTGGTTTACTCCAATTGGCCCAGACTGTAGATCCCTACAGATGTTAGATTCAATCAAAGAACTCAAACCAGCATTACCTGTAAGGATTTCTGTCATGATAGAAAGTAAGACCCCGGGACCGAGAATTGACTCTTCAGTTTGCCAGTGCTTTTGGGCTGAGTGCATTTTTGCTACAGCGGTTTGTCTGCCTGTTTCCACTGTGAGTGATCAGAACAGAACACGGGAGCGGATGACAATGCAGTGAACTGACAGGTGCAACACCCTTTATACCACACATCCCAGTTATTAAAACGAGCTCTTGGGTCGCCTGCCTGCTCTGTTAGCAAACAAGATGACCTTCAGTTCCATCTCTCTTTAGCAGTTGGTTATTTTACTTTTACTACATGATTTTTAAGTCAAAAGTAGTTATCCCTGATCAATTCTCCGATAGGTGCCAGCAGCCAGATTTAAAAGCCAGGCCAGAGTAGTTTTCTGATGACAAAACTAGTTTTCTGCTGATGTTCAGAAAATGCATGAGGCAGGAAGGGGAAGAAAAAAAAAAAAGCCAGCACTTCAGTTCTGGGAGCGCAAGAAAAATGTAAGTTCCGCCAAGCCAATATTTATGCTAATGCTCTCCCTTCAGCACCAGAACCTCTGTGTGGTTTCAAATTTCATTTTATTCCCCGAGAATGAGGTAATTGGAGAAAGACAGAGTGCATTTGCTTTTTTCAGGTCATTGGTGGTGCTAGCAGTTACAGGCTTCTTTCATATCTTTGGAAACGTGAAGTGATAGTGCCTTCCCTCCGTCTGCTCTGCTAGAAGCAGATAATGTCTGTGGGTCTAGATGCAGAGCCGGCCTGTGGAGAACTGTGAAGAGGGGTCCTGAACTCAGAGGGCGGTATCCCAGAGAGGAGGATGTTTCTGGCAAAAGTGATTATTAATGTGTGTCTCTGTTCACCTCTGGTCAGTGTGCGTGCTGAGCATTCGACTTGAGTGAGGTTTTGAGGGGCTAAGAGCTGTGTCTGGCTCAGTTCCCTCAAGGGTGCTGCCCAGGCAGATAGGTGACTCTAAGGAGCTGGTGCCAGAGCCGGCAGGTGGCCCAGTCACGTCCGGTCATCCCATATGAGGAGACTCAGAACAAGCAGACCTGGGGCCCGGGACAGGGGAGGAGCCTGCTGATGCCCTCTCGGGGGCAGGGGTATTTTTATGGGACCCTGGACCTTGTTGCATGGAGGGTGGGACCTGTGAGTACAGACAGTAAGTGGTGGTCAGTGTCATAAATCAAACCTGTATGCTCAGCCTCATCATCGCCAGCCAGGACTGTCCTGTCCCCAGGGATGCTAAGGTCTCCCAAATAAACACATAGACACCAGGCCTATGTGGCCCTGGGCAGACTCACGAGGTTTTAGTATCCCAGGCCTGCCCCCCACTTAGAAATTGTTAGCCTCATTCTTGTTGGCCATTCACAAAGGTGTTGGGGAATTTGCTTTCTATGCAGTCACCAGGTCTGTGGTCCTTCCTTCATGTACAGAGAGATGAGGTGGGTGCCGTGTCTGTGTGTGAAAGAGCATACGTGAGTGAGCCAGCCTGAGTGTGGCAGAACAGGGGAGAGTGGAACATGGAGTGACGTGTTTACTCATGTCACTGTGTCCTCCATGAAAAGGCCATCTTCTGATAGATACGTAATGAAACGGGAGAACAGCGTCCCAGTCCTACTGGTAGAAATGACTGACAACACCAGTTTGGGAAGGATTGTGTGGTCTCTAAAGGCCGTGGATGTCAAGGCGGCACAGCCGGAAAGGCCCCTGGTAGGTTACAGAGATTGGGGAACATCCGTGGTTTTCCTAAACCTTATTTGGTTTAAGATATTTAAAGCCAGTGTGTCACCTGTTTTTAGCAAAAACGAGGAACCTGTCACTTCCAGAGGGGAATTCTAAGAGTCCTTGTCACATTTTGCCCATCGCCCTTTGATGTGTGAAGCTGGCTGTCGCTGTGGGCCGTGCTAGCTCGGCAGCAGAAATGGCCTGTGTTTTATGCGCTGCTTTTTGGCAGTGTGGGTCAGTCATGCAAGGGATGAACGTTTATCACGGGAAAATCGACAAGTTGTGCACTCCACGAAAAGATAAAAATAGAGCACCCTATGTTCTGCTCGCTTTCCTCCTCTTTCTACTGCTTAAAAGAAGGCTTCGGAGAAAGCGACTCGAGTTCCAAACACTCAGGGAAACTTCTGAAGGGCTGACCCTCCGTGGTTTATTCTTTCCTCCAACATAACTTCTGCCCCCCTGGTTGAGAGGGCCAGAGACGCTGACTGGAGACCTGCGCACTCCACCTAACATCAGGGTCAGTCCGCGTATGATGGTACAGAGCAGTGATGGCGAACCTATGACACGCGTGTCAGAGGTGACACGCGAACTCATTTTTTTGGTTGATTTTTCTTTGTTAAATGGCATTTAAATATATAAAATAAATGTCAAAAATATAAGTCTTTGTTTTACTATGGTTGCAAATATCAAAAAATTTCTATATGTGACACGGCACCAGAGTTAAGTTAGGGTTTTTCAAAATGCTGACACGCCAAGTTCAAAAGGCTCGCCATCACATGTATTGAGCGACACGATACAGTAAGTGAGATAGGCGGAGCTTCTTCTCTGCCAAGGTGGGAAGGTTGTTCCTGATGAGTGAAATGCAAGTAACATGTGTGCACCCACACAATCCCAACTCAGTTCACCCGCCTCCCTATCCATACAGCTGTCTTTCTACCATCCATCCATCCAACCATATCTGTTGATCTATCTTTCTGTCGTTCTTTTATTCTATCATATGTCCATCCATCCATCATCTTGGTATCATTTATTCTATCTTTCTGTCTTTCTAGCTGTCGTATCTAGAAGAGTCACTTTGGTACTCTTCAACACAGCCTAGTTAAGGGGTAATGGTTTAGAAATGATTAAGAGGACAGGTTGTGATAAGTCTAATTTGGTGGAAAAGTGGCTGCAGAAATAAGGAGAACCTTGAGCACTGATCTTTTCAATCTGCTTCTATGCCTTCAGAAAGTGCAGGAATAATGAGGTGGGGACTGCATGGTGCCACTGTGGTCCATGTATATTTCTTTTTGTCTACCTGCAATCTTTGTAGAATCTTTTGAATCCCGAGGTGTTCAGCCGCAGCCATCTCAGGTTCCCTGAGCCCTGGGAACACAGCAGTGAATCAGACATCCTCCAGCTATCCATCCATTCCTTCGGGTCCTGAGAAATTCATGAGTCACAACCATGTACCAGGCAGGCACTGTGCTAGAAGCTGAGGGGTTATGTGAGCAAGAGATGTGGGCCCTTCCTCAGAGAGTGGACAGAACCCCTGCAGACAGGAGGGGGTCCCCATCTTCTCTTGTTGCCTCTAGGCCTGCCTCCTGGTGACAAGCCCACATGAACACAAATACACCAGCAGAACCTGTCCCGGCTGTATTAGAATCGCACCCAGTTCTGTGTTATCTTGGGTCAGTGGGAGCAGTAGACGTGGTGGCTTTTAAATCTGGAGCCCAGTGCTGTTTGTTGCCTTGACTATAAGATGGAGACTGTGTACCCTCAGTCTCATTTCCAGTTGCTGTGTCTGAGGGTTTTGTGTGCTCTGTATGGCTCAGGACCCAGAGCCTTTTTTTTTTACTGGCTCGCAGGGATGGAGGAAATTTGCCTAACATAGGCATCTGCTAATCTCTGACTTTGGGGTTCTTCCATGAAGTATGACTAAATAGAAGCCAGTCAGGTGAAGTATGATTTCCAACATCACAGGAGACTGAGCGAATCTGAAGCAGAAAGCGAGGGTACAGACCCGCCGTTAGTAAACATTTGGGGCCCTGCACTGACTCTGCTCTACTCTACTGATGTGTGAACTAGGTGTTTGGAGCAGGAGGTTCCAAAGAAACCCTGTGGTTGCACAAAGCTGGGGCCCTATTTGCTCAGAATCCTTGGAACTCATGGCCTTCCTTCCCTCCCCACCCTCAGCCAGAGATGCTGAACTGCAAATAGTGAGGGAGCGCCCCAGAGATGGGAAGTTACCGCCGCCTACCCCCAAAGCCGCCAGACTTGGAAGTTTTCATTGGGGCCTGGCAGTTTGAAATTTGGCTTCATTTGTTGCTTGTAGATAATTTTTCCAGCACATTAAGCTATTTTCCTCGATCTCTTGGTTTTTGATAAAAGTGTTTATTTCCCAAATTTGGGGCGTTTGCCATAACTTGTTTGACTTTCTCCTTTATTATGTATCTGTGAGCATTTGTCCTGGGCTACCTGTCACAGCTTTTAAAAACTAGACCTTTGTGTGGGAACCCAGAAAGTAAGAAATCCAAAGTCACCTTAACTATGTGTGAATGATACTGTAGCGAAAATGACGATAGCTTTTATTTTTCAAAGCAGCCATGTATTTACTGGTGTAATTGAGAGAAAGTGGTGTGGAGGCAGCAGGAAATATGGCCTCAGAGAAAGGACTTACACTTTTCAGGGCCTGATGGGCAGAGGAAACATCTCGCCCAGGTGACATCTGGTTGTCAGTCAACAAAAGCGAAGATGTGGACGTGCCTCCTGAATTCTGTGTTGTTGCCGCTGCTGTCTTAAGTGTATGCTGGACATTAACCCATTAAAAAACATGTACCCAGCTCGTTGGGAGGGATAAGCTCTAACATACAAACTAACAGGCACCAGCAGGCCCTAGAGCAGCGGTTCTCAACCTGTGGGTCGCGACCCCTTTGGCAGTCGAACGACCCTTTCACAGGGGTCGCCTAAGACCATCCTGCATATCAGATATTTACATTATGATTCATAACAGTAGCAACATTACAGTTATGAAGTAGCAACAAAAATAATTTTATGGTTGGGTCACAACATGTGGAACTGTATTTAAAGGGCCAGAGGTTGAGAACCACTGCCCTAGAGAGTGTTTGGGAAGGCTGGCAAAGCACAAGTGTTTACGAATCTAAATAAAGGTGGAGCCCAGTTTGGCCAAAGCAATTCTCCACCTGGTAAAATGTCAGATTGTTACTGGTATTATTAGAGTTTTTGCAACTAATAACAAAAGGAGAGATGAGTATAACAGTTATCATTACATGATTTGTTATGAGTATATTAGATATAGTGGAGACAGAGTGAAAACACCCACTTTCAAGGGTCAATAACTTGAAAGAGTTCCTTGCCTTGTCTTCTTGCCAAAGCTCGTTTCCTGCTTTTCCCTGGCTTCGTTAGAAGGTTACGTTTGGGCTAAAGAAAAGAGAAGACTGTCTGGGTCCTGTCTTCTCTCAGAGCTCGTCTTCCTGATTTCCAGTGTTTGATGGCCTTTACCTTGGTGGATGCAGTGTAGGCCTCGGGAATGGAGGGTAGGCTGGACAGAACTCTGTGAAAAGAAGCACAGCTGCTGGAATCCTTCTGACCCTTGAACTCCTTAGCCAAGGAGGCAGGTCTTAAATAACATCCTGGTCCCAACACTAAAAACTTAGCTTGTCTGCTCTGTGCTCACTGGGCCTCCCGTTGTATGGACAAAGCCAGCTGTTGAAATCTGAATCTTAATTCATTTTATTCCTTTTGAATTTTCCACATAAGATCCCATTCATGAGAGAAACCCTATTGGTAAAGTGGTGCTTATTAAGTAAAAGAAAAAAAAATTATCATTTGACTTTAAAAAAAGTATTCATAAACTTAGCTCCGTTCCATCTGATTTTGAGGTTGAAAAGAAGAAACCTTGTAGGCCAGTTGTTCTCAACCTTCTGGCCCTTTAAATACAGTTCCTCATGTTGTGACCCAACCATAAAATTATTTTCATTGCTACTTCATAACTGTAATGTTGCTACTGCTATGAATCGTAATGTAAATATCTGATATGCAGGATGGTCTTAGGCGACCCCTGTGAAAGGGTCGTTCGACCGCCCCACAGGTTGAGAACCGCTGTTTTAGGCCTTGAGGGCTTTTGATGGTTCTGAGTTTGTAAACAGGTAATTATTATAACCATGGTCCTTGGACAGACCGCAAAGCAGAAAGGTCTGTTGAACAGTGAATGCGTGAGGGGGCGCCAAGCTCCTTTTCATCAGAGCAGATAGTCTCCTTCATGTGTCCTGTGGACCCTCCGAAAGTCTACCCCAGGCACAACTCTCCCCCGGCCACTAGAATTCAACACATTGCATACCTTCAATCTGTCATCTTCCCACTAAACCAGCTGAACCCAGGTTGTGGGAGCCATTGCATTCTGAAGTATTTTCTAATTTTGACACTTAAAGATTTAATTTGTCTATATTAAGGGATTCCCTGCACTTTCAACATAGTTATAATTTAAGCATGGGATACAGTTGAGGTTGGAAATTCTCTGAGTAATTTTTGTTTTGGGGGGGAAAACTTTTCACAAGAGCAAAAATGAAAGGAGATCATGGTTTAGCCTAATTTCATGAGGTGAACGGGAAAAAAAAATCCCACTGATTTTCACAGTATTTTGAGTGCTACCTTTGTACATGAAGGGGGAGAAGCGGGAGAAGGCAGCTGACACTCACTGAGTGGGGCCTGTGCACCAAACACTGCTGCAGAGCTTGCTCCTTCCCCTGCTAAGAGCATTTATGCTCTTTCCTCCTCTTTGTCTAGTCCTCCCTCTAGTTATTCCCCGCCTCTTCCCCATACCCTGACCCACTCACTATTTTCTGAACAAACCCTGAGGCTGATGGAGCAGAGGGAGGAGAGCAAAGCGGCCTTGCAGGACCGAGAGTGGGGTGCATGCTGAGCCTGCGGCCAGCTCCAGAAAGACGGAAGCGCTCACTGGGTTTAACGTTAGGTCACTGGGGCCCTTTCGCCAAGCATTTCTGTGTAGTGGCTAAAGAGGAAACTGTATTTGGGTAGGCTGAGAATTGAATTGAAGGTGAATAATTTGAAGTCTAAATTATTTTTATGAGATGTTTGGTTCTGAAGAGGAAGCAGTAAAAAGAAAGTCAAGGAGCTCCTAAGGCAAGTTATTTTGCAAAGGTGCAAGGAGACAGAGTGAAAGGACTATGCAGCTTGACCAGTACGGGCCAATGGGGAGAGAGAGGCCAAGAGGACAGGAGAGTTTAGTTTATGGATTGATGAGAGGGCTGCATTGCTGTTAGGAAGAGGGCTACCTTTAAATATTTTGCTACGCAAAATTACTCCCTCCTTTATTTCTCAAAATACCCCTGTTGTAAAAAATGAAAATTTTTTCCTCTTAAATTCAGTAGCTGGGGCCTGCAAATGAAACTGACAAAAGACAGAGTAAGGGTTTATTTTGAGTGCACACAGGCCTCACAAAAAAGAAGGGAAAGATTTCTCCATACCATTTTAACAAAAGGCAGTAAATTATGGAGAGGTGATGGCACAGGAAAAGGGGTTGGGGCTTCTAGGGGTGGTATTGTGGGAAGGTGGATTTGCAGGGTAAACAGTTGGGAAGATAAGGGCTCTTCTCCTAAGGTTTGTTTGTGCAGAGTCATCTCTGTGCCATCTTTCTTTCCCCAGTGAGGAGGGTTGTTCTCTTTCTGGTATGGCAGAGAGGAGACCGACACCCTCACAGGGGGAAGTTGAAGCCCTGCTCCTGGCTGAAAGCGGAGGGCAGCGTCTGCTGTTTCTCACTTGCCTTCACTGCAAAGTAATCCAATGTCCAAGTGGCATATTTTGATGTGGCGTATTCTGACCCCCTTCATTATGAACCAGATAAAGGGCAATGCCCCCATTATACACAGGGGGAAATGTAATCAAGCATCTTGCTTAAGGACTCACAGCTTCTAAGGGATGGAACTGGGATTTGGTCTGGGATCTATCCAATACAAAGGTTATTGCCTTTCTGCTGTATAACACAATGTGGGGGCTTCTGCATAGAAGTATGTTCTCAACAAACAATTCGTGAACTCCAAGAAGCTGAGCGAGGCATTGCTCCAGCGTGAATTATGTCCTGCTAGTTCATTGGAGACAGGGTCCATGCTCCCCTTTCTGGTCAAGAGCCTCACCATGAGCTGCATTCCGATGTTTTTCGGGGTGCAGTCATGCAGTCTAACTATGGGTAATGATAACAGCTGTCAATTTGGTCATTGGCATGGCTGTAACAACAATACACCAAGATGCCATGTACACAGAAGTTGCTCAGCTCATAATTCCAAAGTTTTATAGGGTTGAATTCAGAGATGAATGATTTGGCATTGGGAAAAGTCATGGGACAGTTATTCAGTATCAGATGCTTTTTATGACTTAACTGCTGCCTGTCTCCAGGCTGAACTGAACTCTGGAAGGCATTTTCTTTTCACAGCCACAAAATGCATTTTGATATGCAGCAAATAACATGTAGCTGCGGGGGTTCCTCAGTAAAACACGATGAAAAGAATCAGTTGAAATTTTCTTGTCCGTTGATAAACACTTTGCACATTATTTCAGCCAGTTCTAATTGGATTTATTTTTAAACCATGTCTCTGTAAATTGTACTGACAGTAAACAATAAAATCAGATGATTATTCTAATAGAGAAAACATAAATACACCAAAGCTGCTTGTTCTGCCTTGTCCTGGCCTCTTAGTGCCTTGGCTGAACCCCATTTTCTTTATGGGGAGTCACAGGGCCCTGGAAAATGCTACCCCAGGAAAGAAAAGACAGTTGTCATGCTGACTGCATAGTATAAAATGTTTTAAGGTCAAATCCCCAGTTTTAATATGAGAAAGCTTTATTGTCTTTTGGAATTAAATCAGGGTACAAACCATGCCAGTTATATTCGGGAACACATCAGACACATGAAAACTGAAACATGAAAATTCTTCTAACATACTTGCATCTCCTTCCTTCCTGTTGATATTGGGCTGGGCTCCTCCAACACATAGTAGGTACTTTGTGTAAAGTTTGTTCCCCCCACGTCCCGCGTGGTTCAGGGTTCAGGATCTGGAAGAGGAGCCGCACACAAATGAAAGAGAAGAAACAAGAGATAATTTGGAAATATTGGGCGGCCAGGCGGGTAAGTCCAACTCAAGGGGAAGGACTTTCACTGGTGCTCAGGCCTTGCCAACCTTTTATTGGTTTGGGATATACCCATAGCCCTTAGGCAGGCAATTTCCAGTAACAGGCAGACTAGCCCATCAGCAAGGATTTACATAATAGTAAATGGGGAAGTTGCTTCAGCTACCATTGTCTGGACTAACAGTGGGTGCACGGCCCTGACCTTTGCAAGGGCTTCAAGGATCACCAGCCTCCCAGGTTCCTTGTCCACACCTCTCTGCTAGTGAAGACAATAGTCAGCTTCCCACAGTGCTTCGGCAGTGATGCCAGTGTCCCATCTCGATAAGATATGTTTATCACTCTTCTGATGTTGTTTTGCTCTGAAACGTGAAGAATGAGTTCAGTGCCTGACTTGTGCTCTTCTGGACTGGGGGAGACTCCAGGAGCAGCAGGTGCTGTGGCCTGCTCTTGCGTGTGCTCCCAGGCCTGGTCCATGGCAGACCTTGACGGTGGGCATTGCATGGAACTGAACCATAGGTCTCATGTCTCTTTGTACGCAGTGTTGCACCTTCACATTCTTTCAGTTCTCTATCCACATAGCAGCAACTCATGAACATGCCAGAACTTATAAATGTTCATTGTTAATGAAGATTTGCTTATGGAAAGGTGCGGGCCCCAAGGGATATAAATTCCTTTCTTTTCATTTGAAAAACACATCAAAGATGAACAGGGATATGCCATCTCCCCAGAGCATGCAGTTGAGACTTTAGAAGGGATGGGTATGGTCTGCCTGGGGGTGTCATAGTAGACAGTGACAATATGCTCATTTTGTTGGACTTGGGACTTGGAAGTGAAGGGGTCATTTGAGGAAATAAGATGTTAAATGGTGTTTGGGTGTTCCAAACTTCCTTATGAAACACTGCCCTCTCTGAGAGAATTGGCCTAGTATGAAATATCCATACATTGGGGCAGCATCAGGTGAGTTTCACATAATTGTTGCATCTGAAGTCTATCCAGAAGTGTTGGCATGAACCTGTTGTCCCCCTCTGATTGGTGCCTTTTGAAATTTATTTTTAAGAATAAAATGAAATTGTCAGTAGCCAGTCCTACTGAAGAGTGACTGTTGAATTACAACCATTGACTCTTTTGAAGCTGTAGGCTTGGGTCTGCAGGAGCTGAGACAAGACATTGTGGGATCACTCATTCATAGGGTCACCAGGAGCTAGAGCCACCTCCACAGCACAGAACACACACACATTGGAAGACATAGTTCAATTTTTCTGCAACCAGGAATGTTAGTGAGAGTGTGCCACCCCCTCTTGTCAGCAGAGAGATTAGAATTTACCATCCTTTTCTCCCGAAGATCAGCCTGCAGAATGCCCTGTGGACCTTCTCCCCAGCCCTTCACTGAATGGAGATGCAGAGCAAATGCTTCTTGTGTCAGCAGGGGGTTTTCAGAGCCTCCTGGTGTTAGCGAGCATGGCTACAATTGAAGTTCATTTTGTTTATTTTTCTCCCCAACAGGTTCTTAGCATGATAATCAATGCAGCTTACAAGCCTGGGAGGGTATTGAGGGAATTACAACTGGTGGAAGATCCACACTGGAATTTTCAGGAGGAGACACTGAAGGCAAAGTAAGTGTTTTTAATTCCGGGAAACAAGGGTTTTTCTAATAATACTTGGCCTGATCCTTTGAAACTTGTTCCTTTTTTAAAAATTTTTTTTAATTTATTGATTTATAGAGAGGGAAAGGAAAGAAGAGGAGAGAGAGAAGAGAGAGACATCATTTTTTTGTTCCACTTATTTATGCATTCATTGATTGCTTCTTGTATGTGCCCTGACCAGAGAGTAAACCCACAAACCTGTGTATTGGGACAATTCTCTCACCGACTGAGCTACCCAGCCAGAACCAGAAACTTGCCGTCCCTCTTTTGGACACAGCCCAGGGAAATGGCAGCAGAAGGAATGTTGCTCTGCAGTTCTGTGTGCTGGACACTGATTGTTGGCATTTGCTGCACAGAGTTGTCTTGAGCCTTAGGATTCCTCGAGTGAACTAGAGCAGTGGTCGCCAACCTTTCAAACCTCACGGACCACCAGTGTTCTGTGGACCACCGCTGAACTGGAGAGTTGCTTAACTAATACTTAGTATGCTAAACATTCACAATTAAAACATGCTGTGCTCAGGTTGAATAGATCACTTAACCAAAAGGGGAAACTTTTATAAAAGAGAGAATATCCCTTATCAATATGCATATTCATTAGCAGTTCTTAATACTCGGTACTGTAAAAAGTTTCATTAAGCCAGATCCAAACATTCTTTACGCTGACAGTTGATAGTTATAAAAGATAAAAAGAGCCAGTACCTCTGTTTGGTGTTGGTGAATGCGCTGTGGGTTGACATGTAGTTGCTCAATTTGTTCCTTTATTTGGAAATAGCCTCATTGGAAAGGTGCTGTTTTTGCTTTCAGTTTCTTGAGTTCCGAAGCTGAGAGCGCCTACTGGATCAACAGGGTTGAACTCGATTGTTTAGATCCCTTTCTCCAGATACACTTATGTTTAATGATTGCTTTGGTGTCCTGGGAGGCCTTTTAATATTCAGTTATACTTTTCAAATAGAATAGATCTTACTGGTCAGCTTCTTGTGTAAGTGAACTAACATTGTTTGGATGTAACATGTGGGCAGTGATGCTGTTTGAAAGAGTGAACCACTTTTCAAAGGCCAGCATGTATATAAGCCCTCCTTTAAAGAGAGTACATACCTTATCCAAAGTGAAAGTTGAGGGATATTAAATAACGTGTATGAGCAGTAATTATTTCCCCTGTAGTTATCTTACACTGGTACTAAGTAGAGATGTTGACATTTCAACACTTTTTTATCATTTACCTACTCAGCACTTTCTAGTGTCTGTTTTGGACATCTCTGTAATTTTAGATTCAGCAAAAGTCACTTATTGACAGATATTCTGCCAAGTCACAAAAGATAAAGGGAATGTATATGCAAATAGGAGACTATTTCTATGAAGTGGCGTGTGAATGAAAGGTGGCACCATAGCTCATCCTTCATTTCTTTCCCAAGAAATATTTAAATGAGCTTCACATGTAACCAAGGAAAAATGAAAACAAGTTTCTTCCCAATGTAATATTCCATATATTCCTACTTTACTTAAGGGGATGACCATCAGCAATAGTAAAATCAAGGGCAGTTCATCATAGTAGTGATGGCAGAAAATCTGAGTAAGTATTTATACAGAAACCCTTGTTAGTTCTTATTTTTAAACTTTCCTTTAACATTCAATACATCCAAAATACACTTAATGGATATGCAAATAGTAAAAATAAAAATCCCCTTACATTCTATTAAAATCTCCCCTGCTCCTAAGTGAGCCAGAAACTTGCTCTAGAAACCAAAGTGACAAAGGAGCACTTCATTTTGCAGTATTTGTGCTCATTTTCCTGTCACCACGTCTATCAGAACCTTTATTAAATCCAGCCTGATTCAATCAATACAGACATGGCATGGCTATATTGTAAAGGCGGAGAAGTGCCTGCTATATCCGATGTGACAGGGGGTTCCTCAGCAAGATCTCACACAGCAGCGCTGGGGAGCAGGGCTGTGAACTGGGTTCGAGTGTGCAGGATCACAGCGGCCTCTCCCAGAGGCTGCTAATGATGACAGACTTCCAAGGAGCGGGAGCGTTTTTTCTCACACTGGGTATTGAGTCACCTCTTTCCTCCTGATGTAAAATGACAACTTTTTAGATCCTGACAACTTTGCTATTCCTTTAGTTCAAATGGGAAGAGAGAGAGAGAGAGAGAGAGCTGGCTTCTGCCCTGGGAGCTGAAAGGCTGATGTGGTCTCTGTCATGAGTAAATTAACTCAGCA
This sequence comes from Myotis yumanensis, assembly GCF_028538775.1. NCBI lineage: Eukaryota > Metazoa > Chordata > Mammalia > Chiroptera > Vespertilionidae > Myotis > Myotis yumanensis. The sequence goes on along the minus strand of NW_027223752.1, from coordinate 164,939,016 downwards.
CGGAGACCTGCATTTAGGGCATCCAGCCACCTTGGTTGTGGTCCGGGAAACTATAACGTCACTAACAATGTTTGGGGGAAGAAAGGGCATCAGACCCTCCACAGGACTCTCTGCATGCTGTCACTGAGCATCTGGGCTTCTAATGGGTTTTACTTCTAAAGCAGGGGTGGGGAACCTTTGTTCTGCCAGGGCCATTTAGCTATCTGTAACATCATTCTCGGGCCATACACAATTATCAACCTAAAAATTAGCCTGTTATATTTGGCCAGACATTTAATTAACTCCCCTAATGCCTTGGCAGGGCCAGACCAAATGATTTCTCAGGCCTTATACAGCCCGTGGGCCGGACACCCCTCACCCCTGTTCTAAGAGTAAATAAAGACCCATTTACTTGAGAGGGTGGAGGTGCCGTTGAAAAGGTTTGACTTGTACATAGAAGGAAAGCTAACACTGTCACCTGCGGTTGTTCCTCAGTGTTTATTTTTCTGTTTGTCCAATAACCATACCCTTAGAGTAAAACAAATCAAGGTAACATTTGATCACTGTGTAAGGAGTCTATATGATATTATGAGTCTGTAACATGAAAGGCAAACTACTGGTATGGTGCGGTAGTGCCAAGGGAACAGTGGACTCGGATGCAGTTTGTTCCAGCTGTTCTGGCAGAGAAAATTCTTTCGGGTGATACTGAAGTGTACTAATTGACCTACATTATTTTGAATTTCAGGAGGAGGGATTTAGGCTCTACCTTAGTGGGGATAAAAAAAACTTCCAACTCTATGCATCTAGAGACATTTAAATATTTTTTCCAATATGTTACAGAAGCTTGGGGGCGGGGGCTTTTCTTTGAATGGTTTTTGTGATCACCTTTATAAAAGCCAGGTGGAGGCTTAGTAGGTTTTCCCAGTTATTTTTTACAGTTATTCAGAACTTAAAGAGGAGATATCCTGATGTAATTTAAAGTGAATTAGTCTTCATTATCAGCTAGGCAGAAGGGAGGAGTTAGTCAAACCTGTACTTTTCAGGTGAGTCATTCTCGGATTCATTGAAAAGATTTTGGTTTCTTGTTTTTCATAAGCAGTGACTAATTTTGTATGTGTTTTTATTTTACTTTTCGGGGCCTTTCATTCATACCCATATTTTATGAGCCAGTAAAATGTAATATTTGGCTATAAGATTATATGAAAAAGGATTCCTAAACAGAGACTTTTTGCTGAAAAACATTTTATTTCCTCATTTGTTAATTTTTACCTTGCTTAGATGTATGCAACTTGTCCTGAAAATGTATACTGTACACATTACACGAAGCAGGCAGGTGAACCAGTATGTAGAAGGAAGACTGAATTTCTGTGTGTGGGCTTCAGTTTATCAGATTAAGGGTGTGGTGTTGCTGGTTCAAACACAGATGTTGTCTTCCTAAAATAAACACTCCTCTCACCCGCCTCCCCCCCCCCCATGTATTGCACAGAGCTCTCAGCACTTGCGATGCAGGGATCAAGAAGGAAGAGAGACGTTTCTGAGGAGTTGAGTATCAGAAGTCTGAGAACCAGTGAGGGAGCCAGAGTATTGACCCTGTTGTGGGTGGTGTGCCCCATGAAGTTTAGAAGGAAATCAGAGCCAAATCTCATTGTTGACAGGTTGTGAAGCTTCCCTATTTCTGCAGAGTTATTGGGGTTACCCCTTCCCCCCTTAAGTTCTTTCTTTAATAAACAAGGATGTGGATTCTGCTGGACAGCTGAAACCTTGCTCACCATTCCCACACCCCTCTCACTGCCTACCCAAATTTTGTGAGAAGGTCCTGATGTGAATCACTTGAAGATGAATGACATGACTTAGGCCAAATGGAGGGCATCCCACGTGGGCCATGCTGATGGTTCTGGGGATTGTCAGGCCAGTGTCAGTCTTTTTGCTCTATTTCTTTTGGCTCAAAATCCACTGTGGTTTTTCTCAGCTCTTTACTGAAAGAGAAGAGACCATTTTTTTCCAGCACTTTCGTTCCTCCATCTTCACTGTCTTTCTCCACCCTGCCATGTGCATGCACACGTGGAAATAAGTCCCTACTTGGGTTGGTGCAAAGATATTGGAAGGCCACTCACGCTTCCTTATTGATGTCATGGAGGAGAAACCTTTTCTCTACCTCTTACATTCAGTACTTGGGAGTCTGCAAATTAAACTGACAGAAGACAGGTTAGCCAGAGAAAAGACAGTTTACTTACAGGTGCAGCATGTATGCAGGCAGGAGTGCCCCGTGCTGAGTAACCCTGGGGGCACTTAGGATTTGGAACAATGTATATCCGCATGGGACCTAACTTAGTGGGGGAAAGGGAGGATGGAGAAGAGGCCTCTAGGGGAAGAAGAGGTGGGTTTCTTTAGGAAAGACAAATGTGTTTTTTTTAGAAGAATAAATGGGAGATAAGGAAGTTTGTGATAATGTGTGTTTATGCGGTGTGAGCCTTCTTTCTGTCTTGGCCATGAAACTCCTGAGAGGGGATTTATGGTAGGTTTACTCTTGGTCTCTCTCCTGCTATTAGAAGCTGCCTCGCAGAGGGAATTTATGGCAGTCTTCATTGCTCGAAAGTTTCTGCTTTTAGTCAGATAATGGAAGCTCCGAAAAAGCTGCGCTCTGCATCTGTGGAATCTCACATGCCTTTGTCTTACAATAATCTTTATATCAGCCCTGGGCTTCTGAGTGGGTCCCCACATTGGCAGCCAGGGAGGCTATCCCTCATCTGTCCGTCTGTTGTTCTCCGCTCCCTAGACTGTTTCAGAGTGTGCGTCTGAGACGGGTGTCGTCTCAGCATCTCCTTCTGTGCTCCAGCCCAGCAGCCTGTTACTTCCGTCCTTCCCTCCTCTCTGAGATTGTTTACAATGCCCAGGAGTTTTCTGCTGTGTAATAGCTTGTTTGTCTCTTTCAATATCTGCCCCCACCCCCCACCCCCCAAATAAAACAACAACTTGTAATACTTGAAGAAAATCTTATCTTCACGTGTTTACAATAGCCTTGCTGGGCCATTTAATACATTACATGGCTCAGTGTTTCCCTCTCCAGGTTCACAATGAGAGGCTAAAGGGAAAGGCATTATCCCAGGCTTTTGAGCTGTTCTCACATTTCCTGCCTACAAGGTTATGTCATTGGGATACGGCTTTTAAACCTTTAGTGGAACGGAAAGCTACAAAACAGATTCTGATTTTCACCTGTGGTAAAGTAAAGGTAGTGCAGTGATAAGGACTGTAGCTTCCAGCTTCACCTGGATGCCTTGAGTGCTGCCGAAGGTGCCAGCTGCCCTCCCACATCTGCGTCTGTCAGGTGGGGCTGCTGACACCTGTCCATTCGTCCTGTCTGGAAGGTTGTATGATGATCACATGGTGTAATGTCCTTGAGAAAATAGAAATGACAGTATTGCATACACGCAGCTGTCTCCTTCAACCATTGGGCAGAACCTTAGAGCTGCTGTTTGCTTGTGTGTCTTGGTAGGCCGGCACCTCTCTAAGTTTCACAGGCTTTGTTAATAAAACAGTTGTTTGAACAATTGTCCTGATTCGTCGACCAACTTCAAAACCCGATTATTGCTTCAGTCTGGATTCGGATGTTTCAAACAGTTTTTCTTCCACATTTGTGGTCATAACTGAAAATGATCCCAGTACTAATAGTGCTCGAAAATATGCATTTGGTGGGAAATATACATTAAGCTTAATGTTGTTTGAATCATTGTATAAGATAAATTTTATTTTTATGATTTTTTAATGTTTATTTTGAAAAACCTCAGAATTACAGAAATATTGCAGCTACAAGATACAAATGGACTATTCTTTCTCCAGATCGATTTGGTAGTAAATCGTTGGCCTGGTGCCCCAGTCTCCCCAATATACATGGGCAACCTGGCTCACACCACCTTCTCCATGTTTATTTGGTCAGGCTCTGGTGTAGTGCCAGTCTCTTTTCACTTCGTTCTTCCCTCATCCCACTCAGGGCCCAACTCTCAATGCCAGGCCTTCACACCAACCCATGCCAGCTATCCCCCAGATGCAAATGTCCTCACCCTGCTCAGAACACAGCAGCCTGCAAAGAACACAGCAGCCTGCACAGGACACAGCAGCCTGCTCAGAATGCTGCCCTATACCCTCTCCTCACCTGCCTCAGATGCAGATCCTTCCAGCTGGGGTTTAATTAAGGAGGACGCTGGGGACCGACACCTGTGGAAGCAGAGGAAGAAAAACCAGATTAGGCAGAGGGAGGCACCATCTGTAGCCTGTGGCAGCTGTGGCGTTAGAATGGCCCTCCATGGTTGTCCAGAGTTGGCCCAGGTGGCCAGGCCTTTTAGCTCCTGCCACATTAGTCATTGCTGTCCGGGGGAAGGCAACTTTGCAGCTGGGGCAAACTGAAAGGGGCGACATCTGGAGGTTCCCGGCCAGCAGCACTGCTCGAACCAGGACAGCACGTCTTTCAGGGAAGGGAGGTCCCAGCAGCACTCAAGTGTCCACACCCCGGCCAGGATGCTGCGGGTCCCACCCTGCCTTCCTCAGCTGGCACTTTCCTTGCCCAGTCCCCCCACCCTTACCACCACTGCCATGGCTTTTAGACAGAATTGTTCCAAAGGGAAGGAAAGAGGACAGGAGTCCCTTACCTTTAAATCATACTAAGTGAAGAAGCTAGGAGGTGAAAAACAAATACCTCATGATCTCACTTATATGTGGAATCTAATGAACAAACTAAGCTGATGAGCAAAATAGAAACCGAAGCATGGATACATGGAACAGACTGACAACTCAAAGGGGACGTGGGAGGGGTGGACTAGATGAAATAAGGTAAAGGATTAGCCAAAGAACATCCTATATAATAAGAGAGAAATATGCTAACTATCTGTTATGCCATCACATCACAACCAATCTACAAGTGGTGGAGAGCTACAGGAGGGCACAGCAGTGAACTAGCAGGGGGGAGAGCTACAGGAGGGCAGGGCAGCGAGCTACAAGCAGTGGAGAACTACCAGTGGCGGTGGGCAGATGGCCAGGTGAGGCAAGTGGCAGTGAGCTACTAGCGCATGGATTCATGTGCAGGGCTACTAGTATATGTATAATCCATAGACGCAGATAATTGTGTGGTGATGGCCAGAGTGAGGGGTGTGGGAGGAAAGGTGGGGAAGGAAGTGGGTAAAGGAGGGAAAAATGGGGACATCTGCAATAGTGTCAACAATAAAAATATAGTTAAAAATGACTAATTTTTTTTTTTATAAATTTAGATTGTTTTTTTCCTAATGGTGAAGGGTTGTACTGAGACACTCTTCCACGGAATCATCCTCCTTCAGAAGAGGGAGAAAGGCCACCCTTTGTCCATGTCTCAGGCACTTGTTCCCTTTCTCCTACACCCTCTCCTGAGCTTTTGGAAGTGTCCGCTTGCAAATCAGTGGTCTGGGAACACAAATAGCTGTCTGTGTCCCCTACTTCCACAGTTTGAATTTTGACCTGATTTTACAGTTCCACTCTCTTACCTTCTGTTATTTTACTATTTTATAGGGACTTTAAGAATCTTGATATTGAGCTCTTTCAAAGAGAGAGCCCCAGGAACACTAAAATTGTGGTGGAAAAAAAATCACAAGAGAAAATGTCGAGTAAAACCATATTTTAATTCTCCGTTTCCACCACCATCAAGGATATGCTGTGTTCAGAGTTGTGCTGTGTTTATGAAACACAAGGGAAGCAGGAACAAGAACCACTCAGAGTGGGCCAGGAAGCCCCTCCTCAGGGCGGGGCTCGCTTGTTTCTATATCGAGGGTCCTTAGCGGTCCTAGAAAAGTCAGCAGTCGGACAAGGCTGTGGTCTTAAAGCATGATCTTGTCTACAAAGTTCTTATTACCCAGAAAGTGAAGCTTGGCTTTCAGAGATAGAACCACAAGAAGGACAGAGGGACTGGGACAAGAAAGACCAGTGAATGAACATACAGGCCAGTTTTTCCAATTTAGAATTTAATTTTTTTGTTGTTGATACTTTAAAAAATGAATTTCAGGGGAACAATATTTAGACTTCAGAAGGACAGAAACAAAACAAAATCCATTTATTTCCATCACCGTATTCTCAGTGAACCAGACCTAATGTTTTGAACTTCAGTGTTTTATTCACAAATTGCAAAGGTAATGATCTCCTTATGTTACACTCCCAATTGCACGAGTTGCCTCATGTCCCTGTGGTGTGTGGTGGGTTGTCTGGGACCTGAACCTCTGTGTGTGTGAAAGAGCAGGCGGCAAAGAGTTCTCTCACACCGTCACCTCACTAGTGGGCAGCGAACCTGCATTCGCTTAGCTTTCCAAGAACCATGCCTGCTCTCTGCCAGAGCCATCCCCACCTGCTAGTTTTCTGGAAAATAATTTCTTGTTCAAGATTTCAATTTGGTGCGTTCTCATTTCAGTGGACTCTAAGTTCAGTGAATGTGAACTAAAAGTAAGGACCTATGATCTGCTGCCAACTGGAAAGTTTATAATTATTTTATACCAATGGTAGTTTAAAAAATATATTGAAAGCTGATTCAGACCTATTTCCAAATGCTCATCCTTTCAAGCAGGAATTATTTACATCGTTATTTACCATAAAAACAGGGTGTCCCCCCAAACAGCTGACAGCTCAATTTTGAAAATGAAATGTATTTTAATAAATGCTGCCTTTATAATCATTCAAAGTGTGTGTATACGTTTTGGGGGGCACCTATGTTTGGAGAAAGCCTGAAGGACTTATTTTAAAGCAGAACCCAATCTGCTTTCCAGAAGATCTGGTTCCTCGTTTTATGTTGGTGATTTCACTGCATATCGTTTTTCTTGGGCAGGAAAACGTTTTCTTCTCAAAATTGATGAGCGACAAATTACAGTATCTAGATTCTGGAAGCATCTGGAATTGGTGTGAATAACGTATGCCAGCCACAGTGAGAATATGCTAAGTGGAAATCTTTACCTCGGTGATTCTCTTAGCACTGTCAGCACTGGCATTTCTTATAAATATTTGTGTGAGAACATAAAGAATGATAAAAACAAATGACATGGAAATCACACAGAACCTGCTTTATTGTCACAAAATAAAAGGGTACTTTAGGAGACACTGTGAAAACTAAGTCTGAGTAATTCTGCAGTCTTGCCAAAACTTTTTCTTCCTTCCTTCTAGGTACAGAGGCAAAACATACAGGGCCGTGGCCAAGATTGTACGAACTTCTGACCAAGTAGCGGACTTCTGCAGACGGGTCTGTGCCAAGCTAGAGTGCTGTCCAAATTTGTTCAGTCCTGTGCTGGTTTCTGAAAACTGCCCAGAAAACTGCTCCATTCATACCAAAACCAAATACAGTGAGTACAAATAATGAACAGAACATTGGTCCCTGGGCCTGAAATATGAGGTCAAGTAGTTGATGTTTGTGGTTTTTTAAATAACCTTTTTAAAAAACATATATTTTTATTTATTTCAGAGAGGAAGGGGGAAGGAGAGAGAGATAGACACATCAACGATGAGAGAGAATCATTGATCGGCTGCCTCCTGCACACCCCACACTGGGGATGTGCCCTGACTTGGAATTGAGCCATGATCTCCTGGTTCATAGGTCAACACTCAACCATTGAGTCACACTGGTTGGGCTTACTAGTAAATAACCTTTTGAATTATTTTTCATAGGAGCTGCTATGGAAGAATTCTCTATGATCTGCTGTGGCCAATGGTTCTGTGTTTTCTAGCTTGGTCTAAGGAGGGGGTGGATGATTAAAATCAGGACGCATGTCACTGGTTGGCATTGGCGATGAAGAGTCGAGGGTGTACACACTGACATGCACGTCAGGGCATTGGTTGATTTGGAAAACTGTATGGCTGAAAGAAGGGCACAATAAAACAGGTTATTGGTAATGGCTAGTCACCAGAACTACTTCTTGGTTTTTAACTGAGCAATTAGAACGAGTCTTTCATCGCCCTTTTTTACACGGGCAACGTCCTTGTCACAATCTGTTTCTCCCCTGTTGATGCTACTTTCTTCAGACCCTTGAGTGGAGTAGTTGGAGGATGCAGAGCACTCTTCGCTTTCTCTGCTCCTGACTCTGCTTCTCCACCCGGCCTGGGAGAGTTGCTACCCTGGCCCAGGCTGGATGTCCTCTCCAGATGTCCCCTCCCTCGGCACTTGCCTCTCCCATCTCCCCGTCAGTTGGTGACCTCTGCCTTCTGGAGTTGCTCCCTGGGCCCTGCCTCTGCTCTGGTCTCACTCTGCACCGTGGACAGTGCGAGCTCTGAGAACTCTCTGATCCTGGCTTCTGCTCCTTCTGTGTCTCCCTCAGTTATGTCTAATCCAAGGGGTGTCTCACCCTCGTCACAGTGACCTGGGAGTTTGTTCTGCCGGCCCAGGTTCCAGCCCGTTGCTAGGGTGTCACTAGGACCCACAAGCACGGTCGGTGCTCTGCGGGCCCCCGCCCAGATGGGATTTGTCAACTCGTGTGTCAGAAACCTGAACATGCTTGAAACACTATTCAGAGTGTAAATTTCCTATGTGATACATATCTCCCCCATTTCATTCTGCATACACGGTCACTCATGGACAAATCGTAGGAATCCTTTTCCCACCCACTTCTTGCCCCTGTACTCTATGTCCATGTATGAACATGTGTGTAACCTTTAAAAAAACCTTTAAATTCTCTGTCTTTTCTCTCTCCTTGTAGCCTATTATTATGGAAAGAGAAAGAAGATCATTAAGCCCCCAATTGGGGAAAGCAGCATTGAAAGTGGACACCCTAAGCCAGCCAGGCGTCGGAAACGGCGAAAATCCATTTTTGTGCAGAAGAAACGGAGGTCTTCTACTGTGGACTTTGCGGCAGGCTCCGGGGAGGTATGTTCACCCAAAGCACCTCCCAGCCCTGCACAGGGACGCAGGGCCTGGCGGGCAAGTCGATGGCCGCAGTGGAAGTCTGATCCGAATGGTTGGAAACAGGAGATACCAGCACCCTCCTCCTCATTTGCTGAGAACAGATTTAGGCTGTCAGCTGCTCCAGTTGGGGAAGGGCAGCCGCTGGGACCCTGGTTGGGACCTGCAGATCAGTCCTCAGGGGCTTCGCCAGGTGCTTTGCATGGAGCCACCTGGACGGGAAAGAGCTCGGGTTAGAGCCCAACCTCGCATGTTCACGAAGGCTCCTCTCATGTAACTCCATTCCCGTGTTTCCCTCCTTCCCAGGAAAGCGAGGAGGAGGATGCGGATGCCGTGGACGATGACACAGGGAGCGAGGAAACTGGCTCTGAGCTGCGGGACGACCAGACAGACACCTCTTCGGCCGAGGTCCCCTCGGCCAGGCCCCGAAGGGCCGTCACCCTGAGGAGCAGCTCCGAGCCTGAGCGCCGGCTGCCCGTGGAAAGGACGAGACGGGGCCGAAGAGTGCAGGCCACCTCCTGTGCCGAGGGCGGCGACAAGGGCCCGGCAGCCGGCCAGGACAAGGACACGGCACAGGTAAAGCACATGGCCCTGGAACTGGCTTGTCTGGGCAGAGTGTTGAAGAAGAAAATGCATCATAGTTCCTGGCCTAGACTTTGGGACACCTGTTTAAAATACTAAAGACACCACCACTGCTCCAACCTAATACTAAGTCAAGGGCAAAAGGCTTGGTGATTTCATATCTTGACCGAGTGGGTCAGTGAACATCAGATTGGAGTTCTGAAGGAAGGCTTTAAAACCACCAAGAATTCTTTCAGGAGCACAGACGGAAGTCCTCAAGGTCCCATTGAACACTAGACTTGCCCTTTATAGCAGTGATGGCGAACCTATGACACGCGTGTCAGAGGTGACACTCGAACTCACTTTTTTGGTAGATTTTTCTTTGTTTAATGGCATTTAAATATATAAAATAAATATCAAAAATATAAGTCTTTGTTTTACTATGGTTGCAAATATCAAAAAATTTCTATATGTGACACGGCACCAGAGTTAAGTTAGGGTTTTTCAAAATGACACGCAGAGCTCAAAAGGTTCGCCGTCACTGCTTTATAGAGTACTCTTTGTTGCCATAAAATAGTAAATCAGCCCGGCGGGTCTCCCCTAAGCCCACGGGTGCCAGATGATCAGCCCGCAGGTTACTGACACCATTGTCCCCCAAGCAAATGGGGGAATAGCTCACTGTCCCGTGTACATTTGCAGATGCCCCTTATCATTCATTTCTCCTATTCAATCAGCTGCCCAAGGTTTTCCTGAACTTGGGATTCAACAGCTACTAACACTGCCTTTAAAAGATATTTTCCCTCTAGAGGCACACACATCATTGGAGGCAGTTACAATGCAGCTGAGTTGCTAAGAAGGTCCCTAGAAAGTCTTTGTGGCTTGTCCTGAAAGTTATAAGAAACTTTAGGGGGAGTCCCCTCAGGGTCCAGGAAGGGTTAGAGGGGACCCCAACTAGCATGCAGTGATAAGATGACCTCCTGCTTCCCTCGTCTCTGCAGGAAACAAAGCAAGAGGAGGAGGAGAGGCTCATTCTGGAGAGCAACCCGTTAGAGTGGACAGTGACTGACGTGGTGAGGTTCATTAAACTGACAGACTGCGCCCCCTTGGCCAAAATTTTTCAGGAACAGGTACGGTGGTTCTGTGGTGTATTTGCTGTTTTTATCATGAGACTCTGGGTCTCATTTAAACTCTCTGTTTTAACTGGCTTCCTGAGACACAGCTTTGGTAGGAGAGGGGGCACTTCTTCATTACTTCTGTGTGGGGGGCAGGCAGAAGTCTGAGATCCACATATGGTCTTCACAACACCTCCTTGGAGGACTCTTTGTGGCCAAGTGGAGATGGGAGTCTTGACCTTCTTAGTTACCCCACTTCTGGGGACCTGGTGCCACCTCTGCTGGTGATGGTGGCTGGGCCGCTTTGTCCTGCAGGGGAGCAGTTGTTGCCTGAAAGGCTTTGTCTCCCTAGACTACCCCTTCCCCAGTCCTCTGGGTAGAGGGAGCAGGTCTCTGTTGGGCCTCTGGTCATCTGTGCCCATTGGCATTTCTGGATTTCCAGCTTCTTGAGCAATAAGCCTTGGGTATAGGAACCAAACAAATAAAGCCCAGAGCACTCACCACCATGTCCTACCTTGGGTCCCACAGTCCCAGCTGGTCTGCCTCTCTCCACCTTCAAATTCCTCTTAAGTTTGTTTATTTATAACATCCGGGGCTTTTCGTTATGTTTAGTGGGAGAAATAGGGAAAAAATATGCCAAGTCAATTTTCCCAGAAGTTATTTCCTATACATTTTGTTTTTCTTCATGCTGCTTTCAACACTGTTTTCTTTCTTGCTTCCCTTTGGCTTGGGAAAGTATTTTAAAGCCCATGGTACTAGTATGTTAGATGGGTATTGTACTAATGATGGATAAATACACAATTGATGCAAATTCCTTGCAGGAATTTTAAATTTAGCAGATGAGGTGACTGTAACGTGTTAAAATGTAAGATATGCCATGATGAGCCATAGGAAAGGATGGTTTTTATTTATATTTTCCCTCAATTTAATATGCAAACAAATTGGTACTCTCTAAACCAGGGGTGGGCAAACTTTTTGACTCCAGGGCCACCACAATGGGTTCTTAAACTGGACCGGAGGGCCGGAACAAAAGCATGGATGGAGTGTTTGTGTGAACTAATATAAATTCAAAGTAAACATCATTACATAAAAGGGTATGGTCTTTTTTTTTTTTTTTTAGTTTTATTCATTTCAAAAGGGCCGGAGTTTGCCCACGGCTGCTCTAAACCCATGCCACCTTGCAGACTTCTCACTGGCCTCATATAAAAACGTCACGTTTAAACCTGTGGTGCGTGCTCTGCTGGGTTTGTTTAATTTGCTAAAATTTCTTGCATTGTGTCACAATGTAAATATCTGTCTCTCAAGACCCTGTCTATTTTTCTTAAAGTTTCCCATAAAATAAATTAAAAATATGTCTATCCAGTCTTTTTTTAGATCACACAAACCAATAGTCTAGAAAAGGGGCAATTCAAGCAATAAATCAGGAAGAAAAAAGAAAGGCCTCTGATTTCCCATGCTCCCAGTGAATTTCTCAGCTTTCCCCCCAAGTTCACCATAATGCGGTAATGAATTGTGCAAAGCAAATAACTGTGGTTCCAAGCTCCTCCCAGGGGAGAGCAGTGCTTTAATGTTCAAAGGCCTCTGATTGACCACGAGAATCTTGTATAGACAACCATAAGTGTACCCTGAATGAATGAATGAATGAATGATCGGTGGTGAGAGGGCAAGGTTGCCTCCTGGCTATCTGACTGCATTTCCTCTCTGGGTGACACTTAAAAGCAGACAGGGAGGAAAAAGCTTCCTTAGACACAAGGAACCTGGGTAATGAACATGTCTCTTCATTAAAACAAACAGAAAAGAGAGAATTACAAGAAATGTGAGGACTTACGTGACTTGGGGCATGCTGATCAGCTATGTCTCTGTCTTGAGAGTGAAAATACAGCAGAACTTTGAAATCTTGCTAAAAGCTTTGCATTAGAATGCATGACAAGTGCAGGTATAAAACATGACGCTGTAATGCATTTCTACTCATTCGTATGTGTACCCTCCACATACACTGATGGAGCCTCAATAGTCAAAAGGCAGATGGGGAAGGTAGCATTCTCTGTTAGTCTAAAGTCTTCTTTTTGTTTTATTTTAGCCCCAAATTTAGCAGATGAGATGACTGTAACTCATAAATGAAAATATGTCTCTCCAGACTTTAACTGATAAATGTTTTTCAATTGGTCCTAATATGGGACAGAGGGCGGAGCCTCCCCGCCGGATGCCAGGTTATCCGTGGAGCTTGAGATCATTTGCACTGTGAAAGGTTAACAGGCTCAAGCGTTGATTCCTTTTACAAGTTTCTAGGAATAAGCAAGTGAAAACAAAGCTGATTTGGGAAAAAGGCTCAAGTGCTATGTATGCTGAGTCTTTTTTACTTTAGTGCTTCTAAGGCCTGTTTATAACAGCATCTCAGAAAGTTCCACGCCTTCCCAGGCTAAGGCTTCTAAGATGTGAAGTATTCCCGGCAGGTTGCCACTTCTAGAGCCAAGCAATGGGCAGGGCCCTCCCTTTAGTTGCTCTTCTCACACCAGTTAAAAGCTTGATCCTGCATACCTGCTTATTTCTCGTGTAGAGAGAAAAATAGGTGGACTTTAATTGATAATAGCCTCATTGCTGTTAATGTTAAATTTCACTATAGGCTATTTTGCCTGTCATGATAGAAGGCTGTTACCCCCCTATGCTATCTGAAGCACAGGGGCACTTGAGTCCTTTCTTGTTCAATCAGATTTTTGATGACTAATTTTTACTAATTTGTTCTATCATCTTTGAGCCCAAAGGTCACGGCTGTGATTGGTGAGGTCTCCAGTGGGACACTCCAGGTGCCATGTGAATTTTTAGATGAATTGGAAGGAGCACAGGGTCTTTATTCACCAGCATGTGAAAAAAATCGCAGGGCATGGAATGGTAATCGCTATGCGAGCTCGCTCCTCTGGATGTTGTAAATTCAGAGACTATCGTAATCACCAGGAGTATTTATAGAAATTATAAACTTCCCATTACTGGAATATATGCCTTATAATTTTGAAACATTATGGCAACTGCTTAAAAAATCTATACTCTGTAATTTCATGCTGTACAATGTATATTAACCAGTAAAACCCTATACATATATAACGAAACAAACACCAAACTCTCAAAATAGTTTTTCCTATTCATTCACCTATTATGAACGAGAGACATAGAATAATCAAAGAACCAAATTAGTGATTTATTTTCATAAAAAATTTTCAGGATAATTTACAGGTTCACTTTTAGACTATTCCCTCCTCTTTCTACTTCAATAGACTTGAATGTTCCCATTAAGGAACTGCCATGTCCTATACTGACCTCTATATCAAACAAAAATAAAGTTAATTTTGTCATGTGCTAAGCATAACTATCATGTTGTGAATTCTATTACATTTCATTTTCTAAAAATTAGTAGTCCATTTTTGCTAATTCTGTGTTGAACATGACAAGTGATTTGCCAGCAGTTCTGAATTATATGAAAGCGCATTTGTAAAAATTAAATTAACTGTGAGGTCTGTTACTACAAAATCAGTGGAAAAAAAAAACCTTTTTTCAAACTAGAACAACAGCTGCATAAGAGAGGAACTGCCAGGTGGGGTTCCTCCCGCATTCCTGACTCCTCGCAGGGTCATGTGAGTTTTGCCAGCTTTGCCTCCATTCCCCTCCCTCCCCCGCCCTCTCCTCTGTGGGGACCCTGCAGTGGATGTGGGTGATGCGCAGCCTGCAGCATGAGATAGACATGTTGGTCAACCACATTGGATCACAGTGGCCGCCACCATTGCTCTCCCGTACCCGTGACAACCCGATGGTCAGGTCGCTAAATCTAGTGCTTTCAACAGGCAGCACGACACTTTGGTGTTTGGAAATCAGAGGTCTGATTTTATTCTTGGTAGCGTATTCTTCTCAAAATAAGAACATCCTAGAGTTCTGTTTTACATCATCATGGAAGATTGCGAATGAGGTGAGAACCCAGAGGACAGCAGAGGCCCTAAGGGGCTCAGTGCAGACAGCCTGCGCTTTAATCACTCCTCCCACTTGAGGTATCGGCCCAGTTGTCAGTTTTGCCCAGATTAAAAGCTGGTGTGCAGGATCGCTGTAATGAATCCGATAGTTTAGCCTTAATCCACCCCCGCCCCGTAATCTCTATCTTCCTGTGAATAGGAACGTCTCTGCAGACGACGTTCAGCTGGGTTTCTCCCAGTTCTGATAGTCACATATGTGCAGGGGTTGCCATGTGGACACCGCAAGACCCACGAGAAGCGTTTAACTGCTCTGAAGAGGGAAGTTCAAAGACGTGCACTTGATTCCAACCATCCAGGTTGCCCACATTTGAAATTCAGGCCACAGGGAATGGACTTTCCCCACTACCCCACCCCCAATTGTGGCCTCAAAACGGAGACCTCTTAGAAACTTCAGGCACAGTCCCCTTGATTTCCACTGGCCATAAATGCTATTCTGAATTTTGTGTTTCCTGTGCTCTTAGTTGATTTTTTTCCTTATACACAGTGTGCCTTTCTGCTAGTAGTGTAGGGGGCCCCCTTTCCAGTACACTTCTGTGTCAACACTTAGTACTGTTAGACCTTGGTTTTTGTGGCTATAAAATTAAATTGTATTGTGGGCCTAATTTGTATTTCCCTGTTTTTCAGTGAGGGAATTATTATCTTACTAATTCCTTGATTCCTTAATAATTCCCATTGTTCCCTTAGGTTTCAGCTTAGGTATCACCTACGCTCTGTAGCCTTCCTGACTCCTGTAAGATTAGTTCCGTTGTCCATTCAGTTTGAACCTGTAGCTCTGTGCCCATACATTAATCTTTCTACATCATAATGGCCTGTTTGTCTGCCTCCCTTGAGATGCATAGAGTCTCCTGGAAGGGGGTGGTCAATCAGTGTGATACCCCCAGAGATTATCAGAGTGTGCCTCGCACTTAGTGGATTCTCAGTAAATGCTTGTTGAGTGAATGACATCCTCTACTTACCTGTGTTACATGCCTGTGGCAGCCACCATCACTGAAATTGTCTACAGAGCGTTATATTTACATGTTAGGGCTGATTTTCAATTGTAATTGTTTTTCTATGCCCAAGGATGGCCATCATGACTAAGTGTGGATGTTAACAGCTGAGTTATACTTTTCCTTCCAAAGTTTAACACCACAAAAACATGATTCTAGTTCCAATGCTGTCTCTAACTAGGTAGCTTTTTGGCATCAATTTCCATCTTTAAGAAAAGCTTCCATTTTCTAAAATAAGTTCAGGTCTATTCTATCCTGTTCTGTCAACTTCATTGAAGCTAATGGTTAAGCCTCCTACATATAGTTTTATAACATTAGTCTTCCTAAGGCTAACATTCATACTCAGTTTGGTTTTTTGTTGTAGATATTTTCAAGACCGCTAAATAAACCACTAGTTTAAGAAATGAGCACCTATGTGACATTCACTGACAGGTGATGTCTGAGTTCACGCTTGCAGTTGCATGACAGTTAAGTCTCCGTGGCTATGGCAGCCCTGGGCACACTGTGGTTCCCCTTGTGGCAGAAAGTCTGGTGTGCTAAGTGTCGGTTTATGCTCTCGTTCCATCCCTGACCTTTGTTGTGACCTTGGGCCCACCGTCTCCTGGAGCCTCAGTATTCCCTCTGGAGTATTAAGAGTGTCCCAGTGAATGGAACGAGGGATGGTAGTTACACTCAGTTACTCAGTCAAACAACATCTATGTAAATGAACCCAATTACTATAGAACCAATCGGGGGAAGGGGCAGGAATATCCAGTGGAGTGATCCTAAAGCTTTGCAGTGAGCCTTCCTTCTGCAGCCGGTACAGTATTACCGACATTTAATGAATAAATGTGGGGCCCCTGTGTGTAGGCAGAGAAGGACTAATTAAGATAAAAATACAGGTAGCCCTTCCTTCTGGGTGATGTAGGTATGTGGATGTAGGTGTGTGTGTGTGTGTGTGTGTGTGTGTGTGTGTGTGTGTCTGAACACCTGTGTTTTCCTGTATGGAAAATTGTGCTGAGTAGCTGGTGTATTTTTCTAACATCTTCTCACCATTCTGATGGTGAAATGGAAGACCTTTTTTTAGTGAAGAGCTTTTTTCTTTAGTACAGAACCCTTTTCTAGTGCTCAGATTACATCACAACGGAGCATAGGAAGGACGGGGCCTGGGGGTGCGGGGTGCTCCCCCTTCAAGAGGCAGTGAGCTTGGGAGGAAGAATTCCTGCAGCAGCTCACCTGTTACAGCGCTTCATCCCCACCCGCCTAGATGTGACTTTCAGAATAGCCAGATTATCTTTTAGCAAAAAGGATGTGTTAACCAAGAGATGAGAGCCATCCAGCCAAGTTGCTCTCTCTGCCCTCGCTTTCCAGAAAGAGAGGAGAGGAGAGCAGCCCCTCCCGCCCTGGACCCCGGGGTGAAGGCTGCTGGGACCAAGGTGTCCCCTCGGTGCTCACTGTCTGGGCTCTAACCCAGCTTTATTTTCCAACAGGACATTGACGGTCAGGCACTGCTGCTGCTGACTCTCCCTACCGTGCAGGAGTGCATGGAGCTGAAGCTGGGGCCCGCCATCAAGTTGTGCCATCAGATCGAGAGAGTTAAAGTGGCTTTCTACGCCCAGTATGCCAACTGATTCCACCCTCTGGGGAGGTGGCCCATTGTCTTGGTGATATGGTGTCTCGGGACGGGGTCCAGGACTGGAACTTTTATTTTTCCCTGGATATGTGAGATGGTTCATTCAGTCACCGGGAAGCTCGAAGCACGAAGGACCTCCTTCACCCCCCAGCCTGTTTCATAGTTCCATGTGTTCACAGCACACACCAGGACCACAGCAGTGGCCGCTGGAGGGTGTACATTAAAGTTCTGTGTCAGACCCTGCGGGATATGAAGAGCTTCTTTGTATAGCCACATCTCGCCTTTCTCCCACCCCAAAGCAGGCGGCTGCCTTCGAACAAGGTCCTAAACCAGGGCCCATGTTTCTTTGAAAACACTTGATGGTGCAGTTGATGTCTTTTCAATGTGACCGAGGAGGCTGCCTGGCTGTTATTTTTTGCTCTACTCATTCTCAGGCACATTCATAGATGCTTTTTTGTACCGATACACATGTGACTGTCACCACAGTTGGATCTTGGTGGCAACTAATTTCTCGAACACAGCTGTAGGCAATGTTTCAGGACATAGCTATAAAGAGATGGGCTAAACCTGCGTCGCCCGTCAGAGGTGCCTTTTAGGAAGTTCGGGGGGTGAAGGAAGGCGGTGTGTCATGGCGATGAGACCATTTTCCTTGAGTAATGGACACCTCTACTTGCAGGTTCTTTTATGGGATCTCAGATCTCTCTCATGTTCTAATGGAAGTGTGACTATATCTGGGAGGGACTCCTTTAGTCTCTTGGGAAATGTTGAGTTGTTTGTTGAAGGAAAAGATTAATTTCGGAGAGCAGGAGTGGGAAGAGATTTGAGAGGAGCTTTTTACACACCAGCTACATGCCCTGAGCAGATTGTCTTTAAAGGCCATTCTCAGGGCTCGGCCCTGGCCACTCGTTTACAATAGGCCAACGCCTGCGGCGGAGCGAGCACTGGACCTGAGTCAGGCCTGGGCTTTACCTGGCGCGGCTAATTACTAACTGTGCTCTTGGGTGGTGATCACTCTGCACCTCATTCCTGCCAAGTGACAGGTTGGGACACTTAGGACTGGAGCCGTGAGCACACGTTCTCCTGTCTCCATTCTGCTCCTGCTAAGGGAAGAGTCCAGGTTGGCCAAAATGAGAAACAGAGTAAATGGGGAAAAGGGGGGGGTCCCCATAGCTTTTAACTCTGTCAATCCTGCAGCTCACTCTGGCTTTAGGTTCTTAGGACATTTCTTGGGCAATGTTTATTAAATTGGTAAAGAAAGATCTTCGACTCTGAGAATGGCTGGTTGTTTGTACCAAACACTCAAAGCCCCTGAGTGATCCAATATGTATATATTCAAACCCAGATGGACTATTCTATTCTGTTACGGTAGTTGCCCAAATACCTTTTTAAATTTCACGTTGTGCAGGAGTGAACACCAAAGGCAGAGGCTGCACACCTTCCGTTACTTTTTCACTGTAATCACCTTGATCTTTTCGCTTTGATCAGAGTCTCAACAATTCCACGAATACCATGGCAGGGGCCTGGGGGTTGGGGGGCTTATTAGCTGCTCCTACTTCTGCTACATTTTAAGGCGGGATTGTCAGATTTGGGGACGTTTGGTTACTAATGCTAAACTGTACTAACATTCTGCCACTGTTCCAGATGAAAATGGAAAACAAATATTTTGCGGTTGAGACATTTTTCATCTCCCTGTAGCCGATTTCTACAGTCCAGTTCAAACATGTGGCAGATGCATTTGCCTGGGGACCACTGACGGAAGAACCCCTGTCTTAAGCACCGTTGTGAGGATGGAAGTGTCCGCGGTGATTCTTGCTTGGCTTGCAGTCCATTCTCTCTTCTAAGCGAAAGTTCCGACCCCCTCTCGGTGTCCCGCCCCTGCCTTCTCAGCCTCGTGCTCTTGGCCTTAAATGCTCGGTCTTATGGAGTTAAACTCTGTCCAACAATTGGGAAGGGTATCCATCTCAAGATCTTGGCATTCTCCCTGTGCTGACTCATTTATGATCTCTCACTGTGGCCTTTCCAAGCTCAGCTCTTTCTGTTGCATTTGAAACTGGAAGGAAGGAATGTGGCAGCCGAAACCTAGCAAGGTGCTTGCAGCACGAACGTCACCTTCTCATGCCCTCTCAAAGAGGACACACAGGAGGAGGCGCAGCACTGAAGCAGATTTCCTGGGGGAGTATCTGGAGCCGCCCACCCAGAGGAGCTGGAAGGCTCCCGCCAGGCAGCCTGGACAAGAGCTGGCCACCACTGCTGGGGGCGCTTCCTGCTCCCCGCAGGGCCAGGCGCCCAAGGCTCTCCTCTTCCTGTCTCCCTCTGTGCTCTGCTTTGTGTGTGAGGAGGACACGCCTGCCACCACAGGCAGAAGGCCAGCCCTGAGTGATCACCCTGAAGTGATCTCATGCCATCTCCTGGCCCTTCTGGGAGCCAAGATAATGTTTTAGGATCAAGAAAATGCTTTTGCTCCGAGTGTTGTTATGTCCTCCTGAACTTGGGTTCTCTGGGAATTTCCGTGGTGGTGGGTATAACTTCATGCCAGTAGCAACTGGGCTACAGAACCGTAAGGTGGTGTTCGTTTCTCTGTACGAGCCACCTCTCACCAGCTTCTGTCTTAGAAATAGAGCCAACTGCCAGGAACATTTTACTGTGCTGTTAACTGTGTCTCTTAGGGCAGGAAACACTGATGTTACACCTGTTACCGCCTCCTCCCCCAAATACCACCACAGCCCCTAAGTCAAAACGCTCCTACAAGCGATGCCCCTCCCTTGTCCATTCCAGATACTGTGATCTCGCCTCTGTCTCTCTGAGGGACCAAAGTCCTGTCCTCTGTGTCTCCGGACCCCGCACACACCATGCCGCTCATTACCTCTTGGAATGGCTGGGACGCGTGTTTCCCGTGCCCTGGGCCAGCAGACACTGCCAATCTGGGCAGGTGTATACCTTGAGAAGCAGAAATGCCACCTCATCTTTAATGGTAAAGGTCCATCATCACTTGATCCCACTCGAAATCGAAGGGAACTTGTTTCAGCCTCTAACTTCTTGACTTCATTTGTACTGTGTTGGGAAAATACTCTCCACAAAAATATAGGCATAAAAACCTAACAGGAGCAGGGTATGACTGGCATACAGAACTTACTGTGTTTTTCAAAAAACAAACAAAAAAACAACAACAACAAACAGGCAAAGACCAGTTTCCTTCACCATGGAGTTGTGTAGCTTGAAGAACTCATCCATTCCTTTTAAAATTTGGTTCATTTGATCAAAGTTTGACTCACGGTGGTTGAGCAGGACAGCTATTGGTTAGGTTGCTTTACCTTATTTGATCATATTTGAAAGATGATTTCCTGTGTTTGCTTTGATTTGTTTCTCGATAAATTAAAGCGACTCAGAGTTGAATACTGCCCCCTCTGACCCTGACTACAATCTCCAGCAGGTTGATGTTGATCAGCCTTTGAAGACTGGTCTCCGTTTCCTAATTTGTCTCCTAGGATTTTGAGTGTTGTATCAGGCAAGTGCTGAGCTTTTCCTTTTATCTCATACCAGGCACCCCTTTCTCAGAGCTGTTCTCCTTTCGTTTGGGGAGTACTAGGTGTTTTCATACTTCTTTTGTAGAACACCCATTTATATTTATTTCTGTATATAGAACTATAAAAACAGGAGTGTTAAAGTCTTTGTTGTGGTTTGAACATCGTTGTTACTTTTTTTGGTTAAGTTGGTAAACCTAGGTTCCAAGTACTCTATTCTGTCTTTAGAAAGCTGTGATCGCGTGTGCAATGATTTGAAGGGAAAAATAGTAACTGAAGGTATCTGTTTTTGAAGAGAGATGCATACTGCTCATGTCTCTTTGGTGCAATAACTAACTAGCAACTGTTACAATTTAATGATTCTCTTATTTATTCACTGTCCTTTTCTTTTTAAGGGATTTCTAGAATCCCTTTAACTTGGTTGAATCTTTAAGTCCATTGATTTTTGTAGCTTTTATCACTAAAGTTGGTTTACAAGTATCCAAAACATGATGTGATAAAATCGAATTGGGTTATTTTCTCCCACTTCGTTTATGTAAAAATTGTAATTGCTGACACCTGGGGTTTGGTTAAAAGCACCTCTAGTTTAGATGATAAATAGTAACAGTGTCCTGAGCTGCAGACTCTCCATCTTACTGCTTTTGTTTTAAATGGCCAGGATTTGGTACCGGTAAATACGTAGTCTTGTCACATAAACAAGCAAGTGGTGCTTCCTATGCGCCAAAGAGCAGCATGGAGGAAAAAGGAAAGTTTGGGGCAGGCTGAAAATCACCTTATGTTGGGAAATTGGAGGCAACATTTTTTAAGTGGCAGAAAAAATAATGATCTCATTTGTTGTTCAAAATGGAAGCTAGCATGATATCTGGAAGCGTAAACTGTCCCTAGTCGTGAATGTTGAAAGCCCTTTTCCTGTTTTGCATTCCAGTTTGAAGAGTTTGTGTTGAAATTTGAGTCATCTAGCTTGTGTATGTTTCAGTGCATAAAAGGGAAAATTGGGGGTTTTTGCTTTTGAGATTTGCAGGACAAAAGAGCATGTTGTTGGTTTGTTGTAAGATTGTATTCTGTATATATGTTTTCATGTAAATAAATGAAAATCTATATCAGAGTTATATTTTAATTTTTATTCTCAATGAAAAAAAGCTCTTTTTACTTGAAAAAAATGTAAGCCACATTGTTAATAAAGTAAAAATAAATCCTATGGTGGTGTTTGTGTCTTTGCGTTGAAGGTTATTAATTATTTTTAAGGTTTGTGTTAGAATTGATTTTTTTTTCTTGCTATGTGCTAAAACATATGTTACAGAGTTTTAATAACCATGGCTCTCAAACTCCTATGTTAACTTTCAGGGTCACCTGCCAGCTCTGCAACATTTTACTCGAAGAGCCTGTGTTTGCTCTTTTCATTGAAACATTACTCTATATCCTGCATGCTCACCTCTAGCTTCCCTGTTTTCAATGATTGCAGTTGCTCTATGATTACCTGGTGCATTAGTGCAAGTACTACTTTATGTCTCTGAGAAGGATAATAACCACATTTGTACTTATCATTGCCCTTAAGTGTCACGAGTGAGTCTTGGTTGGAAGAGGAAGAGGCCCCTTTGTCATTGCCCTGTCACGGGGCTCTCAGACGCGGGTCGTGCTCCTGTCCACTCTGCCCCCTCTGCCATACTGACTCAGGTAACTGTCTAGAGACAGCGGGAAGGTGAACGGGGGCAGGAGGCATTTAGGGAAAGGAGGTAGAGGGATCCTGCACAATTTCTCCTCCCAACTGCAGACACTCTCAAGCCTCTTAATATACTTTGACCCTGCTGACAAGTTCTGCATATAGAAATCTTTGTTTCATTTTTAATCATGGAAGCTATTTCTCTTAGTAAAACCTTAACAACAAAAAGAAAGCCTCAGAGGACAGACAAAAATGGGAAGCAAATTGTTCATTTTCTCAAAATACATTAGAAGCAAATCAGGCAAGGGTTATATGCATGAGTACGTATGACTATTGTATTTCTATTTGTAATGAAGATCTCTGATAACAAAGACATTTAAAGGCTGTATAATAAAGCAAAATAACAATAGTAAAACACTTTTCCAGAACTTTCCTTGCCTGAACACCATAGAACCACTTCACTAGATGCAAGTGCTTTGAAAAATGGCATTCTCAAGGTGTGTCCCCATCCCTCATTGCTTCCACAATGCCCAGACCGGTCTCAGCGCTGCCTGGGCTGGGAATTACAAACCCCAATCTTGGGAGGACAGTCCACACACTGAGGGAATTACAGGAAGTGGCTAATGTCCCCTGCAGAAGCTGGGGAACTCATATGGGAGTAGCTGAGGCTTTTAGACCAAATGGACAGCATATAAGACGATGTGGGAAATTCGAGAAGTTGGGCGTTTACTCATGACTTGGGATTCAATATTTTTGTACGGACAACTTGGAGCCAGTCTACGGATTACCTGGGATGGTTCCCTGATGTTGGCTTACAGTGAACAAGTTGGGAATTCCAGAACGTCCTTGTCCTGGTATTGAAGAAGTCAGACTGTTGGAAATGTAATGGATATATATGTAAATCAGGGCTGCTTCCCCGCCCCCCCTCCGCCTAGAATACAGTTTGCAGGGACCTTGACTTGTGCTTCCTTCCCCTCTTGGGGAAAAAGGTGAGGGCATCTGTTCTCGGCGTGTGAGGACAGGATGTCACAGAGAGTGTGAGTGCATCTGAGTGGCACAGGGACTCAGTGTGGAGTCGATGAACGCACCCAGATTGGCTCAGCATCCTTGGCCTCCCCTCTGTGCAGCTCCCCTGTAGATATCCTAGCCACTGTGGCTTCTGCTTCATCTCCCATCGCCCCCGCTGTCTTGCCTCCCCTAAGGTGAGGGCCGGCTCCTGCACACCATCTCATGCCTGCCCTGGAGGCAGCCACGAACACCCTGGCACTCAGAGCCATTGCACTGGGCTCATCAAAGCTTCGATTCCTCCCATCCTTTCTGGACTCCGATGAAGCGCTGGGCTGTGGAATGTGGCTGCTTCAGGTGACAGAACTTGGAGGTGCCAGGAAGTTCATGTCCCCTGGACAAACTCTGATCAAGGATGTGGCCAGCAAATAAACTCCTCGGCCATCCCGCCTAGATGGACTTTCCCCGTGTGGTGGAGTGGACAGTCTGTCCAGAGACATTCCCTGGTCTGAGCAGCTACCTGTGCTCTTGTGGATCATGGCCAGCTCTCTAATCAACTGCTTTGTATTGACTTGCCCCTTCTAGGCCTAACTTCCCTCAGCCTGGGATTTTACCACCAAAGAATCAGCTTGTAACCTTGTTTTCTAGGGAGCTAGCGTGAGACAGGGGGGCAGCCATTATTATGCTTCATATACTATGTGCAAATAATAACGACGAAATATTCCAGTGAAATCCAGCCGTCACCTGGAGCCTTGTAGACCTCCCAGCCTGGTGCCATTGGGGCTGCTCATGGAATCCTCTTAGAATCCTCTTAGAATTTAAGGCGTGGGTTGCAAATTCAAGTTTCGAATATTCTTTCTGGTTATTGAAATAATGTTGGTGCATTGTAGACAATTTGGAAAAATAAAGGGCAGTTATTAAATTGACTCATTATGACCAACTACCACTTTATCATATTTCCATGTATATTTATAACACAATATTGAAGTCAAGCTGTTGAGACCATGTAAAAGTTTTTCACTAACTTATTTTGTAATGTTCTCTGGGGTGGAGTTCTTGTTTTTATATATCTAAAGTTTTTATTTTAAATGTTTCAACAATTTTTAAAATAATTCAGCATAACACATGTTACACCCAGCTTTGGAAAATACTGTTTTGCCATATTTACTTTGGATTTATATATTTTATAAAATCTTACAGACAGCACTGAAACCCTCTTTATCTGTGATCTGATTTTCCTTCCTTCCCCTCTTATGCCAGGTGTAACAGCAATTCTGATTAGAGTGTGTTCCATTTCTAGGCATCATATAATCATAATAATGTACACACTGTTCTATGGGTCTTCTACATATTAGTGAGGTGTTGTGATACTTGCATCATATTGCAATTTGCTTATTTTTTTGCTTAATATTATTTTTATGAGACTTTTGCATGTTAGTATTTGTTCCTCATTATTTTTACTGCTGCATAAATTCGATGGAATGCATCATGATTTACTTGTCCATTCTCATACCGTTGGATCTTTAAGTTCTCCGCTATTTCAAAGAATGCTGCCTTGAAGATTTTCATGCAGTCAGTTCTTCTTGTGCACACAGGAAGCAGTGTCCCTGAGGAAGGCTGTCCTGGCTGTGCCAGGGGCGCCCAGGCAGCAGTTCCAGTTTGCACTCCTGCCAGGCGTGTGTGGGAGTGACCCCGCTCCGCATCCTTGCCCACACTTGGCAGAGTTTTTCATTATTGTCAGTCTGATGAGTGTGGAAATGGTAACTCGAGAGTTTTGATTTACATTTCTCTAATCATTAGTAAAGTTTAGCATCTTTTCTCATGCTTATTGGCCATTTATGTTTTCTTTGTGAATTGCCTGCTCATAATCTGAAGAGGGAGAATCCTCATTCTTTCTCCCTCTTTTCCATCTTTCTTTCTGATTTGTAAGGGTTTTTAAAGGTAACTTCTTAACATTAATCCAGATTGCTTGTGTTGCAAATGTGTTTCTCTACATCAGTGGTTCTCAACCTTCCTAATGCCGCGACCTTTTAATACAGTTCCTCATGTTGTGGTGACCCCCAATTTCATTGTTACAAATTGAACATAATTAAAGCATAGTGATTAATCACAAAAATATATGTAATTATATATGTGTTTTCCGATGGTCTTAGGCGACTTCTGTGAAAGGATCGTTTGACCCCCAAAGGGGTTGCAACCCACAGGTTGAGAACCGCTGCTCTACATTGTTCTTGACTTGTTACTTTATTTTGTCCTTTGTAATTCAGAAAGGTTTTAATTTATTTCAATATATTATTCTCTATCTTTATGATTTTTGATTTTATTCTCTTGTTTAAGAAAATTCTCTGAAAACATAAGATGATTTCTTATATTTTCTTTAAAAAGCTAGTCAGTTTGACTTTTTCCAATCTCTCTAGAATGTACATATATAGGATGTCCCAAAAAGTGTATACACACTTTAACAGCTGATAAAACACTTAATTTTCACTTCTTTTCAGGTTAACTGATTTGAGATAATGGGCGAAGTCAGACTATGAACAAAGAAAATGTATCCTAAAGTGCCACCAAACATTTTTTATGTGGATACATAAAAGATAGAGTTTATGGTACAAAACCAGCAACAATCACATTGAAGGCACGCAAATAACAAACAAAATGATTCTTGATGTTTGCAATTCCATTGCTTTGCATTATCAGCAGTTCCTGGACCAGACCGGTCATCAGTTTGAAATAAGCATTAACAAAAAAAATTTTTTATTTCTGTAGGTTCTTTTACATTTTTCAAATGAACTCTATGTTAATAAACACGGAATTTATAATCATTCGAAGTGTATATACATTTTTTTGGGGGGACACCTATTTTTTGGTCGGTATTTTCAGTGCTACACTCCTGCCATGGGACTCACCCCTGCTTCACATCCTCCCCAGGGTTTTTAATTACTGCCAACTGAATGGGTATGGAAATAGTATGGTAATGGATGGCAAGAGACCGCTAAATTGTCCTATTCTGATTGCCAGGAATCTATCCTTTCCCCAGTGACCTGCCATTCAGCCCACCTGTGTCACATTTCACATTTGCCCATATGTGTAGGTTTGTGTTTGGCTACATAGTCTGTTTCATTGGTCTGTTTGTCTCCCTATACCATTACCACACTAAGTATTATCCTATATAATAAAAGCCTGATATGCTAAATGCCCGGTCAGTGTTCAACCAATCAAAGTATAATATGCTAATGATATGCTAAGGCCTCTCAACCACTCACTATGACTTACACCGACCACCAGGGGGCAGACAGTCAACCGGTTGACAAGTTGCTATGACGTGCACTGACCACAAGGGGGCAGACTCTCCAACCGATAGGTAGCTTGCTGCTGGGGTCTGGCCAATTGGGACTGAGCAAGATGGGCCAGACAGGCCCTGGAGCCCTCCCGCCACCCTACCCCCGCCCCGACTGGCCAACGTCCCACATCCCTCCCCTTCTCCAATTGTGCACTGGTGGTGTCCCTTGGCCTGGCCTGTGCCCTCTTGCAATCCGGGACCCCTCAGGAGATGTCGGAGCGCCAATTTCAGCCTGATCCCTCAGGCCAGACCGGGGGACCCTACTGGTGCATGAATTCAAGCATTGGGCCTCTAGTGGCTTCATAATAATCCTTGATATTTGGAAAGGGAAATCTCCCCATGTTATTCTTATTCAAAATTGTCTTGGCTATTTTTGACCTATTGTTCTTCATCATGCATTTTAGGCATAACTTGTTGAATTCCATAGAAAACTCAATTAGGATATTGATTGGAAATACATCAAATTTATGGGAAAATTTGGAGAGCATTGACTTCTTTTATCCTGTTGAACCTTTTGAACCAGAAGATATTATCTTTCTTTATTCGTGTCTTTTATAATTCCTTCAATAAAGTTGTGATATCTTTCTCCATAGAAGCCTTATACATATTTTGTTAAATATATTCCCTATACAATTTATAATTTTTGGCTACCCTTTTTTCTAGTATATTTTGTTCACTATTCCTGTGAACTCTATTGATTTGTATATGCTAATATTCTATCCAGAATCTCTAGTGAACTCAGCTGAAAGGAATTTCCATCCTGAATCTTTTGCTCCTTTTATTTTTAGCATTACATTATTTTTATGGTTTTGGAATTTTGGTTTATTTTGAATGGGAAGTATATACTTTATTTACCTTCTTCTGCTTATCCAATTACTGGTTTTGCATGTTCTATCGATCCATAGACCAACGAACAGAACCAGGTCTCATATTGTTAGGGAGGGAGCATTCCCAGCCCATGGCAATTTTGGGGCTATTGCTCATCCACACCCTGAGCCAATGGTCAGCTTGTTTCACTTTCCCGTGTTTGAGCTATGTGTTTCTCCTAGGGTCAGCCTTGTTTCGCAGTTGGAGAAGGCCTCCACAGACCCTAGCTTCAAACTCTCAGCCTAGTTCACGCCCCACCTCTCATGGAGCGCTTCACTCCACAATAACAGAGCAACCAATGACTGATGTTTGGATCCTGCTTCAGAGCCCAGCAAGTTTGCAACCTACTCACCACTTTGTGTTTCTGTACCTTTTCTGGTTACTAGCAGTGTTCACCTTATTTTTTAGTTCAGCCATGCCTCATCAATTTTCTTATTTTATCTGTCATTGTCTGTGTTTTAGAACAGAGTTGTGACTGGGTTTAAACTTACAGAGCCATCTTGACTAACAGTGTCTCAGATATTACCTTTCTTTTAGAAAATTTCTTCCAAGCTGCAAGTGGTATTAGAGTATGTTCTGAAAATGAGGCTAATGTTTGCATTACTCGGGCTATTTAGAAATAAGATTTCTAGCCCATGTGAAAATTCATATTGGTATGGGGTTCATTTTAGGTACAATTCCCAAAATGCTGAGATAGTTGACATTTCTAAATGTCTCTTCTGCATAGTTTAACACTTAGTAAAACCTCATGGTTTGAAAAAAAACTGCTTTGCATATTATCCCCTCTGACTTGTCATAAATCCCTAGCTGAGAGGTGTGGGGCTGGACTGGTGTAAGTGTGAGAATGGGCCTGTTTTGGTCAATACCGCACACTAACAATGCTCATCCATGCCAGGATTTGAGCCGTGATCTATTCTCTCCCCTCTGTGGGCGTAGATGATTAAGTACTCACACTGTTGAAATACTGACACTTGTGCTATGTGGAACCTTTCAACTGACTCACTTCAGACCGGGCATCCTTACTATGAAAATAGGCTAATCTGTGCCATCCCAATAATCCATATGAATGCACTGAAATGGAAACATTTCATGAGACACTTAAGCTTGTATAAAGCTAATTCTTCTTATGAGAAACCTAAGACAACATTAATTCATCTCCAAAAACCGTTTCAGACCTGCTAAGCAGATGCACCACTTTGAGCCCATTAGGAAAAAGAAGAGCACCGTGCTAGCTGCTCTTACAAGGGCAGAAGCCCCCGAGGAGGGAGGGAGGCCAGGCACTGAAAACAGAGCTGATGTGTGTACAATACTGGTTCAGGCTGAAACTAGCAGAGAAGTGAGGTGTATGCTTCTCAGATGGCTGTACCAGGTCCCAGCCCTTGTTACTGGCCTTACAGTGGGGCTGAAAATTTAAATGCCTCTAGGGTCACCCAGGAAACATTAATGGGTGCAGTGAGCTGGTGGGGATGGCAGAGGGAAACAGGAGAGGGCTCACCTTCCTGAGAAGGGCTTGTCCTCCAAGTGGCTGTCAGTAAGTCTGGGGCCAAGCATTGCTTCGTCTTTTCATTTTCCAAGAGGAACCGGAAATCTAAATATTTAGGTGAGATCTCCAAATTATTAAATACTGTCAAGAAATTACAACATTTTAAAGATGATGATGGCTAAGGCAAATGTCTACAGCTAGATTCCGCACCACGAGTTCAGGACCTCTGCCTTGCTCATTCCGCAAATGTCTTAGTGGCGAGGCAGCCACATTCGATCACAAATGTGAGACATTTACCAAGGAGATTTGTGATCACTTTTTTTTTGAGACAGTCAAATTTTGATCAATTTTGACAGTAGTTAAAACACATCAGAGTCAATTCTTACTCAATCGAAGGCTTACTCATAACTGTTCAAAGTCAAAATGAGAGTGCTCACACTATTACGCTGCTATGTAAGGATGTATCTGTGCATGCATGGGTTTGCTTTGGGGCCAGGGTCCCTGGCTCAGGTACAGCTTGGTTTCATCATTGCAGTCCAAGAGAAAGAAGAGGCTGCGTATCAGGATATAGAAGTCTAGTTTTCAGACTTGTTCTGCTCCTAATTTTATGACTTGCGTCAGGTAAATTAACCGGTCTACTTCCCCATTTCTTCACCTGTAAAATGGGAATAAAACCTTATAATGATTTACACCTAGGATGTGCTAAGTTCTGTGGTGAGAACTTACATAAATTACCTTACAGTTTCACTATGACTAAGCATTAGATGCCATTTGATAGACAACACTAAGGCTCAAAGAGATTAAACAGTTCACTTTCAAAAGATAAATCTCAGATTTGAAACTTCCACAAAAAGAGTGTGAATTCATTAGGACAAAATCTAAAGTGCTATTCAAAACTAAGTTGATATAATGTGCCAGTTTCTACAAAGGTACCAATACAGAAATGTTGTAAGCTGGAGATGGGATTCGCTTATTAATTGAGCATCTACTATGCATTAGGTGTAATGAGATAGAATAATACATGAGTCTTGCTTGTGTTCAAGGAATTTACAATCAATTAGAAGAAATGTGAGCGATAAGTTTTAGAGATCTTCACTTTGGGTCAGATCCTTGGAGAATTTAGATAAACTTTAGGCTCCAGCATTCCGTGGCTCTTGACTGCATGCGTTGTTAGTTCTCTTATTTCTTAAGTGTTTTTCTGGTATTTAAAATGTTTATTTTTTTCTAAAGCTGAGGTGTCTGGACCACAGTATCTGGTAATAAATTCTAAAAACATGGCATTTGGGGGCTTACAAATAGCAAATAATTTAGTTCTGTATTGTTTCTATTCCCCTTAAAATGTGGATTTTCTTTAAGGCTAAAGGACAGGAAAATAGCCTTTGCTACATTTTCTTATAATGCATATGAAACAACACTTACTCATTAGCATGTTAAGCATCCTACTCTGTGCAATGCACTATGCTAGTGCCAGCTATAAAATGATTCGTCCAATACAATTTTTCTTTCTGAGACTCGGTCTAGTGGGGAATGGACATGTGTGGAGGGGCAGTGCCTGAGCAATGAGTGGGGTCTCTGGAGTCAGGCTGACTATTTGAATACCTATTGTGTAACTCGGGCAAGTGACTGAACATTTGTGTGCTCCTGCTTCATTGTTTGCAAACTTGGGATACTAGCACCTATGTCATTTGATTGTTATAAAGAGTGAATAAGATAACCCTCTGTTAGAAATATGTCTTCAGAAATGCATGGTTGTGGACACCAGTGTACACATACATGAATGTTCATAGAAGCATTGTTCATAATAACCCAACTAGCCCATCATTAATTAGTAGACCAGATCAATCGGAGAATATTCCTACAAAAGAATACCATAGAATAAGGAAAATGGATCAATTATATCTACAGCTATATGCAAAAGTATGAATGAATATTTAAAAATAATAATATTGATGCCCTGCCTGGTGTTTCTCAGTGGTTAGAGCATCGGCCCACACACCAAAGGGTCCTGGGTTCCTTTCATGGTCAAGAGCACTTACCTGGGTTGCCATTAGCGCCCCACTCCCTGTTGGGGTGCATGCGGGAGCAACCAATCAATGTGTCTCTCTCACATCAATGTTTCTCTCTCTCTCTCCCCCTTTCTTCTTCTCTTCCACTCTCTCTGAAAAAAGCAATGGAAAAACTATCTTCAGGTGAGGATTAAAAAATAATAATAATATTGAGTGAAAGAAGCTACACGCAAATAATAGATGCCTTATGTTCTGCTTCTATAAAAATTCAGAAACAGGCAAAATCATAGAAATTAAATCATATATTTTCCTGGATGCATAATTAAGGCCATTAAATAAGAGCAAAGGAATCAATACCATAAAAATCAGTATATGATGGTTGGGAAGGGGGTGGAAGTTACCAAGAAAGGAAGAGCAAAGTTGCCAAGAGTTCTTGGGGAGGTTTCTAGGTATTTGGATGGGATCTGCACTGAAGGTTAGGGTTAGGGTTAGAGTTAGGGTTAGAGGGAACAGAGGAACCGCAGGCCAGGACAGTAAAGAGTCTTGCTGAAGTGCAGAGTAGTGAAAGCAACATGGGAAAATCAGAGTGGAGTAGCGGGGTTGGGGGTGGGGGGATAGACAAGTTAAAGACCTTGCCCAGAGTTTCAGAGAGTAATAAACTATTTTATTAGAATCACCCATCCCTTAGCAACTGGTTGCATCATGCATTTTCTTCATCCATGTGTTAGCATCATCTCTACAGAAATATAAGAAACCCTTTGGGAACTGGTTCTTGTTGTCACTGAATCTTTCCTCAGGTCACAAAATCCTCAATTACAGAATCCCACATCCTATCAGGTTAGGAGTCCTCATTCCCATTTCACAGAAGAAGCAACTGAGGCCTTAACAAGTTGAGGGATTTGTCCAAGAACACACAGCTTGATCTCACCCTTATGAAGGGACCACAGTGTGGACAGTTAGCAGTTATTGACTAACGCTGGGAGGGATGTGATCAAAAGCTTGGAAACTATTTTTTCTTTAAGAGAGAAAAGGATGCAAAAAGAAAGTTCAGATCAAATCATTTCTTGCCTGAGGAATTACAGTATTTTGTTTGGCTGGGAGAGAATCCTTGCTCTTGTCTTAACCACTGGGCCACTGAAGACAACCAACTCAACTGTGCCCCCAGCCCCTCAGATAGTGGTGTAGTGTTAACTCAGTAACCAACTATGTTGACGCTGAATATTTCTATCTAGAATCTGTCATTTAGAATGTCCTCTTCTATGACAAACTAACATTCTCTCCTCAGAGCAAGCTGTGCAAAACCCATTAGCAATACTAATCACATTTGAGCAAAGGGCTCCTGTGTTTCACTCTGAACATTCTACCCTCTTATGTCACTTAGCATCTGAAGAGAAACAATTGTGAAAACAAGGTAGTCCTTTCACAGGGACAGGTCCTACGAAAAAGGCAAAAGCAAATGTTGGACCTCTGGTGGCTCAAGATCATCCCAGAGGGGATAATGTTTGGGGTTTTCTGGTTTTGTTTTGTTTTGTTGTTTTTGAGAAAAGAGCCTTCAGAAGTGATTATCAGAAGGGCATAAGGAAAGAGGGGGAGGGAGTAGCTGCAGCCAGTAACACATTAAATAATTAATGTGAAACAATTAAGTCACTCTGGCAGGGTGGCTCCATAGGTTGGAGAGTTGTTCCATACACCAGAAAGCCTGTGGGTTCTATTCCCAGTCAGAGTGAGTGTGGGAGGCAATCAATCAATGTCTCTCTCTCTCTCTCCCCCTTCCTCTCTCTAAAAATCAACAAAAACATATCCTTGGTGAGGATAAAAAAACACAATTATATCTAATCACAAGAGCAGAGTATGACTGCTCCAAGTTATCATCTAATGTCAGTTTTCTCCAAGATGTGTTGGCCGCAATATCCAATCCCAGAGCAGTGGAACAAAAATGTGTACTAATAAAATATCAATATGTATTTACTTGTGCCTGGCATTACCCCCTCAGGTCTTTGATAGTCACTGTCTGATTTCATTTTCCTTTCTCACTTTTCATCTTTCCCTTCTCTGCTTTCCTTCCTAGCTCTTACCACTATAAACTGTACTTATTTATTTTCTGTCTCCCCCACTAGAATCTAAGCTCCCTGAGTACAGGTAAGTTTGCTGCTTGTTTTCTTCTGCTCTATCTTTAGAATCTGGTACAGAGTAAGTATTACTGAATTAGTATTTGATGAATAAATAAATGAGCTGAGATCTTTACATGAATTATAGTATTGAATTATCACAATTCTTTGAGGTGGGACTATTTTTACTCTTACAACTGTGGAAAATGAGGTTTCAGAAAGGAACTTTCCACAAACAGAAATATTGAGTATCAGTCAGGATTAGAACCGGAGTCCCTCTATGTCCAGAATGTTCTCACTCCTCCAAGCGCTATGGATGAGGGGCACTTTTGTAGAGCAATGTTTTACCCCATTTTTAGGATGATCCAACCTTGTTGGGAGGCATATGGTGAAGTCAATACAAGGTGGCCTTTTCTAGCCTAAAAATATTACAACAGTCACATTTATCAGTGTTCTTAAAAACAGCATCTCTTAAGAAAACAGCTTAACTCATGTTCTACCAATAGAGTCATTTGCAGCAAGGACTGGTGTAAAGGAGGGTGAGGGTTATTGGACTAACATTTATGGAGCAGGTCTCTTGTGCTAGGTTCTTTACACTTAGTGTATCATCCGGTCCTGACAAGGACTCTATAAAGCATGCAGTCTGAGGAATGTGTCCCTCCACATCCACCCAGAGCCTGGGGCTTAGCTTCATGCTCACTACAGGGAACTCTTGCACAATGCAGGGGCCAGGGGCACCGACCCCCCCTGCAGTCTAAAGTTTGGTATAGCTTTTGACTCTACAATCACCTTTTGCATCTGTGGATTCAACCAACTGCAGATGGAAAACAGTACTTTTGATCCTCAATTGAGAATCTGCATTTGGAAATGCAAAAATACTGTTTTCTATCTGTGATTGGTTAAATCCTCAGATGCAAAACCCATGAATATGAAGGGCCAACTGTACTGAAATAGACCCACTTACATGTTAATCATTTATTCAATATATTATAACTGCTTACAATATATCGTGAGCTCTCTTGGTTAAAACATTAAAAGGCATAATCTTTGTCCTGAAGGCATGCACATTCTAATGGAAAATCAGATACAGGATTATCTACTGACTTCTATCCCAATATACTACTAATTCTAATAAAAACGTAGGGTGTCATTTTCACTTTACAATGATCACCTTTACTGATAATTTGTTTTGCCAAAAATAATTTATAATTTCATTTAGTCAACATCCAGCATAATTGAATATGTTTGAGTTTTCCAAGTGCTTCTTAAAACACTGGATTTTAGTAAATCGTGCTATTGGTATATATAGTCTATCAAATAGATTGCTTCTAAATTTGTATCTTATCTAATAAAGAGGGGATATGCTAATTAACCCTCATGCCATCACAAAGATGGTGGTGCCCACAGCCAATAAGGAGGGAATATGCTAATTGACTGTCACGCCCTCAAAGATGATGGTGCCCACAGCCACAAGATGGTGGTGCCCAGTCCCCTCAGCCCCGCTGGCACGCCTGCCTCCAGAGTCCCCCAGTCCCCTCAGCCCCCCAGCCACCCAGGGCCACCCGAGGCTCAGGTAACCAGTGGCAGCAGCAGAGGTGTGATGGGGGCGTCGCCTTCCCCTGAATGACGGGTCACCTTCCATCCCTGAGGGCTCCCGGTCTGTGAGAGGGGGCAGGTCAGGCTGAAGGACCCCCACCTCCAGTGCATGAATTTTCATGCACTGGGCCTCTAGTATATTTATAATTTTCATTATATGCTATAACTGAACAGTTCCTAGACATAGTAATGAACACATGAAAATTGCTCAATGCCAACCCTAATGGGTTCAAAAAATAAAGCTAACAAAAACCCCATCGACCTGTGCTCTCTGGTTTGAAGAACTGAGACTTTAAAGAAGGAGCCTGAAAAAAAAAATCTTTAGTGGAGTCAACAAGCCAGCAGCTCAGAATATGGCAGAAAAGGGTATTTTCAGCACCCAGCTCCAAGTAGGCATTCAATAACTACTTGCTGACTGGATAGAATTAAACCAACAGATTTCCATGATTGACACAACATGAGATCATTGCAAAACCTATTTGAGGAACAACTTGATGAAGCAAAGCACAATTAAGTGGGCTGATGTGAGAGCAGTGTAATGGTATTAGACCATCTTGATTTCAGGGCTACAAAGCAGCTGGGAGAACATTGTTAAGTGTGGACAATGTGCAGGCAAGGGCCAAAGAGAATTTATTCACCTTGGTGATTTTTGAAACTGTTTATACAGTTGGTATATTAAATGCTGTGGAAATTGTTTTTGAATCTTCATGACAGAGTTGCTGCATTTTCTCTCCATGTAAGTCTGTGTGCATTTGTAATGCAATCACAATATATAGCAAACCTACATTAACTGCACCTTCAACATTTCTTATTTCATCATTAAAATAGCATTAAGATCATATCCTTAGAAATTGTGTTGTTGCAAGATGAAATCAAATAGTTAAGCTTCACTGGAGGGGAGGGAGATGGAATGGGAAGGTGGTTTAACAAATGGAAATGCTAAGCTTGTGATCCTGAGAAAGAACTGTAGGCTTTTCCATTTTCCATTGAAATGCAGCCCTCCAAGATTTTCCTGGTGTTTGGAAAGTCAAATTGTCTTATTAAATTGTGCAGAAACTGACAAATTCCAAGCAAATAGAAAGAGTAATCACGGGAGAGTGCATGATAATCTGGTAATATGGAAATTACAAATTACAATATTTTTCCCTTGAGGAAATGAAATATGCAAAAGAACAACTGCATAATACAATAGAGTTGGTATAATCCCTCAATAGCTACTGTTTGCAAGCTACGTTATCACAGTTGCATACTTCTCAGTTAATAAAGATGCACGAAATTAAGTTTACAGTGAATTATAAAATTCCTTTAAAGTTCAGTTTTTGCATAAAGTGCCATCAGGAAATATCATAAAAATGCTCTGGCAACCAATGGCATACATCTTTTAAAATGCCTGTGCACTTTCCTGAACACCCTGCATTTTTGCTGTAATGCTAACACTTCTTTATGTCAGAGAATTTTTCTAATCTCCTTTCAGCTTATTACTATACATAGTAATCTCGGCCCTAAAGATATAGGAAAATGTAGCTCTGCCAGAAAAATTTTTACAATCTTGATGTTATCTTAATAAGATCGTGTCTTGCACTTATCTATGAAATATGATATGGATATCCAATACTGATGGTGATGATAATATTAATTCATTCTTTATTCAACAATGCTTTGGTGAGTGATCTCTACGTATGAGACCCAGAGCTCAGGATTTTGAGGGGTGTAGTAAGTACAATACACAGAGCTGCCCTTTGGGGGTTTACAGCTTAAAAGTGCAGTTGGAATCTCAATGTTTAACATTAGTTCTCACAAAACAACTTTCAGTGCAAGATCAAGGTCTTTAGCCAACTCCTGATTATTCTAAAAGCTTACTCATCTCCCTGTCTCTTAAGACCTTGCCTTATCAATTTCACTGGTCATCAATTTCTCCCACGGAGAGAGGAGGACACAGAAGAGAAAACTCACATCATTATGGATGTGGGAAGTCTGATTAGAGATCTGTAGGGAAATGTCTAAATCTCGTTTCATTCACATGAGTAATCTAGAATCGCCATGTGCATGGCAAGTGTGCGTGTCCTGGGTTTATCAGGTACTTGGTGTGGGCTATCTTTGTTTATTTTTGTCTTGGGGTTGCCAATTCCATCTTCATGACTGTTTCCTACGAAGCTTCGTGGAACTCTTATTTTCTCCTCATATGAAGTTGGAACTCTTTGTTTTTCAGCTACCTATTTTCTGATGAAAACGAGTCATGTAATCTTTACAGAGAAGGCATGTCAGCCCAAGCTTTTGGACGATGGAGACAGGCAAGATGCTGAGACTTAAATACTGTAGCAGAGGCAACACTTACAGGACCAGGGCAAGCTGGTGGTTCTGTCCTTTCAAAGCAAGTTTCGAAAGCTCAGGGAAGTATTAATTGGCAGGCGATAGTAAACATGCTTCTCCTATATTCCCTCTAAAGTAGTTCTAGGCAACAGTTACAAAGGCACCAGAATCAGGGAGACCCCAGATAGTAAATCAATACTTGAACTTAACCAAGGAGACTTCCTGTGCCTTCCAATCAATGCAGATCCAGTTACCACGCAAAGACCAATCGAGAGCAGAATGATGGGAGTTTCATAAGAAAACAACCAAACTAGAGTGGATTCGGTCAGGATATCCCATAGATGTCTACTTGCTTCTCAATCTTTGCAATGCTTAAAATGCATGAAGACAGGAAACTCACCTTAAATGGATACAAAGTACATGAAAATTAATCAGAAGGGGAGCCTTTGGTAAATTTTTGGCTGATTGTTCAGAATTAAACTTATAAAAAAGAATAGAAGAAACAAAGTAAATGATAGTAAAGCACACACTTCTGAAATATGCTAAAAAGTACAATTCTGAAATTTATCAGGGACTAATTTTTTAAATTTAACTCTGTAAACATCTACTACCCATGATGCTCTTATACTGTGCACTGTGTAAAAAATGAAAAATACTGGTTTTCAACGACCACCATGTTTTAACGACGAAGTCAGTGAAAAGCAGAACAGTTGGCCCAGGTAAGAATGCTGAATGTGATCACTTTAGGGCATGGAGGCTGCTGGTCAGAATAATTCAGGGGGAGAAGTCAGGCTCCAGGCAGAAGGTTGGGATGCAAGAGATGGGGTGGCTCATACTGAGAACTGATGGAACAAGAGTGAGTGCAGGTGCAAGGAGCAAGGAAGCCAGTTCACCTGTTAAGTTTCAGCAAAACTATCAGTGGAGGATGATGTATGCACTCATAGAGTAATACAACTGGGCAAGTACATGGATGAAATCTCTGCATAGGTATATACAGAGATGTGTGGGGATGGGATTGGGGCTGACAATGGGGACTGACTGATTAAAATAAAATAGTTCCAGCCCTGACTGGTTTGGCTCAGTGGATAGAGTGTCCGCCTGTGGACTGAAGGGTCCCAGGTTCGATTCCGGTCAAGGGCATGTACCTTGGTTTCGGACACAACCCCAGTAGGGGGTGTGCAAGAGGCAGCTGATTGATGTTTCTCTCTCATCAATGTTTCTAATTCTAACCCTTCCTCTCTGTAAAAAATCAATAAAATATATTTTAAAAAAATAAAATAGTTCCAGTGTGCTCTGAGAAGGGATTGCTACCACCTGCTGCATTAACCTCTCCTGGTAACCTCATAGAAGGGACATGGTTGGAAACTCCTAGCAGAGCCCCAATGGCAAACCTCAAACCTCTGGACTAGACAGTTTCTATGCTCTCTCTTGGCCATGACAACTTCAGTGTCAGATGTTTTCTAATTAATAACACAGCCAGGTATCCAGCGTTACTCCTATTGTACATATCTCTTTTATTCAGTGTACCCTTGTTTGTTGAACTGGTTTCACTATTAATCCATAAACTCCCAGAGGCCACAAACCACACCTGCTCTCTCAGCCTTGCAGCTACAGTCAGGTATCAGAGCTGCATGTTAACCCTCCGGTGCTTCATGAGTGCCACCCACTTTGGGGGTTGAAGTAGGAACCTCTAAACGCACGTGTATTTCTTGAGTATATACAGAAGAGATTGTATATCTCCAGTCTGCCATGACCTGGCTAGAAAACTCATGCCTGCATCCCCCGGAATTGCTCAGCAAGAACATGATCCCACATTTTCATCGCCCCAGTTCAAAGTCTTGATGCCATTTAGATGGAGGGATGGAGAACAGCTCATTTAATTACCCTGCCATTTTAACTGAATGCTCTTTGACTTAATTTTATCTCAATGAGTATAAAGCGTCGAGAGACTCTCCCATAAACATGGAGTTGCTGCCTCTGACAGCTTCTGGGAAGGAGCCCCCAGGGGCGAGAGTGGTGATTTACAGCATACTCAGAGCGCTGCAGAACAGCTCCAGAAATTTCCAGGGTTTAATTACTGCCTCTAAAATGTAAGCAAGATTTAGGCACTGAGCAGTACCCAGCGGAGGAGAAAAAAAAAAAAGAGAGACATAATCACATAGCAAAAAAAAAAAAAAGATTTTTAAGATATTGTGTTATTTTTTGTTGTATGTTCTGCAAAGACACCGACCTAAATAATTCACTGTTCTTTCTATGACTAGTATTATCTATTCTTTCTATGGCCTAAATTAGCCATACAGAGACTTGATCCATTTTAATCTAACTGAAATATTCTATTCAGAAGGTCTAAGACTATTACTTACTACAAGAAAGAAAGAAAAAGAAAGAAAGAAGAGAGAAAGCAAGAAAGAAAGAAAGAAAGAAAGAAAGAAAGAAAGAAAGAAAGAAAGAAAGAAAGAAAAAGAGAAAGAAAGAAAGAAAGGAAGGAAGGAAGGAAGGAAGGAAGGAAGGAAGGAAGAAAGAAAGAAAGAAAGAAAGAAAGAAAGAAAGAAAGAAAGAAAGAAAGAAAGAAAGAAAGAGAGAAAGGACATCTGGATTTTCTGTTCATTTCAGACAGGCCCTAGCCAAGGATATAAAAATTCTAGTAGTCTCAGAAAACTATTCGCTTAATTCTCTCCCCATTTAACTGTTTAACACAGGCTCTATTTTTTGGAATTTAGAGTTCCAAAAACAAAACACATAAATGAGCCCATAAATAATGTTGACTTGCTTAGCTGTTTTAAGAAATAACAATTAAAAGCTTTTCTTCCTTTCCCCTTTCTTTGATATGGGAAATCACTTTTTATTAAAAATAATTGGATAAGACCCCCCCGAAGTTCTTCATTTAATGGGAAAAGGATGCTTCTCCTGTTCTCTTCTGTGCTTAGCTGATTGTACTGTAAGAATTTCCCAGCTTTTAGCCCGAGGCCCATATTCAGAAAACCAGTCACAGTTGCCAACAATCCTTAGAGAGGCTAAAGCTTAAATGAATGGGAGCTGAATTGCACAGATGTCTAGAAATTCTGAATCTATATTCAGCAACCAAACTACACATATTGGGTGATCTCTGGCATTTGGAAACCAAGAGCGCTGAGGAAGAAAAACTACAGAGGAGAAAGGGGTAGTTCACCCTTTTTACCTGACATGTCTCATTTCCTGGGACTTCCAGCCCTCACCCAGCCTCTGGCACCATTAGAGCTACTTGTAATCCCCTAGTCAGTGGTAGGCAAACTGCAGCTCTCGAGCCACATGTGGTTCTTTGGCCCCTTGAGTGTGGCTCTTCCTAAGCCTTAGAAGTACCCTAATTAAGTTAATAACAATGTACCTACCTATATAGTTTAAGTTTAAAAAATTTGGCTCTCAAAAGAAATTTCAATCCTTGTACTGTTGATATTTGGCTCTGTTGACTAATGAGTTTGCCGACCACTGCTAGGTTAAAAGCATCCAGGTGGTGTCTCTGCATGAGCTGTTCCCCCTGCCTTTCTCTCTGCCCAGCTATTAGATAACAGTTCCAACATCACCTCCCCCAGGTAGGATTCAAGGACTTCTCCAGCTGGCTTGGACACCCTCCCTCTGCTTCTCTGGTACCTTCGTGTCTCCCTTGTCACACCAGAACTGCCTATTCAGCTTCCCTCCCAATGAGGAGTGTGTGCTAGAGTTCAGGGAAGATGCCTTACTTTCTGTAACCACACAACCCAGCACACATATTTGACAAGCAAAGTTCCCCAGTCACGGGAACTCTTTTATTATTGATCTGAGTTCCCACGGTGCAACTCGGCATATCAGTCAGAAACCTGCAAGTCACTTTAAAGTATATTACTAGCTGGTGGATGAATGCTGATCTGAAATAGTCTGTCTTCCCAAAGTACAAAATAAGAAGAAATTTGGTGTAACTAAGAAAGATCCATCCCCACCTCCCACTTCATGTTAATATGACATGAAGTGGATAATAGTGAAATAACAATGTGGTTGGAAAAATCACCGCCAAGGAAGGACCATCACTGAGCAGGGCTTTGAAAGAGGAGAAGAATCTCATTTAGCAGCCCGGATTGCGCAGTGCCACAAGCCTCCTCAGCAGATTAAATGCATGAGTCACATGCCCTTAGTGGGCTGGCTGTCCATTATCTCATGAGTTCTCTGATCCCTGCAGCATGCCGAGTCAATTACATGCTCCAGGATTTATGTCAAATGTGCCCGGAGCCAGAAATTGTTCTGTGGGATTGTGAAATAGAAGAGTAAACTCCTGAGTATAAAAAGCAGAAGACACTATTTGCTTTCTATAGTGTGTTTGTGTGTGTGTGTGTGTGTGTGTGTGTGTGTAGGAGTTCAACAAAATAGTTTTTCTAAAGCCTCAGTATCGTTTTTTATTTATGAATTCACTTTGTAATGGAAAGACTTTCAGACATAATTTAGATCACTTAAGTCTATGTGCACAGCCTACCAGAAAGCGTGGTAGTGAGGGGAGCAGGGCACAGGCCCAGTCACATTGGGCCCCTGTCTTGGGACCATTGCTGGTGGTTGACTTCGGGGATGACTCATCACCTCTCCGGACTTCAGTTCTCTCTTCTGCAGAATGAGGAGTTTAAGTTAGATGATTACTTTTCAGCTCTAAAATCCTGCAACACAATGACTATTCTTAGTGTCCCTAGCTCGGTTACAGAGCATTTGGGTTTTATCCTCCAAGAATTCTCTTATTATATACTAGAAGCCTGGTGCACAAATTTGTGCACGGTGGGGTTCAGCCGGCCTGCCCTGATTGAGGCTGAACAGGGCCGGCTGTCCGGGGGGACGGGCCACAGGAGGTTGGCTAGCTGTAGTGTGTGTCATAGCAACCCATCATTCAGTAGTTCTGGTTGTTCTGGTCATTCTGGTTGCTTGATATATATATATATATATCATAAAAGTGTAGCTGCTAAACAAATAGTAAGGTCCTAACTTTTAACTCTAAGTTTTAAGAAGTGAGATTTCTACCCTAGATGTATTTACATGTAATTAGTTCAATAAAGAAATAATGGAAAGAGAATGAACATTAAATGAAGTGCTCCCAATGCTCATTATGCTATGTGTGACTTTAAAAACAATGATAGCTTAACTCACCCGATAAATCTGTACCCTTAGAAAAATCTTCCATAGGGAATTTTCAGGAAGTGTAGTCCCTAGGGCACTGGAACCACTACCTTCTTCCCCCACTCCATTTCTTTTCTTTCTTTTTAAAAGATTATTATCTATTTTTTAATTATAGTTAACATAGAATATTATATTAGTTTCAGGTATATACTCCCATGATTAGACATTATAAAACTTACTAAACGATCATCCCCAAAAATCTCATACCCATCTAACAGCATACATAGTTATTAGAATACTAGAGGCCTGGTA
Organism: Myotis yumanensis; assembly: GCF_028538775.1. Lineage (NCBI taxonomy): Eukaryota > Metazoa > Chordata > Mammalia > Chiroptera > Vespertilionidae > Myotis > Myotis yumanensis. Next base: position 164,896,543 of record NW_027223752.1, on the reverse strand, counting down.
CACGAATTCATGCATGTGTGGGTTCCAGCTGGCCTATCCCAATCATGGTCGGGGGGCAATCAGGGGTGGGGCTGGCTGAGAGGAAGGGCCATAGGTAGTTGGCCAGCCAGCCCTGCTCTGCCCCCTGCTCGAACTCCTGGTCAAACTCCCAGTCGAGGGGACAATTCGCTTGTTAGCCTTTTATTAAATAGGATCATTGACTATATTCCCTGTGTTGTACTTTACATCCCCATGACTACACTGTAACTACTAATTTGTACTTCTAAATACCTTCATCTTTTTCACCCATTCCCCCAACCCCCTCCATCTGACAACTGTCAAAATGCTCTCTGTATCTATGAGTCTGTTTCTGTTCTGCTTGTTCATTTCTTTTGATTTTTAGATTCAAAAACTCTGTAAGCAACATACCATTGACACAAATGGTTCCTGGTTTATTTGTTGTTTTTTGTAAAACAGGGCTCTGTGTTCTTGGCAATCGTGAAGGCATGAGAAGTATAAAGTACACTGCTTTTTCTCTCTATCTTTTATGCATTTGGACATATTTCTGACCACAGATTGGAAGTAGTTGAATGAGTGGGCACAGTCAGTAAGAAGCATAGGGATTTATTTGTCACTATTAAAAGAAAAAGGGTGGAAAAATGGGGGCAGCACATAACTACATTTTATAGGTGAGCAAATGGATAAAGAGAACTTGTATTTTATTACAAAACTAGAGGCCTGGTGCACAAAAACTTGTGCACTGGGGGAGGAAGTCCCTCAGCCTGGCCTACACCCTCTCACAATCCAGGAGTCCTCAAGGGATGTCCTACTGATGGCTTAGGCCCACTTTCCATTGGGAGTGGACCTAAGCTGCAGTCTGGCCTCCCTCTGTGGGAGGCAACCAGGCCAGCCGATCAGGGGATGGCACCACGCCCATCACCTCACCACTGCCACCACCTAGCCTCCCTCTGTGGGAGGCAAGGACAGGGGACCAAGGGATGGTGCCAGCCCCCCGCATTGCCCCTCTGCCACTGCTGGTTGCTGCCCCCCCAATTACCATTCCCTCCCTCTGCCTGCTGGCATGTACCTTGGGGCCTGGTGCCACCTGCTCACCAGCCCTGTCCCCTGCTGACTGGTTGTTCCTCTGTCAGGTGGATTTGCGTATTATGCTTTTATTATATAGGGTGAATTGATGGGGTGGGGGAAAGATTATTACAATTTCTCTCAAATCTGATCTTAAGCTCTAAAACATCAAAACCCTTGTCAGATCTGAACTGGTTGCTCTGTGGGTCCATGTACTGGGCTGAAAGGCTCTCTGCACTAGGCATCCTGGGCTGTCCTATGGAAGGAATTTTAGTTTAGTGGAAAAAGTGAAAGATTGGAAATAGGCTTTTACAAACACTTATTGTTTTATGATTAAACAGCGAAAATCAGTCTTCAAAGCTCTTTTTGCAAGCCATAAGTTCAGTTTAGTGTAGCTTTAATTCCAGAACTCTCTGAACTGCACCTATGTATTATTCTTGCACAGATCTTTAACTTTTACAGCAACTCATTAGTTCAAGAGACCTTTGCTTTTATCTGAATCACAGTTTAGTGGGTATAGAAAAGGGCATTCATTCTACACAGCTGGTGCTTTATTGGAACACTTGTATTCTTGTATATTATACTCTGACCTTTTGAAAATGGGACAGAAATTTCAAAAATTTTATTGGACATCCTCTCTGAGAAGCTGTCATGGTGTTTTTGCTTCTTGATTTATAAAATGATCCTTATTATAATACTAGAGGCCCAGTGCATGAAAATTCATGCACTTCAGGGGTGAGGGGTCCCACAGCCCAGCCTGCATCCTCTCACAATCTGGTACCCCTCGGGTAGGGTCCTTAGGCCTGGCCTGAGATCAGGGCTTATCAGGTTTTCCTTTCCCCAGCTGCAGGCAGCTGGCCCCACCCCTGCTGCTGCTACTGCTTGCCATCTGTGCAGTGCTGCCACCCATCCCCTGCCACTGGTGGCCTCCCTCTGCTGGCAGTAGTCTGGGGTGTGATGACTTGGCTGGCCTGGGCTTCCCTCTTTCTTTGCTGGGGGGCAGAGCCAGCCCTGTGAGGGGCTATGTGCCTACCTGATCACCCCTAACCACTCTGCCTGTCTGCCAGCCTGATTGCCCCTAACTGCTTTCATGGAGGTGGGGCCAGCCTGGCAAGGGACTATCTGCCTACCTGATCTCCCCTAACCACCTGTCTGCCTACCTGATCACCCCTAACTGCTGGTCTGTCTACCTGACCACCCCTAACCACTCTGCCTGCCTGCCTGCCTGATTGCCCCTAACTGCTTGCATGGAGGTGGGGCCAGCCTGGCAAGGGACTATCTGCCTACCTGATCTCCCCTAACCACCTGTCTGCCTACCTGATCACCCCTAACTGCTGGTCTGCCTACCTGACCACCCCTAACCACTCTGCCTGCCTGCCTGCCTGATTACCCTTAACTGCTTGCCAGGGGGTGGGGCCAGCCCTGCAGGGACCATGGTGGTCTGGTCTCTGACCTTTTATTATATAGGTTTAGGGAGATTGGCTGTAAATAATCACTGCACACTTGATACATTCAAGGGAAGGCACAGTGGAACCCTCAGCGATGACATCATGCCTACAAAAGGACCCAGAGGGTCTTTATCCAGAGGAGAGTATTACTATAGTGGGTGGCAAGCCAGAGTGAGACCCCCTCTACACAGAATGTTATTGGCTATAATTTTAAGCACATGAGTGATGATCCTTGGACTATAGACAGGTCTCAGGGTGTAAGGAGAGAATGCTATCATCAAATGCCAACTCTAAAGTACAGATGTGATGCCCAGAGAAAGGGTAAGATCAGTGTTGACTGGAGTTCTTGAGATGGGGGTGGGGGACTTGTAGTGACATTAAAGACCAATAAAGAAGGAAGAGGATATAGAGTGACCCAAGCAACGCTATTGTCTTTCCCATGGGCACCCCAGGTTAACTAGGAGTTAATAGTACCCCAAATGCTCCTCATCTAAAAGACATCTTTATGTGCCATTTTGTTAGGCTCTTTAAGTTACATTTGCACCTGAAATTTCATACAGGAGCCAGAAGCTGCCAGCAGGGCTCTGGTTACTGGCTCAGAAAAGCAACTATGAAGAGGAGAGCTCTCCCAAGGCAGTGGGCAAAACAGACAGGGAGCATAAGAAAGTAACGCATGGAAAGAAAATATTTCTAATGCCATTTCTATAAACAAGATAGGAAAGAAATTAACCAGTAAATATTTAATGTACAAATTTACATTTGCTCTTCAAGTCAGATGGTCATGTGGCGTCATGGTTTCTGAGTTATTGCTCCTGAACTCAGAGTTCTACTGGGTCCAGTCCCTCCTTTGCTTGCTTTCCTTATACTGGGTAATAATTGGTTATCTGTGTCTCAGTAAGTGGTTTTAATGCATTTCATCATTTTAAATAGTAGAATATTTAACATAATTTGTGAAATGAGAAGGGGTGACCAGTTCTAGGAATATATCCCAAGAAACTAGAAACACCAATCAGAAAGAATATGTGCACCCCTATGTTCATAGCAGCACAATTTACAATAGCTAAGATTTGGAAACAACCTAGGTGTCCATCAGCAGATGAGTGGATTAAAAAACTGTGGTACATCTACACAATGGAATAATGCTGTTGTAAAAAAGAAGGAATTCTTACCATTTGCAACAGCATGGATGGAACTGGAGAGCATTATGCTACGTGAAATAAGCCAGTCAGTGAAAGATAAATATCACATGATCTCACTCATTTGTGGAATATAATGAACAACATAAACTGATGAACAAAAATATAACCAGAGACAGAGAAGCATTGAGCAGACTGCCAAACCTCAGAGGGAAAGTAGGGGAGGATGGGAGTAAGGGGGAGAGATCAACCAAAGCACTGTACACATGCATATAAGCCTAAGCAATAGACGTAGACACCAGGGGGGTGAGGGAATGAGTGGAGGGGGTGGGGGGTAATGGGGGAATAAGGACACATATGTAATACCTTAAGCAATAAAGAAAAAAAAGAGAAGGGGTGACTGATGTTTGCTGCATATTTTGTGGTAAGGTGTTAAAGCAGCTACAAACAGAAAGATGAATTGCACCTTTTTTCCTTTGGCAAAATGACAAGAACTCCAAATTACTGACCTTTTCTATGATGAAAATGGCTGTCAGAATATGCTACCTAGCAGTAATAAATGCACTTAATCCATCCTGTTGTGGTAAACTTAACTTCACCGTAGAAAGAAAATGACTTTTTGAAAGAATCTCATGCTATGGAGAGAGCATTTTGAAAAGGGAACTTGGAAATCCCAATAATCCCAGAAATGTTTTTATTATTATGTGACTTTTTTGAGAAAAGTGATTTAAATGAATCACTTATAGAGACTTTCATACTTAAAAAAAAATTTAGAAACAATATTTAGTCAGTTCAAAATTGTAAACAAAAGAATTTCAGGACATTTTGAATCCATTTGTTAAAAATACAAAAATGTAACACCTTCTGATTATTAAGTGAAAACATCTGGAAAAAGAGAAATTTGTTAGCTGAATGTTAACAAAGATTTGTACACTTGATGGAAGGGACTGAAGACCAACTATTTCAGGCACAACCAATGGCTTCTTTCACCTGAGTTACAACAGCCATTAATAATACCATGTTGAGAAATTGGCTGAATTTAGATGCAAACTTAAGTACAATGAAATTCTTTTAAAAATGATATCTATTCAATAACATTATGCTCCCTGATATATTAGTAATAATTGTGTTTATGCCTTCAACATATAACACATTATTCAAATTTTAGTTCATTAATTTCAAATTTCTATCTGTATATATTTTGGGATATACGTGATATTTATATGCCAATACATATATTTACATGGGACTATATATGTATATATATATATACACACAAATATATATATGTATATATATACATATATATGAGAATAGTACTGCATGCATATACTTCTATTTTACTATATATGTGTATATATATATATATATATATATATATATATATATATATATATATTTCTTATATAATAAAAGGCAAGGGCCAGGGACCATAAGAACAATGACTGGAACGACGCTTGACCAGTCACCATGAGGTGCATTGACCACTTCTTGGTCCCTCCCCCATTCCCACCCCACAGGCAAATGGGGAACTACTGGGAAATGGGTGGGTAGCAGCCAGGTGGGACTGGGGATTGGCGAGCGGTGTGAACGGCTGACCTCTTGCTCCCTCCCCACCAGCCTGTAGGCTCCAATGCATCAGCAATAGTGAATGGGGGAACCGGGGTGTGTGGTGGTAAGACTGAGTTGGCTGTCAGGCCATTGGGATCCCCAGCTCATCCCCAGCTGCTCTGGGGCTCAGGCTAGTAGGGAAGTGAGTGCCAGCAACTTCACCTCCATGCGAGTGCACCAAGCTGGCTGCTAATGGAATGCGTTGCCTGCTCAGGGCCACTCATGTGGGTGCCACCACTGCCGCTGCTGCCGCTGCTGCCGCTGCTCCTGGGGCTTGTGGCCTCACAGAAGCTGCGGGGCGTGCCTGCAACCTACTCACCTTGGCAGTGGAGGTGGTGTTCAGCCTGGGGACTAGTGAACCGGTAGAAGATGGCCCTAATCTCAGGCTAGGCCTAGGGACCCCACCCACACGATTTCATGTGCTAGGTCTCTAGTATCCTAATATATAAAACCCTGGGCCCCTCACATCCACAAGACCAGAGGCTCCACCAACCAGAAGTCAGTCCTGCAGTCAGCACTGGGTTGCCATGGCGACCCAGGCTGAGTACTGTGGTTGCAGGTGCTGGTGAGCCCGCACTGACTGCTGAGGGGGCTACGAATCAGGTACCGAGAGAGGCCTGAAGAGAAGCAGGGTCTGATCTGTAGCCTGTGTAGCAGCTGTTGATCAGCACTTGCCTCTCTTGCTTTGGGCCTGGCCAGCAGCCGTGCCTCCATTTGTCTCCAGGCCTCCACCCGGGCTGCTGATCAGCCCCGCCTTTCTGATCAGGCCCCGCTGATAGGCCCAGAGACGCTGACTGGCATAGAAACTGACCACTCAGAACCAAATCTGGGTGAAGTGTGAGGAGCCAATGGATGCCTGGGTCAATGGTGAGGAGCTAATGCCTGAGTTTTCGACGCTGACTGGCATAGAAACCAACCAATCAGAACCAAATTGGCCTGCAGGGGAGGGCATTTGGGGGCAAATGGGCCAGCAGGGGAGGCCAATTGGGGGTGATCGGGCTGGCAGGGGAGGGCAGTTGGGGGTGACCGGTTCAGCAGGGGAGGCCAGTGGGGGCGACTGGCAGGGGAGGACAATTAGGGGTGATCGGGCCTGCAGGGGAGGGCAGTTGGGGGCCATGGGGCTGACAAGAGAGGGCAGTTGGGGGTGACTGGGACAACAGGGGAGGGCAGTGGGGGCCATAGTGCTAGCAGGGGAGTGGAGTTGGGGATGATTGGGCCAGCAGAGGAGCAGTTAGGTGTCGATCAGGCTGGCAGAGGAGTGGTTAGGGGGTGATCAGGCTGGCAGGCAGAGTGGTTAGGGGTGATCAAGCAGGCAGGCAGGTGAGCTGTTAGGAGCCAGCAGTCCCAGCTTGTGAGAGGAATGTCTGACTGCTGGTTTAGGCTCGATCCCTGTGGGCCAGCAGTTGGACATCCCCCAAGGGATCTCAGATGGGAGAGGGTGCAGGCTGGGCTGAGGGACCCTCCCCCCCCCCCCCCCCCCCAGTGCACAAATTTCATGCACCGGCCTCTAGTATATACATACAAATATATATCTCCCACATTCAAAGGCTGTTAAATCATTTTGTTTACCCATATCTTCAGAAAAAAATCACATATTGTTGTGGTAAACAACCTGCTTCCCTATTTATAATGGTCTGGCCCTCTAGCAACTTCAGCATGAAATTATAGCTATTTGCCTAGGTGGTCATAATAATCTGGCCACTCAGTGTATATATATATAGTATATAAACACACTTTGAGAGTACTTGTTCAAATCATTTTTTTCCAAGTTTAGAGACAGTGGGTATAGAGGATAAAATGTTTAAGCAGTGGTCAGATTAAAGTCCTAGTCCAAGTTCTGCATTTAGGACATGGTACCTTACACAAGTCATATAATAGAATTCCATAACTGAAGAGTGGGAAAGCAATGCCACTTGCAAAGTCTCTGTGAGGATGGGGGAAAATATGATTACATGTCTGGCGTATAGCAAAATAGAGCCTCAATAACTTGTGGTGGCCATTATAGGGCCACTAGAGACCACATGGCCCATCACTTGACTATCTGGGGGAGGAAATGGAGGCGAGGATGGACTTGGTCCATCTTTTAAGATAAGTGATAGAAGAGTCACTGCTGAACTCCACTTGTGAGCTCTTTTGAGGTCATATTAGTTTGATAACTTCTGATGGTTAGTTTTTATAATAACATTTCTTCCAAGGGTCACTGTTGGGAAGCATGGGACTTGGTTGGAAGATCTGTAAAGAGGAATCTCTGAAAGGTCGGGGGCCTCTGGGGGGACCTTACCAAAGGCGGCAACCCCTACCTTGACTTTTCCAAACAAGTCCAAACCTCTGAGGTTTTTGCTAAAATCTCTGTTTAGTCTTTTAGACCTGACCTTGTAGGAGCATGTACTTTCTCACGGATACTTACTCTACTGCTTATATCTAATAGTTCATTTTAGTTCAAGCTGTTGTGACACTAAAAGTCTAAGAAGGCAGGTGAACAGGACTGCTTTTTACTTCTAAAGTAAAAGAGCTCCTTAGCCTTCTCTTTCACAGCAATGTGTGTCAGAGGAATCTGTTCACCCGTCGCTCAGGGTCTGTCAGTCAGCCCTGGCAGGTCACATTCTAGTGTATTACAGAGGAGGGCCATAAAATCTGCGTGAAAACTGACTATCTATACAAATAGTTCCTGTCTCATGTCCATACCACCCAAAGCAATCTATAGATTCAATGCAATCTTCATTAACATACCAATTCATCTGGAATAAAAAAAGACCCCAAATAGCTGTAGCAATCCTGAGAAAGAAGAACAAAGTTGGAGGGATCACAACACCAGATATCAAGCTATATTACAAAGCCACTGTTCTCAAAACTGCCTGGTGCTGGCACAAGAACAGACATATAGACCAATGGAAAAAAACAGAGAACCCAGAAATCAACCCAAGCCATTATGCTCAATTAATATTTGACAAAGGAGGCAGGAGCATACAATTGAGTTAAGACAGTCTCTTCAATAAATGGTGTTGGACAGATACATGCAAAAAAAAAAATGAAACTATATCACCAACTTAAACCATACACAAAAATAAACTCAAAATGGATAAAGGACTTAAATGTAAGATAGGAAACCATAAAAATCTTAGAAGAATCCATAGGCAGCAAAATATCACACATATGTTGTAGCAATATCTTTATCCATAAAGCTCCTAGGACAATGGAAACTAAAGAGAAAATAAACAAATGGGACTACATCAAAATAAAAAGATTCTGAACAGCAAAAGAAACCATCAACAAAACAAGAGAGCCCACTGCATGGGAGAACATATTTGTCAATGTTATGTCCGATAAGTGTTTAATTTCAAAAATGTACAGGGAACTCATACAACCTAACAAAAAGAAGATAAACAATCCAATCAAAAATTGGGAAAGGGCCTAAATAGACGCTTTTCAAAAGAGGACATACAAAAGGCCAAGAAACATATGAAAACATGCTCAAAGTCACTAATCATCCAAGAGATGCAAATCAAAACGACAATGAGGTAACATCTCACATCTGTCAGAATGGCTATCATCAACAAATCAACAAAGGACAAGTACAGGTGAGGATGTGGAGAAAAAGGAACCCTCCTTCACTGCTGGTGGGAATGCAGACTTGGTGCAGGCACTGAGGAAAACAGTATGGAGTTTCCTCAAAAAAATTAAAAATGGAACTCCCATTTGACCCAGGAATATATCCAAAGAAACTAGAATCACCAATCAAAAAAGATATATGCACCCCTATGTTTATAGCAGCACAATTTACCATAGCTAATATTTGGAAACAGTCTAAGTGCCCATCAGCAGATGAGTGGATTAGAAAACTGTGGTATATCTACACAATGGAATACAGTGGGGCCTTGACTTACGAGTTTAATTCGTTCTGAGACCGAGCTCATTAAGGAGCTCGTTAACTCAAATTACTCTGTCAAATCAATGCAAAAAATCGGCCAAGAGACAGCTGGTATCTCAAAAAACTCGTTAGTCGGGACACTCGTAAGTAAGGCCCCACTGTACTACACTGCTGTAAAAAGGAAGGAACTCCTACCATTTGCAACAGCATGAATGTACCTGAAGAGCATTATGCTAGGCGAAATAAGCCAGTCAGAGAAAGATAAATATCACATAATCTCACTCATTTGTGGAATATAATGAACAACATAAACTGATGAACAAAAACAGATCCAGAGACAGTGAAGCATTGAACAGACCGTCAAACCTCAGAGAGAAGGTAGGGGAGGGTGGGGGTAAAGTGGAGAGATCAACCAAAGGACTTATATGCATGTATATAATCATAACCAATGGACACAGACACAGAGGGGTGAGAGCATGAGGCGGCGGGGGTGGGGGGGGGCGGGGTGAGGGAGCAATGGGTAGATAAGGATACATATGTAATACCTTAATCAATAAAGAAAAAAAAATGGAATACTCATTTGACCCAGTAATCCCTTTTCTAGGATATATCCCAAGAAATCAGAAACAACAAACAGGAAGGATATATGCACCGCTATGCTCATAGCAGCACAATTTACAATAGCTAAGATTTGGAAACAGCCTAAGTGCCCATCAGCAGATGAGTGGATTAAAAAACTGTGGTACATCTACACAATGGAATACTATGTTGCTGTAAGAAAGAAGGAACTCTTACCATTTACAACAGCATTGATGGACCTAGAGAGCATTATGCTAAGAAAAATAAGCCAGTCATAGAAAGATAAACATCATATGATCTTACTAATTTGTGGAATATAATGAACAACATAAACTAATGAACAAAAATAGATTTAGAGACATAGAAGCATCAAACAGACCACGAAACTTCAGAGGGAAGGCAGGGGAGGGTGGGAGAGGGTAAGAAATCAACCAAAGGACTTGTATGCATGCATATAAGCATAACCAATGGATACAGACAGTAGGGGAGTGAGGGCATGTGCTGGGGGGTGGGAGCATCTGGGGAGAGGTCAATGGGGGAAAATGGAGACATAAGTAATACTGTAAACAATAAAGAATTTAAATTAAAAAAATAGTTCCAGTCTCAGTGCTTTACCTATTAAAATTCTACCAGCTTAACATTTCTTGATTTTAATTTCTTTTTCCCACTGCCTTTGATTCTTCATGTCAAGAGCATTCTGGAAGGACCGGAAGAACAAAGGGTGGGGCCACCAAATTTCTGTCAGTCTTTGGAGCATATTACAGCTAGGAAGAGAGTGATATGTGAATCACTAATAGGAATGAGCTAGGGCTAAAGGATAGGATTGGTCTAAGTCAGTGATTCTGAACTTTGGGGGATCTTTGTCCTGAGAATCTGATGAAATGTATGGACAAGGATCGTGTCTCTAGAGAATGCATACACAAAAGTGTGTTTTTTATATTTTACATAGGATTCTAGGAAATCATGCAATCCTAACACTGTACATTTATAAATACCTGTGGGAGTAATTCCTTCCATGCAATTTAGAAATACTCATTCATACCTCTCTCTCCTTTAATTTGATTTGGAATATTTGGTGTGAAATCAAATGTGTTTTAATTATGTTCATGTTCTTATTTTCTACTTGGGTTAGTTAATCCCAACAACACCTGGCCAAGCGTTTCTGAAAGTATGTCGTGCTCACATAAACATTGTTACTACTTTATTTCTCCTTTTTGCAAGCTTGATGACTCTTCAAAAATATTTCCTCCTTGAAATCTGGCAATTTGACTTCTTTTTCAAAGTTGGTGTAATTGAAGCAAGCAACATCTCTTCAGAGTACACCTGTTCTGAGAGACATGTGGTATTGAATGTTTTCTATCACTAATGGGAGAGATTTAACATGTATTCATTGCTTACACTGTGATGAGTCTTTTATCAAATCACATCATTATTTCTTGTACAGTTACTATTAGGCTCAATGTTACTGCTTTTATTTTAGAGATGAAGAAATTAAAGCTCAGAGAATTTAAGCCATTAAGAAATGCATTTTGTGCCCAGACTCCTAGATTCCAAGCCTATCATTACCTCTGTCACTGTGAGACTTTAAACATATTACTGAACTCTCTCCTTGATTTTCTCCATCTGCAAATTGTGCATAACTGTCTGTCACCAATTTCTGTATGTTTACACAGATGACTGATCAGAGAGCGGAGGTTTTGCCCACAGTGATACCATCTGCTACCCTGACACAGATCGAAATTTTGCTTATTAGTCAGCAAAGTTTTCTTTCAGTCCCTCACCTTCCAACTGAAGTTTGGGTGTGATAACTCTACAGAAGTGAACTATTGTTGCTGGAGGAAGTCTGATATGAACTACCTCTCATGGCAAAGTCATTCTAGTTCCAAATCCAAAGGAAGAAATAAACGTGAAAAACCCATTTAAAGAAGAGTCTGCTAGTTTATTTGTAAACTTTGCATGGCTATGTAGTCTGTCTGGGGTACTGTCTGCCAACAGCTTAAAACCCTCAAAATTGCTATATCATCAGCCAACTAAGCTGAGTAAAAACATGATGGTTTGAGCAAGAAATAAATTAATTTCAAACTTACCCTTGTGATTATTCATCATTTCATTTTTAATTTAAAAAAGGATGTGTGTATGTACACTTGTTTCTCTGCTTATGGCAAGACTGAGCTTTGGGAGCAGAGACTTTAAGTTAGTCTAAATTCTCAATTCTTCTGTACATGCTGAGGATAATGTGCTAATGGAGATGGTGTTAGTAATGAGGACGCTAACGTATTACAGACACATGATAGCCATATGTGAAGCCTGCTGCATAGTATCAAATGGAATAAAATCTGACACAGCAATAAAATTAATGCGTGTCACTGTCAATTGTACCATTTTGAGGCATATAAAATGGTAGCAATTAATGTCCTGGAATAGCTACTTTGAAGGTTACAGAAAGTGATTATCTTATCCTACAAATACATAAATTCATGAAAGAGTCCAGCTGTTGGTGCTGAAAGAATGAGAGTATCTTCATCTGTAACTTTCCAACCATTGTTAGAGCAAATCAAGGATCAGAGAAGGGGTGTGTTTGGAGTGAGGGAGGAGTAGAAGCCTAATTTTAGATTCGCTGTCACGGAATTTTTAATATCAGACTGGTAGCAGAGATTCTTTTCTGTATTCTCATGGAGCTAAATGGATGACCAGAAGGGACAGCAGGTGTGTGATCCCATTACAAAAATTAACTCCTCACAGGGGCACTGTTTTATGCACAGTGTGATCCAACTGGGAAAAGGAAGGCCTTCAGTTCCATCAGGTAAGTAATGAAACCACCTAAATTGTGGCCTCATTCAAAAAGATCTTTTAAATCCTTGCTTGTTCACAAAGCTAAGTGAGGAATACAGCTTACTACACCAACTTGTTACCTCATGTTGGTGATGGCCACTTTGACAGTTTCAATACTACCCGCCTGGCTGTTTTCATCAGACATTATCCTTGAGGCCCATTTTAATAATAAATGCACCAGTTCTTACAAAGTTGGCTGACCTAGAAAGCAATGCTTTTCTCCACCTAGGAAATTAAATATTGATAAAGGACTTCTTGCCCCACTGAAAATCTTCCAATGTTTTCTAATGAATGAAGGAAGAGGTCAAGAGCCTTGGCCAATAAGGCTTGCCCAGCCCCAGTTCCCATGGTTTATTACATTCTAGCTGGCTTTATTTTCACTTTCCTGAATGTCCCAAGCTCCTGCTGCCACAGGGTCTTTGCATGTGCTATCCTTACCGAGTGGGACATTTACCTTCAGCTTTCTTTCTTTCTTTCTTTTTTAAAATATATTTTATTGATTTTTTTACAGAGAGGAAGGGAGAAGGATAGAGAGTCAGAAACATTGATGAGAGAGAAACATTGATCAGCTGCCTCCTGAGCACCCCCTACTGGGGATGTGCCCACAACCAAGGTACATGCCCTTGACTGGAATCGAACCTGGGACCCTTCAGGCCACAGGCTGACACTCTATCCACTGAGCCAAACCGGTTAGGCCTTTAGCTTTCTTTACATAGTTAGTCTATATGCATCCTTCAGATCTTAGCTCAAAGGGTACTCCCCCAGAGAGGCCTTCCTTGATGCCACTTCCCAGCCCACCAAGATCAGATCAGATTCCTCTGTGATATAGTTTCATTACACAGTGTCATTTTCTTTTAAAATACTTAATTTATAATTATACCTTGATTGGTTGAAGAGTTTGATTATTGCACTAGACTGTAAATTATATAAGAGAAGGGGTTACTTAGTACATAATTGCTTAATAAATATTTGTCAAAAGAATGAATGAATGAAGAAAGAATAAATGTGCCTTCAAAATGACACCTTTGTCATCATTATGTTTGTGGCTTTTGTTCATCTTGATCCAGGTTAGCCCCACTTCTTCCCAGGCTGACTGCATTTCTTCTTCATTTTAGACTTTGGGCCCCTCATTCTACATGAATAAAGTACCTCATATCTTCAAATCTCTACCTATCTAACCAAGAATATGATGGTCTATTGAGAAGAACATAACCTTGAGAAAAGAAGACCTGGGTTCTCTGTATTTGTTTATCTTCATCTGTAAAATGGACCTCTTTATAGATAGCTATTGGTGCAATAATGCTACATAACAAACAACCCAGAAACCAATATTTTTCTCCCTCACAGTCTGTGGGTGGGCTGGGGTTAGACAAATCTCAGCTGGGTTTGGCCCTGGGCTGTATGTTGAGTCCAGCTCTTTAGCATGTGCCTCATATTGGGGTAACAGTGAAGGGGCAGGAGCTATTTGGCGTGCTTTCCTCTTGATGGATAATAGGAATGTAAGAGAGCAGAGGAAATAACACACTGCTTCTTATGGCCTCAGCTTGGAAACAACACACAGCGATTTATGCCCACATTCCAACAGTCAAAGCCAGTCCTAGAGCCAAGGCCAACATCAAAGATGAGGAAAGTTCATATCTCCCACAATGGGAGTTGCTACAGAGTCACATGGAAAAGGTCACATACATTTAATTTTGAAACAGGGAGGAAGTGAGGAATTGAAAGCAATCTATTCTACCACAGAACTCTACACATGTGTAGGAGTATCAAATGGGAAGCCTGTGAATGGGTTAAAACACTTGTTTTATTGCTATTGTGCATAACACCTACCTTTGTCTCTTCTCTAAATGAAACACAGTTCTCTGAAATATGTCAAAGTGTGTCCTTGCTGTGCCATTGGCACCTGAAATCACCTTTTATGTTGAATTGCTGTTTGGCTGTTTCTCACTGCTGTTGAATAAAGGGTGCCCTCCTTGGCTTAGCATTCTGAGGTCTTCACAATATGAGTTTAGTATAAAGTTTCAAATGTTATCTAACTGTTGTATGTACATTTTAAACCTGACAGATTGGGCTTCTCATTGTTCCTGAAAACTCTATGCATCTTCCTGAAGTTGTACATATAGATCTTTCCTCCTGAAAGACTCTCTGTGTGAGACTATATTATTTGTTAAAATCACTCACTACCCTCTCTACCAGGCCCATTCCTGCAAGGCCTTCTTTGATATGGCTCGCATCCATTCACATCAGTTTGTCCATATGATTTGCTTTGGCTAATAACATGAGCGTGATAGAACAAAAGCCTTAAGGTCTATCATGGGATTCCACCACTGGTATTTTCTCTCTGCCAAGAGAGTGGCACATCTACTATTCCAACTGGGTTCTGGAATAAAGAGGACACAGAGCAGAGCCAGAGCCAACCCACAGCTGACACAATGTGAGTGAGAAATAAGCCTTGGTGACTTCAAGCCACTGAGATATGAGGGTTGTTTGCTACTGCAGTGCAATTTAACATGAGATGACTGATTGACTCCCACCAATGTGGTAGAACAGAAGAACATGGCTTTCAAATTAGGCACACCTGCATTCAAATCTTGTTTGCATCCCATAATGTCCCTATAAAAGAAAATTCCTTTACCTCTGTGAATCTGTTTCCACATTTGTAAAATGAGGATTAGCATATGAATGTTGCAAGATTATTGTAAGGATTAGTGATAGTATAGGCACAATACCTCCTGTAGGGAAGAACCTGCTATAGAGAAGGTTTTCCATGATGGGAGCTCTAATGATCATTATTGTTAGCGTTACTTTTATTGTTGAAACACTACCTATTTCCCCAAAGATTTGACACTAATTGCATCACAAAGATTTGTTTCTCTAGGTATCTCAAACAAAACAAATCAAAGTCCCAGAAAAAATTCTGGAGAAGTGCTTCCTGCAGAACATTCTAGACTTGCAGTTCTGTTAGGAGGCTCTATAGGACACCCCAGGTTGCTGCTCTATTAGAGGAAGGTGCTGGGTGAGAAGAACCACCATAGAGATTAGGAAAGCCAGAGATTTCTTCAAGAAGCCACTATTGCACCATGGAAAATGGAAGCTATTATAAATATAACTAGAGGCCTGGTACACGAAAATTCGTGCCCTGGGGGGGGGGGGTGTCCCTCAGCCTGGCCTGCACCCTCTCGCAGTCCAGGACCCCTCAGGGGATGTCCACTTGCCTGCTTAGGCCCGCTCCCTGGGGATCAGGCCTAAGCTGGCAGTCAGACATCCCTCTGGCACCCTCGGAGTGCTCAGGGGATGTCCAACTGCCGGCTTAGGCCTGTTAGTCAGACATCCTTAGAGCTCTATTAGAGGTGGGAGAGGATCCCGCCACCACCACTGCACTAGCCAGCCATGAGCTAGCTTCTGACTGACAGGTGCTCCCCCTATGGAAGTGCACTGACCACCAGGGGGCAGCTCCTGCATTAAGTGTCTGCCTCCTAGTGGTCAGTGCATGTCATAGTGACCGGTCATTCCACTGTTAGGGTCAATTGTATATTACCCTTTTATTATATAAGGCAGTAATAAAAGCTACTATTTATGGAGTGCTTGTCATGTCTTAGGCGCTGTACATACTCATTGAATCTTCACAACAACTTCATGAGTCAGGTTCACTACGTACTAATTTTATACTTCTGAAAAGGGAGGTACAGAATAGTTAAACATTTGCCATATGAGATGCAACTATTGAGGTAGAGCTTCAAGCCTAGACTATTTCCGTAAAACCCCTGTCTTCACCACCACACTGTATCAGCTTTTGCTTTTGCTTGCAAAACTGGTAGAAGATACTGTTGACCAAAAATGAAAAATAAAAATTGTTTCCAATTTGTCCCTTTTTTTGTGAATAAATAATTCTCCTAAAAGCCAATGGGGACTTTATGTTATAGAAACAAGGAAAAGCCATATTCCATTATCCTACCAGAAAAAATAACAGTACAACTAAACTCTTCCCTAGTACAGGGTAAAGACTGAGTTTATTAGACACCACCATCTCTCATGTAGAAAGTGGCTGCTCCTGTCATTATTTTGAGAGGCCAATACTCATGTAGCGGCTTCAGAAACTCAGGATGAGCATGAGACCAAGGTGTTTCTTGGCCATTTTGTTACCATCATGATTTCAGCACTTTTTTCTGCTTTACACCCACTGATGCTTGTACTGAAATTCCAGCAACTCTTCTGTGACAGGGGAAGGTTATGTGAAATCATAACAATATTGTCAGAGGAAGTGGCTTGGCTGGAGACACCTTAACAATTTAAGAAGCAGATTCTTTAATTACACAAATTATGAAGTGTTTTCAAGTGGGTATACACATGTCAGGTTCTTCTACCTCAGCAGTTGCAGTGACCAGAGAAAAAATATTCCTTGTTTGTTTCATGGCCTTGATGGTGTCCTTGTGGGAGGCAGCTGAACAGTGTCAGATGGTTCTAAAAGAGTTGTTTCTAATGGTACTATTTCTGCTGCCTTTTCCTAGATCCCAGGGGCAAAGCTCTCTAGGCCCTATTTGCACATGGGAAGTTGTTGGGCATGAGTACTTTTGCTCAGTCACAAATACAAATCCACAGTTAGGAAAGACTCATGGTATACACAAACAAGAAGCAGGCATAGCCAGAGCAGAGTTCAGAATTCCTGCCAGCACTTTGTGCAAGTGTATTTCTAAGTCTGGATGAAGCTGTTGAGGTGAGCCATAGTATTTCAACAGGGCTGATTTCTAGCAACAAAGTTCATGAAAAGACTTAGCAAGAGTCTTGGCCAGTCTCCTCTAACACTCCATTCTAGGGATCTTTGGTAATATACCCCACCCTTTCAGCCTACCAATTTTGCTTGAAGGCAATAAGGGATATTGGTGACACTTATGATAAGGTTCCAACCCAGAAATTTGTCAAACTCAACCAAGAAAAATGTGGCCTCATTTCAGAAATGATAGTATCTGACAATCTGGATTACTCTTTTCCAATGGTGGAAAGCAATAATTTTCACAGTAGAGATCCTGAAGGTAAATCAAGGAGAATTTCAAAGCCATTTTGGAGAGGCTACCAACATCAGAGTCCAGCTAAACCAGTATGAATTCCTAACTAAACTCTATGACTCCCTGATGGTAGCAGGGTTTCTTTATCAACCTGTGTGTGCTGAATGCATCCTGTCAAGGATGTAGTTCTTAGGAGGCATTCCTGTGCCATGTTGTAATTTATGATCATGCTACCCCTAATTCATCAATGTGGTTTTAATTTACTTAAATGTGCTAGTACAGTCTACATCAAGTTGGCCTTGAAGAAATGAAAGAGCCTTAGCTATTATACAAAATGAAATCGTGTGTCCTATGAGAGGTATAATTTACTAAATAGACACTAGGTACTAGATGCTGGTCTAAACATTTTACGTATATACCTGGCAATATAGGTATCATTATTCTTCTCAATTTTTTACATAAGGAATCAGAAAGGCTAAATTAGCTCTTCAAGGTTGAAAAGTGAGAAGTGACAAACCCAGACTGCCTTATTGCAAACCCATACTGACTGCCACGAGCATTTAGAAACAATTTGGAAGTTGATGTGTTTTGTTTTTAAAAAGGAAAAGAAAAATCATTCCTAGTCCCACCAGCAACATTTTTCTCTATTTCCTTCCTCTTTTTGTCTCATGCATATTTTTCTTTGTTGTAGTGTGATGGTTTTGCTTTGGGCATAGCACCTCATGGGTTGCATATGCCTTAAGTAGGGCAGAAAGATTAACAGCTGCATTGATGAGGTGGCCCAAGAATGTTCCCTGAAGCCCTATACAACTTGACTCATTTAAGAGAAGCAACAACAAATCATACAAATAGGCAGTTACGGGAAAAATAAAAACCCAAAATAAAAACCTGAGATGACTTAAGATTCTGGTTAGCTGCTGGGTCACGCCTAGTTCTTATCTTTTCTCATCTTTATGAATGTCTTTGGGACTACTTTCTCAATGTTAGCAAATAGTAAAAATTCTGAGGTTAATGACCCTATAACATAAAATTATTTTATAATATGAAACATTTTTTAGAAAAACACACAAATAGGCAACATTAGGCTTAATCTATGCTTATTTTCAAATCTGCCTAATTTGTGTGGGATTCTAGTATATAGGACAGTAGTTCCTAAGTATTGGACTGTGAGTCTCTGGCAGCTCACAATGAATTTTCACTGACCTTCAGCAAAACAAGAAAAGGAAATACGAGGTTTCCATAAAGCTAAATCCATTCGGTCTAAGGCAATGCTCTTTATTCCCAGATGAAGTTCTTCTGTCCTGTTAGGTAATCGGGTTTTGTTTTAAATGTCTTTATTTGACCAAAATATAAAGTAGTCAATCCTATGACAACATTCAAAATGTAAACTTTTACCCTTCAGTGAAATCCTAAAGTTTGGAAACCTCTCTGGTTGTGGTTCTCACAAGCTCCCTGAAGACACTGGTCTGAACGGGTAGAGGATAACAGCAAAGATGGGAACCAGAACCGTGATCGTCAAACAGCAGCTAACACTGTTGGGAGAGCTCATGGTGTGACAGGCACTGTTCTAGATCAGCTCATTTAGTTCCAACAAAAATCCTCTGAAAGGGGTTGCTAATACGATTCTCATCTTCCAGAGGAGGACACAGAAGCATGGAGTTGTAGAACGCTGAAGTTCCTGTGTCCTACTGTGTTCTAGTACCAATTCTCTGACTGACTAGTGTGGAATCAAATGCCACAGCTGATGACTAGAATGCAACATATAGGATGTAAGCATGATAAAATGTTCTTTACAGAGAGATCCAAGATGGAGGCCGAGGGGACTGCAGTCAGCAAGATAGTGTGAGTGAATGAAAGAGCGAAAGGAGAGTGTGAGGACATGTGGGGAGTGTGTGTATTTGTGAATGAGGGACAGTGATATTCCACAGGACTGTCGGGGACTGGTGGGCCAGGCTCCCCTGGCCGGGCAGCCTCTACTACTGCTGAAATCTCTCTCTTAGCGGCCAGCTCTGCAGCAGAGATTGCACCATCCTGAAGGGGAGAGCGGTTGTGATCCGAAGCGCAGCCTTACTTTCATCCGGGGAGACCTCGATACCTCCCGGGACCCAACAGCCACAACACCCAGGGACCAGCTGCTTCAGATGCGAACCCACTCCAGCCTCCCTGGCCGTGGGCGCCTAAAAAATTTGTCCAGGGGTAAACAAGGTGGCAGCCGAATACGCGAACGGGTCCTGTGCCTTCTCACAGAGCAGATAGAAGGAACAGCTGAATCAAACAACATCCATCTGGAATTGGTGAATTAAACACAGCTATCCATGGATGGAAAGGTCAGAGATTGCCTGGAGAGAGGTGGGATCTGGGATCTGGGCTGGAGGGAGAAACATGCGCAGCCAGGACTAGAATCTCAGAGGAAGACTGGGCTGCACCAAATCTGCACCCCTTGGGGTCAGTGTAGCCCTGGAATGTGGAAGAGGTTCCACAGGGCTGCTGGCAGTGGGGGACTCTAGATCTAAACCCACAGCTATGGGAGACTGTGCCCAGAAAGGCAGCCTGAAGTTCTATCCTGGCCGCACAGTGCCGGGAGGAGAAAGATGCAATGCGGCACAGTAGCTTTGTCTTTATAACTTCCTTGTTTTTACTTGCTAAACCCAGTCCATAAGATCTTTCAATCAAAAACACTCACTGAGACTGCAGGGGAAGGTGGGTTATGTGGAAACTGGGGAGAAGAATAGGATGAGATGTGCAGAAACCAGCTCTGGGACAGTCCGTTCCTCCAACCCAGTCTTGAGTGTGGCAGGGAAAGGAAGAGTCTAAACACCTCCAGGGAGGCCTGGGGGACTGAGTTGAGAGGCCATTTAGTCCCAGAAACTAATACAGAAACACCGCCACCCAGGGGCTGTGTCAGAAATAGGCGCAAAGGACCTAAATAGACACCTTTCAAAAGAGGACATTCAGAAAGCCAAGAGACACATGAAAACATGCTCAAAGTCACTAATCTTCCAAGAGATGCAAATCAAAACAACAATGAGATACCACCTCACACCTGTCAGAATGGCTGTCATCAACAAATCAACAAACGACAAGTGCTGGAGCGGTTGTGGAGAAAAGGAAACCCTCGTGCACTGCTGGTGGGAATGCAGACTGGTGCAGCCACTATAGAAGACAGTATGGAGTTTCCTCAAAAAGTTAAAAATGGAACTCCCATTTGACCCAGTGATCCCACTTCTAGGAATATATCCCAAGAAACCAGAAACGCCAATCAGAAAGGATATATGCACCCCTATGTTCATAGCAGCACAATTTACCATAGTTAAGATTTGGAAACAGCCTAAGTGCCCATCAGCAGATGAGTGGATTAGAAAACTGTGGTACATCTACACAATGGAATACTACGCTGCTGTAAGAAAGAAGGAACTTTTACCATTTGTAACAGCATGGATGGACCTGGAGACCATTATGCTAAGCAAAATAAGCCAGTCAGAGAAAGATAAATATCACATGATCTCACTCATATGTGGAATATAATGAACAATATAAACCGAGGAACAAAAGTAGATCCAGAGACAAATGGCAGGGGAGGTGAAGGGGGCTGTTTAGAGAACAACCAATGGACTTGTATACATGCATATTACCATAACCATTGGACAGGGACACTGGAGCAGTGGGGGCTTGTCCGCCGGGGTGGGAATGGCCAGGGGGGAGGTCAATCAGGGAAAAAGGAGACATACGTAAAACTTTAATTAAAAAAATGTTCTTTACGTACTATCCACCATTTGGTTCTTCTTTAAAAAGTCTTCAATGGCTTGTCCTTGCTATTATTTGCTTTTTATTCAGATTTTATTCCACTTGATTTGGGCTACAGAAGCTGTACATATTCTTTGGAAATAGCTCTTTCTGTCAGCAATGCTAACAACCAAGCAATGTGGTCCATTTGTATGCATTGTGCTGACATTGAGAAATGGGGTCCCTTCACTCCCTTCTCTATCCTGGTTACTTATTTCAAGTAGATTTCCCTGTGTGGAAATTAGTTTCAGTATTTATTTAGAACTTGACACTCAATTATTGTGTTCAGAAATCTGCAAAGTGTACTTATGTGGGGAAGGAACTCTGTCTCTTTACATCACTGCAAAGAAAACTTCCCAAACCAACATTTAAAAATACATATATATTTTTAGAATAACATTAAATCTCAATGAAAACTTTGTACATTCATAAGGTGTGGTGGTTATATTTCTCTTGACAGACTGTTTCCCATGTAGTTAGAATATGTGAGAATCAGAACCATCATCATCAGAGTTAGAAGGCAAGGTGCAGTAAGGTCTGCCGCCTCTCCAAACACTAGACACGGTCTGGAGTTCTGGGAATTGCGTTATCATGGGCCACCCATTCTGGAGTGATTACACTATTATTTTAGTCACAATAAACCCCTGACTCAAGTTACACTCCTGGGATCTTTGCCCTTTATTGAGCAGGTAACACAAATAAAATTCAAATCTGTTCAGAGGAGGTTGACCCTGCTTGTTAAATTTAAGGCATTGATGGTGTTCAATGCAAGACAGTTTCTCAGTCGATGTATTTTCATGTGATTGTGAATAATTCATTTGCTGTTAAATCCTTAGTGCTCGATGTTCTTTACAGGGAGAGTTCAACAAGAATAAACATTACAGTGCCATATGTTCTGAATTTTTTGAGTAGTGTTAATTTAAAATACTCTGTTCCATTGTCCCAAAAGTGCTCTGAACTTCAGAAACCACTTGCCCTGATCTTGGGTTTTGAAAATATAACAACCACAGTCAATAATCAAGAAAATATGTACAGTTTCTCACAAAAAAGAAAGCTATCATGTTAAAGATGGTTCTGTACTATGCCCTTGACTGATTTATATAAAGTATAATCCCTTATATTGATTGAGGATTTATGGGTGTCAGTAATTGTGATAAATGCTGTGACCATTTTTATCTCCTGTGATCCTTAAGGCATCCCCATGCCATTGGCACTGTTATTTCCCCTGCTTTACAGATAAGAAGATGCAGCCTGGAAATGTTAAATCCCTTGTCCAAGATCACGCAGCTAAACCATGTTTGAACCTTAATAGAAACTTCAGAGTCCTGGATTTTAACCACTTCACCAAACTGCATTTCTACAGGAATGTGGGTAGTTTATCATCTCTTTTATTATTTTTAGTTCCTGAATTTAAGAGATTCTTTTCTTCTTCTCTCTTGCAAATCGTATCTTTCTCCTTCTAGAAACTACTGTCTTGCTAACATGGCAACCCCACCAGTGCCCATTAGAAACTCTTGCCTGTTACTTGGTGTCTCCATCATTTTCCCCCATTTCCTTCCTGCTCTGGGTTTGACACATGCAGAGGGTAAGACACTTAAGTAGGCTGGTTTGTGTTGAAAGAGTAGTATAGGTCTGCCCAAGCGCCTCACTATGCAACTTTCAACTTAACCTTCATAGAAGAGATAAGAGGTGATGAACTTTGCACACACACACTCCACTGGTAGATCTTAGATGGTTTCTATGAAAGCATACTGTGGAAAAGACTCCCACAATGAACCCTTTGTAGACTTTCCCCTGCTGTATGTAGTTCCTGAGAAAGAATTATACTAACTAGGTGGAGGATGGCATTCTCTGAGGACACATGTGAGGCCCATCAAGAAGAGAAGATGTGTACACAAGTCTATGCACAGTGTCTTAATATCATTCTTAGTTGTTCCTTTGTTGAAATTTGTGTTGTAGCCTAAGGCATTTTAATTCATCTTTGCTTTCAGAGGCAGCTTCCTCAAAGTATCTTTTTTCAAGAATGGAGGTCATTTTCTGTATTTATGGGACATCCAAACTATGTGGGAGAATGCTTGAAACCTGA
The DNA here is from genome assembly GCF_028538775.1 of Myotis yumanensis. Classification (NCBI taxonomy): domain Eukaryota; kingdom Metazoa; phylum Chordata; class Mammalia; order Chiroptera; family Vespertilionidae; genus Myotis; species Myotis yumanensis. Next base: position 164,873,135 of record NW_027223752.1, on the reverse strand, counting down.
AAGACTCCTAAATTTCCAGAAGAGCTGTTCTTATTGTACTGATGGTAACTGAGAACCGAATCACTCTGCAAGGAAGGGAGAGACAGGATGACGGAGCTCAAAGAAATGTGAGCTCATCTAACCCCTATATTTTCCAAATAAAGAAACTGAGCCCCAATCTCAGTTACCCAGGGCTGGAAAATGCATTGTCTGTATCAGAGAGAGATCTAGAATCTTGATATTCTAACTCCTAGGCCAATAGCAACCTTTACCACTACTCCCACTCCCACCACAGAACTAAACCTTACTACGAGGATTTATTCATTCATTCCTGCACACATGCATGCATTCATTCAATTTTATTATCCACAGGCTGACCCAAGTCAGAAAACCTAAAAAACTTGGACTCTTTGTTCTCCATATTTGTCTACTAAATATTGACAATTCTATATCCTAACCATCTCTGAAATCAACCCCTGACTATCATCTCTGCTATTATCTTATTTCAGACAATGATTACCTTCTAAACAGATTAGCAATAACCTACTCTAAAATTCTCATCCTTTAATTATGCAACAAAACGCATTGGGAGGCTTCTCTGTGCCGGGGACCTGCCAGGCACTGGGCACCCATAGTGAGCAGAACCCATGTTCTGCACAAAGGTGCTGACATTCCAGTTGGAGAGAAAGATGCCTTCAGTACAGTGGGTTAAGGAGCTCTTTGGAAACAAACAGAAGGCGCCATGGGTGCACATACAAGGGAGATCTGACTGAGTCTTAAGTAGTCAGAGAGGGCTCCCTAGAAAAGGAGACAGCTGAGATGCGTATGTCAAGCATTCTATAGCAAGATGGGGACAGGGAAGGGTGTTCCAGGAAAAAGAAATGGCCTGCACTATGGCCAGAAAGTTGAGAAAGATGGCATGTAATACTGCATGGGAAACTTGGGAAAGGGTGAGAAAGACGCTGGGGAAGCAAGGGGGGGTTATCCTCTAACGGTATCTTAAGGCATCCACCGAGGAGAGGACAATCTTTCCCAATTCCTAAGTTGGGAAGAATTTACTGCTCTTTTAAGACAGATGCTGATGTCAAAACCAGAGTTGCTTTACTGCCCCAAACAGAATCACAACCAAGTTTCTATTTTCAAGTCTCATTGAAAACAATTACTTTAATATTTCAATTCCCCTAACATTCAAAACTATGTCTCCCATAGCTGATAACACTGCAGTGTATAATCGAAATTTGTTAAAATTTAAAACATCTTCACAGAAACATCCAGAATAATGTTTGACTAAATATCTGAGCATTGTGGCCCAGCCACGTTGACACATAAAATTAACCATCCCAGGAAGGTAGAGGGTTGGAAAGGTGTTTCTATTCATCGGTCTGTTTCTTTCCAACACACACATTATGTCTTATTCCCTGTGGATGTGAGTAGTTGGCTCCCTTTGGGCTGCATGGAAGTTTGCTGGAACTCTGAGGCTGCCCATGGTAACCAGGTAATGCGGTTGGTGAGATGGTAGTGAAGTGTAGGAGACCAGGCCTCCGGGGGCTGAGCTGTTTATTTCCCTCCTGAGAGTCAGGGCTGCCAATTGCCGGCAATGTGAGGTAGCACACTGCTGCTCTGGAAGAAGCCAAGCTACTCTTTCTAAAGGAAACGTGAGCCGAGAGGACCTGGGTCTACCAAGTGGAAGCTGCGTGGACTCTTATCTGTGCTGCTCTCAGGGATTCCGTTAACCATCTGTATTTACTGTCTTATTCTAACTACAGAGGTCCGTATGTATGACACATCAATAGACAGGTGAACACAGATGAATGCATTCTCCTTTCTGTCCCTTGCTTTAGGGCTTGAGGAACTCTTCCCAGCATCCCCCTCGCCTTGACAGAAATCACTAGGAAAGACCCATTTATGGACCAGCCCCTAGTCTCACATGGTCATTGAGACCAATGACACTTTACCATGTAATGTGACCAGATCTAATTTAGAAGTAAACAGTTGGGCAGCATCCACATGCAGTTTTGGGGATTGGGAATGAAAGGTCATTCCATACGGTTCGAAGTTCAAAGAAAATTAAGGTGGGTGGAATGAGTTAGAATTTTGCCATCTGGTATTGGCCTGGACTAGAAGAGAGCTGACAGCCATATTTCTGTAAGCAGGTCTTCACATGCCTCTTTTGATACATTTATTTTCCTTTTAAACACACACAGATCTGTATGTGTGTGCATACATATGTGCAAGCATGTACATATATAATTAACTTCTTTTCCAATATGCCCCTTCCCACCCCTTCACGTTCCTTACATCACACACGTGTGAGCTTTTATGGGCAGAGAGAAGAGTAAGCGTAAGTTCTTTTCTCTGGATATTGGCAATATTAATAAAGCCTGGCACTTACTGAGGGCTAACTGTGTACTGTGCTAAGAGTTTCACACACATACTCTTCTTTTATCTTCACAAACAAAACTGTGGAGTAGGTACTATGTTTACACATTCTCCCTTACTAATTCTTCAGGGAATATCTCCGTCTCTTACTCCTAATTTTCACCTGGGGTCCACCACCTCACTTACACTTATTTGTATTTTATTTTATTTTATTTGTTTTGTTTTGTTTTGTTTGGTTAATCCTCACCCAAGGATATTTTCCATTGGTCTTTTAGAGAGTGGAAGAGAAAGGGAAAGACAGAGAGAAACATCAATGTGAGAGAAACATATTGATTGGTTGCTTCCTGCATGTGCCCTGACCAGGGCCTGGGCCAGGGAGGAGTCTGTAACCAAGGTACGTGCCCTTGACTGGAATCAGACCTGGGACCCTGCGGTCTGCAGGCTGATGCTCTATCCACTGAGCCAAACCAGCTAAGGCCCTTTTTTACTTAATTATGAAATAGACTCTATTTCAGCTTTTATTTTCTCCTTCACTCCTTAGACCACATATCTTTTTAGTTCATTCCATATTTCAAATAAGCATGGATTGAAACAGAAAATGAGAGCCTATGTTCCTACCCCCACCCTCTAAAAATCAGAGGAACACTGAACCGGTTAGGTTCTAGAAATTTTGAGGTCCAATTCAATTAAAAAATATCCATCCAGCCTCTTCAAATTAAAATTATTTTCATATTATGAGTTTCAACTCTGTCAGATTTAATTCTTGTCAATTCTTTGAGTGACACTAAATATCCTGGTTTCACCTGAAAATGAACATTAATTCTAACTCCAGTGGCATCTTTTAGAGTAGATTTTCCAAGGCTTTTAAAAATAATTTTATTTTATTGTTGACAGTATTACAAATGTCCCCCAATTCTTTCCTCCTTTTACCCCCCTCCTTCCTGCCCCTTCCCTGTCCCAGACCTTCACCACACTATTGTCTGTGTCCATTGGTTATACATATATGTTATGAGTTTTTGGTTAATCTCTTCTTATCTCCTCCTCCCCTCCCCTCTGAGATATGTCAGTCTGTTCCATGCTTCCATGTCTCTGGACCTATTTTGTTCTGAAATTCGTTGCTCATCCTTAATTGTCAAGATCAGCTGATGATTTAAAGCCCCTGATCTATTATGGGAAGACCAAAATGAGATAAGTATGAACCAAGGACTCTGAATTCGCACCACTTTATAGGGTGAATCAATTTATAAAATTCAGGTGGAAACTTTGGGCTCACACCAGGCAAATTCAGTAAGAAAATCTCTGAGAAGCTTTCTTTCAGATCTAACCTGTACCAATGAACTCAGACAGGACTGATATTTGTGACTTTCTGGGGCTGGGGATGGGCTGGCTCTGGCAAGGAGTACAATATGCTTTCCAGACATTATCTCATTCTGTCATGGACAGTGTTAGATATTATTTCTGTTTATCAAGGGGATAAACGAGGTATATAAAGGCCAAGTGACCTGTGCTAGGGCATTGTTGTCCAGTCTACCGTAGCAAAACTAGCTCAAGAACTGAGGTGATTCTCTCAGTAATTCAAGTTAGGCAGTGGCTCTGTTAATATTATTTTGGAGAAAATTTACTTTTTTCTTTTCTTGTTAACAGATCAAAACTGGCAGATCTCTGAATGTGGTCTCCCTGAATATCAAGGGAATTTAAGAGAGCTTGACGACCCCAAACTACAATTCCATTGTAAAATAAACAGGCAGATCCATAATACCCTTTATTTTAAATATCTCTACACCTACAGCTACTAGTAGCTTCCATTCATTGAGTGTTTTCTATAGTAATATTGATTAAGACATTTATTCACTTATACTAAGAAAATATATTATTACAGGCTCATAAAAAAAGTAATTGCAAGTAGGATTCTTTGGTGCCTTATGCTTGCTGGTTATTTTGCCCTGAAGACCTTCCCCTCATCTCCATCTGTTGAAATATCACCCTTCCTTCAAGGCCCATTTCTGAAAATTTTACTCCAGTGAAAACTTTTCAAATGACCTCATTATTCCCAGAATTCCCATTGCATTTTATACCTCCCACATCACTTGCTTGTATTTATCTAGCTTTCCCTTCTAGAAAGTTAGCTTCCATGTAATAGCTCTCAGGTTTATTTATTTATTTATTTATAATTCATCTTTATTGTTGAAAGTATTACAGATGTCCCCCTTTTTCCCCACTGACCCCCCCCCCCCACATCCTGCACCCAACTTCCTGTAGGCCTTCACCATACTGTCTGTGTCCATGGGTTATGCATATATGCATATACATTCTTTGGTTTTTTTATTTCTTGACAGAAGGAGTCATAGATAAAGTATTTGTGCCATAATAAGAAATATGTATTTGGCCTCTGCCCCTGGTTCCTGAAAAAGAGCTTCTAAATCCCTTGGAATTTTCTAGGTAACAAGAGTGTCTTTTGTTTTTGTTTTTGTTTTATTGATTTCAGGGAGGAAGGGAGATATATATATATATAATCAATGGTGAGAAAGAATCATTGACTGGCTGCCTTCTGCAAACCCCTTACTGAGGATTGAGCCAGGATCCCAGGCATGTGCCCTGACCAGGATCAAATCATGACCTCCTAATTCACAGGTTGATGTTTAACCACTGAGCCATGTTGGCCAGGTGAGTGTCTTTTGTTTTAATGAGAAGATACTGGATGGGCTCCTGGATAGTGTAAGAATAGGGACAGGTCACCAGAAAAAGGAAGCCATGATTAGAAACTGGAATGTCAGATCTATCCCCTATCCTCCAAGAAGGGGAGAGGAGCTGGAGATTATGAATGCATGGAGGTGCTGGCACATAAGAGAGGACATGGAAAATCCATCCTCTCCCCCATACATTGCCCTATGCATCTCTTCCATTTGGTTGCTCCTGAGTTGTATCTTTTATAATAAACTAGGAGACATAAGTAAGCATTTCCCTGAGCTCTGTGAGCCTTTCTATCAAATTATCAAGCACAAGGAGGGAGTCATGGGAACTCCTAACTTATTCAAACACAAGTACAGGAGACTGGGACTTAAAACTGGCATCTTAAGTGTGTGTGTGTGGGGGGAGCATTCTTGTGGGACTACCCTTAACCTGGGTAGTGAGTGTCCTAATTAAATGGTAGGACACCCAGTCGGTGTTTGGAGAGTTGGAGAATTGGTTGGTGTGACATTCGGTGTCAGAAGTGCTCGGTTGGTAGAGAAAAACAGTGTTTTCATTTGGTACTAATCATCTATCTATGAATTAGTGAGATGAAATCTCAGAGTTGGAAGGAAACATAGAGTTCATGTAGCTCAGCTTCTTACTCAATGTGGAAGGACCTCTATGGCATCTCTGAGGAGGCAGAGATGGTAAGCTGTTCTTCTCTTCCTTGGAGTTGCCATTGGCAGGGGGCCTCCCAGCCAGGACTATGTTTCCTACATTTCCCAACCTCTCTTGCATCCAGACATATGTAGCCATGTCAAGCTCTTGTTAGTGCATGGAACTAATACCTTTAAAAAGCACTTGCATTTTCTCCACCTTTCCCCCGCTCTCTGTTGGAATATAGGTAGAGCTCTAGAGGCCAGTGCAGCAAGATGCAGAAGCCTGGCATCCTAGTCACCACATGGAAGAAAGGACTAGCTGACCAGGCACACCAGCATCAGGCAAAAAAAGGGGCTTCCTTTATGCTGAGCCACTGAAATGTACGAGGTTATTTGTTGAAGCAATAGCATTATCTTAACTTTATTACTTACTTTGATGGAGAGTTTACTGTGCCAACTCTAACTGTTATAAAAACCTTACTCATTGTCTTAGTCAGCTCAGGTTATAACAAGTACCATTGACTGGTGGCTTAAACAACAAACATTTATTTCTTACAGTTCTGGAGGCTGGGAAGTCTGGGACCAGAGTGCCAGTGGGGCTGAGTTCTTGGTGAAGGCTCTCTTCCTCATTTACAAATGGCTGTCTTCATGTCCTCATATTGCAGATGGCAGAACAAGAAGCCAGTTTTCTCAAGTCTCTTCTTATAAGGGCACTAATCCCATCATGAAGGCTCCGCCCTCATGACCTGGTCACCTCCCAAAGGCCCCATGGGGGGACACAAACATGCAATCTGTGATAGTTAATTTTATGTGTCCACATTCTCTCATTTTTTTGGGGGGGGGGAATATGAGAAATCACTGTCATTTCTGCTTCTTTCTGCCAACAGAAAACTCTAGTAAATTTGCTAGCTCAGTTTGTTTTTTCGGTGGGAATATCTAAATCACCCTTTCTTTACTAAAATGCTGTCCTGTTGTCCTGAGTCTTACTGCAGTTGGGCACGTACAGCCTATGAAACTGCTCCAGATTAACTAAGGAGAAATGAGCAGTTTTGAAAAGATTGCAGAACCCAGCAAAGAATCAGAAGTGTAGGCTTTCAAAGGTGGACCTGAAAGAGTTGTCCCAGGCCACCTAGTTTAACTCCTTTATTTTACAAATTAGGAAACTGAGACAGGAAATATAGTGCAGCTTCCCAGAGAAGCAGGACTTAGATGATCTGACTCCTTATTTAGAGGTTTCTACACAAAGTGCTGGTTGAGGCTGTACAGGAGCCTGTTGGGAACTATGGAAATGTACCAGGTTTCCATAAGATGAGCCAGTCAACCAACTAGGAAACATTTACTGAGCACTTTGCGCCTATGCTATGTCCCAGGAATGGAATAGTGACAAGGAATGCCATGGCACCAAATAAGTTTTACAGTCCACTGGGGAATATGAACAGTAAATGAATATTTGCCAACTTACTGCATGTTGAGGAAAGCACAGTCTTAAGGGGGCATAAACATGGGAGCAAGCCTAACTATTCCCCAACTCCCGTTCATGCTTGACTCCCATCTCCTTTCCAATTTTGGACCAGGAGCTATGTTTGCTTTCCAGGAGGATACTGCCCTTTGCAGGAATGCGTAGGAGGGTGCATGTCATTTATCTGATACGTGGCCTTCTGAGATAGTACGGTTAGGCCCATTTGGTAGAACAAGAAACTAAGGTTAGGAAATTTAAAATGGTTTGTTTCAGGTCATGCAAACATGGAAGTAGAGAAGAGTCATGTTGCATGTGTGGGAAATAGAGACAGAGACCGTCTTCCGTGGCTGCAGTGGGGTGCTGGGACCAGAGAGTGGCAGGGATGTGCCTTCCAGAACCTGAAACCACCTCCTCTTCTGAGTTGGTGGTAGGACCAGCCTGAGGCAGATAGTGGGCCACATGGATAGTTCTGTCTTCTGGGCTCTGAACCGCCTGGCAGCAGGTCATGCCCCTGGTGCCACAGCTCTCTTTAGAGCCCCAGACTCCTTCCCTGACAGATCCATTCCTCGCCTCCTTCAGGGCCACTCCCAGCAGAATAGCCCTGACTGAAAAGAGAGTATCTGCAGTCAGGAATTGGGGAATGCGGGGTGAGGAGGCCCTGACACTTTCCCAGCATCAGCCTTGGTCTTAGGTAACTTTTAAAATTTACTTTATTTTTTTAAAATTGATTTTAGAGAGAGGAACAGAGAGAGACAGGGAGGGAGGGAGAAAGAGAGAGAGAGAGAGAGAGAGAGAGAGAGAGAGACATCAATTGGGTGCCTCTCAAATGTGCCCCAAGCTGGTATTAAACCCAAAACCTGAGTATGTGGCCTGACTGGAAATTGAACACGCCATCTTTTGGTGTACAGGATGACACTCCAACCAACTAAGACACACCGGCCAGGGCAGCAACTTTTTTAAAAATTATTTTTCTAACCTAATTGAGGTATAGTTGACAATTAAAAATTGTATATATTTAAAGTGTACAAAGTGATATTTTGATATGTGTACACATGATGAAACAGTCACCACTGTCAAGCTAATTAATATACCCATTACCTCACATAGTTACCATTTGTGGCTGTGTGGTAAGAACACTTAAGGTCTACTCTCTTGACATATTTCAAGTACACAGTACAATATTGTATTGTCATAATGTTAGATATCAGATTTATGGGTCTTATTTATCTTGTGTAACTGAAAGTTTGGGAGGCAGTTTTTTCATATAAATTTTTTTCTATTGTGGCAAAATACACATAACATAAAACTTACTGTCTTAGCCATTTTTAAGTGCAGAGTTTAGTGGTATGAAACACTTTTGTAATATTGTGGAACCATCACTACCATCCATCTCTATAAGTCTTTCATCTTGTAAAACTCACAGTCTATACCCATCCTATATAATAAAAGGCTAATATGCAAATTGTCCTCTCGGGAGTTCAACTGCTCGCTATGACATGCGCTGATGACCAGGGGGCAGCACAGAATGAAGGCAGGCCCTGATCAGCCCTGATTGCCGGCCAGGCCTGGGGACCCTACCTGTGCATGAATTTTGTGCACCAGGCCTCTGGTTAAACAATAACTCTTTTCTTTTAAATATATTTCTTTATTGATTTTAGAGATGAAGGGAGAGGGAGAAAGAGATAGAAACATCAATGATGAGAGAGAATCATTGTTTGGCTGCTTCTTGCATGCCCCCTACTGGGGATAGAGCATACAACCAGGGCATGTGCCCTTGGCTTGAATTGAACCCGGGGCCCTTCAGTCTGCAGGCCAATGCTCTATCCACTAAGCCAAACCTGAGAGGGGAACAATAACACTTGAGGACAGTTTTGAACATGAATAGAGGACTCTTAACAAACAGGTGATGGTTCATTTGCATCTTTAAAAGATATGAATGCACAACAAAAAGAAGCAAACATCTCTTTTCTCCTATCTTGTCCAGAAGTCAAGGTTTTTGCTCTCTTGTTTTTCCTTCATAATTATTCTTGACTAGTGACATTTATTCCTGATTGGTGACATTTATTGAATACCCACCATGTGTTGTCCTCTAGGCTTATAATGCATAAGAATTATCCTCAGGAAAAAAATGGGAGAGAAGATGCTACACGAGGCAGCATTGTAGAAATAATAAAGTAAATAAATAAGAAGGATCTGGACCCCTGTTGGGTAATTGTTATTTCAGAAAGATGAGAGGCTAAAACCTGCAACTTCTGAATAGCTGTCTGCTTAAGGCTGAATCCCTCCATGGCTTAGTTTAGATGGATATGAAGACCATTTGGTGATAATGAGGAAGATCTTTCTTTTTTTTTGCTATCTTCTTTATTGATATAAAATTATATAACATAAAATTCACCATTTTAAAGTGTACAGTTTTTATATTTTCACATTTTAAGTGTACACTAAAGTGTTTTTTAGTGTGTTCACCATGTTGTACAATCATCACCACTATCTAATTCCAAAAAATTTCCATCTCCTAAAAAGAAACCCACATCCATTAGCAGTCACTTCCAATTCTTCCCTTCTCCCATGCCCTGGCAACCAGTAACCTACTTCTTACCTCTATGGCTTTGTCTATTCTAGACACTTAATGTGAGTGTAATAATACAATGTGTAGCCTTTATTATTATTGTTACTGGCAATAAACATCTCTCTTGTGCCTTAAGTGCACTTGCCTAATAAACAAAATTAAACTCAAAGAAATAACATTCCTTTCCTAAAGAATTCATTCCATCTTCTTCCTGCATCCAAGATTCCTTCTCTGGAGCCTCATCGCTCAGGTTTTGACGTGGCTGATTGTAACGCATGAGGCATTTCCATGATAACTAGCCACTTCACAGGCATCTAGCTTATGGAGTAGAACATTAATATGTATTGTTTATGGGAGAATTTAGGTTAAAGGGAGACAAATTATATTGACTCCTAGCCGGCTTTGTTGCTCACTAGTGATGGTTGCTGGGGACGGACCCTGAATAGCATCACCTTCCAGGCGTGGAAAGAGACTGGAGTTTCCCTTGATTGGCTTCCAGGGAGAAAGCTGAGATTGTTTCCAGCATTATTTGGTTCCAGCTTAAGAGTGTTGTTAGGCTTTTTAAAAAATAAAGTAGTTATACTCTTGTGAGGGAGTGGAGAGGCGGCCACCTGCAAACTGGAAGACCGGGCTTGGTGTCAGATCGTCTGGGTCCTCAGCAATTGTTTTGTTTTGTTTTTAAATGTCTGAATTGCCAAAAGTAATATATTTTTGCTTGCATTGTAAGGTGTTTTTGAGTGAAAAATTTTAAAAATGTATATGTATATTTGTTATTTAAAAATATCACATCAATATTGTGATTACTGTAATTATTCCTGCAGTTCCCGGGCCATGACTCCTTTTAGCTCATGTAGCAGAGAATTAGGCCAAATAACTTTTCATATGTACAGCCTTAGGCCAGTAAGAGGCACAGTTGGTGTTTTTCTTATTTCCTCAATTCCCACAGAAGCTTGAAGAATGACCTGAATTACAGATGTGGATAATGTCTAGAAAGTGTGTGTGTGTGTGTGTGTGTGTGTGTGTGTGTGTGTGCAGGCACATTCTCAGCGGAGAAGGAAAGGAGGGAAAGAACAGCACAGAATGGCTACCATGGAACTCTGCTCAGTGACATTCACCAAATTGTGGGGACTTGTCTGACCTCTTTTGGTTCAGCATTTGCAATCCGCCTGGGGTAGTCCTGATTACCTGGGTCAGTGAGACAAATGCAAAAACGAGAAATAGTAAGTAATTTCTCCTCACCTCCTTAGTTGTCTCATGTATAAAATGAGCTCTGAGGTCCATTCAGCTCTAAACTTTCATGTCTAATGATTCTGTAATTTTCAACTATAGAGAAACTGCACACAATTTACTCCAATCTATAAACCTGAGTCTTAGAAAAAGCCACATACCTGTTATATATATGTGTTAGGATGTTTTCAAATATAAATAAAGAATATTCTTCTAAAAGTGGCCTAAAGTTTTAGGATACTTATTTCTAACAAGACGTGAATTCTAGGAAGGCATTTCTTATGTTGGTTCAGTGGTTCAGTGGCTTGCTCATGTCCTCAGGCTCAGCTCATCCTTCTTGGCTGCTAACAGGAGATTTATTATGAGGAAGTGGATCACACAACTATGGAGGCTGAGAAGTCCGAACATCTGCCACCTGCAAACGGAGACCCAGGAAAGCTGGTGGTGCAGTTCAGTCTGATTCCAAAAGAGTCCTTGGTCCAAGGGCTGGAGAAGATGAACTGAGATGTTAAGTGAGATGAGCTGTCCCACTCAGTGAAGTGGGAAGAAAAGGACAAATTCCATTTTCCTCTGCTTTTTCTTCTATCCAAGTCCTCAAGAGATGGGATGAAGCCCACCCACATTGGTGAGACCAATCTACTGAATTCACCATTCAGATGCTAATTTCATCCAGAAAGACCCTCACAGACACTCACCCAGAATACTGTTATATCTGGGTATCCTGTGGCCAGTTAAGATGACACTAAGATTACCATCACATAGACTCCTGGTGGTTGTCATTATTGTCAGTTGCCTTGTCATCATCATTTATGCTTAACTCAACTCTCTGTACTTCTTTCTGCACTTTTAAAATGGCTAGAGGGGAGCTCGCCTAATTTACAAACTTGAATAAGAGAAGCAGATCTGTGGGAGTAGAAAATAAGAAGGGACCTATTCATAAAATATTACCTTTCTTGAGAACTCTATTTGTTTAAACTAACCTCTTCTTCGTTCTTCTGGAGACCTCAGTACTTCAGTGAATGATAATGTGCTTGAGTTTCCATAAGCACATTGAACATTACACCTTTGAGGCTCACATGATATTTTTATATGCTGATAGCTATAATCAAGGCTTGGGGATTACTTAGCTAAGAAATGATGATCCATCACCATGGAAATGCAAACAGAACCTTAATTCATCACTTTGCTAATGGTTCTTCCCCAGTACATTCATCTGCCTCCCTTCCATCTTTTCCCCTAATAAATATGCTGCATTGTTTTATGACCTCTCTTCTGAGTGTTAATATAAGAAGAGAGTTATTATGGTCCCTATTACACAGAGGCATGATGGAACGAAGGACTTGCTGGAGATTACATTTTCCTATCATTGTGTAAGTCTTCCAGATGGATTCATGCCAGTTCTTTCTCCCATTCTCAGCCCAAATCCTTCCCTTTGGAACTTTCAATTTCCTTTTATGTTCAGAATAAACCCCATGTTCATGTGTTTATGCCCTGAATTGGCAATCCAGCATTCTCTTCCCAATGGGTGCCCTTAATGTCAACATAAGAAAAATAAAAGGGCAGGACAAAGTCTTTTATTTACACCGTTTTATAGTTAAGGTGGAAACTAAAGACCATTAGCTTAGTTGGGACAGTAATTGTATAAGCACAGCTATGTGAGGGTAGGTGAGATTTACCCCCGAAGCACAGTGAAGTTTAGGCTAGCACCTGATTTAATGATTTGATTTTTCTTTCTCTGATACCCGATATTGCTTTATTACATGAATGTGTCAGCTTGGGCTGCCATAACAAAGTACCCCAGACTGAGGCTTAAACAATAGACATTTATTGTCTCATACTTTTAGGAGCTGGATTAAGATGTTGGCAGGGTTAGTTTTTTCTGAAGCCCCTCTCCTTGGCCTGTAAATGGCCGTCTTCATGCTGTGCCCTAATCTCTTTTTATAAGGACACCAGTCATAGTGGATTAGGTCCCACCCACTTTCCTCATTTTAACTTAATTACCTCTTTAAATTGCCTTTCTCTAAATAGAATTACATTCTGAGGAGGTTAGGACTTCAACATATGAATTTTGAGGGGGACACCGTTTAGTCCCTAACAATGGACTTGGTGCTTACAAAGTGTGGGGAAATTCTGAAAGGAGAGGAGAATGACATGAGCTATATAGTCAAGTCAGGTGATCAGAAACATCGCTGTTGTAACAAAGGTAATGCCTACAGCTGCCATGGTCTTAGAAAAAAAGGAATTTTTCATAGAGATAAATTCAACAGATTTTTTTAACTTCCTAGCCAGCTAATAAGGAAATGTATTAGATTACATAGTAAGAATTTTAGTGTTTAGGAGATTTGAGGTCTTGTGTATATACTTTATTTAATGGCACCTCCAGTAGCTGTTGAATACTGTCCACCCAGAGGAAAGGAGAAGAAAGAGAGCTGGGTTCCAGGAGAGGCAGGCAGTCTCTGAGGTCCCCGCTACTGGGGACTCTGTGAAGGAGAAGAGAGGTGAGCAAGCCAAGTAAAGGCAAGAAGAAAAAGTGCAACAAAGAATGGGGCTGAAGTCCTCTGGGATAGAGATTGCAACTCAATATTTCATTGGATTAGCCAGCATCATTCTCTACAAATGACCCAGTTCCATCTGATGGGGACTTCTCTTTCCTAACTTCCATAGAAACAGAAGTTGTTGTTGTTGTTTTTTTAGCACTCTGGGTGGAATTCACTCTTCAGAAATTGATATTAGCATCATCTTAGCCAGATTGCTGCTATTCAATGAAGTTAAGAACCTTTGAGTCCCCATGTCTGGTATGAGGTTTGCTGTCATTATCTCAGCACTGTGCCCAGCACACAGTAGGTGTTCACTGAAGTCTGGTGAACTGACACTGAATCTGCCTCAGTTTACCCAACAATTCTGAGTGGAGGTACAACTTGCTCTGAGGTAGTGGCAGGAGGACATTTCAGGGGACCATGCTGCCCTCGTCCCCTCATCGCCTTCTCTTCCCATCACACAGGGGTTGTGGATGGATTAAATGCGATAATTAGGGGTAGAGGCAGTGGCCAAACCCAAGTTCCACCACACAATCACATTTGCCCCAGGAGTTTAACTCTTCCAAATTTGACCTCAGACAAATGGAGGTCACATGACAAATGACTGCGTGAGGGATCCCAGATTTCTGGTTCTAGATGCCGGGTGGAAAACAGGGCCGGAGGCATCCCAGTGTGTGCATACACAGCACAGCCACAGAAAAGGAGACCAGGGAGAGGTCGGAGTTCAAACTGAATCCCTGGAATGTTGCCTTGAGGTTGTTGGCCTTTGTTTAGTTTTAAATATTCAGATTATCCCAGCAAGCTCTATTAGGAGGTGAAACTGTAGGAGGTGAACAAACTTCAGAGTGAGTGGAAAACAATGCATCTCTTCACAGGCAGAGCTACTCTCCCCTCCCCCACGCAGACACAGTAACGCAGTAACAGTTTTTCTGAGCCAAGATATTTTTCTGTCTTTTTAAAGGAATGACAAATACTATTTACTAAAGGGGGGAAAAGGAGCTTATGTCCTCACCGCAAAATAGCAACATTGTAGATCACACCAACTGAAGGCTCCACGTCTTATAAACACGGGCTCTACTTTACTCAGCGCAGAGTTATTGCGTTTCATTGCAGAGAGCAGCCGACTCTGAATATATTAATGATTCATGCTTGCCTTGGCAGAACATAATGTGTACTAATCACATGGAACCAGGGTACAAGAGCACTTTAAATGCATTTGTCCAGTTAATAGTTTGACTTAATCTGATATTTCATTGGGTCACCGACCTTTTCATTGTAGGTAATGTGCAGAGGAAAATGTATGGTCGACACCCTGGTGAATCAACAGAGGGCTTTCTGGTTACTAAGCAACGTGCTACTTAAGCTTTACCTCTGCATAATTCTGCCAATACTGCTTCTTTCAGCTGATGAACTTAAGTGCGGCTGCGAGCTTGTGGTGTGTGTGTGTGTGTGTGTGTGTGTGTGTGTGTGTGTTGGATAGGAGAGACACCACAGGCACAGAGTAGCTCATTTATGCTGCTTTTTTATAGGCATTAAGCAATAAGCTCCCATAATAAACAGCCATGCCAGAGTTAATACTCAATAAACAGTATGGTTTATAAGCAATTAGGGACCCAAATCTCAAAATAAGACAGTTCAGCAGAATGAGCCCGTCTACCTTAACAATGCTTAGTGAGATATGTGGCTTGTTAAAAGTGTCATAATTCTCTTTTAAAAAGCAATTAACAGTTTGGGGTATTTGGGTCTGTTCAGCAGCGTTTCTTAATCAAATTTGAACACAATCAAAGAGCCACTTCTCAGCTTTCTGTAATGGCCAGCCGTTTACCGAGAAAGCACAGTGGAAAATAAAAGGATGAATTGATGTTCTCCCTGTTGGTTTATCAACCTGAGAGTCCATTGAAGACATCAAGATGAGTCAGATAAATGCATTTTGTCAGGTTTTCAAAGAAAGCCAGCCAACTATTCTATTTTGCCAATGTCTGTGTCTTTTAGTTACTTTGTAGGTTAGATAACAAAACAGAACAAAAACAAACCTCTGTTTTCTAGCTGCTTCTTTAAATTATGGTAGGTGATTGGAGAAACAACACACATTTGCAGTGTCTCATCGTTTATGACAGCAAACACAGGCACGTAGCTTTTATTCTCTGTAGATGCTGGATTGTTTGGAGTTATTTTGAGCTATGGTCCAATAGAATTCAAAACTCAGTTACAGATTTCCTTTACCCACTGTATCTGAGGCCACTGACGCGTATTTTTAAATACATGTTAAATGATGTAAGCTTCCAACACCACGTCCAGGTGCTGGGAAACTAGGTGGAGACAGAAGTGTTTCCTTCCTTCCGGGGACTCACCATCTGTGCCAGATTTATAACCAACTACAGGTTTCCTTTTAAGGCACCGTAAAATGAGTGGATCCTAGATCAATACTATTGGCCTTCCAAAATAATTTATTTGACTCTCCTATCCAAAAAGTGAATATTTTTTTTTTTTTTATTAAGGAACAGATAATATGTAAAGACAGGAAGAAAAATATGGTGTGCACTTAGGGTAATTGGCGATGTCAAATTACACACCAAATTTAAAACTTGATTCGTCTTTTGCCTGTTCTCACCAGCATTAGCCATTTCAAAATGTCCTGCTCAGAGGCTTTCTGCTGAAATTCCAGCATTTTATGACTTGTGGGACCTCTTTCTATCCAGCTGAAGGTGTGGGTAGTAGAACATAAATGTATTCATGCTTGTTGGCTTTAAAGGCTCCAATTTTATCTGCACAATGACCAAAATGAATGAATCAGCTCTAGTGTTTTCTCTCTAGCAATCTATGATTTAGCAAATCACTGAGCTCTGAAAATTTTTCATAGTGTATATGTAGGTTTAGGGAAGAGAAATCAATATAAGGAAAAGCAATAATTAAGAGAAAAAAGTGAGGTCTAGGGACTTCTTTGACAGACAAGTATAAATATGCACACTGAAAATCAAACTTCAAATGAACTTAACTTTAGAAAACCTTTCAAGCAAAACTCATGGGACATAAATTAATTCTCAGAACCAGGGTCAGAGCACTATCAAGGATGTCTGGGAAAAGTCTATCTCCCTCCCAGTGGGGCATGTAGAAGACCACTATGCCCCGTTACCCCAATATCTATCTGGAAAAGCGCCAATAGTCCCTAAGCCCACAATTGTTTGTGTATTTTATTCATTTCACAAACATTTAAAAAGTCTGTTGCATGTTCCCTGGGGTCGTTCTGATTGCCCCTTTCCTCACTTTGCCCACCTCTTCTGTCCCCATTTCCTAATTCTGAACATGGAAGACAAGGACCAACCATGAAGGAGTGTCATTAATGCCCTAGAGAAGATGCACGCAGAATTGTAAGGATTTATTCAGGAATGCAAAATTTCCTCTCTCTCTCTCTCTCTCTCTCTCTCGCAGAGTTTAGAGGATGAGCTAGAGTTTAAGAACTATCTGGTACTCTTTGGAGCTCAACCCCTACAATACAGTGCAACATATACATTCTTCTCAAAACAGCTCCTTGTGACTGCCCATTTACACAAAATTCCAGTTAGAAATGCATTTGTTCGGCAGTAAATTATGTCAAGAGGAGTTCCTTTAAGCAACAGCCAGCCACTACCTGTAATTAAGCAGCCTGAGGCCTTTCCAGTATACCAAGCCAGCACATGCTGCATCATCGGTGATGAGCAGGGTAGGGAGGTCCTAAGCAGAGATAGTTCTCCTTGATCAAGGAGGGAATTCGCCTAAATAAACAACCCCTAGAAGAGGCAAGGGCTTGAAAAAGCAAATGGGGTAATGTCCCATGCAAACTATACTCACTGAATGAGTCTGTCTAGGATTTGTCTGTTAGCCAGCTCCTCCTTTCCAAAAAAGGCAAAGTGGGGTTAGAACTCATTTAGTCATGCAGGTACTGAATTCTCATTTGGGTGGATAGCAAGATTTACCGAAGTGAGAAGCACAGTACATACTGACTGTGGCAACGAGGAGGTCAACGTTTATCTCAAGGGATGATACATCCTGACATCCACTGAACCCTGAAGGCGCTATGTTGCAGGTGGTGCCAGATGCATCCTAAGTGTGCTCCCCAGAAGGAGCTGGGAATATTCTTTAGCTTCACCATTTCTCATTTGCTTTAATGGTTTAAAGAGAAAAGGAATAGGAAGGTTGGGAAAAGAGCATTGTTATTTTTTTTTATTTGAAAAGACAAAGATATTATTACCCATCAAAAACACATCAATCTTTTACTTTCAATTTTTGATTTTTTTAAAAAAATCATGTACTGGACTTTCCCATCTGTGTGACAAATAGGGAACATGTGAGAGAAGCTAAGGAGGGAATAGTTCTGAATGGATTCATGTCTGCAACACAGCTTTTCATATGTAGCTGGGCTGTCAAAGCCCATTTTATTCTCAAAAGTGGTGACATACATTTAAGCATCGATTTTCCATCCACTTCATTTAAATGCAGCTTTCCTTCCTCTGATTAACTATGAAGCCATTGTATAACAAGCAGTATCAGACAGAGTTTGTTAAAAGAAACCTTCCCTGCTACTCTGCGGTTTCATGTAAGTGAATATCACACCGTCGCTCTTTTTGAGAGAGCCATGCCTTGGCTCTCAAGGACTTGAGCTCTAAGGCACAGGCAGGCGCTGACTTGTGTCCGGGCTCTGCCCAGGGCTGTTTAAGGACGAGGGACACAGTCACAGACAGACAGTGGCTGCAACAGAGAACAGCGGCCCACACTGCCCACAGAGAGTGTTTTCAGATGATTTGGGACCCAGTTTCCTCTTCCCTAAATGATTCCTGTTGTGCTCATTGGTGTGGCAGTGGGTGAAGCCTCCTGTCCCACAATGACTGATAACACTTCCAAAGGCAAACACCACCACATGGCAAATTCCTCTTCAGTGGAAATGACTGGCCACTCATTTCTCTCCAGAGAACAGATGTTGATGGAGGGCAGGTAAGCAGGGCACAGGCTTTGGACACCGTTGGGCAAACAGTGGGAAAGACCTGGCTGAGGCCAAGGGAAGGGGATGGCTTTTCTGGAACTGCCAAGGTGAGTTTCATTACGAAATTGCAAACACATTTTGAGCAATCATTGGGAATTAGAGGCTCCTTAAGGACTTAAGATGTAGGACAACGTGCATATCCTTAACAGTACTGTACACTTACAAATGGTTAAGATGGTAAACTTTATGTTGTATCTTTTTTACCGCAATTTGAAAAATAACACATTCACTCCTCATTAGCAAATGAAAATACTGAGCAAAGGGGAGAAGCCCAGGAGACAGCTGTGGAATGGTCGCTGTATTACAGAGGGCATGTTTTGAGGTGACCTGTGTGAGGTTGAGGCTCTTGACTCTATATTCCTCCCAGATAAGGAGATGAAATCATGAGCCAATGAGCCCATTTTCTTTAAACCCACAAAGATGGAAACCCACAGGACAGAGAGGATCTCTTATGGGCATTTACTTGAGTGCACTAAAGCCCTCAGACAGAACTCCCTCATTGTGCCCCAGCCCTGGGATGTTAGTATTATCATGTGCATGTATATACAGATCAAGACACTGAGGCTCAGGAAGGGAGGGGAGGTAGCTTACATCCAGTGGTGACTGCAGGCCCACATCCAAAACCCAAGTTCTTCATCAGGATTATTTACTGCACCATTAACTGCCTCTTGAAAGGTTAACTTTGATTAATCATGCCCCTTGTGCACACCCATTTGTTCAACAGCTTCAGGGTCATCTATCCTGCTATCAGCCAACACTCATTTCTCAGGCTCATTAACAAAGTTATAATAAGAGACTTTCTGAATGCCTGAAGGAAATAAAGATGCACCAGCTTCTGACACTTCCCTGGTCGGACAGATTCCTAACCAACTTGTATGAATTGGTGATAATCCAAATCGAGGGTCGGAAGCTCTGTCTTAGAAGTTCTCTAGAGCACACCTCACTTATCCATTTACCTGTTCTAAAATTTACCTTTGCTTCTTTTGAAAAGGTGGGGATGACATTTGCCTGCCATATGTTTCTGTCCTCTCCCATTCCCTTCTAATTATGGCAAGGCTTCTGAGACCAAATCGTGAGTTTATTTACTAACTTCAGCTCTTCACTGTAGCAGCCAAGCGATTTGAATTCAGTGAAAGAATGTAGCATGTCTATCTCCTATGTTGGCCCTACTCTCCTTTTTAACAATGCTTGCCCATGTTTTTAATGTGAAAACAAAAAAAATTAGGAGTTGAGTAGTTCTTCCTTCTCTCTGCCAGTTATTGACATCACGTTAATTTTCCTAAGCACTGGGCCTATTTATTTCTGGTCGGGTTTATTCTTCATTCTTCGACATTTATTTTTTAATGTGCCTTTTAGTCTTTGTTCTTGTTATTTTTCATGAACCTGAGTTTCTTCTGGCCCACAGACTCTTGGACACTACTCTCAGCTTTTGATGTGTCTGGTGTATCTTTGTGTAGTAGTTATGTGCGAGCTAATGCCACTTCCATTATATTCTGAGCCATGAAGCCATTAGCAAGGTAGGCCAAGAGTTATTAACTCTAGGATTGGGGAAGTAAATACATGATGATGTTCTGATAGTAGATTGGTGAAAAATTTTAAAATATCAGA
Organism: Myotis yumanensis; assembly: GCF_028538775.1. Taxonomy (NCBI): domain Eukaryota; kingdom Metazoa; phylum Chordata; class Mammalia; order Chiroptera; family Vespertilionidae; genus Myotis; species Myotis yumanensis. The sequence continues at coordinate 164,853,031 of NW_027223752.1, read as the reverse complement.
CTAAAAACCTTAGAGATTTTTAGAAAGTAACTATAGTACCATTATGTAGAAAGATGGAAGTCATGGGAGTAATAAATCCTTATTAACTCATAGTTGTTCGGCCCCTGGTAAAACTCCCTGAACAGTAACACTTCTACAAGCAGTGAAATCAATATGCTGTCAAATTTAGTTGACGCTTACCAAAATCTATGGAGGAAAAACAAATCAGCATGCTAACAAATATTAGTGCTAGCAGAGGAACAAATGTGGAAACAAAGAAATCATAGAAAATGTATTGTTCGACTGAAGACTTACTGCACAGAAAGGCTAGCCTGCTGCGCGGGAACGAGCCCACGTCTTCTGGATACTTATTCGGATACTTACTCAGAAGGCAGCACTTCCAAGCCATATGTATTTGGGATTATTTTAATTCCAATAGTAAATTCTCATGTTTGACATTAACTGAACCTATAATCTTATAATAAATATATTGCAGATTCACTTGGGTTGTAAATAAATAGCTAGTATTATAAGAGATACAACACTGTAAGATTGCAGAAGATAATCCATGCTTACACTAAATTTTATTTTTATCCAGGCAATATCTGTACATCGTTGCAGGAATCAAATACTCATAGTTCCGAAAGGCTCATATCGAAAAATGGCTTGTGGTAGGGTGCACAAGAAGCAGAGACTAAAACACAGATCAAAGTGCAAGTGGTTTCATTGGGAGGTGATTCCAGGAAGCACTGGTAGAGAAGTGGGATATGGGAAAGGAGAGGAGCCAGTTCAGGGAGCATTAGTGAACAGGACAGCACAGCAACTGGGTGGGACTTAACCTCACCAGGCAGCTGGGGGATGGTGCAGGACAAAGCTCAGAGTTGACCCACTCAAGGGATGAAGGAGTTAGAATATTTGTCTTCCAATCCCCATCCACTGCTTTTCTGAGGTTCACCGGGAGTGGCGCACCTCCCACCTTCCATCTGGAGAAAGCCCTCAGTTGCAGTGACTGGCAGAAAAGCAAGTCACCTGTATGTGCAGGAAAGATGAAGGTCAAGGGCATATCTCAGGCACTGAAATCATTTGAGACACAGCTCTCTCCTTCCCTTCTCTTCCTCACCTCATTTCCCCTCTAGAGGAAGTAACTTTCAGTGTTTTTGTATTTCTTCTTTATGTTTCTATATTTTTCAAATTACATACCTACGTCAGTATTCATTAATTTATAATTTTAGATAACATCTGTTGGCTTTTTTAATATTTGAGAATGTAGCACTCTGACACCATCACCAGCCCCATTTTTCTTCCTCTTCCCCTATCTTCGCATTAGTGTTATATGTCAAATTTTGGCTATGACAATCAATTAAATAACACTATGTAAGGATTTTAACTAATGAGCACGCAGCATAATTTGATTACATTTCCTATCTTACACTACTTTTTTTTGTTATTCTTGGAATTATTGACTCATTTTTCCATTGGCTTAGTTTTTTTATGTACTTATCACTAACTCTTTCCAGATGTTCTAACACATCTGGCATATGCCTACTAATAATCTTGCCAAATGCTCAAACACAGCTCCAAACAATCCATCAGCTCCATGCTGCATCCCACCCCCTCCATCTGACCCACTCCTCCCCACAGGAGAGGTCTTCCAAGATTCCCATTCTTCTGTTCCACTTTGGTATTGAAGCCTGGCACAGAGCCGACTCCTGGGACTGTCCTGAGCTGCCATCCTGGGGTCCTGTTTCCTCCATCCCATGCTTTTCTCTTTCTTTACTTAGTCCCTAGTTGAGGTGGAACGTGTCCTTGTTGAATAGCATGCAGGACAGGTGTGTTCCCGAAGCCCCCAGTTTCTCTACAGATCACTATTTCTGGCCCCAGGTGTCTGGGAGCAACCAATCCGAGTGACTCAGGCTGGAGTTCTAAAGTTCAAGGTGGAGCCTCACTTATTTCTTTTGTTTCCAGCCTATCTGATACTGCCGTCTGCTCTGCCTGGTGTCTCCAAGTCCAGAGCATGTGAAATTCAATTTATTCAAACAGTAACCCTCTTGTCTCCTGCTGGGGAGAGAGGAAGGATGGTCACTAGGCTTCAGGGGTCAGACTGAGCAGTACTGAGGGCATGTCATGTGCTATGTGCAGATTTGAAACAAGTCCTACTCTTTTAAGCTGTATGCTTAACCCACCCATCCCTGTTAGAACTGTCCCTCTCAACAGTTCTGTAAGGAGAAATGTGTCACTTCTCATAGATATCTCCCCTTTGCAGCCATTTAACTCTCTGCACTACCAAGCCCTATACCATTACTGTCCACTTGATGTCTTCCAAAAATGTATGGCTACTTCTTTTTTTTCCATGCTATTTATAATCTCCCTTTCCTTTGAATGAATACCATTATCATTTATTGCCTTCAATTTCAGTGGGGGTAGGTTGGAAGAAGAGAAAAACACAGGTGATCAGCCCTATCTGTTCAAACATCCTTTTCCAATTCCACTATAAAATAAGAGATCACTATTCTGTTTTTGGTTAGCTGCAATCATGATAGTAGATGGCATATCAAGGGTTATTTTGAGTAATGAGTTAAAAAGAAAAAAAGCTATCACTTCCTTTTAGGGCAGTTCAATAATAAAGAAGACAAAACTAGAGCTGTTGGGATGTGATTACAGCTGTGCACAGTACACCCCATGACCTATTTGGGACTGTTGAGGAGTCCAGTGAACAGGAAGGGCTTCTTGTCCAAAGGATGAGGGGATCCACTTAGGACCCCAGAGGGCAGGTCTGCTGAGTATCTATGGCAGTGGTTCCCAACATGGGGCACACACCCCACAGGGGGGCAAATTTGATTTTTAAGGGGGGCAATTTGAGAATGAGTTATAAACAGTGAATATTTTTTTGCTTTTCTTATGGTTCTAGGGGCCTCATATACAGTATATAAATATATATTGTGACATATTTATGCATTTCAGTTCTCTATTATATGTTTTGAAACTTTATTTGATATTTTTTCATATCACTTCACATTATTATTTTAACAATTTCTTAGTGATTTCTTCCTCAATACTTCAACTGTCTTTTCGTTCTTTTATTTTTCTCTTTCATGGATGCCATGTTCTTTGGGAGCTTGTTTAGACCAAGTTAATGACCTTTTAGGCTTCCTCCACGTGAATAAGAGTTGGCTTTTTGAGTACTAAGAATTATATGTCACAGGAAAGGCATTGGGACTTTAGAGATGCTTAGGTGGGGCATGGCCAAAAAAGGGTTGGGAACTACTGGTCTATGGGGAAGGGAGAATGCTGGTCAGTTCTACTTTATGTGCATGACTCTCAGACAGGTGTTGGCATGGGCTACTGGGTATGCTCTGGCTTGGGCCTGTATTTACTTTGTATTTACCAAGTTTATTTCATGTAGGCTTAGGCCTGATCCTCTTTTATCATCATTATTTTTTATTTTTTAAATATATTTTATTGATTTTTTACAGAGAGGAAGAGAGATGGATAGAGAGTCAGAAATATCAATGAGAGAGAAACATGGATCAGCTGCCTCCTGCACACCTCCTACTGGGGATGTGCCCGCAACCAAGGTACATACCCTTGACCGGAATCGAACCTGGGACTTTTCAGTCCGCAGGCTGATGCTCTATTCTCTAAGCCAAACCAGTTAGGGCTATCGTCATTATTTTAACATGCATTTTATACATGAATCCATAAACTGATTTTTTTAGTATATTGCTTTCACCATTCTGTATCTTACCAAAGAACTGCTGCGGCTCATTAAATGCTTGCTGCACAGGATGTTTTTGTTTCTGCCGCTTCCTGGAGCGTTGTGAGTTTGTGTCTTCCTACCATCTAGCCAGTCTTAGAATCCGCTGGTCCAGTCACTCCGACCAGGCTCTGGGAGGAGGGGGAGAGGGGAGTTGTTCAGTGGCTGTGGAGTTTCAGGTTCTGCAAGGTGGACATTTCTGGAGGTCTTTGCACAACAAAATGTGTATAGTTAACACAACTTTACCATATGCTTAAAAATGGTGAAGATGAGACATTTTATGTTTGTTTGTTTTTTTACCACAATTAAAAAAATGTTTTGTTTTCCCTTTTCCTTCTCAAATGTAACCTATCCTTCCCATTTCAATTCCAGGGCCAGCTGTACTCCTAGTTCACTCTCACCTGCAATGTTCTTCCTCTTCCATTCACTCTTATTACATGTACTTTATTTTCTGGACCTGCAGTGCAGCAGTTGATTTTGCCCCAGTTGTTTTAAGTACATAGTTGACTTTCCCAGGAGGACCTCAAACTCTCCTAGGGCAGGCATCCCACCTGTCATCTGAGCAATGTATACACTAGTGGAACCATGTTGTCATTGCATAATAATCTTTGATGGATTGAATCCTATCCGTGGTGTTCATCTTCAAGATCTTCAGAGAGTAAATTTGCAACCAACGTTGATGCTGCATTGTTGCTTTCTAGCCCAAGGTAGTTCTGTTTAATATTTCATTTGTTCTTAATTTAGAAGCAAGTTGTTATAGAAACAAACCTTTGTTTTCTTCTATACATCCCTAAGTTCCCTCTAATTAGCACTTGCTAACATTTTTTTTAACCTTACAAATACTGTGACAATTCTGCACAAACACCCTTTAGAAACTCACCATTTGATTTTTTAAGAAACTTTTGACATTAACAAAATTAAATGATGTTTTCCTTAACTCTCATGGTTCTTTCAGCCATCTTCTGACAATCCTATTCGGAGCAGAAATAATGTCACTTCAGGAAAGAGGCATTGACATTTTCCTGACCCAGGCACCTTTAATAATTCATTATCACTAACTATCCCAATGTTGTTGAAGTGAAAAATCAGAACATTTAGTGATATGTTTATAGCTAACTCCTCAGTGGAATGAATCATTTATTATTTTGTTCCATTTTTTTTGAGAGAAAGAAAAAAAATGGCTCAAAGTCCCAGCATGGGTATATACATATTTAATATTTTTATGGCACATGCATTAAAAATCAATGATTATTCCTTAGAAAATAGGATAATACTAAAGCTGATTGACTGTTACAAAGGAAAACATCATGTCTTTGGGGGAGACACAGCAACTATGAGTGTCAAACTCTGTGTGGTTTGAAAGGTGGTGAATGAGGGATTCCATTGCAGTTTATGCTCCTCACTGATGTCACTGCCTCCTTGTAAGTTTTCTTGACCACTTTATGTTACCGAAACAATAAAAACTTTGGCTCTACACTGTAACCACCATCAGATAATGGTAGAAAACACTGCAAAGACAAGCCAGAAGTCCCGGGAATATAATTGGACACAAAATTTCAATATTTGGATATCCTTTTTAATTTATAAACACACTTTCTGATTTATATTTTATGAGTAGTATGAGTTGGGTTAGCCTTAAACATCCCAGGACTACTTGAAGGTTTTTGTTGCTGTTTAGTTTAGCCTTCCGGTTTTACATCTCCAGTTCTAGCAATAGTCCCTGGGCACTGCCACCCTGGAGATTACATCATGACACATCCTGGAGAAGCCAAGATCACAGACTCAACAGGGAGGAGGCTATGTAACAATGATGATCAACTAAAGCAATAAATGAGAGACAGCACTTCCTAAGTCAGTGTTAATGCTTGAGCACAAGATGGTGTGCATATTAATGAGAAAGCTCTATTAGTTCCATTTGGGATTTAAGGTGATGGAAGCACCAAGTGGGGAGCTGTTCATTAGAGGTAGTAGAGGTAGGAGCAGTGGGTGGACGATAAGATGAAGATCAGGACCCGGAGGCTCATAGCCAGAGTCTCCTATGTGTACTGTCTTTGGGAAAATTCACTGGCGTGTTCTGCACATCTATATTCCTTCTGTCAGCTCCATATTTCTTCTTGCTGAGACTTCAGCTTACCAGAAATGTCATGAGACCTACAAGATAAATGCTCCGAATGGCTCCCAGAAGAAAAAACAGTGCACATCGATCTAAAGGGGGCTCAGTTTTTTAAAAGTTATTGCTATTGTTATGCACCACTAGTAACCAGCCAAATCTCCACCCTTCTTTTGGGGGCCTCCCCATTATTCCCAACTCACTTTCAAAGACGAGGCCTCATGCCATGAGCTGCAGCTCTTTCCTTTCAGAGAGATGCTGCATTGAGGGTCTCAAATAAACCACGAAGAGAAAAAAAACTAAGTTTATGATTCCTAGAAAGAGAAAAAATATATGTATATATACTTAAAGTTCTTTGTGTTGTAGATAAAAAATTGGCCAATCCGAGTAGGATACTCAAGAAAGCAAGGTGGATGAGAGGATTAGAAATAAAGATGACATGATTGGCATTCATTGATCATAGCTGGATTGGGGAATTCCAGAGTGGCATGATGAGGTGATTGGTGAGAGCCATTTCACCCAGGCTGGAAACCTGGCCCAATTGCTGATTGCTACTCTCTGGCCAAGAACTAGTGTACCTGACTGTAAGTGTGAGTAATATGGTGTGTGTGTGTGTGTGTGTGTGTGTGTGTGCGTGCTGTTTTAGAAATGCCTGTTTTTCTGTGGAGAGCAGGGATTGGTGGACTTTAATAATCAGGCACTTTTATAGAAATACCATAGAGAGATGGGTAAATGTCAACAAAATTGACTCCAGCAACATGAGATACTTTTAGCATCTCAAAAATATCCAACCTACTATACAGTGAGCTTCTGGTCATTTAAGGATGAAATTGATTGTTCAGTGGTTTATATCTATGCATTATTTTGCCTTGATCAGTCCTAATTGTGCAGAAACAAACATTTACTGGGACCTAAAGAATACCAGGCATGGTACTGGGCCCTGAGACCTCATTGCCTAAGGACAGGGAGGTTTTGTCCTCTCCTTAGGTAAGGAAATAGATTCATTGTGCCATGTGTTCTATTTCCCCTTTATGCCCGTGTTTCTAAACTCTTAAGACTTTCATAACAATCCAATCTCTTTCATCCATCTCTCCATCTACACAGGACAAGGGACAGTCAATTTTGAAGCCAATATCCAAAAATTATAAATGAAAAATTAAAATAATGGTTAAAGAACAGTTCAATTTTCTTCAGACTTGCTTTCTCTACGAAAGGATTGTCAGATTGAATTACATTTGTAAAACAATCCTCAAATCATCATTAATATCCTCCTGACAAGTTGTTAATACTCACTATGATGTTTATGAAATAGGAGGAACCTATTTTGGGGTGACAACTTTCTCTGCTTCTTGAAGTATATGGAGAAAAAAAGTCCTCAAGCCATTTGAAAAATGAGTTCAATACAATCACTGGCAAAGTGTTCTTTGATATATAGAATTTATAGCTAATCTCATTGTTTAGACAAATATCAATGTGGTCAATGGGAGTGTGACTGTGTATGAGACTGTGTGATAGAGAAAAGTTCAGTGTGTGCGTGTGTGTGTGTGTGTGTGTGTGTGTGTGTGTGTTAGGAGTGTCATTATTACCCAGGACATTTCTAGGTTTTTGTTGAGGTCCTGAGTAAACTGGATTTAATCCACTTTGATGCCAGAATGTCTACATTAAAAGTTAAAAAGGGGGGCATCTGTAATACTTTCAACAATAAGGATAAATTTTTTAAAAGTTAAACATACAGACAGTAATCCTTTTATCTCATGCAGTGCCCCTGAGGGTCAGTGCTATTTTAAATGGCTACACTTGATCTAATTTAGACCAATGAAAGGAAAGTTCAGATGTTAGGCCTGTTTTAAAGTACAGAGGCTAAAGCTGAGGCATCAGGTGAGTGCTGGGAGGAACCTCAGAGCATGTCTATGCTTGGAATGTCAGCTCGCTGGTCTTGTCCTCCTGGCTGCAGAATGTCTCCCTGCGTGTGGGTGATGGGGATTTTCAAGCACATTCTAAATGTCCCAATACCATAGGAGCTGATATTGTTAAGGAACAAAAGAAAGCCTGCCCGCATAAAGTAATTGAAAATGAGTCTGAAAAAGCCTAGGTTTGGATTCAGCCACTAAAAGTTCAATGGTTCTGTAAATTGGCTACAGAGTTTGTCAAACCTGGGAAACACAGATGTATCTTTATGTTAGCTTTGCAAACAATCTATTGTTCTTACAAGACGTTCTCCATTTTCTTTATTTGCCATTTGTGTTCATCCTATATTTAGAAGGCAATGACTTCAGCTCCTACAGTATTATCACTATCGTAAAAGCTTGTTCTGGTAATGAAGACTACAACACTAAATGTCTTCCCTTAGGACACGTTCTGCCTGGGGTTCCTACAGACTGCCCTGGCACATTAAGGAGTGTTCATTCCAGTGTGCCCTGTGCTGGCTCCGCCCCTCTGTCACCAACAGGAAGCGCAGCAAGACGCTACCTACTTCATAGCTCTGCTCTTGAAAGCAACTGAAACTGCTCCAAACAGAAGATCCTAATGTTAATGTTGTACTTAATTTCACTCCTTTCATCTCTCTGTGATGAAATAAAGAACCACTGTGTGGGCAATTCTTTTTCAAGATGGCATTGTTGGTTTGGAGCAGAGGGGAAATAGAGACACTTCACTAATACTACTATATCTTGTTTTACTCAACATCTTTCCATTAGACATCGCCAAACCCCTGAACACGAGAAAACCTTCATTGGACCCAGTGTACATATGCACAGTTGAGGAAGATCAGATGAAGAAATGACTTGTTCAAGGTTGTGTAATAGGTAAAAGGTGGCACAAAGAACAGTGATCACTTTTATCCAAGAAGCAAGCAAAAAACATACTGGTCCTATGATGCAATTGAGCTCCTAAAACAAACCCAAGGACTTGAATCTCCTCAGCCTCTGCAGCTAGGTTTGGAGAAAATGCTTTACCTTGGAAACAGGCTATCAAGAAGGAAAGGAATTACTGGATTCAGTGTTCAGGCTGTAAGCAAGAAGAATGACTTTCTTGTCATCTTTGCCATTTTAATCGGTATTGCTGGTTGCTGTATAAACGCAGTTTGTGGCCACAGGTATTGGAGATATTTGTTCTTGTTGGTTCCTTTTTGAAACACTGGGTATAGTGCCATGCTCGTGTTTATATGAGGTTTTGGATATAAATGTAGTTTTACTTAAGCAAACAGAGAGGGATATGAAATTATTGGACTCCAATGAAAAGAGCAAGGAGAACAGGGACCACGGCCCCTCTTCTGGGTTTTGGGAATTGTGTGTGAGGGAAATGGAGGTCCCCCAGCTCTGAGCAGCTATGTGTAGTGCCCTGCACCCCAAATGGGTATTTCACAATGAACAATACCAATTTGTAGCAGAATCAAGATATTTTTCATGGACTAGTTATTAAAGCCAGTCAACCAACTAACCAATCAATCAATCAACCCAAACTCTTCTGTTTTCTGCTACTGGTAATCATTACATATGATAATCACGATTAGTAGCATCATTTGAAGCCAAAACACAATAACCTAACATTTAAATGAAGGATAAACAGCCAGACAGATGCCTGTTTACTGAATCTACTAGAAACTCTATGAAGTCAAACATGGGGTCTGGTTTCATATAGATCAGCATAACTCTCAAAGATTGTGGGACTATTAAGGAATGGAGACAACACAAGGCATTAATTTATGTTTTCCTTTTGTTATTAAGTTCATGTGATATATTTCATATTATCTATAATAATAAAAGCATAATATGCTGATTAGACCAGGTGTCCTTTTGGATGACCTTCCAGATGAAGCCAGGGCTGCGAGGAAAGCCTGGATCCCGGGTGCCTGCCGGCGGCCAGAGGGAAGCCCTGGTGCCAGTAGCCACAGGAAGGAAGGCCTACTCTTGCACGAATTTCGTGCATCAAGCCTCCAGTATTGTTATAATTTCTTCTTTAAGTGTGAAAGTGTAAGGGAAAGAGAATTAAGTGTGATTGCTTAGCTAAGGTGAGGTGAGGGTTCCAGGAAACCACAAAGCAGAGGGGAGGCAGGAAGGGCTAACCATGAGTTGGAAACTAGGCCAATAAAAAGACAAATCAAGTTGCAAAAGACCTGAGTATCAGTAGAGCAAATTCCAGATCAAAACCTCACGTTAATAAGCCTTGGAAATCAATGAGTAAGTGGCCTAGGTTTACTCTAGCAAACATAAGTCTAAAAGAGGCATATATATACTTAAGAAGAAGGATACATTGATTTTATGGGGACTAGGAAAAGAGAGAAATTACAGTCTCACAAAATACCTACATTCCTGCATTAGAGGACTGTCCAGTGAAAACAATATCCAAGATCTACCTGGGGAAATGGCTTAGCTACAGGATGCAGTAGGGATCTCTGGCTCCTGCAATCCCACACTGAGGGACATGTTCAGTGGGGCTGTGCCTTTATCAAGGGCTCCTTTGAACCATTCCCCAGTGGTTCCTTAGGACAGGCTTGGATTTTGAGTGGCCTCTGTAGGCAATATATCTCTTCTCCACTTGAGTTTTAAACTGATTAAGACAAGACTAGGTAGATGCAAGTTCTAAATATTTCCCTATAACTTGGAAAGCTAATCATCTAGGAAAATGTGGCTGCTATCTGTGGGTAAGTGGATTTTCTAATGAAAGGTCAGTCCAGTTTTTCTTTCCTGACTCACTTCCCAGACTGTTACTCTCCTTTTCCAAGAATGAGTGAGGTGTTAGAGCAGGGCCAGAAGTGTTGCATGAGTGATGCCCCCTCCATATGGAACAGAGAAAGACTGGAAAAGAAGCACTCTCTCCAACAACAGTCAGGAGTTCACTATTGTTTGAAATTGAGGGGGGAAATAATTTAACTCTCAGTTATCTAAAGTATATTCTCTAAGCTTACCTCAAATTACCCCCCAGATACTTTCAGCATCTACTCTCCTTTCTCATGTCAGCTCCTCAGGGAAGCCCTCCCTGACCTCCGCGATTAGGTAAATAACCCCATCATTTTGCAGAACAGTGTCCAGAGCCAGGAAGCTGGGGCTCCACACCTCCTAGAGCTGTGTCAGCTTAAGTGTCTTAACTTCTCTGTGCTTCAGTTTTGTCATCTGGAAAATGGGATCAATATAGTACTTTCCTCCTATGTTCCTAGGAATATTACATTAGCTTATATTTGAAAAGAGCTTAAGATAGCCTCTGGCATGTCACAGGTACCATAAAGACATTTGTTGAATAAAATAAAACATGCTTTGGCATTGTCATATACCCTCCATTTCATATCAATTGAAAGATCTGTAATTGCGCATTTCTTTATGAGGTTTGATAATGCCAACTCTCCTCCAAATTTATGGACAAGGACAAGGTTCATATTTCCTACAATTGTATTTCCAACATGCAGGGCACGACCTGCCACACAGTTGTTAAGGAGTAAATATTTGTGAAACGAATGAAGCAATAAATGAAGCCTTTTTCTATACCTAAGGTCATGAGGTGATAAACAACACCTTCGGGGTAATTATTAGGGATGTGAATAATCAAGGACTTGGAAGGAAAGAGATAGTATGAAGGGAGAAAGAACATAGAAAGGGGGAGTGGGACTGTTGGAAATGTGCTCCTGTTCCAGAATCATGTTCTGGATTACTTCTTTAACATTCCCATTATGGGAGTGTTGCTTATTTTATGATTGTGCCAAACTGGAAGGATTCCTGGTCAACCTGGATGTAGTGAAGAACCCAGAAGTCCTATATAAATGATCTCTAAAATGGGTGTGACTGTGTTGGGGAACTTAAAAGCCCCCATGCATTGTGCTTTACAAATGCCTGAGTGTCAACTATTGATCAAAACATGGGGAAACATGACAGAGATGATCAAGGCCCCCGTAGCCACTCCTTGGCACTGCCACCAAATCCAGAAATCCTCTTATGCAGCCACCCACTTGAACTTCAGAATCAGGGAGTCTCTTAAAATCAGTGTAACCATGTGGGCTGTGATGAAGGAAGCACATTACCTAGAAATGTACTGTGTGGTGTGGCTTTTGGGGGAGGATATGCAGAGAACAAATGATTCATCAACAGATTTCAGACAATTTGGTCCCCATCAGGAAGGCTGAAAAGAAAATATAACAAACAAAAGGGGGAAATGAGCGGGAGAGCGTGCACAGGGAGACCAGCCTTCTGTGCCGGAAAGCTGAGGTCTCCAGTAAGAAATAGGGAAAATGCCTTGAAAATGGGGATGAATCATCTTAAATGGTATCCCAAGGAAATTGGTTTGCAGTTTCACAGAGGAAATGGGCTTCATGAAATGACTACAATGAAGGCTTTGATATAATAAATGTGTTTTCTTTGTGTGGGTGCCCATGTACTTTGAGCTTCCAAAGCTGATGAAAAGTAGGCCCTGGTTATATAATATCTGACACACCATATGACACTTGACACACAAGGTTACTAGCCCCCTGGGACTCATTATATTCAGAAAATTCTTTTAGGATCCAAACAGATGAGGACTGGTGCCTTGAACAATTCTCCCCAAAGGCCTGTCCATAACCGGGCTGATCTCTGCGTGAACTAGAGATGAAGAAGACTTTCCTAGGACAAGACCAATTAATTATCCTCCTGCCACACCGACCTACTCAGGCCTCTCTCTCTCTGTGTGTTTGCCCTCATGTCATGGAGGCATCCTACCCTTTCATCTTTAAGGTTGCAGATCATTTAAGGATGAGATTCGCACATCAGGAACATTTCAGCATCACGGACTCTAGCTTCTGAGAATTTCTAACAATCTTTGATTGCTTTTTTGGGAGGACAGTGAATATCATAGTTTCTAAATATCACAGTGCAGCCACTGTGAGGCACTTATCAAAGTGCTTCATCAAATTAATTCATCACATTAGCTTTCCATCAATTTTTAAAACAAAATAAAGTTGTGTTGAAATGTTACACACAGAAAAATGCATAACTTGTCCATGGGCAGCTTGATGAATTTTCACCAAGTCAGCTGCTGCCAGGTAACCACTGCCTGGATAAGGGAGGGGTGGAGCACTAACAGCACAGGAGTCCCCTCCACACTCTCCCAGGTCACACCCACCTCCTTTTATTTATTCATTTTTAAAAGGCTCCTGACTTTTATCACCTTTGAATAGTTTTGTCTAATTTTCAATGTTATGTAGATGCAATCACAAGGTGTGTGTCCTTCTCAGGCTTCTTTCTTTCAACTTTATATTTGTGAGATTGTCTCCAACTTGCTGCATTTGTTGAGTTGGTGCCCGCTTTAAATCTTGTTAGTCTCTTTTTGTGACTATCCTACTATTTATTCACTCATCCTACAGTTGGAACATTTAGGATGTTTCCAGCTTGGGGATGTGGTAAATAGTACTTCTGAAAACATTCTTACACATGCCTTTCAGAGCAGAAATACACATTTCCATAACTAGTAGTGGGGCTGCTATATCTTAAGGTACATCAGGCTTTATTAGATAAGGCCAAACCAATTTCCATGTTGCTGTACTAACTTACACTCCCAGAGCAGTGCATGAGGGTTCTAGTTGCTCCGTGTTTTCACCAAACATTATCATTCTGTGTCATATTCATTGCATAATTCTGGTGAATGTGTATCTCATTGTGGTTCTCGTTTGCATCTCCCTGATGATTCATTAAGCTGGAGGCCCTTTTTATATACTTATTGGCTATTTGGATAATGTCTTTGTAAAACGTCTGTTCCAGTCTTTTGCCCATTTTTCATTGAATGACGGTCTTACGGATTTATTTGTAGATTTTACTTTATATTCTAGATACAAGTCTTTGGTTGGACATAGTTATTGCAAATGTCTTTCCCCACAATATGGCTTGCCTGTTAATTGTCTTAATATCTTTTGATGAACAGACTTTCTTAATTTTAATGCAGTCAAATGTATCAGTCATTTCTTTATCTTCAGAGTTTTTGTGCAATATAATAAAGAACAATTATTTCCCCAAATCCGTTCCCCCAAATTCACCACTCTGGAAAACATGGAGAAGTCTCTTCAACAAATTTTGAATTATATATGTGACTAGCGTATGCCAAGCAAATAGCATTGAGTAGAAATGAAGACGAACATCATTTTTCTGCAGAAATAGATGCAATAGGTAGTCTCAGAGGAAAGAAGGGTCCAGAGACAAGTCAAATGGGGTCTATGCCTTTTAAAAATCATGAACATTTTGCATGGGTGAGATGAAATTAAAAAGAACATGAAGGCTTACCCAGAAGGCAAAATGAAAATAGTGCCAGGGTGTGGGGATGAGGGTTGTGGAATGAGTTTGGGAAAGTCTCCTCTTTCACCTTGATAGAGCACTACCTGTATGAGCTCTGTCCACCTACCTGCCCATCTGAGTCCCTGTGCACACAGCCTGGCTCAGGAGGCAGCCACAGCATGATGGAGGGACTATGTCAGCACCTCAAAGATCCAGCCCTTACTCAGGTTGGAATTGGATTTGCCTGAGTCTTCTTAGCTGTGTTATTTTTCCTCTTTCTACCATCTAATTTCCACTCTACACATCCTTCTTACACACACAATCTATTCCCAAATGGATCTATGTAAGTTGGATTTACTCCCCAATGCTTTACACATACAACAGGCATATAATACTTATGCTGATTGGTGTTCTATGTTGCCCTGTCAGTGTTGATAAACCCTGGTGCTTCATTAAATAAAATCAGCTCAATAAAAAGTTACCAACTGCTTGCAATGTGGAAGGTACCGCAGAAGATGTAAATAATGATTAGACAAGATTCCTAAGCTAAGGTCTGTAAGTCTGAAATTTGAACTTTTTTTCATTGCATTGAATTTTTAAAGAATTTTAGCATATATTACAATTTATACACACACACACACACACACACACACACACACACACAGCCAAGTGAGGTAAAACACCACACCACATAAGGAGAAATTAGGGTTTCCTGCCCTAGGTCCTTCCTTCTGCTGGTATTCCTCTGATAGTCCAGGGTCACATTGCGTTAATGTCATCATGGCCATTCTTGGTATGAACTTCATCTTCCCTTCTAGGATAGAAAATAGGCTCTACAGCCTCCTTTTTGTTTCACTTTGTGTGGCTATTCTTGGTTCATGCCACCTTTAATGAATGAAGTCAAATCTCATAAAGGGCTACAGGATATAGTTGTTGGACTTTTTGCTTTCATTATATCTTTCCTAAATTATATGCTTTTCTCCAGAGAGGCATAGCAGGAGGAGAAAGCCACGTTGTCAAGCTTAGCTGTCTTCAGAGCATCTGAAAGGGGATTCAAACTCAATTTAATATTTTGTGTTTTAGTTTTTGAAAGCCCAGGTGCTGCATCATGTGAGAATCAAACTTTCACTTGCATTTTCAACATGTTCAAAGACCATGTTTATTGGTTTAGATGGACCCATGATCTCTAAAATGGAGCGTGCACATCACAAAAAGTTAATAAGATGATGCCTAAGATTGCATGAAGAACTTACTAAAACTCTTCTGTTTATTACCTCAACCCTTAAATATATATATCATATATAGTATTTCATATATACACACAAGTACACATATACACATAAACCCTATATATAAATTTTAAAGTGCATATTTTGGGTACTTTGTACTCAAATTATTTTAATATTTAGTTCACAGTCAATAAAGTTTAGAGATCACTGTCAAAGACTATGATTGATTGATTAAAAAAAATGGGGGGGGGAGCTAATTTGACCATGGCATAGTAGAAAGAGCCCGAGATTTGAAGTCAAACAAACTTTAGTTACTAGCTTATATCTTTCACTTTAATTCTCATTTTCTGCATCAAGATGACATCATTATAAATGCAGCCAAGATACGAACTCCAATAGAGACTTTCCCTGGGTCCTCAGAGAAGCATCCAGAGGGGCTTAGTATATTAGGAAATAATAGTTGATAATAAGGAAGTGGCTGAATGACAAACTGCTAAATTGTGCTGCTTTTGTACACAGAGCAATGTTCAGTTGGATTCTACTAGTAAAAATGTGCTCCAAATATTTTAACATGTTTTTAACCCACATCCAAACAGCTAGATCTCTTTATTCAATAACTGTTAGAACATAAGAATCAGGGCTTCCAGTGGCTGCATGTAAACCATTTACATTTAATCCCCTAGCTCCCAGCATAATTTGCTTTGAAGTCCATTCCATTTCTTTTGTTCATCTCAACAATTCATGAGTGCATGCTACACAGCTACAGTCTTCAGTTCCAATATCCTTAGAGTATTGGATGCTTGTTCCAGAATGCCTAATGAGAAGCAGTGGACCAGTCAAAGAACCTCGCTGTTCATGACAGTGATAGGCATTGCACAAATAAATACCCCATTCTCCAGGGGTCCTCAGAGATCCATACGAGTAACACAAATTAAAAGCTCCCATTGGTGCAATCAGGAAGACTGACTTTCCTTCACAATGACTAATTTGTCTGTTTTTAGCCATCAGGCTTTAATTCCTAATTCTCAGGTGTCCTTTTCCCTTATACCTCAAGCCCTGACGCTGACAGTTAGATTAGATAAAATCAAGATGAGATAAGTTGTTATACAGAATAGAAAACCTAGAAGGAGTGTAATCTACGAAACGGGGGAGGTTTGAATATGTACTTGGGGCACAGAGCAATTTTGTGTGATCTCAGACTAAACTGCAAAATAGTTGTGGAGAATTCAAAATGAAATTGGCCACATGCTGGAGTCTTGGTTATATAATCCTGCTTATTGTGTACATACAAGGCAATTTTCTGGTGTTTCAATTTTGCCTGGTGTGAATGATCAAAGGCCAGTTGATTAGAAAGTGAAGCCCACTTTGATCACCTCAAAGGGATTGTGTATGAACTTAACATTTCCAATGAATGGTTTTCTTGGCCTTTGCCACGCAGAACACATTTGCTCCCCAAAGATGCATATTCTGTCCAAAATTTTGAAACAGAAGACAAGTGAAAGAGGCTTCCTTTAAATTGGGGCTCTTTAAAAACTAGACAAGAGTAAAAAGGGCCTCTATGTGCACACTTGTGTGCCACTGGAAAAGCCAGAGAGAAAATCACTGGCAACACACCCCAGGTAACACCTGTCTGGGGTGGCACCGGAGAGTGGGTGCTGAAGCCAGACTGCCTGGGTTCAAATTCCAGCTCTGCTACTTGTTAGTTCTGTGACCCTGAGGAAGAACCAAAACTTTCCTGTGCCTCAGTTTCCATGTCTGTAAGGAGGAGACAGAACTACCTGCCCTGTGTAGGTGTTGTGAGGATTAAATCAGTCAGGATGCACAATTATGGAGATCATTCCCCACCATCAGAAGTGCCATTTTCATCCTGATAGCACCATTAGTTGTTAAACGAGTTGAAAAGACTCTGGGAAGGAAGGCAGGGGAAGTGATTTTTCGATACTTGGTGGTGCCAGTGAAATATATTGTTTGTTTCTTCCCATTACTTGAGAGGTAACAATATTAAAGCATATGAATTCAACGTGGGTTTTAAGGCCCGAGACATGTTCATGCTAAGGGGAAGAGCAATGACTCCATTCACAGCATGTGGTTCTTCTTTTGACTTTTATTCTGAAGGTTGTTTTCCTAATGTGACTCCAGTGCCTTCATAATTTCCAGGAAGGAAGGAAATGATCAAGTCACAGACTTTTTGAATTTCAAAAGCCTTGAGATTCACTCAAGGAAAAGGGTGTTCAAATGAAAGTCACAGGCATAGGTAGTTAGGATTCTTCTTAGAGAACTAGAGTGACACAAGAGACCCATACTTGCAATTTGTTAAGTGAGCATTTAGTGGGTACCCTACGTCTCAGAAATCCTGGTGCTACTCTTCACTCTGCCCAACATGGTTACCTCGTCAATAAATGCAAAAGCTGATGAGCATGAGAAAGCCCTTTGATTTCACATAATTTCTCTTTTCTTTCATATATGAAATGAGGAACATATTCCTGGCAAGTAAGAAAATTGACACGCTCAGGCCTGTTCAACAGAACACCTCACACACTTGGATACCTACAGGTTCTTATTGTTTGCTATTGTAGCAGAGACTGTAGTGTAATTTTGTATAAAAAGCCACAGTACAGAGATCAGTGAGCCAGGGATATTTTGATGTTCTCCTCATCCAACCCCTTTATTAGCTTCTTCATTCTGCATCATTGCCTGGAGATTTCCTCTGGAGCAGCGGTTCTCAACCTGTGGGTCGCGACCCCTTTGGTGGTCGAATGACCCTTTCACAGGGGTCGCCTAAGACCATACTGCATATCAGATATTTACATTACAACTCATAACAGTAGCAACATTACAGTTATGAAGTAGCAACAAAAATAATTTTATGGTTGGGTCACAACATGAGGAACTGTATTTAAAGGGCCAGAAGGTTGAGAACCACTGCTCTGGAGGATACGACCCTGAGTACTCTTGCCCCTCAGGACATTTCTCCAAAGTCTTTCCCAGCAGAACCCCAATGTCAAGGGAAAAGAGTCTGTGTTCATGGAACTTGATAGACCATCATCCATATTTCACATTCTAAGTGTCAGTTCTTGCTAACCTCTATTTGGGATCAATTCACGCAACTCTGAGCAATTTCCTTTTTGTCACAAGTCATTAACTCCCATAATGTGATCACTCCTAGTTGTCTTAAATAACAATGATACTAATATTGTGCTGTTATTTTTAATAGAGACGTCATCTCTGTGTGCAGCATTTCAATTCACGACTCTATTGCCCTTAAACTGTTCCTTCCTTAATTTGCTCATTCATCAAAAGTTTCCCCTATTTGTCATCTGTGCCACTTATATCTGCCATGAGCAATTTAGGAATAGCTCTGGAGGGTGACAAGGAAATGCTGACAACTAAATACATCAGTGCATTAAGATCTTAAGATGTGCACCATTTAGGTACATCATGTAATATGCTTCATACAATTAAAAAGAGAAAGTATAGTTGCAGAGTATGTTAGATTAGCAAACAGTTAAGAATCATGGCTTCTGTGGCTGGCTTCACTACAGCTTGACTGGTTGACCCAAGGAACATTCAGTGGGAACCCAGTGGACCGTCATCCCCTCGTGGGGCTTATTGCAGAAATGCCCTCCCCTCTCCCTTGCTGCTTCCTGCTGTGGGATGGAGCAAGGATGACAGGTGAGCATCCCAAATCTGCCAAGAATGTGCCAACTCCTCTGGAGCTAATGCAGCTCTGTTGATGAAAGACTTCTGCCAAAAGTCTTGGCAAAATGGTATCATGGATTATATAATTGCTACACTTTGATAATTTATCTTGTAGGCGCAATGGTTCTCAACCTTCTGGACCTTTAAATACAGTTCCTCATGCTGTGACCCAACCATAAAATTATTTTCGTTGCTACTTCATAACTGTAATGTTGCTACTGTTATGAATCGTAATGTAAATATCTGATATGCAGTATGGTCTTTCGACCGCCAAAGGGGCCGCGACCCACAGGTTGAGAACCGCTGCTCTAACTGTATTTTCCTTATGATTTTCTTCACACTTTTCTCTAACTTTATTGTAAGAATACAATACATATAATATTCATAACATGCAAAATATGTATTAATTGACTGTTATTTCTAAGGCTTCAGTCGACAGTAGACTATTAGTAGGTAAGTTTTAGGGGAGTTAAAACCTGGCCGGTGTGTTCAGTGGTTAGAGAGTCGAGCCATGCAACAAAAAGGTCACAGGTATGATTCCTGGTCAAGGGCACGTACCTGGGTTGCAGGTTCAATGCCCAGCCCAGGAGAGTGGTGACTCATTTAAACCTGAAATAGGTTTCAGAGGTCAGTTACAAAGTGGATGGAAGGCTGAGACCCATGAAGCTGGTGGACTTCCCAAGGTCATTGAGTAAGTTAGTGTGAAAACAGAGGAAGAATTGAGATCTCTGACATGTAGTACACTCCACCAGTTACCTCTTTGAACAGCACAGTTATTCATCTTATAAACTTTAAAAAGCTTTTTAAACTAATACATGTAAGTAATTCTGCTGCACAGTGTGGCACATCGTACAGAGGTTAGACATGGGCCCTGTAACTGAAGGATCCAGGTTTTAATTCTGGCCCTACTACTTCTTAGCTCTGTGATGTAGACTTAAAATCTCCACACTTACTTTATCTATAGAATAAGTGTTGTGAGTTTTAAATGGTCTTGTGCATGCCTAACATGCTGCCTGGGACACCTGCTTTTTTTTTTGTTTGTTTTTAAATATAGAGAGGATATCAGATGAATAAGAAAATTTCTTTCCAAAATATTTGCTCTGAATAGATACAGCACTTAGTGATCTTTTAAATTTCCAGCTAGGATGTGCAGGGATGCTAAGTAATGGTCCCTGACCTCAAATAGCATCTAAAAACATCTAAAACCCAGATATTTCAAGTTCTAGTTCCTTGAATGTTTGCAAATACTCATGTTCCCACATGCTGCCTATTTGTGTAAACACCGCAGTGTGACAGAGTTTGAGACAGAGATGGGGCTTCTGTGACTATCTATATGAGGAAGTAAGAGAGTATATGGTTGAAGAAATATATTTTAAAGTTGGAGGTTGTGGTTTCAAGTCTGATCTCTGCTGATACTACCAGTGTGGCCCAGAACACCTTATGTAAACTCTAAGCCTAAGTTCCCCCATGTGAAAAATGAAGCTAATAATAGAATCCACTTTCTGAAGTTATGGTGATAATGAAATGATTTAGTAGATATAAAGCATACCACTTGGTACCTGGGACATACTAAGTCCTCTAAAAATGATAACCATCATTATTAATATCTATTCCAACTCCTTGATTCTTCAGATATTATAACTATCACCCAGAGGGCTTTGGCTACCTGCCAAGACCACACAGCTACTTAATGGTAAAACCGGGTATATAACCCAGATTTCCTGCATATGAATAGGAGCCTATTTATTATTGCCTCTGGTCAGGAAAAAAATTAGCTTAAAACTATGATATAGTTAATTAACATTCTCAGACAACAGTGATCTGTCTTGATTCTAAAGAGTACTGCAGAGCATAGGGGGGATCCTGAGTAGGAAATGTGTTTTCTCCAAGCTTATATAAGTCCTGAAGAACTTGCCTCAAAGGCTTCAACCTCATGATTTAGGGAACTGGGTTAAAGGAGTCCCAAAGATCTATACTAATAAAAGGGTAATATGCTAATTAGACTGGGAGACCTTCCAAGAGACCTTCTGGACGTCCTTCCAGACAAAGCAATGGTGGTAGGGCCGAGGCATAGGTGGTTAGGGGTGATTAGGCCGGAGGGGGGGGGGGGAAGATGGTGGTGGTCAGGCCTGCAGGGGTGAGGGGGGCAGTTGGGGGCAAGCAACCTGGCAGTGGGGACCAGTTGGGGAGAGCAGGCCGGCAGGGAGAAAAGTTGGGGGTGAGCAGGCTGGCAGTGGGGGGGGGCAGTTGGGGGTGAGCAGGCCAGCAGGCAGAGTTGTTAGGGGTGATCAGGCAGGCAGGCAAGTGGTTAGGAGCCAGCAATCCTGGATTGCGAGGGGGATGTCTGACTGCCAGTTTAGGGGCATGGCCCTGTGGATGGGGCCTAAACTGTCAGTCAGACATCCCCCAAGGGGTCCCAGATTGGAAAGGGTGCAGGCCAGGCTGAGGGACAACCCCCACCCCGGGCATAAATTTTGTGCACTGGGTCACTAGTATTAAATAATGTTATAGTATAATGGTCCTCTCAGGGGGATCGTGGCTTTAAAAAGAAATAAAGCATCTCTTATTGATAAGAAGATGGATCCCCAAGAGAGAAATAGAAGTTGAGTTCCGTACAGCCAAGGCTTATAAATCCATTATTATGAAGAGTCTCTGAAAGGTGAGGAGGAAAAACACGGTTCAGTTTCTGTGTGTCAAAATAGGGGTTGTCCCCAGCCTGTAAAATTACATGATGCATGACACTGCCATCAGACAGAGCTTCACAGAGAGAACAGAATTTGCTTGGTTAATGGGACTGCTGGTACTTTGCCATTATTTAGCTATTTATTGTCATAGGAAGGGCACACTGCAGCCACTCGGCACTGACTTGTGAGAGCTGATGGCACCCATCTTTTCTCAAATCTATGTTCAGTGACATCATGTTGGCCACTTGAAATCAGCTGTACTGGGAGAACTTACACCATGGAAACTGGCCAGTGCTACATATCAGGGGATTTCCCTCCTTCACAAGACTGAGCCCTATCTTTTCTGCTCTCTGCTGAAAACATCCCTATCACAAAGGAGAAAGGGAGGGGGAGAGAGGGGAAGGGTGAGGGGGAGAGAGAACAACACTGTGTTAATAGGTAACCTAGCACTCTTCATGTGTTATATTTTAGAGATGGCTTTTTAAAAAATGAATTCTGAAAAAAAAATTTTTTTTAAGTTGAATTCTCCACGATTTATTTATCTTATTTAAAATAAAACATCAAAAGCAAATCTTATTTGGGAAAAAGTGCTAGCCAGTAATATATAAAGAACTCAGATATAAGTAATATGTAATATATACAGTTAGAAATGGAAAAGGCTGTAGCATGGAAATTTTCTGGATTTCTGCTCTTTTGATCACTGAAGTCTGTGAGTCAGGAGCTGTGGGGGAGACCCATAGTGTCATCAGTTGAATTGCATACTCCCAACTGCTGGGGTTTAAAAGAGGCTCAATATATAACCATCAAGCCCCCCTCTCACATAGAATGTTCTGGACAGGGTCACAGGAGCCGTGCAGGTGGAGATTAAAATATGTCCATGACTGACACAAAGGTGAGTCTGGTTCTGCTCACTGTCTGAGCTGACGCTCTCAGGTTCCCACTGACCTGGAGCTGCTGGGCCTCCCACCAGGCACAGGAGAGCAGAAAACAACTGCTGTTCCTGCAGACCACCGAGTCCCCCAAAGTGGGAAGAACTGAGGCAGCAGGCCTAGTGCCTTCTCCCCAACTTTGAGCAAACCTATCCACCATTAAGCTTTTCTCAGAAGGAAGGGACAGGAAGAGGGTGTGACTGTAAGGGGAGGTTTCTCTCTATAAAACAAAACAAGGAGTGGGCAGTAGGTGTCCCTTCCATCTTCTTTGTCCACAGAGAGGAAATATATTATGGGCATTATGAGCTCAGGTTCCAAAGTGAGAGAAACTCAGATCCAAACCTGACCCAGCCCTCCTGGTTATTGAGCACACATGGGTAGCACAATCTCTCTTGGCCTCAGCTTCCCTAGCTGTAAGCAGGGCTGTTCATAAGGTATCTGTGAATGTTAATGAAATATTGCAGGGAAAGCATTCAACACATATCGTAAGCACCTAGTACACGTTAGCTATTATGAGAATTACTGTATATTACACAGTGCATACTGCCTTTGGATAAGACCAGGCTAGCACAGTCATCCAACTTGTTCAGTGAAGGCCTAACCAGTTTCTAAAGGAAAAGATGGAAACTATACTTCAACTTTGAATCAAGATTAACAAATTCCATGTTGACTTGTAAAGAGTAACAACCAATATCTTTTTCTGTGGGGCCCACAGATATTGAGTTGGAGAATATCACATTATCTCCAAGATCAGTGTGCTCTTCAAGCCAGATTTCAGGAGGAGATGGACATTCTGCAAGTTGGGTTGTTCTAGAGTTTCAAGCCCTGACTAAGAAATTTATCCTTTAACTTTCCAACTGATTCAGCCTGGCCAGGGGGCAACTGAACACCAGCCTAACAAGTGGAAGGATTTCATTCCTGATTTTCCCTGAGGCTTACAGGCCAATGCTTGCGAAGGACGGTATGTTGAGGCTAAAGGACTGTGCCTGTCTAAAAAGTTCATGGGTGTGTGTGTGTGTGTGTGTGTGTGTGCGTTTGAAATCTTAAACACCTATTCCTTGTAGCTTAATAGTGTGAAACAATTATTTTTTTTTAAAAAATATCAAGCCTATATACCTAACTTACCCCACATCATTTGAAATTAGAGAAATATGGGCTCAAATCTCCACTTTAAAAATGTGTGACTGTGGCCAAGTAACCCTTTCTAAGACCTGTTTTTCCCCTCTACAAAATGGGATAACAGTATCTACCACACAGGGTAGAGGATTAAATGACATGGCATATAGGAAAGCATGTGACACTAATTGATAAGTAGTACCTAGTTTTCCCTTCCTCTTTTCCTTCTGTCACATACAGCTCAGCCCCTTAGATGTACAGTGAACCTTGAACAACCTGGGGGTTAGGAGTGCTGACTTCCACAAAGTCAAAAATCCACATAGAACTTTTGACTCCCCCAAAACTCAACTACCAATAGCCTGCTGTTGACCAGAAGCCTTGCTGATAACATAAGCTTAAGCCTTGCTGATTAACACATATTTCGTGCTTTATGTATTATATGCTGTGTTCTTACAATGCAGTAAGCTAGTGAAAAGAAAATGCTATGAAGAAAATCATAAGGAAGACAAAATACATTTACAGTGTTGATTGAAAAAGATCCACCTATAAGGGGGCCCAGGAAGTTCAAATCCAGGTTGTTCAAGAGCCAACTGCAGGTGAAGACCTCTTAGAGAGTATTTGAGTCAAGCACTCCACTTACCTTAGAATGGAGCGCCACCTTGTAGAGACCACGTGCTAATTGTCAAACAACAGGCAAAACATTATTACATTAATTTTCATAAATTAGTGGAAGTGCACTGACAAAAGGCATGGAATACAAATAGCTGCACCTTGTATCCCTAGGAAAAAACATTTAGCTAATATTTATATTGACTACTGACAAGTATTAAGAATCAGGGTAATGGAGGATTTCAAGATAAGATTGTCTATAATACTGATGAAGCTGTGGTTGACATTATTTTAATGGAGAAAAGAAGAAAAGAAAAACTAGAGTGCAAAATGATGTTTTCAATTTAGCCATTGCTTCCACTTTATTTGCAAATCCCTGCTCCCATTATTTTACACATTACAGAGCGTAGGTTGTATAAGATGATGATGATTTTATTATAAGTTATTAATAAAACACTCCACAGGGATAATAAAAACACTTTGAACCACATCTGTCCTGAGTTGAAGCAGATGAGTCCGTGAGCACCGAGCCATGTTCTGTGGGATATATTCGGAAATGCATTTTAAATTCTATGTTTGCCAAGGAAAATGTTGTAAAGGAAGAATAACCCGGTTTTTAGCTATCCCTATCATAATGTACATCTGCAATAAAAAGAAGCCCATCTTTGATCACGGAGGTGATTTCCTGGGTATTATTCCCAGCCCTTTGTTGAAACAAGTACCCTTTCCCTACAAGGGCTTCCAGGAGAAGGGTCACTGCCCTGACAATTTAAGCCACATCTTAGAGTCTTCTGTGTAATTTACACATTTCCAGCTTGCTAATGGGTTTTTTTATATCAAACGACTACAGACAGAAAATCTTTCTTTGAATCTTCATCTTGAAAGAGACACCGAAAGACACACGTTAAATCCTCCATAGGAACTACTAAAGAGGAGGTTACGTTAAATTGGGACCGAATTAAACAGAGTGCACTTTTGAAGAGTCAGATCTTTACTTAGAAACTTAATGACAAAAGCAAAGAAGATATCACATCAAATTTCTTTTACCTCCAGCCTTTTCAGATTAATGCCAAGAAAATAGATTGTACGCAAAAGAGATATCCATGTATCTGAACAGGTGGTTCTAATATTACATATCCAGTCATCTAATTTCCCATTTTATCATTTGGTAGTCCTGTTCTCTAATATGCTCAGAGAAACACTGGGGAATCAAGGGATGTACTGGTTTCACAAACCTTTCCCAAGACAATCAAACCTCAGAGGGAAGGCAGGGGAGAGTGGAAGGAGGGGTTAGAGATCAACCAAAGGGCTTGTATGCACACATATAAGTATAACCAATGGACACAGACACAGGGGTATAAGGGTATGTGCTGGGGGATGAGCAATGGGGGGAAAAGGAGACATATGTAATACCTTAATCAATAAAGAATAATAAAAAAAAAACCTTTCCCTAGGGCGGGGGGGAAAAAAGGACACTTATGTAATACCCTTTGTAATACTTTAAGCGAAAAAAATAAAAATAAAAATAAAATAGAGTAGTAGCTAATGCACAAATGTAAAAAAAAAAAAAAAAAAAAAAAAAAACCTTTCCCAACATGACTACTTTGTGGCTATTTTTAAAATTTTTTTACTGATTGATTGAGAGAGAGAGAGAGAGAGAGAGAGAGAGATTTGTTGTTCCATTTACTTATGCATTCATTGGTTGATTCTTGTATGTACCCTGACCCAGGATCAAACCTGCAACCCTAGCATATTAGGACAATGCTCTAACCAATTGAGCTACCTGGCCAGGGCTTACATTTAGGTATTGTTCATTCAGAAACAGCCTATCTAATAAAGAGGGAATATGCTAATTGACCCTCATGCCATCACAAAAGATTGCAGTGCCCACAGCCAATAAGGAGGAAATATGCTAATTGACTGCCCCACCCTCAAAGATGGTGGAGCCCACAGCCACAAGATGGTGGTGCCCAGACCCTTCAGCCCCGCTGCACGCCTGCCTCCAGAGTCCCCCAGCCCCCTCAACCCCCCAGCCACCCAGGGCTGGCTTGAGATGCAGGCAAGACTCGGATGGCAGCTTCCCAGTTGCCTTCCCCAATTGCTGGGTTGCCTACCACCCCTGAGGGCTCCCGGACTGTGAGAGGGGGCAGGCTGGGCTAAGGTACCCCCCCTCCAGGGCATGAATTTTCATGCACCAGGCCTCTAGTCCTATATAATAAAAGGCTAATATGCAAAAAGACAGAATGGTGGAATAACTGAACAACTGAACACCCGATTGCTATGACATGCGCTGACCACCAGGGGGCATGCACAGAACATGGCAGGCATCGGCAGCGGGTGGTAGAGCGTGGAACATGGTGGGCATCAACTGTGGTTGGGATGGTGGAGCAGGTGAGCGGGGTTGCCAGACCAAGACGGGGTGCCGATCACTGTCATCAGGGCAAGCCTCTGGTGGTTACTGAAAATTCTTTGCTCCCGCGCACTGTGGTCCTGCCCTGGCGCTGGCCCTGCTCGCATCTGCTTCCGGCACTGGAGCCGCCACTCACACCTGCTTACAGTACCCGGTGCTGGTCCCAATCTCTCGGTGTGTCAGCAGGTGCTGGCCCCAATCACTCCTGAGGGCTTCTCCACCTTCCCCTGCTCCTGAGAGCCGATAAGGGTAGGAGTCACCGCTTCACCCACTGCTGGTGCTGGCCCCAATCGCTCCATGCCTTCAGCGGCCCGTCAGTGCATGGGAGTGGCGGCGGCGGGAGCGGAGCTTCTGGCAGACAGGGGACTGGGGGCCATGGTGGGAGGGGCCAGGCATGGGCGCGGAGGATGGGCCGAGACCCACCCCTGTGCTCACCACAGCCTTGCAACCCACAGTTCCTTTCAAGGTGCATGAATTCGTGCACTGGACTCCTAGTCTACAATAAAAGTGACAGCAGCAACAATGTGTTCATTTTGCTTTTCCTCCGTTGTGTGGAGCTCATTACATCAAAGGACTATGATGGCATTAGAGGTGGTCTTCAAGGATGAACAGGTGATAATGCTCAGGAGGACTCATCTGTGGCCTGGGGCAGGCTCGGTACCCTAGAGATCCAGAGCCAAATTTGATCTGCAGCGGGTTTTTATAAATATTAGTTTTATGGGAACTCAGCCACACCCATTAATTTACATGTTGTCTCTGGATGCTTTCACCAGCAGACAGAGGTGGGTAGTTGCAACAGAAGCCATATGGCCCATAAAGCCCCAAATATTTACAATCTGACCCTTTCTAGAAAATGTTTGCTGAGATTGGGTATATGCTATCAAAATCACTGACATAAGAAGGTATTTCCTTACCACCCATAAAGTAGGGAGCAAAACAGCGGGTTGCTCTTAATAGCACAATCCTAGAGCTTTATTACCCTTTATTGATGCCAAAGAAAGGAGAGAAGCTTAGCGAAGGAGGTGTTAGATTTAGAACAGACTATATCCCTCTAGATGCTTTATCACAGAAAGGGCTCAGGCAGCAGCAGAAGTGGGTATATAAAGACACATTTGTCTGGGGGGGAAAATGACATTTTAGAGGCCCTTTAAGCACCAAGTCAATTCTGCTAAGAAAATAAAGTTCACTTAAATGAGTTAATCCTATTTGCTTTTGTAGATAGGTGACTGAATCTTTTATGATTTTATTTTATTTCTTTTCTAAAGGGCAAGTGGTATTTCTCTCCATGAGTTATTAACTGTATGCCGTTGCTTTTGGGTCACTGCCTTTCAGATAAAACCCTGAGTGTTACTTTTCACAATGAATTTCATTTCATTGTTTAATGATTAAATGTGATGCTATCTATTAAACATATAATATAATTCTAATTTATTGTTATTTCATTTGTTATATGAGTACATATCCACTCACTATGCATTTTATGTGTGCATATTCAGTCATTATATCATGCATGTAATTACCATAAGTATTTATCTCACTGATTACTTCTTGATCTGCTTTGCTGGTTACTCCTCA
This sequence comes from Myotis yumanensis, assembly GCF_028538775.1. Classification (NCBI taxonomy): domain Eukaryota; kingdom Metazoa; phylum Chordata; class Mammalia; order Chiroptera; family Vespertilionidae; genus Myotis; species Myotis yumanensis. The sequence continues at coordinate 164,824,709 of NW_027223752.1, read as the reverse complement.
CCTTCCAATCTCTTAATGTTGAAATGCCCCAGACTAAATTCTTGGACCTCTTCTCTATCATCACTTCTCAGATGATCTCATCCAGGTCTGGCTTTAAAAATCATTTATTGATGGCTCACACACTTGTATCTCCAGCTTGATCCTCTGTCTTGTTCTCAACACTCCTTTATCCAACTTACTACTCGACATCTCCACTTATATTTAATACACATCTCAAACTTGACATTTCCAAAGCTGGAGTTGCAATTGTGATGATTCATTTTAAATATCAATTTGGCTGTGCCATGGTGCCCAGATATATGATCAAATTCAAATATTATTCTGGATGCTTCTGAGAAGGTGTTTTTGGATGAGACTAACATTTAAATCAGTAGACTGAGTAAAGCAGATTGCCCTTCAGAATGTGTGTGGGCCTCATCAAGCCAGTTAAAGGCCCCCCAAAGAATGAAAGACTAACCTCCTTCAGCAAGAGGAAATTCTGCAGCAAACAGCCTTCAGACTTGAAATCTGGGCTCTTCTTTGGGTGTCCAGGCTGCCGACTCACCCTGCAGATTTTGGACTTCTCAGTCTCCATAATCAAGCCAGCTTGTCTCCTTAATATATTTCTTTGCATATATAAACACCTCTGATTGGTTCTGTTTCTCTGGACAACCCTGACTATTATATAACTCCTTTCCCTCAAATAAACTATAGTCTTTATTGACACAATTAAAAGCAATTCTGTTTTTCCATTTGCCCGTGTCAAAAACCCTGGAGTCATCCTTGAACCTGGTCTTTTTCTCCTATTTCACAATCAATCCACAGAAAATTCTATGGGCTTTACCTTCCAAATATATCCACTGTGATCCCTTCTTCTCACCTCTATACATCCAACTTGGTCAAGGCCACTTTCACCATTCTCTTGGGTCACTATTTCTTTTAACTAGTTTCCATGTTCCCACCTTTGCTTCTATATTGTATGATCTCACAGCAGACAGAGTGATCAAAAGAAGTTTCTACTCCAAATAAAATATACCAGTACTTTCTCATCTCACTCAGAATAAAAGTCAATGTTCTTTTAACGGCCAGCAAGGCTCTCTCATGTGGAGCCCAGTTCCTCATCTCCAATTACCCTCCCCCTCTTTCACTTTGCCCTAGTCTAAGTGATTTCTTTGCACTTTCTAGAATATTCCAGACATGGATCTGCCTTCGGATCTTCAAAGTTGCTGTTTCCACTGCTGAGAATGCTCCTTATCCAGAGAGCCATATGCCTCATTCCCTTTCTCCTTCAAGAAATTGCTCAGATGTTACTTTTTCAGAGACCTTCCTGGCAGCCTGATTTAAAATTGCTCCCTGCCCCTGCTGTTTGTATTTTTTATCCCCCCTTCCCTGCTTTATGGTTCTCTATAGCATTTGTCAACTTCTAATAAACTAATTAACTCCTGTGCTTATCTATTAAGTATTTTGTATTACCGTATACTAATTATAAATATGCACTAAATTACAAAAAATAATAATATATTACTTTATAATCTACTGTGATCTATTTCTGCCACTCCCTTTCATTGCTATCCACTTCATTGGAAAACTAACTCACCAGGGCAGGGATTTGGTCTGTTTTGTTCATTGTGACCCATTCCCTAAAATAGTATCTAGGAAAAAAATTGGTTGTTGAATAAATAGTTGTTGAATAGATGTCTTTAATTGCCTCCTGTGTGCATGGCTCTTTACTAGGGTATTGGGACCACAAGGGCATTATAAAACATGAGTCCTATCTTCCAATTATTTAAGATTTGGTTGTGACACTTTAATATTTTTCTAGAAAACAGAAGAAGAAATTCTTTCTCTATGACTGCAGGGAAAGTGAACAAAGATATACTCAACTGAAATAATTAATCATCAATGTCAGACAATATTTGATCATTTCATGAAAATGCTAAAGGAATTCACAGAAGGGTCAAAGTAACAGGGAGATAACCCATAAATGAGAATGAGAACTTACTTGGGTTCTAAAGTACAGGTGGAGTCTCAGAAAACCAAAAAAGCACTTTCAAGAAGAGGGGGTGGGATGGGGCATGGAGATAGAGCTCCCTGTTCTACCTAGACTGTTCATGGTCTGGGTGATTACCCCTTCCATATTCGTCTTTCTTGCTGCAAACCATAGGATTTACTTGCTTCCTTCCCTTTTTAAAAGATGCTATTCACCACCAGCCCAACCACTTAATCCAGAGGGCCTTTCTCCATTAAACTTGCTAGTCAATGCAAGACAGTTTTAGGATGAATTATCTGACAAAGAGATGAAGCAGAGGGATGAGATAGCATTGGGAAGGAAAAGAATGGATGCCCAGAACAGTGAGCAAATTGAATTAAGAAAGTGTACTTCAATAGATTATTAAATATAGAAGATATGGTACATATATGCAATGGAATACTACTCAGCCATAAGAAAAGATAAAATACTGCCATTTGCAACAATATGGATGAATTGTGTGAATATCATGCTAAGTGAAATAAGTCAGACGGAAAAAGGAGAGAACCATATGATTTCACTCATATGTGGGATACAAAACTGAAAGCAACAAATGAAGAAATAACACAAACAAGCAAAGACTCATAGACACAGACAACAGTATGGTAGTTTTTGGATATGAAGGTGAATGGGGGGTGTGTGTGAAAAGGTTTAAGGGGGTCAAATATATGGTGACAGAAGGAAATTTGACTTTGGGTCATGTACACAGAATGCAATAAACAGATGAGGTATTATAGAATTCTACACTTGAAATATATAATTTTATTAACCAAAGTCACCCCAATAAATTTAATTAAATAAATACAACAAAAGTACTTAACAATTAAAAAAAGAATGTGTAGGGTTTTGTGATTTCTGGCTGCATGTGATTAGAAGAGGAAAGGTGAAGTGATTAGTGGGAGAGAGAGGGGGAGCAATCTATTTGCAATTTGGAGGCATTTGTGGGGTATGTATGAGACATTGAGTTCACGATGACCATTGAACAATTGAGTTAAGAAGCCTTCAAAGCTGATTGTGCATATGGTGAGGGCTTTCCAGTTAGAGGTGATAGACCAATGATAAGAGAAAGGGTATGAGTTTACAGAAAGGAAATGAGAGGTCAAGGACAAAGCTTTTGGGGTCACCCAAAGTCTGTGGTCATAAGAAAAAAAAAACATACAAAAAAACAGAGACTAGAGCCCTGGCCGGTAGCTCAGTTGGTTGGAGTGTCATCCTGTACATCAAAGGTTGTGGGTTCAATTCCCAGTCAGGTCAGGGCACATACCTAGGTTGCAGGTTTGATCCCAGGTGGGGATGGGAGGCAACTGATAATGTTTCTGTCTCTCTCCCTTTCTCTCTCTCTAAATTCAAAAACAAACAAACCAAAAGAAAATTGGGGAGTCAAAGAGGTGGAGAGAAGTCAGGACAGGTAGGTATAAATCAAGTGAAGAGCCTCAGAGCATCCATGATGAATTTCCAGAGAATGAGAACCAAACTAAATGGCCCAGGAAGCTGTGAAAGGGTTAACCTTAAAGAAGAGGGTTGGCTATTTTTCCTCCAGAAAGGAGATTATCTTCTTGGTGTTAAGGTTGGAGAAAGTGTGACAGCAAGAAAGGCAGTGATTTTGTCAAGGACATTTAGTCACTCAATGGTAGCAGAGGGAACTGAGCTGAGATCTCTAATACCCCATTTAGGGGCCATTTAGTGCACAGGTGTGTGCTCCAAGGCTTAGTGCCTGGAGGTGTGATTTTTATCCTCAGCTCTTAGAAAATTAGAGCTAGATCACCAGGCAGCTAAGGGAGGTCATTGATTTTTCTCTCAGAAGCGGGGCCTTTCCCTGCAGCTGGGAGGAAATGGAAACATGAGTCCTATCATCACTTCCAATCACCAAAAATCTCTAGTGGATTTTCTCAGCAGATGGGGCATTAATGTGCATATTCTCACCAAAATGCAAGCTAAGATAACAAATTTTGCTGACAGATTCTCTATCCCCCTTCCCCCCTCTCTCTCCAGTGAGCCTCCTTTTCCTTTTCCCCAAAGTCAGTTGCACTAGAAAGGGAAACAGTGGGCTCCAATGCCTCTCCCAAGGAGGGGCTGTGACACCCGAACATTCGTTCAAAAACATTTCATGGTGCGCTCATGAAAAAAGGTGGAGACAGAGAACACATCTCCATTCACTTCTTGTTCCAGGTGCAGGTCCTTCTGTCTTATGTCCTTCTCTTGAGTTTGCTCTGCCATTTACCACCCAAAGCCGCCCTCTGTGGGACCCCAATGTGACGGAGCTTCCTCTGCCCTCTGTGCCACCTCGAGATCGGACACAGAGTTTCCCATATCTCACCCAAACTTCAAATCTGGTCCCATGCATGGAGATACGCAATGTTGGTTTTACTGATACTTTCAAGAGAAATTAAAATAAAAGATAACACTGCACAGGAAAAGTTCATAAAATTACCTCAAGAAATTCCCTGCCTTTTCTTCTCTTGAACTTAGCAATTTTCTCCTCTTTTGAGTAGTCTTTTTCAGGGCAGTTTTAACTCCCTCCCAGATCACACTTTCCCGTATTGCTTTTCTCAGTAGAATAATTTAGCTCTCTCTGCTTCTCCTATTGCAACCTCATACTTATTTACCTCTCTCAGCCAGCTCTGGCGATTCCTTTGTTGAATCCTCTTTAGAAATCAGAGGGCAACTGTAAATATCAGCTGCTTTGCTTGCATGAGATACGGACTCTCAGAATCCTTCAGGAGGGCTCATACTGTCCTGACAAGTCTTTGTCACTGAACTTAGATTCCCACTCACCATTACAGCCCAGGGAAGTGATAGGAAAGTTAGAGGATTATGGCTGTTGTGTTCAGGCAAAAATCATATTTTTGAGAAAAGTAGTCAAAACATGGAGGATCAAGGTTTCTTACAATAGACAGAAAAACAAAAGCCAGAGCATTTCACTTTTAAAATTACTGGGCAAGACAGATCTGGTGGAAAATCACAGGTGTAGCCCAACTGGCGAGGCTCAGTGGTTGAACATTGACCTATGAACCTGGAGGTCACAGTTCGATTCTCAGTTAGGGCACATGCCCAGGTTGCGGGCTTGATCCTCAGTGTGGGGCGTGCAGGAGGCAGCCGATCAATGATTCTCTCTCATCATTGAGGTTTCTATCTCTCTCCTTCTCTTCCTTCCTCTCTCTGAAATCAATAAAAACATATTTTAAAAAGTCATAGGTGTAAGAATCAGTATTTATGAGGATGATGAGCTCTTGCTATACTGTATCAAAATTGAGTAAGTAGTATCTCAGGCAAATGCATTTTTAAAAACAACACAGACAAAACGATTTCTATTAAACCTTCTCTTATGCATAATGCAAGGAACTGAGGGGTCCTTAGGAAGCAGAGATTAGGAAATGCAAATATAGTGACCACATCCTCAAGTGACCACACCCTTAGCTCACATTTACCTACCTTGCAGACCTCGAGCTGTGCATGTGCATACATGTACGTGTCGCTGAATCGGCCACATCAGTGTTCACGTGTCGTACTTTGTCCTTTTCCTGTAGCTCTGCTCTGCCCTTCCAGGTCAGGATGCCACATTTTGATCAATGTGTGAAAGAAGATTTCAGTGCAACTGAGAGCCCCTACAATTATGAAAGTGTCTCTCAGGTGGAACATTGAATGGGTGGACTCTTTCATTCATGTTAGAGTGGTATTTTTCAACTTGTGGATCATGATGTAAGTTTATTGAGTTCTAACCACTTAAAAATGAAATAAACTAAAAGAGCAAGTACCAGAGTGTATCCCATATTGAAGAGAGGCATGTTTCCATGAAGCTTTTATCTGTGCACACTGGGTCATGGTATAAAATGTGTTTTCTTTACTATAAAGCAGTGGTTGAAAAACTGTGGGAAACACTGGAAAGAGAACCAAGCATGTGTTTACATCACATGCAATAACTGTTGCCTCATAAGTATAAAATGAAGGTGTTTTCGTTTTTACGCACAAAAAAATAACCCTAGAACAGTGGTTCTCAACCTTCTGGCCCTTTAAATACAGTTCCTCATGTTATGACCCAACCATAAAATTATTTTCGTTGCTACGTCATAACTGTAATGTTGCTACTGTTATGAATCGTAATGTAAATATCTGATATGCAGGATGGTCTTAGGCGACCCCTGTGAAAGGGTCGCTCGACCACCAAAGGGGTTGCGACCCACAGGTTGAGAATCGCTGCCCTAGAAGGTCATGAAACCAATTTAGTGGATCATGACCAGCTTTCTTGAAAACAAACAGACCTTGTCAGAGGGCTTTTAAGTAACTGTTATAAGACTTTTTTTCCCATCTTATCTGCACATATAAACCTATATGCATGAGTGTAGTGAGACATGATGGAAAATATATTTCTGACTGTGGGGCATTGTCAAATAATTTTAAAGACACCAACCATTACAGGGTGTTCAGGGCAATAGAGGATTCTACTCAGTGAACAATACAGTGCTGCCCAGGGATACATTTTAATCCCTTCAAGCATGCTGCCAAAAGACTGGTATTCAAAAGGGTGTCAGGAACACAAACAGGCTGAGAACCATTGTTCTAGAGAGAAAGGGAGCTGCTACCACTTTTCTGTTTCCACCCTATCCAACTGAGTTGGTCAGTAGTGAGGAAATTCCAATTGTTCTTATTGCAGAGGCAGTCAATGTCGAATTAACTGATGTCATTTCCGGAAGCTCATGTTAAGACTGAGTTTGGGGGGCCAGTTGCTTGTTAGGAATCAGTACCTATGAAGGGAGGGGAGAAGGGTCAGAGGGAGTCACTGCAGTGCAGCCCAGGAAAGGCTCAGAGCTCTGGGAGGAGTGGTCCCGGTCAGGGTAGCCTGTGTTGGGGGCAGAGATGGGCCCAGGGCCCATCACTCAGTCATGGGGTGCAGGCTGCCCCCAAAAGGGGGTGCACTCAGGTTAAGTTGTTCTCTGCAGCTGAGGCCAACCCGAAGCAGCTGACCAAACTCCACAGCAAGTCCCTCCTTGAACGGATCCGACAGCACACTTCCAGGACTGAGGACACTACATGTTTGTCTGTGGATTGAGGACTGGCTCCAGACACAAAGATGACTGGAGAGCTCATGCATTAGAGGAGTCCAGAGAATCTGATTATCCTTGTGGACTGCTGTCTCATTCATCTAGAGCAGCGGTTCTCAACCTGTGGGTCGCGACCCCTTTGGTGGTCGAATGACCGTTTCACAGGGGTCACCTAAGACCATTGGAAAACACATATATAATTACACTAGAGGCCCAGTGCATGCAATTCGTGCACGGGGATGGGGTGGGTGGTGTGTGTCCCTCAGCGCAGCCTGCACCCACTCCAATCTGGGACCTCTCGAGGGATGTCCAACTGTGGGATCGAGCCTAAATGGGCATTCGGACATCCCTCTCACAATCCAGGACTGCTGGCTCCCAACTGCTCACCTGCCTGCCTGTCTGATTGCCCCTAACCACTCCCCTGCCAGCCTGATCTACACCCAACTGCCCTCCCCTGCAGGCCTGGTTCCCCACAACTGCCCTCCCTTGCAGGCCTGGTCCTCCCCAACTGCCCTACCCTGCAGGCCTAAGTCCCCCACAGCTGCCCTCCCCTGCCAGCCATCTTTGACCATATGGGGGTGGCCATCTTGTGTTGGAGTGATGGTCAATTTGCATATTACTATTTTATTAGATAGTATATTGTTTTTGTGATTAATCACTATGCTTTAATTATGTTCAATTTGTAACAATGAAATTGGGGGTCACCACAACATGAGGAACTGTATTAAGGGGTAGTGGAATTAGGAAGGTTGAGAACCACTGATCTAGAGTGTAGTTAGCTTTGTCTGTTGGTTGTTATTGGGAGCATCGACCTGTACAAGGCAATATGTTCTTTCATTTATGTAGTCAATGCATTCTCATCGAGCACCAGACTCTGTATTGATGGGATTTAATGACAAGAAACCTTCTTCCAGACCATTCATTCTATTTCTGGAGATTCATTTGTAATTCCTACTAGTGAGATTAACAGTTGCTTCACATTTAATGGATTTACAGTTGTATGAGTTTAAAAAGTACATGTTATCTTATTTAATCATTAGAGCCCCATGAAGGGTAGGCATCATCATCACCTCCATTTTGCAAATGAGAAAACTATCTTAGTCAGCTCATGCTGCTATTACAAAACCCCATAGACTTGGTGGTTTAGACAACAGACATATTTCTCATAGTTCTGGTAGCTGGAAAGTCCAAGGTCAAGGTGTTAACTTATTTTGTTCTGGGTGAGGGCTCTCTTCCTGGCTTGTAGACAGCTACCTTCTCATTGTGTGATCACACGGTCTTTCCTCAGGGATTTCACGACAGGCTTAGTAAATGGCCTGTGGAATTTCAGATACAGATGTCCTTAGCTCTAATTGACCAGCAACTGTATCCTAAAATGAAATACTTTCCATCTGGCAAGACTTGTCCTGCCCAACCTTGTTTGCTTTGGTAATTGAGAATTACTTTAATCAATCTGACTCCTGTTGATTCTACTTCCCTGGAATAGTCCTTGCCCAGGACAGAACATGAGAGGTAGATAACTTCTTACTTCTCCATATTCAACCTTTGAACTGCATACATTGCACAACCTTTTTACAGCATACATTGACCAACTCGGACAATTGGGAACCAGAAAGTTAGTTTCAGTAGCCTCAGATGCTTTGCCCATACTGCCATTTTTAAGTGTTCCCAGCTAAAATAATTTATTCATTTTTTAAAAACTATTTTATGAAAGTGAACAATGAAAAACCAAAAATAGGAACTGCCGACTTCTAGCAAGAATATCTGGTCTCATACTCTCAACCAAGTCACAATTATAAATCATGGCATGTGCCCAAAGTGGTAAATCTTAAGATATAAATCCATACTGTTGAAATTAACTCAGTCTATGATGCCAGGGAAGTAAAAGGAAAAAAAAGGGCAAAATTCTGGAAGAACACCGATGAGGGGTGTATATTTAAGTGGTAAGATATAATTCAAAATTTTAATATTATTTAGCATTTTGGGAATTGAGCTCCCATCTAATATTACTTTCAAATATGTTTTTAGAAATGCATAAATTACAAAAGTAGAGTCTTCCTGTAACCAACATGCATGACAGCCTGTATAAGTGATGTTGGAGGCGTACACAAAGTGTTCAAGAGTTCAAAGGAGGGAGCCATGCTATCCATCAGGATGCAAGAGATTTAGGAGGGCTTTCAAGTGTGCAGTATTGACGATGGTCCTTGGACAGTTAATAGTATCGGGCTTCGCTGGCAGAGATGGCCAGAAAGGAAATGTGTGAGCAAAGCCATAGCAACAGGAAAGAGTGGATGATGCTGGAGATGGTGAATGGTAAGTTTGGGTGGACATAAGGCAGAGGAAAGGAAATATAGTAGTGAGATAGAAGCTCGGAAGGTCAGCTGGAATATTCCTATGCTATGCTGCCAGCAGACTGCTGGGTCAATAGATCCATTTGAATTATCCAAGATAAATGACTTCAGGGTCTCGGACAGTCCAGTATCGGGTGAGAAGCTTGGGCTGGGAAGGAGTAACAACATTTTATTCTCCATGTGGTTCCCCAATTGGCAGCACCAGTATCATCTAGGAGCTTACCAGAATGCAAATTCTCAGGCCCCATCTCACACCTACTGATTCTACATTTCTGGGGTGGGGCCCAGGAAACTTTCTAAAAAAAACTTTCCAGGTGGTTCTGATGCATGTTAGAGATTGAAAAGCCATGGTCTATCAAGGGAAGCAGAGAGGGTCCAGAGTCAAGGGTACAGACATCACTGCAACTCTAGCAGACAGGTCTGCCAGGCCAACCCTGAAACAAAGTCTCTGGGTCATGGCCTTGGTGCATAATCTGGGCTGATTGAATGAAGGGTGTGGGCATCCCAGAAGCTGAAGACTGGGTAGGAAACCAGTAACCAAGGAGTCAGTAGGTAAGTGAAAGAGGTAGAGCAGCAGCAATTCAGGAAAAAGTTAAGAAACATCACTGAAAATGAAAACACCTGTCAGTTCCAGGTGCTGGGAGCTTTGGTATTTTTGAATGTTATTCTCTGAAGTTATAATACTTAAATTACTGTAAGAAAAGAAAAAGACAGGCCATGTAATAATTCTTTTCACAGTCCTTTGCTGTCAGCCATGTGAGTGTGTCAGAATCTCCATGGGAACCACATCATCCCCAATCCGGATTAACTTCCAACACTTCCCTGCACCATTGCTTATTTAATCCTAACCTCCCCTGTCCTATTCTATGACTTCGGAACTCTCCACCCCAGTACTCAGTGCCTTCAATTGCAACAAAATGCATGTTCCTCAGGAAACTGGCCTCTGGGCGGGGCTGGGGAGGGGATAGATAGTTTCTGCCTCACCCTACTTCAGGCTGCATGCAGCCTTCTGAATCTTCTGAAGGCTCATCCACGTCCACATATCTGGCACTTTGGCTGGAAAGACTCAAGAGCCCGGACTGGTCTCTCTGGGGTTACCAGGCATAGCTACCCCTACATCATCTCTTCAAGATGCTGGCTTCACAGTGACAGGTTTTTTATGTGGTGGATCAGGGCTCCAAAGATGAGTGTCCCAAGAATCAAGAAGAAACCCAGCCATGGAAATGTCACCTCTGCTGCATTATCTTTTTTTTTTTTTATGAGTTTTAGAATATTGTCATTTCCCTCCCCCAAAACCCTATATTCCTTAGCTATCACCCCAACCCACTTATCCCCTAGTCCCAAATAACCACGAATACATTTTCTGTCTCTGTTGATTTGCCTATTCTGAACACTTCATATAAATAGAATCATCCAATATGTGTTACTTTTGCCTGGCCTTCTTGATTTAGCATAATGTTTTCAATGTTCATCCATGTTGAAGTGTTTATCAGTACTTCCTTCCTTTAATTACTGAATAATGATAATTAATAATGATCTCATTGTATGGGTGCCTTTAATTTATTCAAAATTGATGGAAATTTATTTCTACTTTAGTCTACTATGAATAATATTGCTATGAACGTTTATGTACAAGTGTTTGTATTGATGTATATTTTCATTTCTCTCAGGTATGTACCTAATAGTGGAATTACTGGGTCAAATGGTCCCTCTATGTTTAATTGTTTGAAGAACTGTCAGACTGTTTTCCAAAGTGGCCACACCATCTTACATTGCCACTAATAGTCTACAAGGGTTTCGAATTACATACATCCTCAGCAACTCTTGTTATTTTCTGTCTTTTTTATTATAAGAACCCTACTGTGTGTGAAGTGGTATCTCATTGTAGTTTTGATTTGCATTTCCCTGATGGTTAATGATGTTGAGCATCTTTTTATTTGCTTATTGTTCATTTGTATATCTTCTTTGGAGAAATGTCTATCCAGATTCTTTGCTCATTTTATTATTGAGTTATTTATCTTTTTGTTATTGAGTAGTAAGTGTTGTTTTTATATTTTAGATACTAGACCTTTATCAGAAAGATGATTTCCAAAAATTTTCTTCCATTCCATGAGTTATCTGTTCACTTTTTTAAAATTTTATTTTATTGTTTAAGGTATTACAAATAGTAGTACATATGTCTCCTTTTTTCCCCCCACTGACCTACCCTCAGCCTCCCCTACTCCCCGCCCCCTGCACTTGCCCTTGTCCCCTGCCCCTAGTGTCTTGCGTCTGTTGGTTGTGCTTATATGCATGCATACAAGTCCTTCGGTTGATCTCTTACTCCCCACCCCCAACTCTCCCCTATCTTCCCGCTATAGTTTGACAGTCTGTTCGATGCATTATCTTTTTTCACAAGCAAATCCCTGAGGCTGGTCTGTATTCAAGGTGATGGAAATGAGATTCCACCTCCTGTGAGAGAAGATCAAAAGATATGCAGATAATTTTCAAGCTGTTACTCTTATATCTTCTGCCTATTTACTCTCTCTTATGGGTGTCAATGTCTTTATTGATACAATGTTCTAGCTTCCAACCCACCAGCTGGTCCCTAGCTCCTGGCTTTTCTTTCTCTCTGATACTGTTCAGCCTCCCTACCCATCACTGTTTTATTAATTTGGCTTTACCATAGTCCTCTTTCTTGTTACAAGGGGTAATTTCTGATTGAAGTATCTGTGAGCAGGTGAAGGAATACAGCTTGTAACATTTAGTCCTTTCCAAGTTCTCAATAGGTGAACAGTTGAGAGGAGGAGAATGTGGGCAGCCATCCCACACAAGGTTCTGGAATTATCCTGACCCCTCAGATGTGGGCCCTGGGCCTAGAACTTCTGACCTGTAGAAATAGAAGGGTGGAAATCTGCTAACATCCTCCCCCCCGTCTGCTGCCAGGGGCATGTGCAGGCCCCTTCCTTGGTCCTCCAGAAGGTGGACAATGATCTATAGACCTGACTGATCAATCTCGGCTTGAGGTGATGGAGCTATGGGAGGGGGGGAGGGGGGGGGCAATTCATTTCACAACATAAGCTCTTATCATTTGCCTTGTTGCTATGAGTGGACTGAGAACTATTCACAGAAAGCACATTTAGTACAAAGAAAGTACCTCGTTGAGTCCACTCTGTGGTTAGTAGACATCATACCTAGGCTTGCCTCCTGTAAACAGAACATAAACAGCTCCTTCAAATCAAGAGCTCTTGGAGAATTCATATACTTGTAACCAAGAGCCCCAAAAAGGAAGGGAAGATTCTGTTTATTTCCCTGGTATTTATACAACTGTGATCTCACCACTTGAAGAGATTCCATTGTATTGTACGTTCATTGTATTGTAAATTTACAGAGACATTAAAAGAATACCTGTGTGCCTGGTGGTTCAAAAGCAGAGGGTGTATTAAAACAGATCAAATCTTTCAAAAACCAGTTTTCTTTATTGGAATGCCCAAGACTGGGGCTGGTAATCCAAGAGGTGTTTTCAATGGTCCGTTGTAGGAGCTGGGGGTGGGTGGAGATTGTGCGAATGTTGCACTGTACCAGTCTGTCCTGGGCCCAGGTTTCCCTACACTGTAGGCAGAAAAGTGCCTTATTCATGGATAAACAAAGCCAAGTTTGTGAGCAAGAGATGATTCTATTCAAAAAGCTAGAGAAGAGGTCAGAACCTAGCAAATTTAAACTCACTAGAGACACATGAAAAGGGGTTATTCAAATCTCCACTACACCCCTCACACATAAGCTCTCCTTATGCCCACCAAATGTATGCACATCCATGTACAGTAGCTTAGGCAAGGCTTCTGAGAGTGGGTGTGGGGAAGAAAGAACCTAGAGGCCACAGGGAGCCACATGCAAAAATCAGCCACAAAACCTCACTAGAGAGCAAAGGATATAAAACACAATTGCATTGAACATTTTTATTTATTTATTTATTTATTTTTACTTTCAAGAAAATTAAGGACCGCCTCCCCCCAAAAAAGTGAATTAATTACTCAGTACTAGAGAAGGAGAATCCTTTCTTTGGCTCCTTAGCTGAAATTGCAGCTGATGTTCAGGCTGCAGGTTCAGTGATATTTTTCTAATCCATTCTGCTCAAATTAGAGGCTGTTTTCCAGATTGGCACCAATTATCTAGTGGGATCCAGTATGGGAGGGAGGTCCTCTGTGGCTGGCTCCCTGAAGCATTTGCATGGTACATGTTATGTCTTCAAGTTCAGATGACTAGGCTTCTGACTCCTCCACTCAAATCCCTACGTCCCCCCCCTATTGGATTGGGTGTATCTCAGCCCATTGGGATGGAGCTCTCACAACACCCGGTGTCCTCGTCAGCATGCTTGCCTGAGGAACACCCTTTCTAGTGGTGACTGGTCTGTATTCTCTTGACGCTGAGCTGCACACCTGGATTGGATCCCTTAGCACATTGAACTCTGGACTCCTGGCCAACTGTACCCTTTGGAACCAGAGCAGGTGCTGGGTTCTTCTAACACCAACTCAGCCTGCAAGCACTGGTTTCTTCCCTTCTCCACTGAACAAGCAAGGGTAACAAATGAAAGCCGGATATGGGAATTGGGGGTCTTTTTTTTGTCACTATACTTATCAGGGAATGCCTCCTTTCCCAAGAGATAGAATTTAAAGGGAAAGTTCCATTCCCACTGCCATTGTTTGAAGGGCCACCCTCAGACCTGGCTGGGTTGTTCTGGGGTTCTCTATGAAAGTTCTTATGCCACCCCAATAAGATAATAGAAATGACCATGAAGACCATGTACCATGAGTGCCCTGTGGGTGTGATGTCACAATTGTGTGTGAACACCAGTTCCTTTTGCATTTCCTTCCATATCTTCTTCTCGGGACACTTGCAGAAAAGTGGGGTAATTCTCACTCTCAGCTGCCAAGGAAAATGGAGGGAGGGCTTCTCTTCCTGTGCTGGTCCCATTCTCCCAGCCCGGGAGAAGTTAATCAGGCTAGAAATAGTATCTCTTTCAAAAAGCACCTACTCCACATTGTCAGAAGCTGGGCTGCCAGTTATTCTTCATGAGTTGGAAGTGGAAGATTCAGCTGTTTCCTACACACTCCTCTCATCCTCTTAATTTTTTTATAACATTACTCATTACCCACTCCTGCTTCTACCAATTCTGCAGCCTCTCTGAAGCTCTGCCAGTGGACGGCCATAGCTTCCTCCACTGGGTTTAGCTTTCCATATGCATCAGTTCTCTTTCTAACTCTGAGCAATAGATTTTACCAGCTCCAGCCCCCCTTGCAATGGATCTGTTCTCCTCACTATTGTGGGTGATTCATCTTGGACTTTCTTGACTATAATTTCAACTGGGTTGGGAGAAAAAGGAGAAGGGAGGCAAAGGGTTGTTCTCAGCCCGCCATCTTGAACTGGAACCTGGAAAGGATTTCAAACACAGTATTTCTGGGCCCCAGTCCCACCCCTACTGAATTTGAATCACCAGATGTGCTGCCCCCCCAAAAAAACAAGGTTTATATCTGATTTTTTCAAATCCCCGACTTGGTGACTCTGAGGCAAGCCCTCCCTTGAATAGTGATTGGACCCTTGACATGCTGGATTGAGTTCCAGCTCCCAGGCAGCCTCAGGTTTGCTCTTTTCCTACTTCCCAGCCATCCAAACAACTTATATTTCCTTTTTGTCCACCATGATGTTTCATTCTTATGCACCTCTGGACGAATTGTCTCTATTTTGTACCTCATCTTTTTCACTTAATAAATTCTATTCATTCTTTATTCTGTTCTGAGAAAAATCTCTCTAGTTCTCTCCTGCCCCCAGAGCTGTCTGCCTACAGGACTTTGCATATAATGGGCACTCGATAAAATGTTATGAAAATAACATTGAATTATATTAGAATTCAGCCAGGTTATGTTGATTAACATATTGGAATAAGGGCAATTTTAGCAAATAACCTAAAGTTATGGAAGATCTGTATTCTCCTGGGTTAAGTAAAAATAAGAAATTAATGAACAAAATAGATCCAGAGACAGAGAGCATAGAATAGATTGAGGAATCTCAGAGGGAAGGCGGGGGGGGGGGGGGGGGGGAGACCAATGGGTGGGGAGAGATTAAACAAAGAACATATATGCATTTATGCATAACCCATGGACACAGACAATGGTGTGATGAAAGTGGGGAGAGGGTGGAGGGGCAGTATATAGGGTGGAGAAGGGGGGAAGGGACATCTATAATACTTCCAACAATAAAGATAAAAAGTATAAAACAAATTAAATAAAAATAAAAAAGATAAGAAATTGAATATTTATTGAAATGGGATGTAAGAATTCATCAATTTATTTTCTATAGTTGCCATTTCAACCTCAAAACCTTCTACATCATCTCTAATTCTCATCTATGCCTTTAAATCTAGTGCAACTCCATAGCTCACAAAAAGCTGCCATTCTGTTTCCTGTGACATCAACCCAGCTGTGTCTTAAAAGACAATTAAGGTAAAGAAAAGTTTATGTGGGGGGAAATGTACTGCCAACCAGTGAGTTAACAATGTGGACCTAAGTGCACCAGGATTAGAAGTATAACCCTTTGGATTTCAAATGTGATAACAAAGACGGAAATGGATTCAGATGTCAGTGGAGACAAAGCCGTGTTTGTGCAGACATATATTTCAATTGCATCTCCTGGGGAAAGCTTACTTTCTGCAGCAAAAAAAAAGGAGGGCTTGGATGGGGGCTCAGGTGAGTGAGCCTATATGCTAATTTACTAATTAGCTTCAGAGACTTAAATTTTAGTCACCTCCACTGTAAAACTTGATGCTTCCCATTGTACCAGATGCTTTCGAAAATCAAACCCTGCAGACAGGAATAATTTTTCTCTTGGGGATGAAATTTATAAGCTGTTATATTGCCTTCTACGTTGCAGCTCACGTCTTGGGTTCTGTAGATTGGGTAACTGAGGGCTTACATTTTCAAAGTGGGAGGACTAGGACAACCAATCAATTCAATTCAAACGTTTAGTGAATACTTATTCTGTTTCCAACTGGAATCTCAGGGCCCAGAATTGTCTATCCTTTTTTTGTAACTGTGCCAAGTAGATAGTAGGTGATCAAGAAGTATTTGTTAGATTATTGATGAATCATAAATGAACGAATGGGGGAAGCCAGTTGACTAATATGCTGCCAGGTTTCTGCCCATGAGGAATCACAGTCTAGAGCAGGGATCATGCACTTAGGTGTCTATAGGGCTTGAAAGGTAGAAATAAATGAGTGAAATGGATTGAGTATAAGAAAAATCAACTGCCAGAAATATATTCAATCTTTCTCTGTTTTTCCAGATGTGTTGCTGTAAGGTCATAACAGAAATATGTATAATAGTAGAGTTTATATTATCAACTTGAAATAAAAATAAACATGGGATTTTAACATGGGATTAATTATAATGTGCAATTTATATGCTATGTATTTGTATTTAGTAATTCATTATCCTTTGGATTAAGACATAGAAACCTGTCAGTTTTGGGGCTTGGGGTGGTTTTTTTTTCTGTGTAAGTTTTTTTGTACTAAGATGACAATGTGGTATCAAGTCTTGCTTTCTGTGTTTAACTTTAAATTCTTTAACAGGCAGTGACATTTACTTTTATTATGTTTTATAATGAAAAACAGCTGTTCACAAAAATAGGGATTCTAAATGTGGATAGATTCTTGCACAGTGATTTTTTTTAAAGTAACCACTCTCAAGATGTTTGTAATATTCTGCTTTTCTAATGTCATTATATTTACCCTTCATTGTGGTGTTGTACAACTTCCATTTGTAGCTTTTATGCACATTATGAATATGAAATCAGGGCATGAATTGAACAATGTTAGTTTATTTCATAAAGTTTGAAACCTGAGAATATTTTTTCCATTAGGTCTTCAAATCCATAATTTTGGAAATCTTTTACTTTCATTGCAGGAAATGGATTTCAGGAAAGGGGTATACGGCTTCTCATAAAATTACAATTTTGTCAAGTCCAAAATTCTTGGGATGAGTTAATGTCAACCCAAAAGGCTAAACCTGTACTCACTCTTTGCTTTTGAAATGTGGTGATATTTTTCTTTGGGTTGCATTAATTTCAAAAATTAATATAAATCTCCTTGTCACCCTGACTGGTTTGGCTCAGTGGATAGAGCATCGGCCTACAGACTGAAGGGTCCCAGGTTCGATTCCGGTCAAGGGCATGTACCTTCGTTGCAGGCACATCCCCAGTGGAGGGTGTGCAGGAGGCAGCTGATCTATGTTTCTCTCTCATCAATGTTTCTAACTCTCTATCCCTCTCCCTTCCTCTCTGTAAAAAAAATCAATAAAATATATTAAAAAAAAATAAAAATAAACACCAATGTTAGTGTTCAAAATAAATACATAAATAAATAAATCTCCTTGTCCCCATTGGAAAACCAATTCCCCCGACCTCCATGTTATGGCACCCTAACACACATGAACCATCTATGGCTTTCAGCCTAAGGGCAGACAGTGTTCATGGTGTCAAGTTTTCTAAAGTTTTAGAACAAAATTCTTCCTGGGTGAACAAGTTCACAAATGTCTAAAGACAGCGCCTTTACAAACTGTTACCATTTTGGACTTAAGCATGGAGCCAGTCCAACTGGACTGTGACTATTCCAGAAGCTGTATCTGTAGCCAGCTTACTAATTTGGACCAATCCACTTAAAAATCTTCCGAACCTTCTCAATACGATACACTATGTCATGTCCTGACATGGGTAGCTCTCATAGGGACTATGTTTTAAAAGATTTATCAAACTTTGGTCACATCAAAATTCCAATGAAAGCATAAGAAATACCGCTATCTGGGAGCTACTATCTGTTCCCATCAGCCATCATAGAAAGCATACACAACTTATCTATTTTCAGATAACTTGTCCTGCCAGTTCTCAACCTTATCGTCAGCATTCTGGGCACAAGCATTTCTGGTTAGACTTACATTTGCAAACACTTGTTTCTGTCCTATACGCTGCTGCTCTCTAGAGATGCTGTTATAAACCTGTCGTCTGAAAAGGTTGTGTGCCAGGACAAATTTTTCTTTTTAACATATAACTGTCTCTCACAGCAGCATTACTTATTTTATTCACATTATAAATAAACAAATAAAATTTTATTTCTTATTTCATCAGTTTTTTGTCAACTTGTAATTTTTAAATCATAGTTTAATCCTATTTTGAAAATCATATTGCATCACATTCATTCAGGTAAAACTGATCCTGCCTCATGGAAACCACAATAAAGGCCGTGGCTCACATTTCCCCCTCGCTCATTCCGCATCCTGAAAACGCTGGTGCTTCCCCATGTGGCCCTGCAGGGTGGTGTGCCCCCTTCTGTTGGGATCTGAGTATAACAAGCTCTCTTTTAATGCCAGTTGTCTCCTCATCTGTTTGCCTCCCCATAACTAAATAATAATACAACCTTATTTTAAAACAATGTAGGACTAGATGTAGCATGATAAAGTGATACCAATTCACACATTAGCCACTAAGTGTACATCCAAGTCTTGAGTTGTGAATAGTTTTATTTTTATAAAAACATTTCATAAGATTTATTTCAATTTCCTAAAGTTTTAATTTAAAATTTTTATTTTAACAAATAATTTAAAATACGTATTTTGATATAGATTAATTATAACTTGAACTTTAACAGAAAAATAACCTTTTGGAAAATAGATGAAACAAATGTTAACCTGTAATATTTTTTACATTGACTTTATGTTTTTAATAAAAATATATTTAGCCTTGGCCGGTGTTGCTCAGTTGGTTGCACTGAAAGGTTGCTGCGTAGATGCCCCGTCAGGGCTCATGTCCGGTTGCAGGCTCCATCCCCAGTAGAGGGCATGCAGGAGGCAGCCAATCAATGTTTTCCTCTCTCAGCTCTCCTTCTCCCTTCCTCTCTCTCTTAAAAAAAAATCAATAAAAATTAAAAATATATTTGTTATATATATATCTTAAGTAAAAATACTTTTTAATTTTTAACTCTTTAGATCACTGCTGTCAAAATTATGTGAATATTGATTATGGCAACATAATTTCATTGAAATGAAGCTAACAAAACAAGTTTAATGGAATAAATTTAAAGTAATTTATGAATTATTTAAGTCTTCACTTGATTTTATTACACATCCAAGCATCATTGGTCCATCCAAGCACATCCATACATGGGCAATAATAATTAAGTTCATTTGTCATTGGTATTCAGTTGTCATTGGTATTTCCATCAGGTGGAGACCATAAATGTATCCAAATTTTTATTTTTTCATTAGGATGGTATATTGGTAAAGTAGCAATATAGACCATATATCCTTTAACAGTTTGCTTGACTTACAACATTTAATAAATATTTAAGTGTGTGGTATATGGGCTTGTATTGGTATTCCTGCCCCAACCCCACAATTGGTAGCAGCGGCTCAAAGGCATACTTTCTGTTTTTCAGAAAGATAAGCCTCCTCCAGCTACTTCCTTGGTGAGGAAGCCTCTTTCTCTGAAGTCTTCACGTGGTGACTCCTTGGTCACTCATCTCAGCTTCAGTGTCACCTCCATGGGGCGCTCTTCCCTGGATCCAGGCTCTGTAGGATGACTGGTTTGATTTTCCTTATATCACTACCAGATACTTCATATTCTATAATTTTGTTTATTTTTTGTTTCTATCATGAAAATACAGACCCTATCCAACGGAATCAGAGTCTCCAGGTAGGGTCCCAGTAGCCGTGGTTTTCTTAAAGCTGATTAATATAGAGGCAGGGCTAGAGCCACTGCTCAGGGGCTGCTCTTGCTCCTATGCATAAGGAAACATAAACAGAAATGGTCAGGGAGGCCTTGTTTGCAATAGCAAACAAATAAATAAAACGTGCCTGAAATATACAGCACCAGGAAAATGGAAATGTAACTTATGGCATACACAAAGAATAATAATTACTATATATCCGTTAAAATAAATTGCCCAGATCTACATAAATCAACATGGATAAATTCCCCAAACATAAGTATGAAAAGCAAGTTAGGAAAAGAATGGTACAGTAGCATTTATAAAAATGCTAAAGATGCAAAACAACAAATAATCGATGGATACACACATCTGCAAGTAAATTAAATTTTTAAAGAATCCCTAGGATGATTAACATCAATTTCATAAAAGTGGTTATTTCTCAAAAGGGAGAGGGTCAAGGGTCAGGCAGGGAAGGTGCTTCGCTTGCTTCTCATCTTTAATGCTTTGTTTAAATGTTACATTTAACAGAGCTCACTCTCTATACCTTTCTGTGTCCATGGAATCTTTTGTAATAAAAGAGTTGGTAATTTACAGTATTTTGGGAGGTACTATCCATAGAGCTTCATGATAATTTTTGTCAACCTTCTGGACTTTTCGTGCTTTGTGGCAACTATCATCTTAACTCAAGTCTAACTCCCCCTCACTAAGACTACAGAGAAGACTTGAGAGCCACCTGGGTCCTCTTAGCACTTTAATAAAGAAATTTGGCTCCCATCATCCTGAATGCTGTTGCACCCTACTTGAATTCTTCCATTCTCAGAAAAGTTCTAAATACTGCTTTTATCCCTATGCTCAAGATTCAGCCATTAATTCATTTGCTTATTTATTCTATGAATATTCGTTAGACACACTTAAAAAGTAAGGACATGAGCAGAATTTTATTCTGAGACACAGTTTCCTTATCCTGTTCCTCAGCCTCTCCTTTCGCTTTCAGGTCTAAAATTAAAATGTAACTTTCGCTGTGTTTAAAGTCAAGTTTATTTTAAATAACTCGAAAATTTTCATGGTTAGAATATCTTTTATTTTTATATTCTCACCCATTTCATAATATGTGATTTAAGTTCCTCAAGGTTCCCACTTGTCACTAACAGAGAAATTGAAACAGAAAGACTAGGGCAGACTTAAGGGGAAGCGGGGCGCGGGGCGCGGGGCGGGGGGGTGGGGGGGAGGCCTGGCACTTAAAATAATTCCCCCTCTAAAGCCAAAGCTCTGGTGGTGTCAAATCTCTAGAGAATCTTAGAAATCTATTTAATTTATAACAGTTCAAATTTCTTGAGGGCCTGATTATGTCTGTCCCGTGTCTTCACATCTGTCATACACCCAAGCCATTATCCAGGTTTCACTTAACAATGATTTTTTGTTTCACGTTGTTGGGAAATTGTTATCATCCCACTGACTTAAGACATTTAGTTACTGGATGTTACTGTTCCCTATCTATTTTTCAGTCTGCCTAGCTTCCAATTAGTTGCTAGTACACACCTTTGATGTATCTTTAGCTTTTTAAAATATGAAGAAAAGGAAATAAAAGGAACATTTTAAAAAAAAATCATTCAGATTTCAGTTATTCCCCAAATTCTTAATTAAATTCTCCCACCGATCCCGCAGAAGAAACTCCACATGGCAAGCCATGAAAGCCTTTATAAAGGGAGTTTACATTGTCTCCCCATGCCTTAGTAAAATATATGAGTACAAATTAGATAGAACCCGTGAAATTACAGTTTTATGAGGGGCGAGGGATGATTCAAGTCAAAGACTTACTTTTCATTCATGTGTGAAAGGAACAAAAATTTTCCAGATTAAATTGGCTGGAGGGAAATGCCGTGCCAGCATGTGTAAAATGGCGAGGGACAGCTGGCTAGGAAGGCGTAAATCAGAAATTCCCTCACCTCCTCGCTGGGGAAATTGCCACCAGAATGCTTATAAATAGCGCTTTCTGTTTCCCAGCTCTGTCAGGAGTAGCAGTGGAGGTTTAAATGAAAGCCACCACTGTGTACAGCTCAGGGGCAGGCTCAATGGTTTCCTTAGAGAAGGCCTGGAAGTGGAGGTCTCATGGCAGGGCTAGCTGGGACTGTTAGGTTTGCCTGGGCAAAGGGGGCCCCGTGCGGTCCAGGGCAGAGGGCTCAGGTGGGGTAATGGCTCAGCAGGCAAACTGTACAGGCTCCAGTTACCCAGCAGAAGTAACTGAAGGCAACCCAGAGCTCAGTAAAACCAGACTCCCAGGCTGAGATTTCTTAGATCCCTGAGCTATTTGTTGCCTCAGGTTGGAGATGTGGCGATCCCAGCTGGATGCTCCTAGTGCATGCCAAACTACACTTCCAACTGGGACTTTTGAGTTCAACTAAATCCCATAATCACTCCTCTGAGCCCTAGGAAATATTTAGGTAAGCAATATGGAGTCTTCCAAAGTTTCCAGCCCATTGAACTTGATTCTCTTTGATGAATGAGGCTGTGGCTCACCCATTGTTCCTTTCCTTATAACCCCTAGCAAAATCCATTTATAGTAAGGGCTCAATAAATGCTTGTGAAATCAATCAATGGCCTTTTCACATCTCTGCTTGGAACCCAGAACATCAGCAGAGTGCAGGAAGAGGGCGGCCTACCTGACTAGCTTTGGAAGTAGTTTCTGTCTTCGGTGTAAGGGTTGGCTCCGTTTATAGCCACACTGAATTCAGAGAAGAAGAAGAAAAAACTTCAGGAAAGAGTTAGAGGAGTCAGAGAACATCATCATTTTGTCCTACTCCCTGATTAAAATGCAAGTCCAGCAAATCAAACCAAATAATACCGAATCTGGGACTGATCAAAGCCAGAAATAACCCCATACCACACTGGAAGTCATAGGGAAGCAAGTGCTCTTTTGATTTAAGATGGCTGCAGAACAAAGCACAGTTGTATGACTTTGCATGCACTTCTGGGGGGTGGTTAGGAAACCTGGCTCTCTGGGTGAGCAATTCTTTTGTTGAGTCTGCAGTAATTCATTTCACATCCCTCACCTGCGGTGTGAAAGGATGGTGGGTGAGATGGAACGAAGCAAAGGAGCAGGTTCTGTGGTTGTCATTTCTCCTTCCCCTAAGTTCCTTTTTTTTTTTTTTCCAGAGAGGAAGGGAGAGGGAGAGAGAGAAATATCAATGATGAGAAAAAATCATTGATCTGCTGCCTCCTGCACATCCCCTACTGGGGATCAATTGCTCTGACCTGGAATTGAACCGTGACCTCCTGTCCTGGTTCCTAGGTCAATGCTCAACCACTGAACCACACTGGCCAGGCATCTCCTTCCTCTTGTTAGAGCCTGCAGAAAGGTGAGCCAGGGCCTGGTGGTCCACCTCGGACTCCCTTTACCTACTGTGGCCACATTTCCTCACTCATCCATTTAATCTTGGTTTGGGCAACTGCTGAGCAAAAGCAGCTGTTTGTTTTACTGACATTACTTCCTTCCGGCTGTCGACATATGCACTGCTTGCCATTGCTCTGGGGCAAAACATTTGTTTGATTAATTCAGTTTTAAAACACACCATCTATGGAGGCACTGATGCTACTGGATTTATCTGCCAAGTCAGTAGCTTCCCATGGACAGTGTTGCTCCTAGATTGAGAGTACAAAGGCTGTCCCATGTCCAGCCGCGAGGGAGAAAGCAATTTTAGATGAGATTTTTATTTGATAGAATCCAATCTACAGGTGGCCTCCTTAAGGAGTGAGAATCATTCCACCGGAGTGCTTTTAAGTGGTGTTATTAGGAAAAGAACTCATCTATATTCGGATTCTGACCAATTATGTTTTCACTCGGTTTATCTTCTTAGGTTTTAAATACTTTGCTATTAAAAAAAAAAACTTTAAAAAATGTAGTTTTATGATGAGTCAAGGACTGCTGCTGTGCCTTAAGCTAGAATAAAACACACAGAACACATTTAAATGAATTGCAAAGTGTATTATACTCCGAAAATCAGCATTAAAATGCACATTAATTTTTGCAGCTCTTAAATACTTCGGTTGCTGAGGAACTGCCTCCATTCTGTAATTGAAATAGCTCTTCAAATGCAATTTAGTTGCTGATTGGTTTTTAAGTATTTTTAAAAGCTAACAGCTCAGATGGAAAAAGGTGGTATACCCTTGAGTTTTAAATAGGAGCCCAGATGTCATCATGCTGTGGACTTATTAGACCACTGGAAACCACATTTATTTTCTCCAGAGAAGGGGTGCTGCACCCCGAAGGCTGACACACCGTTAACTGCACAGGAGACCACAGAGCTGGCTCGACATCAAATACGAGATGTTGTTATGAGGGAGTTATTATCCTCTGAGCAAATTAAACAGGTCTCTTATTAACTCCACTCCCCAATTCACACATTCCATACTTTATTCTCTTGATTTTTATTTCCTGTGGCTTTTTGCAGTTTCAATAAATGCCAAGTAGGAAAAGAAGAGGAAAAGAAAAAGCAAATCTATTTTGGTATTCACTGGTAGGTGAATATCTACAGTTGTAACTCGGAAGAGGTTACAAAATGTCCAAACAGGAATCAAATGCTCTGTGCATTTATTTTTTAGGCCACAGCAGTCTGCAAAAGACTATTTCAAGGTGGCTGTGCGCCTTTAGCAACATCAATAACTTCAAGATTAAAGAGAAAAAAAATCTAGAGATTCTTAGCTGTGGGCCTGCCTCCTTGATATTAATAAGGCAGTTCTAAACTCATTGATGGAAGTTATGGCATGTTTTGGAGAAAACATGGAGATACTGTTAGTTCTATTCCCAAATTTCTCACTAGCTGAGGGACAATGGTCAGTCAGGTCACCTAAATTCTTGGTTTCTTAACTTTCTTCTATGACAAATGGTATTAATGATATACTGTTAGAATGTTATGAACTTGACATGTAAAGTAATAATAAAGCTTGCAAACCACAAATTGCTATGTGAATGCAAAGCACAATTACTATTAGGGAATTCTGAAGATTAAGATTTGGGAGGGGACTCTAATGAGCTCGCCAGAAGGGAAACCACAAAGCCTTCAGCTGGCTCGACATCAAATACGAGTTGTGTCAAATCGGACGGCTTGTAGGGAGGAAAAGATCCAGATTCATAAACAGGTTAATTGTGGTCTATGAGTTCTGTACAGGATCTCTGACAAAGGTTGAGAAGGTAAATTTTAAGTTATGAGAAAATCTACCGTTTGCACTTTTTTTTTTCACATATAGAATGTCAGGAGAAAAATGGCTGGCAATAGAAAAATTGCTTGGTTTAAAATAACAAAAATAACAAAAGCAACATCTACACTTTCTTATAGTCTTAACTGAATGCCATTTAGCTCCATAATTTATATGCATTTTAATCTTTGCAATACCCTATGAGATATTATAAATACCTTCTTTTATTAATGAGGAAACTGAGGCTTACAGGTGTTAAGCAATGGGCTCAATCTCATAGTCAGTGGTTGCAACATATTCTAATATGGGTATTCTAACATGACTTTTCTAATTCATTGCAAATTATCTATCCCTATGTCTTGATATAATAGGCAGTTAGACAGACGTGAGCAGAGTAGGAATGATAGACCAGCTACAGAAGGTCACCAGGGCAGATACAGAAGGTCACCAGGGCAAGTGCCTAGCAGCAGGCAAAACTGGGAAAACAAGTATTGTAGAGTGGGACCTTGTCCCCAGGGTGGCCTTTCATCCCTTAGCACAGTGGTTCTCAACCTTCTGGCCCTTTAAATACAGTTCCTCATGTTGTGACCCAACCATAAAATTATTTTCGTTGCTACTTCATAACTGTAATGATGCTACTGTTATGAATCGTGAAGTAAATATCTGATATGCAGGATGGTCTTAGACGACCCCTGTGAAAGGGTCGTTCGACCGCCAAAGGGGTTGCGACCCACAGGTTGAGAACCGCTGCCTTAGCATATCACTGGTCATGCAGCTTAGACCCCTCTGATCTTTCATATCGATGGTCGTGCAGACACTCCCCTGACCTTTCCTCTCCTGGTGTGTTGCTAGTCATGTGGTAGACCCCCTTATAGGAGGAACAAGTGAGCCGAAAATAGCCTCATATGACTCTCAGACAAGTTCTTACATGAGGGCTTAAGTATTAAGCCCTCAGGACAATGAGGTTCTGGCCCAAATTAGGAACCACGTCTAGGGTCTGTTGACCACAGAGATAGAGTTTCAATCAAACTAAAGACAACATCTATGCCTCAGTTATATTTCAGCTCCTGGCCCAGAAAAGCAGCAAAACCAGATGAAGTGACTCCATGGCTGACATCAGGACCAGCTGCAATGACTAATGACCCCTGAAAGGACACACTGGGAAAATTGATGAGTGTTCTATTGAGATCCTCCTCTGAGACCTCCCCCTAAAATCCCCACCTGTGGAAAACCCTCAAGACGAAGGGCCCAGAGTGTACTTGCTCTCTCTTAAGCCTGCCTACATCTTTTCTCATCCTCATCTTTCCCCAGGCATGCTCTCTCTGGAGCACGCCTGTGCCTTTCCTCCTTTTCTTCTGCCAGGCACACATTTTCTTTGCCTTTCTTTCTCCTAAACTACAAGGGCTTTTTTTCCCCTTTGTAAGTTGTTTCCTGAGTCCACACAGCACAGCTGGCTCACTTCTACCTTTGTGGCTTTCTAAATAAACTTTCACTTGTATTTGAGTTTTGGCTCTGAATTCTTTTTTGGCCAAACTCAAGGAGCCAGTTCTAACATCTGGTGCTGTTCACCATTAACAGTTTCACTCACATGACTATAGTCTCTCCTGAAGGTTTGGTAAGAAAATTCACCCAAGGGTTAAAAGAGTAGGGACAAGAGATTTCAGGTAATAGATTTTTTTCTTTTTTCTGTTTGCAATAGGTACTACAATGTCTAGTATATTTGTCTTATGAAAAGAAAGTTACATATAGGAAAACAGGTCCTACGTCCATTACAAGAAAACTCACCACTAATCCAGGATCTCATGAGGAGATGCAGAAATGGATTATCTTCAAGTGATGTGATCATTTAATTCTCTTAAGTAGATCCTTATTTACATTATGCCATCAAAGTCTGAATAAAATATGCAGAGACACCAAGAGCAGCTTCTCCATAAAAATCTCAATGGAAGCTTTAAAAATACAGCACACTATAGTTTATTTTCTTTGAAAATATACCGAGGACCCTTGGAGAATGAATTTTAAACAGTTTGCTCAATATCTAGGTTTGAGCTCCCCTTTCCAGATGAAAGTTTACCAATCAGATTGCTTTCTATCTCCTAATTACGCAGTTTGTGAGCTCAAAGGGTGTGCAGAAAGGACAGAGATGAGGAGGCTGTGGGATCTTTATAAAAAGCCCATCTTTACTTTTGTGATAGAAAACTAAAAACCCTTGATAGGCAAATGCCAATATTTGCACAATGCAAGGTAATGTAACCCAGGAAGTGACTGAAAACAACTGTGAAAGGGATTTCTCTGAACTGTTATCCTTGAGGATGAACACAGGTATCCTCCTTTTTTTTTTGTCTCTGCCTGTTGTCTGCATCTAACAAGTGTTTCACTAAATGAGATGCTGGAATCCTGCAGAATCTCTGGAGCTGCTATTCCTGTCCCTAGCCCTCCATGCAGCTAGAAGAGGGTGGGGAGGCATCGCAGAGCAGAGTTGGGCAGAGAGAGGTCAGAGGCAAAACTGACTAGCCCAAAATGGGCGGGAACAGGGAGGGGTCAGAGAGGACACCAGAACAACTGCAGTAAGCATCTGAGTTCAGAGAATCCCGGAAAGTCCATTTTCTATGCATGATGGGTCAGTCATGGTTTTGAATAACACAATTTGAAAGGTTGCAAAGCTCCTTGTATAGCTGTGCTACAATAGATCCTTGCAGCAAGATTGCCAAGCTGGAATAAAAAGAGAGGGAAAAAAGGAAAGAAAGAGGAAAAGGTGCCCACATCACATATGCTCAAATGAAATAAACCCTAGATCCACCTGCTGCTGCTTCCAGATGTTTCCAAGGAAGGTGTACTGGTCTTACGTGTGCACAGAACGCACTAGGAACGTGGCTTCCTGGAACCCCAGGATATTTCATCTCTCCCTGCCAGCGGTTCCCCAGATAGACTGCACCCTAGCACCTCCTAAAGATCCTTTCAAAATAACCTGATGCCTGGGCCCCACCTCTAGAGACTCTGATTTAATTTGTTTGGGGCAGCATTGGTTGTTCTTTTCTTTTTCAGTTCGTCTCTTGAGTCTAATGTGCAGCCAATGTTAAGACATGCTGCTATTACTGACTTGCAAACATCTCTTTAAAAACTGCCTTGATTACCTGTTCTTTGGCAGGTGTTTTAAGCACTTTTCTAATTTCAAGGAGAATTTCAAATCCCATTTTAATGAGCTGGAACAACATGCTTCCCCAGGAAATACCCTGACACAGGCTAAAACTAGTTCTGTGTTTCCCAATATCTAAGGTGCACAGTCCCTCCCCACCACACTGGAACATTGCAGAAATCAGGATGCATCTCACAGTCAATGAGATTGTTCAGTCATTGTTGGACCAAGCAGCAGTCCTGATGAAGCTACCATTGCTTTGACACCTGCACACTGGGTCAAGACTCTTCCTATCTCTTCATTTCAGTTGTGTTATGTGAGTTGCCACAATCGTATGTATTTAAGGCTTTATCAGGTGCTTAAACTGTCTCTAAGAAGATTCCTCTATGATTCGACATTAAAACACTAACTTGAGGAGATGGAGGCTGTATAGGCAGACCCTCTTGCACCTCCACCCAGAGCCAGACAGGAAATACAACTACAGTGGGGCCTTGACTTACTGAGTGTCTCGACTAACGAGTTTTTTGAGATACCAGCTGTCTCTCGGCCGATTTTCTGCATTGAGTTGACAGAGTAATTTGAGTTAACGAGCTCCTTAACGAGCTCCTTAATGAGCTCCTTAACGAGCTCGGTCTCGGAACGAATTAAACTCGTAACTCAAGGCCCCACTGTAAACTGGAAAACATTCACCCAGAATTACCAACTGAGTTCCAGCTGAGTAGGAGACTTACAGCAAGGAAGGACAGAAAACACCCAGAGATTGGTAGGAAGAGCAAGGTTGTAAGAGGGGCTGACCCAGCTTCCACGGATGGCAGGATGAGAGTGAGGAGGGATCTCTCAGCTACAGGAAGGTTATTTCCCTGAGAAGATCAAGGCCAGAACCCACCCCACAACCTGGAGCACCAGAGCCAAGACTAGTGGCCCATATAATACCCAGCCAAGAAAGGCAGCAGGGCTTCTGGCTGTCTGGGAGACTGGAATCAGTTGACCAGAGCTGGTTGGAGAGAAAGCCTTAGGTTTTGGGTTTTGTTTTGTTTTTGTTTTTAAACCCAGAGCACAGGAATTTCATTTGCAGCTACTCACCCGAGGTTTTGGTGGAGGTAGGGCGGTGGGGACTCAGGTGCCTAAGGAGAGGTGGGTGGGAAGCACTGGGGAGAGAAAAGCAGCAGCCAAGAGTCCAGCATTTGGTCATCTCCCCTCCCCACCCTGCCCCCCCCCTCCACACACACATAATGGCCATATTTTCTGAGAGGCACTAGCCCCTCCCAGAAGCCAGCTCAGGAAAATGAAAAAAAACCCACTCTAGGTGATACATCCCACACTTTGTATCTCCATCTTTGCAGAAGAGACAGCCACAGAGGCCAAGCCTATGGGTTTGAACAGTCTGAGGTAGAGTCATTGACTGGATTGGGGGTGGGGAACCTGACCGGTGCTTCCTCTGCACAGAAGAGCTGATAGACATTCCTGGTATCCAGCTGATCCCACTGGACTGCATATGAGGATGCCCACACAGCTGAGGGCAGAGTAATATTCTGGGCCACTCCCAGAGGAGTAACTTTGGATGGGGAAATACACCCACTACTTTCCCTGAAATCTGAATAGTACCTCCCCCTCACAGGAGACCCAGAGGTCTATACTCCCAATTCTGCCTAAAACTCTTTCAGAAACATACTTTTGAGTGATTAAGATTGACAGCTGATTGGCAGGCAAAGGTGGGTGGAGGAGGAGTTGAGGGAACTAGGGAACTATGCTGACCTCCTCTGGGCCCCATGTGGCTAGCCAATAGGCCTGAGAGTGCAGCTTGGCTCTTCTTGCACCCAGCCAAGTCCTGTGGAGACAGACACAAACTGTGGATCACTTGCAGCTTCAAAGAGATTGCTAAAAACCAAAGGAGAACATTTTCTGACAGTGGTTAGCACCTAATTATCTTCCAGGAAGCCCAGAATTGGCAGACAGAACAGTCAACCACAGTCAGCAGAAGAGCAGGATCCAAGGGAGCTCCCAGAAGGCACTAAACTTTGCTGAGATGAATGCCACTTCACTTTTTTTCTTCATTTTTCCTTTTTTAATTTATCTTCTTTATCTATCTGCTTTATTGATTTGTTATTTAGTCTCTATTGTTACTTTCATACATCTAATTTTTCCCTTCCCTTTTCCTACTCTACTTTTTCTTTTTCTTCTGCTTTCTCATCTTTTTTCCCTTTTCTTATTTTGTGTCTATCTGTTTTCCTCTCTTTTTTCCTTTTCAAATTTTTCTTCCTCCTTTCTTTTCTATCATTCTCCTTCCCCTACTCTTATTTTCTTTATTATATCTCTGCCCCTTAATATTGTTTTTTCTTCCCTTTTTATAAATCTTAATTTTTTTCTATCATTTCTTCTATCATTCTTACTCTTGTTTCTTTTTCCAAATTCTCTGTACTCTGGTGGTTGCTTTTGGTGTTGTAGTAGGGGTGTTTTTGTTTTTGTTTTGTATCTTGTTTTGTTGTATTTAGTTCTGTTCTGTCAGCACCTCCAAAACAGCTTGTGTGACATGGTCAGAGGTGAGCCTTACAGTCATCCAGTCTGAGAGGAGATCTCATCCATGAAAGAGACAACAATATTCAAGACCCAATTACAACAGGAGAACCCAGCTAACTCAAACAAGGGGTATTCATAGAGCACTCAGCTCAGAAGATCTAAAAGACTGCACCACTGGGTCCCACAAAACACCTACTACATACAACTACCCTGTGAAGACTGGGAGGCAGAGCAGTTTGGTCTAATACATAGAAATAAATATAAAGGGACAGAAAAAATAGGAAGACAAAGAAACCATCCCAAAATGAAAGAAAAGGATGAATCACCAGAAAAGGAACTAAATGAAATGGAGGCAAGCAATTTGTCAGATAAAGACTTCAAAGTAATGGTTATAAAATGCTCAAACAACTTTGTGAGAACTGCAAGCAATTTAAAGATAACTTTATGGAAATTAATGAGAATTACACCAGCTTAAAAATGGTAGAAATCATGCACAAGAATTAAGTGGAAATAAATAATGACATAGCTAAAATAAAAGATACCCTGGAAAGACTGTACAGTACACTAAAAGAAATGGAGGACCAAATCAGTGAATTAGAAGACAGGGTAGAAAAAAAAAAACACATTCAGAACAGCAATTGGAAAAAAGAATTAACAAGCAGGAGGAGAATCTAAGAGAGCTTTGAGACAACATGAAATATAACAACATCCACATAATAGGGGCTCCAGAAGAAGAATTTGAACAGGAAATAGAGAACTTGTTTTGAAGAAATAATGACAGAAAACTTCCCTAACCTGGTTAACAAAAATGTCATTCAAGTTCAGGAGATGTAGAGTCCCAATCAAGAAGAATCTCAAAAGACCCATACCTAAACACATCATAATTAAATTGGAACATTAAAGACAAAGAAAGAATAATAAAGGCTGAAAGAGAAAGACCAAAATTTACCTACAATAGAGCTTCCATTAGACTGTCAGATGATTTCTTAATAGAAACATATCAGGCCAGAATGGAGTGGCATTAAGTATCTACACTAATAAAAGAGAAACATGGTAATTGGCGTACAACCGCTACCATTTTCATTGGCTAATCAGCATATCCTTATGCAAATTAACTGTCAGCCAAGATGGCGGCCGGCAGCCATGCACTGAAGCGAGCAGGGAAGCTTGCTTGCTTCAGTGACTGCGGACTCCAACGTTCCCCGCCTCACTTGCCGGCCTCTCAGCAAGTCTAAGCAACTATGTACTATGTTGCAAATAAGAAGCTAAACAAAACCCCAGAAACCCGCTTCCATTCAGCCGGGCTCGGACCGCAACATTGTATCCATGTTTTCAGCAGCGAGGCCTCAGAGCTAAAGCTGGCCCAGGATAAGAAAGGAAAAAGAAAAAAAGGAGCGGTTGGGAGCTTCAGTCAACCCACCAGCCTGAAAACAGCCCTCAGCCCCTCACTCAGACTGGCCAGGCACCCCAGTGGGGACCCCCACCCCGATCCAGGACACCCTTCAGGGCAAACCAGCCGGCCCCTACCCGTGCACCAGGCCTCTATTCTATATAGTAAAAGGGTAATATGCCTCCCAGCACCAGGATCAGCATGACAAGGGGCAGCGCCCAAACCCCCTGATTGCCCTGGGGCTCTGTGAGTGACAGGGTGTGGTGCCACAACCCCCCCCCCCCCACGGGCCCTGCTCTGTGTGTGACAGTGTAGAGCCATAACCTCCCCATTGGCCCTGCCCTGAGTGTGACAAGGTGCAGCTCCCCAAACCCCTGATCTGCCCTGCTCTGTGTGTGACAGGGGGTGGTGCCCCAATTCCCCTATCAGCCCTACTCTGTGCATGACAGGAGGGAGCTCCTAAACCCCCTGATGGGCCTTGCTCTGTGCGTGACTGGGGGAGCTCCTCAACCCCCTGATGGGCCCTGCTCTGTGCGTGACAGGGGGGAGCTCCTCAACCCCCTGATGGGCCCTGCTCTGTGCATGATGGGGGGAGCTCCTCAACCCCCTGATCGGCCCTGCTCTGTGAGTGATAGAGGGTGGCGCCCCAACCCCCCTCCACGGGCCTTGCTCTGTGTGTGATGGGGGAGAGCCATAACCTCCCCATTGGCCCTGCCCTGAGTGTGACAGGGTGCAGCGCCCCAACCTCCTGATCCGCCCTGCTCTGTGTGTGACAGGGGGCAGTGCCCCAACTCCCCTATCGGCCCTACTCTGTGAGTGACAGGGGGGAGCTCCTCAACCCCCTGATCGGCCCTGCTCTGTGCATGACAGGGGGGAGCTCCTCAACCCCCTGATAGGCCCTGCTCTGTGTGTGACAGGGTACGGAGCCCCAACCCCCTGTTGGGCCCTGCTCTGTGCGTGACAGTGGGGAGCTCCGCAACCCCCTGATCGACCTGCTCTGTGTGTGACAGGGTATGGAGCCCCAAGCCCCCTGAGGGGCCCTGCTCAATAATAAATAATTTATTTATTATAGAAGTTAAATAAATCTCAGAATAAAAAAGAAAACGAAAAAAAGGAGAGTTGGGAGCTTCTGTCGCGGGGGGGGGGGGGGGGGGGCGGGTTGGCCAGCCTGAAAAACGGCCCTCAGCCCCTCACCCAGACTGGCCAGGCAACCCAGTGGGGACCAGTGGGGACCCCCACCCTAAAGGGGCTTTGGCCAGCCTGAAAACAGCCATCAGCCCCTCACCCAGGCTGGCCAAACCTCCATGGGGTGAGGGTCCCCACTGGGGGTGGGGGGGGTTTGACCAGCCTGCAAACAGCCATCAGCCCCTCACCCAGGCTGGCCAGGCACCCCAGTCGGACCCCCACCTGATCCGGGACACCCTTCAGGGCAAACCAGCCGGCCCCCACCTGTGCACCAGGCCTCTATCCTATATAATAAAAGGATAATATGCAAACTGACCCTAACAGCAGAACGACTGGGAATGACTGGTCACTATGACACACACTGACCACCAGGGGGCAGATGCTCATTGCAGGAGCTGCCCCCTGGTGGTCAGTGCGCTCCCACAGGGGGAGCTCTGTTCAGCCACAAGCCAGGCTGATGACTGCCAGTACAGCGGTGGTGGTGGGAGCCTCTCCTACCTCCTCAGCAGCACTAAGGATGTCAGACTACGGCTTAGGCCTGCTCCCCGCTGGCAAGTGGACATCCCCCGAGGGCTGCCAGGCTGCCAGAGGGATGTCTGATTGCCACCTTTGGCCCAATCCCCTGGGGAGCAGGCCTAAGCCAGCAGGTGGTCATCCCCCGAGGGGTCCCAGACTGCAAGAGGGCACAGGCCGGGCTGAGGGACCCCCCCCCCTGAGTGCACAAATTTTTGTGCACCAGGCCTCTAGTACAAAATAATGAAAAAAAGGGGATTGAATCCAAGACTGCTTTATCCAGCAAGACTATCATTCAAATTTAAAGGTGAAATAAAGAGCACTGTAGACCAAAAAAAAAAAAGACTAAAGTATATTATCACCAGCCCATGCCAGTTTTTCTCAGTGGATAGAGCATCGGCCTGTGGACTGAAGGGTCCCGGTTCAATTTCAGTCATTGGCACATGCCTGGGTTGTGGGCTCAATCCCCAGTAGGGGGTGTGCAAGAGGCAGCCGCTCAATGATTCTCTCTCATCATTTATGTTTCTACCTCTCTCTCTCCTTTCCTCTCTGAAATCAATAAAAATATATTTAAAAAATACACACATCTATTACCACCAAACCAGAACTGCAAGAAATACTAAAAGAACTGTTGTAAGAAGAAATGGCGAGAGAGAGGAACACAGGCATAAATAATAAAAATGGCAAAAAAAAAGTACCTATCCTATATAATAAAAGCCTAATATTCTAAGTGTCTGACTGTTCGTTCGACTGTTCAACCAGTTGCTATGACGTGCACTGACCACCATGGGGCAGACACTCTGACCAGTAGGTTAGCTTGCTGCTGGGGTCTGGCCAATTGGGACTGGGTGAAATTGGCCAGACATGCCCTAGAGCCTTCCACGGTCCCTCTCCAGCCCCAATTGTGCACTGGTGGGGTCCCCTGGCCTGGCTTGCGGGGATCAGGCTGAAACCGGCTCTCTGACATCCCTCGAAGGGTCCTGGATTGTGAGAGGGCGAAGGCCAGGCTGAGGGACCCCACAGGTGAATGAATCTAAACACCGGGCCTCTAGTCAATAATAACCTTAAATGTAAATGGCTTAAATGATCCAATGAAAAACATAAAGTAGCTGAATGCATAAAAAATACGACAAATATGTAAGATGTCTACAAGAGACCCATCTTAGAATAAAAGATTCACACAGACCAAAAGTGAAGGGATGGAAAAAAAAATTTTCCATGCAAACGAAAATGTAAAAAAAGCAAGAGTAGCTTTTTATACTTATATCTGACAAAATAGACTTCAAAATGAAGGCCATAGCAAGATATAATGAAGGTCACTTCAGAATATTAAAAGAATCAAGACAATAAGAGGATATAATCCTAGTAAACATACATGAACCCAATACAGGAGCACCTAAATATATATAAAGAAAAAAACTTGGAAAATTTTAAGGGACAGATAGACAGCAATACATGGTAGGCCAAGGAATCAACAGTGCACTAACATCACTGTATAGACAAAAAAGTCAAAAAGGAAACAGCAACTCTAAAGAACACACTAGATCAAATGGATTTACTTAAAAATTACAGAACATTTCCACCCCCAAAGTGCAGAATATATATTCTTCTAAAGTGCAAATGGGACATAATCAAAGATATATCACATGTTGGGACACAATTAAGTCTCTAATAATTTAAGAAGATTGAAATCATATGAAGTATCTTCTCAGATCACAATGGCATGAAACTAGACATCAAATACAATAAAAAACACTCCAAAACATTCAAACATATGGAGGCAAATAGCATGTTATTAAACAATGAATGAGTTACCAATGAGATCATGGAAGAAATAAAACACATCCTGGAACAAATGAAAATGAACACACAACAACCTAAAATATATGGGACACAGTGAAAGCAGTCCTGAGAGGAAAGTTCATAGCACTACAGGTCTACCTAAAAAAAAAAACAAGAAAAATTAATATAAACTACTTAACCCTAAAACTTAAAGAATTAGAGAGCAAACAACAGAAAAGGCCAGAGTAAGTAGAAGGAAGGAAATAATAAATATTACAGCAGAAATAAATGACATACAGACTAAAATAACAAAATAGAAGAACAATTAAACCAAGAGCTGGTTCTTTGAAAAGATAAATAACATGATGACCTTCAAGCCAGACTCATTAAGAAACAGAGAAGACTTAAATAAATAGAATCAGAAATGAATGAGGGAAGTAACAACTGACACCACAGAAATACAAAGGAGTATAAAAAAAAATACTAAGAACATCTTTATGCCAACAAGCTGGACAACCTGGATGAAATGGACAAATTCATAGAAAAAATACAATCTCCCAAAACTAAATCAGGAAAAAGCAGAAAACCTGAATAGGCCAATAACAGCTGATGAAATAGAAGCAGTAATGGATAAAAAAAAAAACAAAAAAAACACCTGAGGTATGTTTACACAATGGAATACTATGCAGCTGTAAAAAGGAGGGATTGTTTACCCTTTGAGATGGCATGGAGGGACCTGGAGAGTATTATGCTAACTGAAATAAGCCAGTCAGAGGAAGACAAGTATCACAGGATCTCACTTATATGTGGAATCTAATGAACAAAATAATCTGATGAACAAAAAAGATCCAGAGATACTGAGGCATAGATTTACATATTGTAGAGTGAAAGGAGGTGATGGGGGAGAGATTAACCAATGAACTTATATGCATAAGTGCATAGCCCATGGACAGACAATAGGCCTGGGGAAGGGATGAGAGTGGGGTGGAGGGGGTCAATGTGGGGAAAAAAGGGAAAATCTGTAATACTTTCAATAATAAAGATAAATTTAAAAACTAAAACACAAACTTATTGAATACAAAGAAATACAGGAAGCCGACAAGTGGGACACACTTTTGGTGTGAGAAAAACAATTATCTGTCCTTAAAGGAATGACTGCAATTTCTTATGTTCTTGTAGAGCCATGACCAGGTGCTCTAAGGTTCTAAACAGAGACAGCTCCCTATGTGCAGAGAGAGCAGGGTTCCCTCTTGAGACAATGTGAAAGGATTTCCTATCCCACCAGCCAAGCAAGAAAGAATAAATGTCTAAATTTGCAGAAAGGTTGACAGTGGTTTGAAAGAAAATCTGAGATAACAGTGGAGGATTTCTTTGGTTTAAAGAACAGCTTTATCATAGACTAGAGGTCTGGTGCATGAAATTCGTGCATGGGGGGGGGGGGGTGTCCCTCAGCCCAGCCTGCACTCTCTCCAATCTGGGACCCCTTGAGGGATGTCCAATTGCCCGTTTAGGCCTGATTCCACCGTTGGACATCCCTCTCACAATCCAGGACTGCTGGCTCCCAACCACTTGCCTGCCTGATTGCCTCTAACCACTTCTGCCTGCCAACCTGATCACTCCCTAACCACTCCCCTGCCAGCCTGATTGATGCCTAACTGCTCCCCTGCAGGCCCAATTGCTCCTAACTGCCCTCCCTGGAAGGCCTGATTGCCCTCAACTTCCCTCCCCTGAAGGCCTGGTTCCCCCCAACTACCAGATGCAACAATGTTGCAATTATAGAAGCTAAACAAACCCCAGATACCTGCTTTCAGCCTGCCAGGGCCTCAGAGCTTAGAGCACCAGTGATGGCAACAGAGTTTCAATTATAGAAGGTAAATAAATCCCAGATACCTGCTTTCAGCCAGCCACAGCCTCAGAGCTGGAGCTGGCTCTCAGCTCCAGTGACAGCTATAGTAGGTAAATAAATCCCAGAATAAAATAAAAAAAAAAAGAGGCTGGGAGCTTCAGTCACCTGCCAGCCTGAAAACAGCCCTCAGCCCCTCAACTAGACTGGCCAGGCACCCCAGTGGGGACCCTCCACCCTGAAGGGGATGTGGCCAGCTGCAAACAGCCATCAGTCCCTCACTCAGGCTGGCCAGGCACCCAAGCAGGACCCCCACCCTGATCCGGGACACCCTTCAGAGCAAACCAGCCGGCCCACTCCCGTGCACCAGGCCTCTATCCTATATAGTAAAAGGGTAATATGCAAACTGACCCTAACAGCAGAAAGACTGGGAATGACTGGTCACTATGACACACACTGACCACCAGGGTGCAGATGCTCAATGCAGGAGCTGCCCTCTGGGGGTCAGTGTGCTCTCACAGAGGGGGAGCTCTGCTCAGCCACAAGCCAGGCTGACGGCTTCCAGTACAGCAGTGGGGGTGGGGGCCTCTCCTGCCTCCTCAGCAGCGCTAAGGATGTCCGACTGCAGCTTAGGTCTGCTCCCCGCTGGCAAGTGGACATCCCCCGAGGGCTGCGGGGCTGCCAGAGGGATGTCTGATTGCCATCTTAGGCCCAATCCCCCGGGGAGCAGGCCTAAGCCAGCAAGTGGTCACCCTCAAGGGGTCCCAGACTTCGATAGGGCACAGACCGGGCTGAGGGACCCCCTACCCCCGCCATGTCTGTCGCCTACAACACCTTACACGCTCCGCAGACGCTACCAGGGCCCCATGACACTCCCCAAATGCTGCTGGTGCCCTGCAATGCTCCGCTGATGCTGTTGGCACCCAGGGGAGGGTTGTGGGGAGAGCCCAAGAGGTGCTCCATTACGGTGTTACGGCCACTGGTCTTTTATAATATAGATTATTATTGATTTACCATGCATATGTTGGGCACTGGCGATAAGAGAAGAGAGGTGAAAAGGACCTTTGAACTAAAAGGGCAGCTGTGGATTTTATTAAGATTACTAGAAGCCCAGTGCATGAATTAGTGCATGGGTGGGGTCTAGCCAGCCTGCCCCAATGGGGGCCGATCAGGTTGGGTTGGTGGTGGGGAGGGGACACCGGAGGTTAGACGGCCCTGCCCTCAATGGGAGGTGCCAATCAGGGGTGGGGCCAGCCAGCCAACCACCCACAGGCCCCCCCCCCCGCTCCCCCTCCCCCCGCCACCAGCTTTGCTCCCAATTGGGGTGGGGGTGGGGCTGGTTGGGGGGGAGGGGCTTTGGGTGGTTGGGTAGAGCTAATCAGGGCCTTGATCGGGCCAGTTGGCCACCACAGTGAGCCTCATAGCAACTGGTTGTTCTGGTCATTTCTCATTCTGATTTTTGTGGGGACACACAGCAGACAGCTCTTTCAGAATCAGAACCTTGATTTGAACAGAAATTAGTTCCCTATATATAAAAACAAGCAAGCCAAAAATCCTGTGCTCCATACTGATGTCCTCCCCATCTTCTCCCATCCCCAGGGTTCACAGAGAATGTCTGATACATCAGAGAAATCCTGGGGACACAGTGATGTTTATTCTTTTTTTTTATTTTTCCCTTTCCCTTTTTAAAATATATTTTATTGATTTTCCACAGAGAGGAAGGGAGAGAGATAGAGAGCTAGAAACATCGATGAGAGAGAAACATCGACCAGCTGCCTCCTGCACATCTCCCACTGGGGATGTGCCCGCAACCCAGGCACACACCCCCGACCGGAATCGAACCCGGGACCCCCCAGTCCGCAGGCCGACGCTCCATCCACTGAGCCAAACCGGCCTCGGCAGTGATGTTTATTGTTATTTAATCTGCAGGGGACAGTGTCCACTTGGTTTTCTAAGAAACCAGATTTGATGTCATAGCCCCTGAGCAGATATGAAGTTAAGAATGCTAAGAGAAGCTCAGTGTTTCATGACTGCTATAGACCAACTCTGACAAATCCAATTCACTCCCACTATCGAAAATGAGTAGGCACCATAGTAAATGAGATTATGCTAATAAATTGCTCCTGATTTTCCTTGTGTTTGAACAAACAGTCAAACAATGAGAAATCTTCATTCAGGGAGAGCCTCCAGCTAAGCTAATGGCAAATTTAGGTGTTAATTGAAACCTTTTACTAGCAACAAGTAGGACCGTTGAATTTAATGACCTTTAATAGGGATATTTTCCCCTTTCAGTTTAGTATTCATTCATTTTGATGCCAAAGTCTTTCCCTGTGTTCAAAGGAATAGAAAGCAGCATTTGTTTTTGTTAGCTGGCCTTCCAGCCCCTGGGGAGGCTTTAGGCAGGGCCCTGCTCAGCTCAGAGAAAGGCTGGCTGACCTGAGAGTTCATGGGCATGGCGAGCATCCAGCGGGACTCCAGGCTTTCAGCTTCCGTGCCTTCTGAGTCTCTCCTTGAGGACCAGGGCCCAGGAAAATGTCTCTGGCTGAATGTGTGGCAAGTGTCACTATGACTCAAGAAATGAGTCAAAACAAAACAAAATGTCTAGACTTTCCTGTCCTCCGCCGCCCCCCCCCGCCATGATGACAGATTTAATTAGCTGTAATACAAGCTCTTTCTTCATCATCTTATATGCTCTTGCTCCAAAACTATTTGCCCTTGAATCAGAAATGATTATTTTGATCTTCCTGGATATCTTATTATGAAATGATATTTATTCCTAGGCCCTTAGGAAGGGGATGCCAGCAACGGCAGCACCACCTGCATTTTATCATGTGGAGTTCACCCTTGAATCCTTTACTTGTCTCTTCTGTCAAGGGGCGGGTTGTGGTGGGGCAGAGGGGAGGAAGAAATGCAACTGAAGGAGGCAATACAATCAATACATGTACAAACTTTGTTTAAAATGATGTGTTATTTGTGTCTGTGTGTGCATGTAAGTGTGTGCCTGTAAATGTATATGTGTGCGTGTATATGTGTGTATGGTTGTATGTGTACAAGTGCATGTGGAAAGTCTCAAAGAATATTTATTTGCCAAGGAAGGAATGGGGTTCTGGGAGACAGTTATTTGCTATTTCTTCACACCATCATGTGTTTGAAGTTTCCACATTAACAATATCTTTTAATAATTAAAAATTAATAATTAAAAAAGAGAGGTAGGGCCCAGACCAATTTCAGAGAAAGTGTGCCCTTGTTGATTGTGAAATGGATAACCACCAGGGACAGTGCCTTCCAAAAGCCAGGATCCCATTAGGGCCGCCTGAATGGAGCAGTGGGTTGGCTGACAGCTGACAGGGAGCCACTCTGTCTTACTCTGAGAGCGCCCAAGACACAATCACTCTGAGGA
This sequence comes from Myotis yumanensis, assembly GCF_028538775.1. Classification (NCBI taxonomy): domain Eukaryota; kingdom Metazoa; phylum Chordata; class Mammalia; order Chiroptera; family Vespertilionidae; genus Myotis; species Myotis yumanensis. Next base: position 164,783,623 of record NW_027223752.1, on the reverse strand, counting down.
GCAGCTAAAAATCATGATACAACTCTGCCATTTTGCATTCTGTTTTCAGAAAGGAACCCAAGTCTAAATAACTCTTTGAAGTAGCACCTATTTGCTGCTGGCACCTGAATTTGTTTCTATGTTTCCCTCCTGTAACTGATGTTCAAGGCTCCTGTTACCCACCACGTGTTTGAGGATCTTCCACTGGGAGAGCAGAGTTGTCACTGCAGTGGGAGGCATTCTGAAGAGAATTGCTGAGTGCAATGATTTCCTTTATTAACATTCTTCATTTGGGAAGTTGCTAGACCCTGAAATGCTTCCCAGCTTAGAACATAAAATGTTGGAGCTGAAGCGAACCTTAGACATTGCCTAGGAAACCTTTTGCCTTTACAGAGACCGAACTCCTTGAGGGCAGTGACTGTGCAGTCTTCACAATCTGTCTCCCAGGGTTTATTTTGGCTTAGTGTCTGAAGGGGAAATTGAGACTGTGAAATGTACACTGCTTGCCCATAAATCTGAGAAGAATTCATTGGCAAACAAATGTGGGTAAGTGGGCACATTATTTCTAAAATAATTACTTGTTTAGAAATCGCTTTTGGAATAATTGTGTTAGGAAATTTTTAGACTTTCTCAACTTACAGATGGGGAAACTGAGGGTCGGAGAGGCTAAGAGGCACTTGTCCCAGATTGTACAGCTCACCTGTAATAGACCTACTACTGAAATCCAAGGCTCCTTTAATTTTTGTTACATATTCTATTTAAAGGACCACCTTGTACCAGGGAGAATTTTTTTTCTTCTGCTGATTTTATCAGTGCAGAAGATCATGGCTAAAGGAATTATATAGGAGGTAACTTATTTCTCCTTCTTAGACAATGAAAAAGGGCAGGTGAAAGCAAATAAAACCCCACACATAATTTGATCAACAGCTGCCACTGATTGCCACACTGTGCTAGAACTTATATATTTCCAACTTAGATTTTCTCTGTACCTTTCTCAAGAACTCTACTTTACTCAGGTAATAAAAGCAAAGGCCCACAATGCTTTTAGGAAAATCTTCTAATGACTGATAATGTTAGGGGCTAAATATAATATTGAGGACTAGCTATGATTATGGGAAATATTAATCATGCTCTCTTAACCATGATTGCCTTGTGTTGGTTAAAGAAAGGACATTATGACTTGGCTGGGAGTTGTACGCCCCCGGAACCTGGGAGTCAACCTTAGACCTGGGTGTCAACCTTGGACCTGGGAGACATCCTTGGAATGTGGTCCAGTCTCATGGAAAGATTAACAACCTTGTTGCCCAAACAATGGAGTCCCACCCCAGCCTCCTACTTCCCCATGCCTGTAATCCCTACTTCCCCATACCTATAGTCCATATTTCCCTGGGTAATCTTTGTCCTATCCTATATAAGCAGCTGGCTTATGGGGGGCTGCAGAGCAGATTTTTGTGGATGACCTGCTGCTCTCCCATACTGCCGGCATTATTGGAATAAACGCTCATATATGATTCAATCCTGTCTCTGCTTAATTGGTTCAAGTAGTGACAGGCAGCACGGACCCATTGATTGTCCGGTTACAATAACACAGAAGGGCTGAGGAGTTGGGGGAGGGATGGAACATTTAGTGGGTACTTGTGTGGCAGTTGAGATCCAACAAAACCATGGCTCCCCATTTTGAAGAGCAGTGTTGAAGAAAAGCCTGTTAGAGCACCTATGCTAGCAGGCACAGCCACTTGGAAAGGGTGTCCAGAAGGTGAGAGAATCTAGTCCCAGGAATGGGACGGAAGTTCAAGGTGGGTGATGGATACCACTATTTTTCCTATGTCCATTTCACCCAAATAAATAGGTTTCTGCCTTTTTATTAAGAGCTTGGTGTTTCACATGCTAATTATACTGACCCATGAGGGTGGGTCAGAGCTATTTGCAGAAATAGAGCACAACTTCAAATAAAGTCTTATTCAGTCTTCTGTGGACACTTTGCACCTGGGGCAAAGGCCTTCAAATGCTTAGATGTCAGATGTTTCTGTTAAGAAAAAGAAGAGGGTGTGCCCAAAGCTGTGGAATTTTCAAATGCAGTTTATCTGTTCTTATCTGGTGTAGCACAAATCACTATAAATCTCTATTCAAATATCTTTCTTTAAATTATTTTGTAAAGCTATAATCTGTGTAAGGGATCAAAAAAAGCCTTTCTGAAAAAACAGATTCAGCCCTAGCCAGTTTGGCTCAGTGGATAGAGTGTCGGCCTGAGGACTAAAGGGTCCCAGGTTCGATTCCAGACAAGGGCACATGCCCAGATTGCTGGCTCGATCCCCCCCAGTAGGGGGAATGCAGGAGGCAACCAATCAATGATTTCCTCTCATCATTGATGTTTCTATCTCTTTCTCCCTCTCCCTTCCTCTGTGAAATCAATAAAAATTAAAAAAACAAAAACAGATTCACTCTGAATTTATATCAAAGACAAATGTAATCTGAGGTTGCAGCTAGAGATCCTTAGGGCAACTGGAGATAAGGACTGGAAAATTATTTATAAATAAGAAATTGATCAGAAAATGAGCAGGAACTTGGATATCTCTGGCACAAGAAAAAGAAAACCCAAACAGAAAAGCACAGTAATGATAAGGCTCTCTTCTCACCAGTGGAGTCAGACACAAAGTGAAATACCCAGAGGGGACACACTTTCTATAGCCCTCATGTTCCTGCTCCCCAGCCCCTGAAAAGGATTTAGGACTAGGATCTGGAAAGAGAAGAGGCAGCCCATGGATTCTTCCCCAACCAACCAAGGTGCACAGGGATTGAACTCTTCTGACATTTGCTGACTCAGTGAACATGGGGCAACTAGATCTCTGAGGGACAAAAGAAAATCAGATTTAAGAATTTCTTAATTTAAGAATTAAGGACATTGTCAAAGGTTAAGAGAAATAAAGAACCGGGAACAGAGCCAGCTACATGATGTGTGGGACCCAGTGCAGAATAAAAATGCTGGGTCCCTTATTCTAAAAAGCTGAAAAAAGTGTCATTAAAGGCACTAAAATGTAAGGTTTTTTCTTTTCTTCCATGGCCTCTCTCTTGATTTCTCATGAATTTTTTTTATTATTGCTGCTTGCCACTTAATGTTTATCTAAGTAACAAAAAAAATAAAAAAATTAAATTATTAGGTCTGAATTTCCATGATCATCTTTATATTGTACTATGCCAGTTTTAAATGCAAATATCAGTGCATTTTATGTGCCTGTAGAATCAGTAAGTCTACACAATTTGAATTTTAGAGCTATACATTCATATGAGTTTTATTGTTTTGTTTTGTTTTTAACAGAGAAAAAAGAAAAAGCAGTCTTGTATGTCTGGGAACTGGATTTGACGGTCAAAGCCTAGTCTCAATGTTACTGCACATGGATCCAACGCTTCCAGCTAAGCCAGGTGTTCTGGTGGACGTACACAATCTCACAGAACACCCACTCCCACCAGGTCGCTGTGCAACCCACAAAATACCCAACACCACCCTCTCTCATTGCATGAGTGCTGGGGCCATGTCTTGACCAGTTACAGCTGTAGCCTCACTCTACCCTCCGATAGATAAGATTACTTGAGATGGCATTTGTTGAATTGCTTATTTTCTGACAACACTCAATCTAGAACATCTGTTTCCTTAAAACCTCCCTCAAACCACCTAGCCAAAGCCCAAATCATATAATAAGTTCTAACAGCCTCTTACTAAGATTGCCCATGATTCCCGTGGGTAATGGGAATTCCACTGCAATGAGGAATAAACCCAACTTGTTAAAGTGCAGGTGTGCTCCTGGAGGGCAGGCTTGCTAACTCAACTGCTTTTATTTCGCCTCTTAATATGTGCACGTTCTACCAACACTCCCGACCTTTAGCTTAGAGACAAGTAAGGAATGATGAGAGGAGAAGGGACTCTGGAGTGCCTATCTTTCCCTTCCTTCTAGCTCATCACTGCTAGTGTAAGTGGTTACTAATATAGGAAATTGCAGGAATAAGAAAGGGTTCCTTGGTTGTTCATACTTCTTAGAATACCACTGCTTTCAGTCTGCATTAGAAGTAAGTTCTTTTTCCAACAGGAAAACAAATGGCCTTTTGGGGTACTGGCATCCCTGTTTATTTGATCATAGACATAATGCATTACCTTGCACTCACTCGGAGTCTCATTGAAATTCCACAAATTATGGATCGACTTGAATTCTGTGTTCAGAATTGTACATGTCACTGGGTGACTGTGAATGGTGGATGACCTATAGGGTGAATCTTTCTGCTCATGTGCATGCTCCATTGTCCCATCAGAACTCGTTTACCAAACACAAGTTCAAAGATAACATTATTAAGAATTTCAAGATAGTGGCAGCAGATCATTAAATGAAGTCCTTCTGAGCACAGGGCACCATGCAAAGGCCCAGGTGTGTGCCCACGAAGTTGGCCCTCCCTGGGAATGAGTTAAGAGTAGTGAGAAGGATCCTAAATAGCACTTAATGAATTGAGCTCAAATACCTATTCTTAATCTTTTATTCATACCTAAGGCTATAAAGCAATTCCTTCAATAACAGGGAACAGTGATCCACGGGACAGGCTGTTTTGTTTGGAAGGATGCCTTCTCATCCTACCTCATCACAAGAATCACCATACTAAAAAAAAATGTTTGGTTTATAAGTCATGGGGATGTAAGATACAGAGTGGGGATACAGTCAACAACACTGTATTAGTGTTGTGCGGTGGCAGATGGTAACTAGACTTATTGTGGGGATCATGTTGCAGTGGATACAAATGTTAAAATCACTGTGTTGTGTGCATGAAACGAATATAATATGTCAATTATTGCACTTCAATAAAAAAATGCTTGTTACTTTTTTTAACTTCAGTTGTGAAAACATTTTACTTTGGATTTTTTTAAAATGGAGAAATTATGAGTGTGGTCTAGTATCCACTGACACCTTATGTCAGCAAACTTCAATTCATTTATCACTTAATATTTAGCATTTAATGAGTGTTTATTCAAAATTTCAAGAGCTGCAAATTTAAGGATGAAGTTCCCCTGCTTTCATGGCTCTCAGCCTCTAGAGGAGGGGCGGGATCTAAGAAGGAAAAAAATCCCTCTTACAGATAGGAGAGAACCTAGCGAGAGAACATGGACATACAACCTGGAGAGAGAACCTTGCTACAGAACCTGGCGACTGAACCTGGCTGGAGAATCTGGAGAACCCTGGCTGGAGAACCTAGCAAGAGAACATGGCTACAGAACATGGCAGGAGACCCTGACAAGAGAACCCAACTATGATGATCAACTGAACGCAGCCTTCGTGTCATTCCTTCTTCGCCGACTCCGTCCACACCTTTGGGGACCCCTGGACCCGCTGGGGTTGGACCCCAACAGAATGGCAAATCCACTTCATAAATAAGTGACAGCAAATGTTATACAACTAACTAAAAAAATGATTCCATTTTTACCAGGGACAGAAAAGAAGGCAATTTTGACAATAGCTTATGAATTCTCCTTGCATTAAGTCAGCGTTCTCAACCTGTGGGTCGAGACCCCTTTGGGGGTCAAATGACCTTTTCACAGGGGTCGCCTAAGACCATTGGAAAACACATATATAATTACACATTGTTTTTGTGATTAATCACTATGCTTTAATTATGTTCAATTTGTAACAATGAAAATACATCCTGCATATCAGATATTTACATTACGATTCATAACAATAGCAAAATTACAGTTATGAAGTAGCAACAAACACAATTTTATGGTTGGGGGTCACCACAACGTGAGGAACTGTATTAAAGGGTCGCGGCATTAGGAAGGTTGAGAACCACTGCCTTAAGTGAAGAATATCTGCCTCAGAGCACGTCCTTGTATTGCAATGATTCTAGGCCTCAGAGCTTGCTCGCTTTTCCAACTGCTTGCTTATTCTACATTTTTATGTCACCTAGAAGCATAATAGTAGTCACCTATGTAGTTTAAAATTTTCTAGGAGTCGCATTTTAAAACTTAAAGGAAATAGGTAACTTCATAGAAATATTTTATTTAAACCTGTTTATCCTAAATATTATCTTTTCAGCATGTGATCAATATAAAAGCACAAATGATATAAGTACCTTCCTTCACATTCTACATTTGCATTGTGTCTTTTAAATCCAGTGTGTGTTTTTACACTTTTAGCACATCTCAGTTCAGACCCGGGTATTTCAAGTGCTCAGAAACCACACAGGGCCAGCAGTTGCCATACCGGGCAGAGCTGCTCTGGGTTCAGAGCCATAGCTAAAGCTGCTGAGCAAAGTGAGAGCCATCACGTGGCTCCTAGACAGAGAGGAACGGTTGCTGAGATTCGGAGATAATAGTCTGGAAGCTCATTTTGGGTACAATTAGATATGGCGCTCCAAGGAGACTACGTTAAGATTCCAAGGTTAAATTTGGTTGAGAAAAACAATGTGATTTGAAAGCAAGACATTAACAGAAAGCAAATACCTGAGTTTCAGCTCAGGGCCAACGTGAGAAGACCGAGGATGGGTTTGAACATAAAAGGAGATGCACTAAACCCAGGGAGGTGCACCATTTCTGCCTCCTTGACTTGATAGCTGAATCAATCATATTTTCTTTCTGGGAAGTCTGTCCTCTTTCCTATACAATTATTTTTATCAGCTACTTGGCCCAACCTCACTAAGATATTCGTCTGGATCTCCTAACCCCGTAGTCTTTGAGCTGAAGATGGGTGTTATTTGCTGCCCCAGTAGCTTTCCATCCCTTTCCTGACTGTAACTCCTAATATTCCCACAGCAGAAATTCATCAATACAAGTGCACTGAGCACCAGGAAGATGTTTGCATTGCATGGAGCGGCGGGTGTGGAGCCTGCTAAGCGGATGCTTCAAGCAGAGGGAAGTTAAGCCCCATCACACAACTGCACTCAGTTTTCATTTGAAAATTACTTTGCAGGAAAATGGCACTGAGCCTGCTCTCCTTTTTGCCAGCGGACTCGATGGGCTTTCAGACGCTGGCTCATGATGACGCTGGAGAGCACTCGGTTATGTAGAATGAGAGAGGCTCTAGATAAAGCCATGTCCTGCTTTCCAATTCAGAGCGGAAATTGGAGCTGAGAGAGAAAAGCAGGGGACAGACTGGGGAAATGGATTGGATTATTGTATTAACCCGCAGAACATATCAAATAAAAACTTTCATAAGGTAATCAATAATTCAGTTTTATCAGTTTGTTCATCTGGGCAGATGACATTTATTTTAATAGGCACTGCCTGGGTGGGAGGAGGGGTATGAAGTTTTACTGATGGTGTGCTTTTTTAAGCAGGCAAATGCCCTTGTTTATTTATCTATAGTTGTATGGTGCTTCTTGAGTCTCCTTATTCCCTCTATGTCATGTACATTTCAGAAGTCTAAGTTGAGCGAGATATGTTCTCTCCTCTGTTCGTCTTCCCTCCCTACCCTGCCTTTCAAACCAGGTTTGTTCTTCCTTTGTCTAAGACACTTTGGCAAATTCAACTATGCCCTACTAGCCACCTTTTTCTGCTCATAAAGAGTAATTTTTATATTTCTCTCTCTCTCTCTCTCTCTCTCTCTCTCTCTCTCTCTCTCTCCCCCTCCCTTTCTATGTAATGGGTTTGACTGATATTCCTTGCTATACTTTAAAGTATCTGAGGTTAGAGACGGGGTCTTTAATTTGTTATTGCAACATTCTTCCAACTCCTGCAACCATTTCTCCCACCTGTTGTTCCTGCACACCAGGGTGGGCTAACCATGGTCCAACAGCTAAACCTGGTCCTCCATCTGGTTTTATAAATAAAGCTTTATTGGAACAGCCATGCTCATTTTTTTCTGTATTGTCCCAGGTTGCTTTCATGCTACAATGAAGATTTGAACAGCTGAAACTGTCTGGCCCACAGATTCTGAAATATTTAATCTCTGGTTGTTTACAGAAAACGTTTGCTGATCTCTGCTGTGGACTTAAGCCCTTCAGTCTTCTACACCCACCTTAGAATTGGAATAAAACTAGAACATTAGGGCTGGAAAGGGGACGAGGCACATGTGTCAAGCAGACGCGGCTTTGACTCCTGTTGACTCTGTTATTTCCTGGAAATTCCTTGAACTTCTCAGAATCTCAATCTCTCATTGATAAACTGGAAACAATAATGTCAACCTCACAGCTATTAAGACAATTACCTGAATAAGCTCTAAGAAGTGCACAGCATAGAGCTGGATGTATAAAATAAAATAACCACAATAGAATAAGTGGCATAATAATAATGATATGGGTCATCATCATCATTACCAATTGCAGCTTTCTGTATGAAAGGCAACCCGCAGATAGACTTTTGTCCAGAATTACTCTCCCAGGAAGCCCAAGAGCAAAGGAGAAATGTTGCTATTATGGAGTTCTCTGTGAAAAAATATTCCTCAGTCACTAGGTCCTCCCTCTTCCCTTCTCCTGGGGAGTCCTAATCTTTATCAAGTGCCAGCATGCATCACCTGCCATTCTGATGTGCACCCAGTACTTAGGGCATAAATTTACAGTGTTTATGTACAGTAAAGATTATTGCAGCGATCCACTCTGACATTACTCAGCTTCTCTTTAGTCTCATTGGAAGTAAAACCTGATTGTTTTGTTGTTGTTTTATAATTTTATTGATTTCAGAGAGGAAGGGAGGGGGAGAGGAGAGAGAGAGAGAGAGAGAGAGAGAGAGAGAGAGAGAGAAACATCAATGATGAGAGAGAATCATTGATCAGCTGCTTCCTGTATGCTCCCTACTGGGGATTGAGCCTGAAACTCTGGACATGTGCCCTGACTGGGAATCCATCCATGACCCCCTGGGTCATAGGTTGACGCTCAACCACTAAGCCACACGGGCCTCGGCATTAACGTGTGTTTCTGCAGACTAAATTGCATATAACAGGAAATTTGTGTTATTTATTAATTATTGTATCATTTTCCATGGGAACAACTGATACAATAATTTTACGTTAGGTTTGATGAAGAGTGAAAAGCCATGAAAAGAGCTAAGTGTAGTGACTGGGGGACACTTAGCAAGGCATGTTTCTTCATATTCCAGGCCCCCCCCCCCCCGCCTCTATCTTAAAGGAACCCCTCATATGAAGGTCTCATGACCTGTTTCAGGGGTGAGGGGAGGTCAGAGTGACCTTCCTGCTTCTGCCATTGTCTCCAATTCCTTCAGTTTAAAATAGTCAATATTCCCAGGTGCCAGATTTGGGGACAGTGTGTTCTGAATCCTGTCAAAAGCAAGTTGCCAAACATGCAGTATGTTCTCATACAGTATAATTCCATTTGTAATGGATAAAGCTCCACAGGAGGGAATACAGGTCAGTTTTGCTGTTTGAGGTCAGATGCCTTCATCAGGGCTGGACAGCAGCACCAGAACCACGGGATTCCTGGCCATAATGAGGTTGGGACAAACACGCCAACATTCATCAGTGCCATCCTCAAAACAAAGACAGAACTTAATAAAGAAGGTAGCACAGCTCTACACAGCTTACAGGGTACGAAACACCTAAAGACCACATGAGTGTGGCCCCTGCTCTCAGGAAAGCGCTGGAGGCTGGCTCCTGTGAGGAGATGGACAACGGGAGGGAAGGTTGCAGCACCTGGCGTGCATGGGCGTGGCACTGACGTGGTGCCCAGAGGCAGCCGGCTGTGGTTTGATGTGGCTGTGCTTGGTAACTTCCTCCAGGGCTGAGCTATAGCTGCATTTAACTTGTTTTGGGGGATGAAATTGTGTATAACAGGAAATTTGTGTTGATTTAAGCTTATTCCCTAATACCTCAATTCCACTGGAATAAATTTGCATTTGCATAGGAAAGGTAGCAGAACTGACTGTACCAGGGTGGGCAAAAGTAGGTTTACAGTTGTTCCCATGGGAAACGATTCAAAATTACTAAGTAATACAAGAATAAATTCTGTGTTTTGCTACTGATAATTGTAAACCCACTTTTGCCAACCCCTGTATATTAATACATTTTTATATATGTGGGAGAAAGGGAGGGGGGGCTAACCCCTAAACCTATGAATCTTGACTCCATCCATCTGCTGCTCTCCATCTCCAAGTGCTGAGGAGCTCTCTCACCTAAATCTGAAGCTGAAGGGCTGTAGCCCCCCTCTAGAGGCCAGGTGGCTTTCGCCTAGGAACTTGTCGTAAGCTACAGCCAGGTGCCTAAGGAAAAGGCAGGTGATTTCTAGCAGCCAGAACAGGGTAGGGGCACACAGGGTGGGGGGAAAGGGGAAGTGCTTCAGTGGGAATGGGGGGGGGTGTTCCTTGTGCCAGTGAAGTGATGAGGACACTGGGCCACCATCACCTGGCTGGAGCGGGAGAATATTGGGGTCCTCTCTTACACATCTGCTCAGGAGCTGCCCTGGATTAGCTTCTGCAAAGTGGGCATCCTAGGGGCCTTGGAGTGTCAACTGAAGCGTTATTACTTAGTGACAGATGTGTGCCCTGGAGCTGCAGAAAACAAGCGATTGGTTATAAAAGTGATTGTACACGTTTATAGCTAAGACAGGGTAAATGCTTTAAACCAAAGGTTACATTATCCAAGCAGAAACACTCACTGTGAATGCTAAAAAATATGCTCTAACTCGAATGATTGCTTTTAACAGTTTGTTTACAACCCCCAACCACTCATGGTCCTCCATTCTCAGAGTCACAGAGTCTCTTCTCAGGGGCACCTTTCCTTAGGGACACCATCCTTTTCTGCCTAGACTCAAGGATGGAAATTTATTAAGGGGGCTCCTGTTTTAAAAAATATTTTTATTTATTTTACAGAAAGGGAGGGAGAGAGAATTAGAAACATCGACCAACTGCCTCCTGCACGCCCCCTAATGGGAATCAAAACTGCAACCAAGGTACATGCTCTTGACTAGAATTGTACCTGGGACCATTCAGTCCATGGGCTGACGCTCTATCCACTGAGCCAAACTGGTTAGGGCTTAAGGGAGCTGCTTAATTCCACTTTTGTCTCTCTGAAGTTCATTCATGGCAGAGGCAGCAAGTATGATCTCTTTTAAAATAGATCTCTCACCATGCTCCTTACTTTAGCAGCTTTCTGCTGTCCCTGGAATAGTAGCCATACTCCTAAGGCCTCCCAAGCTCTGAATGGTCTGGGTGCTGCTCCCTCTCTAGTCTCATCTCCCGTTACCTTGCCCTTTGTTCACTGAGCTTCCAGGCACACTGTCAGGTGGAGGTTCTGACACTTGAACAGGATACACTTTCCCCACTTCTGGCCTCTATGCTCTCTCTTCTCTCTCATGGAATGTTCCTCCTGAGTCCTCCACTGGCCAGGACCCTAGCCACATAGTAACTTACATAACACCTCCCCCAGGAAGCCTTCCTCGCCATCGCTCATCTATTAAGAATTGCCTTCTCTATATATTTACTCTCTCCTAGATTTCTGTCTCCCCTGCCCTCACCACTACAATAAACATTCCAGGGGAACAACAAAGGCTTTATATGCTTTTTCCACTCCTGTGTCCCAGCATCTAGCCCAGAGCCCAGCACATAGCAGGTACTCAGTCCATATCTGTGAAGTCAGTGAGTAAGCAAAAACAATGGGAAGGATGCACATTGAATGCTAACAATGGTTAACTTTGAGGATGGAGAACCTTTGGTTTTTAGTTGATACACTTTTCCATTATTTATTTTGCAACAGGAACATGCTGCTTTTTGTAGTTCAAATGAAAAGTATCTCTAAGTATTAAGTGGGATGATGTCACATGGAAGAAGGGCCTGTGGAGGCATCTGTGCACCTTCAGATCTGCCAGTGCCATCTGCCCTGGGTTTGCCCTCCGCCCTCCTTAGGCAGATTGGTGTGTCTGTGGGAGAGTATAAGAGTATGAAGCCAGGTCTCAATAGAGATGGCACTTGCCTTGCTTTTCTTTCTCTTTCTTTTCTTTCTCTTTTCTTTTCTTTTCTTTTCTTTTCTTTTCTTTTCTTTTCTTTTCTTTTCTTTTATTTTCTTCCCCTCCCCTCCCCTACCTTCCCCTCCTCTTCCTTCCTTCCTTTCTTTTTCTTTCTTTCTTTCTTTCTTTCTTTCTTTCTTTCTTTCTTTCTTTCTTTCTTTCTTTTTTTTCTTTCTTTCTTTCTTTTTTCTCTTTCTTTCTTTCTTTCTTTCTTTCTTTCTTTCTTTCTTTCTTTCTTTCTTTCTTTCTTTCTTTCTTCCTTCCTTCCTTCCTTCCTTCCTTCCTTTCTTTCTTTCTTTCTTTCTTTCTTTCTTTCTTTCTTTCTTTCTTTCTTTCTTTTTCTTTCTTTCTTTTGCTGTATACTTTTGATATTTTGATTTCATGAAATCAACCTCAAATCAAAGATGTCATTCTGGGGAAAGTGATGGAACACCAGCACCTGGTAGCAGAAACCAAAGCAAAATGGCCAGAAAATGGTGACTCCAAGTAACCCATAAAAACAAGAGGGACACAGCTGGAAGGAAGTGGTGTCCTTATGTGGCTGAGTCCAACCAGGCAGGAACTGTGAATGGGCCCTGGGGAGAATGCAGGTTGCTGCCTCCCCTGTGGATGGCTCAGGACAAGAAGCTGCAGTGTGGTCCAAGCCAGTACTAGGATCAACCAAATCAGAGACAGTAGGGAGTGAGGTGGATGAGCCAACAATGGCCACTCATTTGGAGCAGATTCTGTTTTCTTTGGAGTGGCCAAAACATCAACCAGATATCTTTACCTCCTTGAATGCAAATAAATAGTGCTGAATTGGGGAGACTTTGGCACATATCACTAAACTATATAGCTCCCTGACCTGCTGCATTCAGCTTGCTATGGTAACTTGCTGTGATGAGTAGTTGAAAGCAATGTACCCCCCCTAGTTTGGATGGACAATGTCTTTAGAGGGAAGTCTGAATATTTGTACAATTATTAATATGCATTCCTCTTCCACCATTGAAGAAATTTTATTTGCATATTGTGCTTACCTAGTACAAGCAAGATACTATAAATTGTTATGTTAAAAGACTTTCTGCTTTTCCTATAAAATAGTAACAATGGTAACATAAACATAATGAACATGCACGGAGTGCCTCCCTCAGCCCCCATGCTGAGTGCTGCATAGACTATCTCATTAACCCTCAGAGTGACTTCATGAGGGAAAAGGTACAGTTCTCCCTTTTCTCGTTTTTCAGTGAGGAAACTGAGGCCCAGAAGGCTTTAGGCACTCACCTGTCCTTTCAAGGCCTGTGAAATGGCGTGTGAGGTTTCAAACCCCGAAGATCAGATCTGACAACTGAAAGCTTAACCTCCGTGCTCCGCTTTCTTACACACCTAAACCTCTCAAATGGAGTTGGAGGGAGGAGATCTACATGTGCGAATTTAAGTCCAAATTCATGGCAACTGACATTTTTTAAAATTCTGGATTTAAAAAAAATGCAGGTTGCTTTGAAATGCACTAACAGCATACTAAAAATGTTTATTGGTCCATAATGCAATTGATTTGGGGGTTTTATCTTGCACATAATTTTATTAATAATTATTACAAAAGTAATAAGACTCTCAATAAAAATGCCTAACAGTCCTAAAAGTAAAAGAGCACTCCCAGTCTCATTTCCAAGAGGTGACCACCATTAGCAATTTCTTGGCCAACCTCCAGAAATATATCACTCCTTTACAATCGTACACATAAATGAATATATACATACCTCTGAAAATGAAACACCAATGGACTTATGTTATAGTTTTCTACAAGTGGCTTTCTGCTTTAAAAAAAATGCATGTAACTTTTGATTCATCACTAAAAAATATATGCAGATGCCTATGCAAAAATTCATTGCAATCTTTTGATTGTTATGAGCAAAACACTAGAAACAAACCAAATGTTCATTAATGAGTTAAATTAATTACATTCCATAAAATGGATTACCACACAGCCTTAAAAGAATTATATATGTGCTGAAAGGGGAAGATGCCTTTTATTGTTTTTTTATCCTTCATTTAAATTTCCAAAGTCAATTAATAGGAAATTCACATATTTTTCCCTACCACTATCTTGCCAACAAAGACTTGCTTAACACTTGTCACTGAGGACATGTACAGGGTTGTTGCTAGAAAGTTGTCTCATAAGCAATAATTCAGAAAAGTTCTTTTGCTCACTGCAAAACAAACCTCTCTCTGGGCGCCCGTATTGCACAAAGTGCTTGTTTTCCATGGAGAGAGAAAAGGAAACCACTGGTAGGAAATACTTTCTTGTTCCAACTGTTAGCTCCTTTTCCAATGCCTTTCCCACTAACTCATAACATAAATTAAAAATAAAACAGAGCACAACAATAAAACACCCAACTAAACTCAGACCGAAAACTTGGTAAATAATTCAGCAAGCAGGTGTTTTCTCAAAGTTTTGAAGAGGTTGTCAAATTTTATTCCTATCAATGCGGTACTGTAGGGAGATTTCAAAAGTTGGACAATATTCTCAGGGTACCCTTAGCAGAATAGACTGAATCTTAGCACTTAAGGCTCCTCCCTTCGCCTTGTTCCCACAACCCTGGCTTCTTTCTCTTTGGGTTCCCTGATGTTCTAAACATTTGTCCTAAAGTCAACTCTTGGTTCTGGTAATAATGAATGAAAGGTAGGAGCTTCTGGTAACACCTGTGGTTTATTATTTAAATTTATCTGAGTGAAGTGATATTCTAGATCACATAATGATTTCAATATCATTGGAGCCAGAAATGTATTTAAAATACTGCAAAACTGTTCAATGAAAGGGGGTAGGCGTTGATCAGTCATGGCTGTATTGGTAGGTAACCTTGATTATACAAAGGGAAAACAACAATGATGAGTTCAGAAAAGAACCATACCAATTATTAGAGAATTGAAAATAATTAAGTTTGCAAACATGTATTAAGCAACTACTGTGTGCTGGACACCGTGCCAGACCAAGATTTATAGCAATGACTGTCCCAGCGTGCCGGAAGATTGTGGTCTATCTAGAGAGGGAGAAAAAGCTGGATTGAAGAGAAGGGATTCCTTTTGTTGAAACTACTTACCCTGAAAAAGGGAATGCTTGAAGGAGAAGTTTTTAATTGAAACATGTGATATGAAAGGACTAGCCAGATATTATTCATAATGATCACAGAAATAATTCGTCTTGGGGGAAATTGCTACTAATCATGAAAAAAATTTCTGTCTGTGCCCACAATTAGGGCCTGGCATAAGCCACTGAATTAGCTTGAGTGGAGGCCTCTAAAATGAGGTAGGTGCCCAAGTTCCGAGGCAGCATGGGCCAGTTTGCTGCCAGGCAACGGGAGTGCTTGGTGTTGACAGGCGGGTGCAATTCTGTCCATTCTCATTGTTTTGTACAATGTAAGCCAATCTTTGAGGAATTCTTTTCAGACTCACAGGCAGCGCTGAATACTTCTTTCCCAAAAACAGATTATGTGAGTAGAGACGAGTTGAGTCATAGGATTTTCTCAAAGGGGGTTTGAAAGGCTCTGTCTGCATTCTGGGGCCTTAAGCACCAGGAGCTGGAGACACAGGCAGGTTTCCCAGGCCTCAGGGACAAACGTTCTTGGTCTAGTGTGGTGCACTGCTCAGCACAGAGAGCATATATCTATTGAGTAAACAGGCCATGTTGCAGAGAAAATATCAGACTATCTTTCCCCTCATGGCTGCTCCCCATGTGCCACTTTGTGAAAGCTGCTTGTTGTGTGGAAACAAACACATTTTGGCTCCTTTTGGCTCTGTGCAGCCAGAGGAAAAGCCAAGTTGAATCCCATTCTATCTTATGAATCATCCTCCAATCTGCCAGCTAAATTCTGGCTGAGGACACTTTGTTGTAGGAGAAGGAGGTACAGAGCTAAAAGGAAGCTGCTGGTTCTCAGCTCTCAGACCATTTGTAGTGTAATTAGAAACATAATGTTTTGACTTAGAAGCTGATCACATCTGATATGGGTATCAGCAAGACAAGATAAACATCAAACTTTTTGGTGTAATTTAATCAGTTTGGAGTTTTGATGACGATAACACTATTTCAAGTGTTACTGGTATGAAATCACTCATCCCCTTCTTAAAAAAACTTAAATATTAATCAGTCTAGAAATTTCCACAGCTTAATAATGAAGATGTATAAAATATCAACTTCACATGTAGATGATCATTAAACTAAATGTAACATAGCAGAAGTAACACAGCAGTTTATCTCTGCTCCCTTACTATAAGGATATAATTGTGTGCACACGCACACGCACATGCACACACACAGACGTATTAAACAGAAGAGGAGAAGACAGCAATACAACTTTGGAAAGCAGTTGAGAAAGAGTAATTGACTGAGCTAAATAAAAAATAAAGGTTTCAACTTAAGCAGGCAGTGGGAGAAGCTTCTAACCAAGCTTATTTATATCACAGAGCCATAGAAAAACTCAGGAACTGGGGCACCAGGTATATCTGAAGATAATGGGGCAGAGAATAGAAGGATTTAATAAAATTCTGAATAAAAGGTTAGACATGTCTGACCCTCTGCCCTATCATTCACAGTTGAGTGACTGCCCTTCCCCCATCCTGATAGAATATTAGCAATTTATTGGGTAACTTTGACCCAAAGGGACTTTGCACTTGGGGAAACCAGGGACACCTTACTGAAAAAAGAATGTTTAAGAAAAAGTCTAACTACTGACCGTTGAATTTACCATCCCCACGCCCTCTTTCCCTCCTTATTTCTTGGAAAAAATAGATCAGAAATGTGCTCCTCAGGCAAGAGACTGGTGGGATCCTATCTGGAAAGTTTCAATCTAAGAGAAATGACTCATAGGTGGTGATATCTCATTGGAAATTTCTGGTGAAATTACCCCATAATTACATTTATCAAGTGACAAGCACCACTCACATACATAGCTTCCAAAGAACTTTGTAGTGCCTCACTCTTAAATTTAATAGACACCCATGAATCACCATTATATGAAAGTATTTAACGTAAGAGTACAAACAAAAAGGAGAAAATGGAAATATTCTAAAGGAAACTGAGATAAGAGATAAGAAAGCCAAAAATACATCTTGGAGATTAGAAATAAGAAAGCAGGATTAAAATTTAAACAAGAAGCTGAAAAGATAAAATTGAAATCTCTAGAGTCAAAAAGATATCACTGTCAGAAATATAAAAGAGCATAGAAAATTTTCAAGAAATAATAAGAGGAAATTTTTCAGAACTAAAGAACATGACTTTCAGGATTGGAAGGATCTTCTAATTGTCCAAGGTAGTGAATGGAAAAAGATCCACACCAAGTGGTGTCAATGTGAAATTTCAGAAAACCAGGAGTACAGAGAGAGAGAAAGGGAGGGAGGGAAGAAGAGAGAGAGCGAGAGAGAGAGAGAGAGAGCGAGAGAGAGAGAATGACATATAGAGAAGTAGGAAACAAAATGGCTTTCAAGATAATTCAGAAAAGCCTTCAAAATTCTGAGGGAAAACGGTTTCCAACTTCACATTCTACACACAGCCAAAATGTCTATCAAGTGTGAAGGTAAATAAAAGTTAGATATGCAAGACCTCAAATAATTATCTCACACATATCCTTTCTCAGGAAGCTACTGGAGGATGTGTTAAACCAGGGAGTAAACAAATAAAATAAAATAAAAAACAGGAAGACATTGGTCACAGGGACCAGGATGAGAACACCTAAGAAGGGATGGTCTCGGGAACAGCCAGTCCAGACTGCACCAGGAGGACAGAGAACCCCAGGAGGAAATGTCACTGAGAAAAAAGGAAAAGGAAGAAGAAAATGATAACTAATCCAGAGCATTTGATTTAAAAGGTGAGATTTATACTTTGGCCTATAGAGTTTTGCAAATGAATTAGTGGCAATTACATAAGAAGACAAGTAAATTAAAAATTATTAAATTTAGGGAAATAAAAGAGTTTTGAAGGAATAGATTATCTTTATATGTTCAACTCTGAATAATATTAACACATGCATAGTTTACCTGCCCCAAAACATGTATCACTATATTGGGATAATGTTGACAGTGGAGAGAGAGAGCAAGACAGGTGATGGTGCTTAGGAGAGCTAAGCCTTATCATCCATAGTATAAAGACAACATCACAACCTAAAAAAATATTAGTGTGTAAAATTATGTAGGTAAATAACAAAAATAAATTGCAAATAACTTAAAGGTGTTAGCTTCTGGCAAACAGGAATTAGGAAAGAGAATAAGATAAAGCAGGGGACTTGTTTTATTAGAAACCTTATAGATGCATTTGATTAAATATATATAAAACTTTGACAAAAAATTAAAATTGAATTAATGACTGAAAACATAGGGCCCCATATTGTTATTATTACTATTATTATTAACTGAACACACTTATTATTAACTCATCCACACTGGTTCCAGGAACAAGTTTAGTATGCAATTGATTACTGTGTTTGGCTTTCTGGCTCCTTTTAAAGTTTTTTTTTTTAAATTTTGTTTTATTGCTTAAAGTATTACAAAGAGTATTACATATGTCTCCTTTTCCCCCCCACTTGATATTCCCCCAGCCTCCCCTACCCCCCAGTGTCTTGTGTCCATTGGTTATGCTTATATGCATGCATACAAGTCCTTTGGTTGATCTCTTACCCCCCACCCCCCCAACCCTCCCTGGGCTTCCCACTATAGTTTGACAGTCTGCTCAATGCTGCTCTGCCTCTGTATCTATTTTTGTTCATCAGTTTATAATGGTCTTTATTATCCATAAATGAGTGAGATCATGTTGTATTTTTCTTTCATTGACCGGTTTATTTCACTTAGCATAATGCTCTCCAGTTCCATCCATGCTGTTGCAAATGGTAAGAATTCCTCTTTTTTACAGCAGCATAGTATTCCATTGTGTAGATGTACCACAGTTTTCTAATCCATTCATCTGTTGATGGGCACTTAGGCTGTTTCCAAATCTTAGCTATGGTAAATTGTGCTGCTATGAACATAGAGATGCATATATCCTTTCTGATTGGTGTTTTTGGTTTCTTGGGATATATTCCTAGAAGTGGGATCACTGGGTCAAATGGGAGCTGAAGTGGGATCACTGGGTCAAATGGGAGCTCCATTTTTAGTTTTTTGAGGAAACTCCATACTGTTCTCCACAGTGGCTGCATTCCCCCCAGCAGTGCATGAGTGTTCCTTTTTCTCCACATCCTCTCCAGCACTTGTCATTTGTTGATGTGTTGATGATAGCCCTTCTGACAGGTGTGAGATGATACCTCATTTTTGTTTTGATTTGCATCTCTCTGATGATTAGTGACTTTGAGCAAGTTTTCATATGTCTCTTGGCTTTCTGAATGTCCTCTTTTGAGAGGTGTCTATTTAGCTCCTTTGCCCATTTTTTGATTGGATTGTTTATCTTCCTTTTGTTAAGTTGTAAGAGTTCCCTATAAATGTTGGAGATTAAACCCTTTTCGGTGATAACATTTGCAAATATATTCTCCCATGCAGTGGGCTTTCTTGTTGTTTTATTGATGGTTTCTTTTGCTGTGCAGAAGCTTTTAATTTTGATGTAGTCCCATTTGTTTATTTTCTCTTTAGTTTCCAATGCCCTAGGAGCTGTATTGGTGAAAAAATTGCTTTGGCATATGTCTTCCTTTTAAAGTTTAGATCAGCAATTTTCAACCTGTGTGCCATGGCAAACTGGTGTGCCACAAGAATGTTTAAAACATGCAAAACTTGAGTATATAGGTAGGGGCACTGATTTCTTTTCCCTTAGATTGTCAGATAAAAAAACTTACAACAGCCAACACAACAATAGCCATTAGGTATAAATAAAAATTATACCTGTTTTTTGTTAGCTAGGCAAAAAAAATCTATTTTTTGCTGTGCTGCTGGATTTTAGAAATTAAGTTATGTGTGCTATGAGATGAAAAAGATTGAAAATCGCTGATCTAGATCAAGGTACAGTGTGATATGAAACTCATAACTGCCCATCTCACAGTGAAAGACAAAGGAAGGAGATGACATGAAAATCCAACCAATGCATCATTATTGACATAATCCAATAGGGATAACTTCCTGCTAGACACTGGACTCACACTTTCTCTTTGGGAATTATCTGCTATAACTGGACTAGAGATCCTTTCAAATTGTTTCTCCTTTTAAAATAAATTGGGATTCTCACTGTTTTTTCTTTTTTTTTTTCTTTTTTGGCCTGGTAGATCCAGTGCCAGGTTTGTTCTCATTCTATCTTTGTAAGAATTCCAAATTTATAGTTGTCCTTGTGACATCTCAGCTCCCTTAGATACAATGCCTTCTGCTCATAAGTCCCTATTATTTGGATATTGGCTTAAAACTCTCTCCTCTTTCATTTCCTGGCTCTTTCCAAACTCTCCTTCCTCATCATATCTTCTTTTTTACTCTCTCTCTCTTTAGCTTTGACTCCTTTTTTAAATAGAATCTAATGTATAAAATTACTTTTAAAGACCATTATCATAATGAACTATCACATTCATAAATATCTTACCCACATAGAAACTATTCATGCTTCAAAATGTGAGCTCCCTATTTTTCTGATATTTGAAGTAAACATCCATTTTTAGTGTTGACAGGAGCAATGTGTTTGCTTTCCTTTCCCATCCTATCTAATAATAGACAAACATGGTAATTAACAGTACCTCTGACACGCTTCCCATTGGCTAATCAGGGCGATATGCAAATTAACTGACAACCAAGATGGCGGCCGGCAGCCAGGCAGCTGAAGCAAACAGGAGGCTTCCTTGCTCCAGTGACAGAGGAAGCCAAGGTTCCCCGCCTGCCTCTTTGGGCTTCTGAGCTGTACTCTAAGAAACAATGTTGCAAATATAGAAGCTAAACAAACCCCAGAAACCTGCTTTCAGCCAACCGGGCCTCAGAGCTGGAGCTGCAACAGTGTTTCAATTATAGAAGCCAAACAAACCCAGATACCTGCTTTCAGCAGCCAAGGTCTCAGAGCTGGAGCCAAGCCTCAGAGCTAAACCCAGCTCTCAGTTCCAGTGACAGCCATAGAAGGTAAATAAATCCCAGAATAAAAAAAAAAGAAAAAAAGGAGAGATTGGGAGCTTCAGTCACCCGCTAGCCTGAAAACGGCCCTCAGCCCCTCACCCAGACTGGCCAGGCACCCCAATGGGGATCCCCACCCTGAAGGGGGTGTGACCAGCTGCAAACAGCCATCAGCCCCTCATCCAGGCTGACCAGGCACCCAAGCGACCCCCACCCTGATCTGGGACACCCTTCAGGGCAAACCAGCTGGCTCCCACCTGTGCACCAGGCCTCTATCCTATATAGTAAAAGGGTAATATGCAAACTGACCTAACAGCAGAAGGATTGGGAATGACTGGTCACTATGACACGCTGACCACCAGGGAGCAGACACTCAATGCAGGAGCTGCCCTCTGGTGGTCAGGGCGCTCTCACATGGGAGGAGCTCTGCTCAGCCACAAGCCAGGCTGATGACTGCCAGTACAGCGGTAGTGGTGGGAGCCTCTCCTGCCTCCTCAGCAGCACTAAGGATGTCCGACTTCAGTTTAGGCCTGCTCCCTGCTGGCAAGTGGACATCCCCCGAGGGCTGCCGGGCAGCCAAGGGGATGTCTGATTGCCATCTTAGGCCCAATCCCCCAGGGAGCAGGCCTAAGCCAGCAGGTGGTCTTCCCCTGAGGGGTCCCAGACTGCAAGAGGGCACAGGCCAGGCTGAGGGACCCCCCCCTTCCCCAGAGTGCACAAATTTTTCTGCACCGGACCTCTAGTCCTATATAATAAAAGACTAGTATGCAAATTGACCAAATGGCCAGTTGCTATGATGCACACTGACAACCAGGGGGCAGATGCTCAATGCAGGAGCTGCCACCTGGTGGTTAGTGTGTTCCCACAGGGGGAGCGCCACTCAGCCAGAAGCCAGGCTCATGGCTGGTGAGCACAGCAGCGGTGGTGGGAACCTCTCCACCCTCCATGGTAGTGCTAAGGATGTCTGACTGCTGGCTTAGTCCCGCTCTCAGGGTTCCTGGACTGTAAGAGGGCGCAGCACAGGCTGGGCTGAGGGACCCCCCCCCCCCCCCAACAAGTGCACTAATTTTGTGCACCAGGCCTCTAGTGTTTGTATTTGTTTGATTTCTTTGTTTCCTTAAGTTACAATTAGGCTGGCTTAGTGGTCATTTAACAGAATGTAGCCCTTAATTTAAGAATATAAGTACGTTTTCTTTAGATGTCAGAAAAGTTGCCTGTGATTTCCTTTTAAGTACCTAAGCAAGCCTCATGCGAATTTTCTAGATTTCAGTCAATATTTTAAAAAAAGAAAAAGAAAAAGAACCACCGTTCCAGCAATGCTTTTGCCTTTTAGGGAGACAGATTAAACCTATGAGATTCCACAAAGATTCCAAAGGTCTTTTGGACAATATTAGAATTGAATCAAACCAACCCCAGGGCCAAGTCAAGAGTGAGCTCAGTTGCCACCTCCCCACTGAGCCAGCTCATCCAGGCAGGGAAGGAGAGAGTGGGCCCATTCTGGGAGTGGGATGGTGAGGAGTTCTGCTTGGTAGTGCCAGAACCCAGGCCGCAGAGCCTGGCTGAAAAAGAGGTGGACTGAGGGCAGGCCCCTTAAGGAGTGGCAGTGAGATGGCAGACTGCTAACAGAGCTGGAGAAGGCAGTCACGGTCCTGGTATTAAACTTCTATAAATACATGTCTATGCACAGCCCGGTCAAGAACAAGATCATCAAGAGCAGCTTCAGAAAGATGCTTCAGAAAGCTTCCACCACACATCAACCAGGATAGATATATCAACTTTGACCAGTACTGGACCTTGATAGGCAACACCACCAGCCCCATCACCATTACCCACCAACAGGAGCAGCAGAGCAGGAGCTAGAGGACCCCACATTGTCCCCTCATGCCAAGCTCTGATCCCTGCTCCTCATGCTCATTCCAGGTCCCTCTCTCAGCCTTCTGCCCACCCAGGCCCTGTCCTTGCTTCTCCAGACCTTCTCCTGATCCTTGCTGAACAGAGGGCAAGGGTGATGTCAGGGACCCTTTGTGAGCATCTCAGTCTGGGTGTGCCTTCCTTAGGGTCTCAGTTCCTGGAGCCAGCAGGAACTAGGTGCCCCTCTGTGAGATCTAAGTGCTATTTGGGGACACCATGAGTTTCCTCAGTCCAACCGTCCTTCCCAATGTCTGGTATTCCTGCCTGTTTGTGGGTCTCTCTGGACTTCTGGAGGTCAGCTTGCTGCTACAGGTCTTCCTCCTCCTGGCAGCAGCAGCAGAGACCTCTCCCCTTCCCCTTAACCCTTCTGCTGGGCAGAAAAGACTCCCAAGGCTGCCCTCCAGCTGCCTCTGGGTCTGGGAACAGCTAAGCAGGGTTGAGCCTTCTCTTTCCTGCTCAGCCTCTGAAGCATGGTAATAAAGCTGGATTTGGAATTTGTACCCCTTCACCTTCTCCCCAAAAAGAATTGAATTAGGTCACTACAGATACACAAAGTCACAGGTAAAATGATTATAGGCAGGCATAGAAAGGCCAATGAAACGCTCTGCCATCCCTGACTCAGTGAGTCAGGGGGAAGTATGGTGTGTTAATTAGAGGAGCCCAATGAGCTCAGTAGGGGTGACAAATGAACGTGCCCTTGGATATGAAACTGTGAAATAGAATTTTACTTCAGTGAATGGCACCTTCTGAGAGTGACCCATGTCATCCTTTAGAACTTAGATCTGAGACACAGTGATTCCTTCTGGAAAAGTTAGAGAGGAATAGTAGTCAAGACCTGTCTTGGCTTGAGAGAGTGGCAGAAACAGTTGGCACTGGAGCTGGGGGTGGAGGGAGAAGGGGAAAATAGAGGGAAAGCATTGGGCAAAGCACAGAATTTAGGTGGCTGTGGATACAAGAAAGATATCGTGAGTTGGAAAATCAGATTAGGACTCATCACTCCAGGCCCTACTTGAGTCCTGGGTATAGTCACTTGCCCATTCCACATGGGCAGAGAACCTCTTATCTCTAGACTTACGAAGTGGCCAACCAAAGTTCATCACTTGGGGGCCTGGATGGAGGTCCCAGGAGCCTGGTCCTGATGTGGGTAGGGAAGAGGCTCGGGACTTCTAGCAGAGGGTGGTGTGGGGGCTACACAAGGGCTAGCTTCCTGCTAAGTTGAGTTTGCCTGAGCAAGACCAAGACTGCATTTGGGGTGAAGGAATGTGTGGGAGGGGAAGTGGAAACACTGCCTTATTCAATTTCAGAGCCTCCAGGACAGCAGAGACAGCGAGAAGTGGTGGCAGCCAAGGGTGAGGATTTAAGTAATTATCACTGTTTTTATCACTGTCGTTGGAAGGTTCCAGATAGACTCTTAAGTAAATCATTCCTTTGGACCAAGATCCAGCGGGGCTGTTCTGTTCTTGGTGTTGGCAGTTACGACTATTAGAGCTGCTCTGGCACAGACACAAAAGGCCTGCGAGTTTCTAGGACCATTTAAGAGACATAACAATTACATCTTTGTTTAGGTAGAAGGACTCAAGAGCCATATGCTGGTCATGCATGCATCCTGATATAAAGGCCACTTGGACGGCTCGTGGTAATTACATCACTCCCTCAGGCCCTGCAGGCTCCTGGCCCATGGTACTTACTGAGGCCACAGCCATGGTCCATCCTGATTATTCCTGGCACAATCTCACTGGACTTAAGGTTTTGGTAGTCTGGCCAAGGTTCAGCAAACCACGCCAGGAGAATCCCAGATGCTGGCGTCCTGGGCCACATTTACAAGATGCAGATCCCTTCTTTCCCCTCCCACTGTTCTCAGCAAACATGTGCCTCTTCTCTGCAGGGAGCCCCCACCGCCATTTCATCAGAGAAAGAGGATCCTGAGCCCATAGGCCCGCTTCAGTGGCACAAGAATCTTTCCAATTAAAAAAAAACCACACATAACACTTTATTATATATAGAGGTGTGATTTCCCCAAATTTGAACTTTCTGGAACACAGCTCCAAACCTAAATTCAGGAAAGAAAGCCAACACACTAAAGTCACCCCACTTTGCACCCATGTTTGTCACACTGAGCTATTAACTCTAACTAAACAACATGTTCTTAACAAATGAGCTCTCCTACCCCGCGGCCCCCCCCCCCCCCCCGCCCCCAACACACACACACTAAGACCAAACTGTGGGGAATACAAAGAAATATTTGAATGAATGTGTAATTGCATATTATGTAATACACATGTATGTAATTAAGAAACATTTAAAAGGTGTTCAGGATGCTTTGTTTTTGAGAGTAGAGAGAGTTTATGTTTATCCTTCAGAAAAATGGTTACGATTTTTAAAGCCTGTGTTCTGGAATGGATGAACTTCCCTTATCTGGAAAATGTCATTATGTGTGTGCAACACTTCATTTGCCAACTGGAGTGTCACTGGGTATACTCTGATTATTTATTTTTCTTTCAGCTGAGTCTTATATTCCTGTTTGTTCCAAGTCTTTGCACTGCACACAGCTTTCCTCCATTTCATCCTTTTTCTTGGTTGAAAGCAAAATCATCAATAACTTTAGATGAAAACTGCTCACAGTAGCGTGCTGGGACAATCTGGTTTGAAGGCTCTGATTGATTTGCGTCTAAACAGAAATGTAAACGGCATTGGTTGTATCTCTGCCTTCTCCCGACCCAAGTGTCCAGGCACCTCATTAGAGCCTCCAGCTTTCTGCTGGCACCTGTTGTTTCACACCATTTTATAGGCTGTCTGCTTCTAATAAATGAAATTATGTTTCTGCAGCACTCTCACAAGCAATCAAAGAAACACCGCCTCACCGTCTCAGAGCCCCGGCACTATCAAAACTATTGTCCCAGTACCATGATGCAATGCGGGATGATTTATTAGCTTTTCTCTAGGCTGATAGCTCCAGAGAATCGCCACAAAAGACAAGTGCAGATGCCACGCATTGGAACTCTAGAAACAGCCACATGCAATTTAAAAGTTTTATTGCAGATAATGTGGCCCCCACTAAAACTTTGCTTTCTGACGATGCCTTGACTTCCATAACCTGGGGCTCTAGGATAAGGGGTGATTCGTCTGAGTGCACAGGTCAGGTTCTCACCATGTTCAGGTCACACTTTTGTTTATAAGAGCTACCTGTCCTCATGGAAACATGCTCACCACTTCAAATGTTCAGGTTCCCACTTGATCTTTATTTTTTATGTCCCCAAATAACACCATATGATTTCGTGAAAATACTGAGAATTCAACCAGTAAAGCTCTAGCTACAAAATCAACAGTGTGTGTGTGTGTGTGTGTGTGTGTGTGTGTGTGTGTGTGTGTGTGTAGGGCACCAAAAGGCAACATAATGCCATGGAAAAAGAGTTAAAACTCTGGATGCATCTAAATTACTCTTAGGGACTCGCTTTGACCTTCAAGACTTAAAGAAATTCTCCAATGCTTTAGTGAAGTAAATTTCAACTGTATTGATTCTGAGATCATCGTATTGTTGGAAGGAAGATCTGAAATGAATGTATGATTAAGCTGGTCTTGATTTAATGTGTGAAGTCTGTGACATTCAGGCCATCTTACCTGTACTGGTTCCCTCCCCGTTCACAACTCTTCCCCTCCTTCCTTGCCTCTCAGGCAGAAATGCTCTCCTCACTACTTCCCTCTGCTTATTCCTTGTCACAACCCCCTTTTAGAAGGAAGCAGAAAGGGTCTGGTTATAAAGAAATGTCAAGGACAAATAAATCAGCATATTTCCAATTTCTTAGGGCTCAAAACTTAAACCCAGGATATAAAGTTTTATTTGGTGGAATTTGGGATAATAATCAGCGATGATTTCTTTTAATAATCCAGATGGATCGTTATTGACAGCATTGTCATCTTTACTGACTTAATGTGGCTTCCTCAAATATGGTGGTTTACTTTGGAAGTGGGGAATAAACTTGACTTTAGATACTGGGATTTTTCAACATTTCCCCCCCCAAGCTTTACACAGAGTGTCATTTCCTCTATATCCTCTATCTCATAAATTGTAAATTTAGCCAATGTTATGAAGTGAAAGTTTATGTCCTCCCCTCAAATTCACACTACCAGTATGATGGTATTGGAGGGGGGGTCTTTATGAGTAATTAAATTTGGATGAAGTAGTGAGGGTGGGGCCCTCATGAGGGAATTCGCGTCCTTATAAGAAAAAGAAGGAAGACCAGAACTTCCTCTCTCTGTCATGTGAGAACATAGTGAGTAGGCTGCTGTCTACAGGCCAGAAAGAAAGCTCTCGCCAGGGACCAAATCTGCTGGCACCTTCATCTTGGACTTTCCAACCTCCAGAACTGTGAGAAATAAATAGCTGTTGTTTAGGCCACCCAATCTGTGCTATTTGTTATAGTAACCCATGCTGACTAACACAGCCAATATATCTGGTCTGGTTACCTCAATTCTTAATAGATTTTCCCGAGGGAACAAGAGCCTATTGTCTGGGTGAGTTGAGGAGCATTGGCAAAATGATTTATCATGCTTGAAAATGTTGCTAAGATGCAACTATGTACAACAGAGATGGTAAGGCACTTTATAAATAGGAACAACTGGAAAGGGCAGTTTTTAAAATTCTGGTGAAAAATATACTCAACATAAAATTTACCATCTGAACCATTTTTACATTTTCAGTTCAGTGGCGTTAAAATACATACATATTGTTGTGCTATTATCGCCACCATCCATCTGCAGAACTCTTTTCATCTTGTAAAACTGTAACTCAGTGCCCGCCAGACAGTAACTCCCCATTCTCCTCCCCCAGCCCGTGAAAACCACCATTCTACTCTCTGTCCCTATGAATTTGAGGACTCTAGGACTTCATATAAGTGGGACTGTACAGTGTTAGTCTTTTTGTGACTAGTTTATTTCACACAGCATAATGCCCTCAATGTTTATCCACATTGTAGCATATGCCACAGTTACCTTCCTCTTTAAGGCTGAATATATTCCGTTATCTGTATATTCCATATTTTGTTTATCCTTTTATCCATCCGTGGACACTTGGGTAGTTTCTAACTTTTGTCTATTGTGAATATTACTGCTATGAGCCTGAGTGTACACATATCTCTTTGAGACCCTGTTTACAGTTCTTTCTGATATACACACAGAAGTAAAATTGCTACATCATATATATAGTAATTTTTTAAAAAAACAAAAACAGGAAAGAGCATTTCAAATGCTCTCTTCAAACCAAGACAACAATGTTGCAGATGCATTTGTCTGTCTGGTCTATGAGCACATCTCTGTTGCTGAGAACAAGCCTCCTATTTGTAATAGGAGGAAAGTGAGCAGGGGTTGGACATATTGAATGGGATGCAGCAGGGCCTGGCTCTTTTTTTTATATTTTATTGATTTTTTACAGAGAGGAAGGGAGAGGGATAGAGAGTTAGAAACATCGGTCAGCTGCCTCCTGCACACCCCCCACCGGGGATGTGCCCGCAACCAAGGTACATGCCCTTGACCGGAATCGAACCTGGGACCCTTCAGTCCGCAGGCAGACACTCAATCCACTGAGCCAAACCGGTTAGGGCCTGACTCTTTCTTTTCCCTTATCCTAAATGGCTCCTGGGGAGAGTTCTGCAAACCTCCAGGGAGCAGTGTGAAACCCACAGCTCAATATCTTCATTGTGCAATAAAGGAGCTGAGGCTCATGGTGGGCAAGGGGGTAGGGGCTGTAGTTCTTTTTCTAAGACTGCTAAAATAGTGTGGGAAAGCTTGATCTGGAGCCCACATTTCCAGAGATTCTCCCCGCTCCTTCACCACTATACTAGTACAATGCTGTAGTCATCCTTGCTTTTATCTGAATCTTAAAAAAGGATAATGTCACTCACTGAGCTATTAACTGATATTCATTAGGTAAAAACTCTATTTCTCAGAGAATCTGTTTTCACACTGTTGCGAATCTCTGTAATAAACAGAGGAGACATTACATCTTCTTAGAGCGTAAAAGGAACTGTTTTTTGGAGTTAATTATGATTTTGTTGTGTAAAGTTAAGAGAGAGACAGAGACACCAACAGAGAAACAACAGGAACTACCTCCCCATAACCCTGTAGCTGAACTTGGAACTGAGGCAACAAGTTCCTGTGAACTCCAGTGTGGAGTCAGAAGACACCATGTCTGAATTTCTCAACGAGCAACTCAGCCTCAGCTCCTACGTCCTCCTCTGGCATGTGAAGATGCCATACCTTCATATGATACTTTCACTTCAGGATCCTCCTCAGAGATACTGGGAATAGGCGGTTAGTTGATTCTTTTGGAAAGCGTTTATCTTCTGTTAGTCTGTCTTGATTCGTCAGGTTATGGTCATTCCTCAGGCTAGAATGATGACCCCAGTAGAATTCTGAAAGTTGCTTGTAATTAAAATTTTCTAAAGCCTGCAAGTATTTGTATATTAAAGTGTATTAAAATCAGAGGTCTCTGTGACTTTCATTTTAGGGGAAACCGAAGTGTTCTCTTCATTTAAATAATAAAAACAAATATTGTCCTGACACGTAAGGAAGATTTTTGTCTGTAGGGATGCTTAGGTGGGGAGCAATGAGCTCTCCACTACAACACACTGCTTCGAGCTCCCCCACAAGGCTTTTCCCCAACCAAAGTCAGCAATACAAGCAATAAATATGCTCTCACAGTTAATGGTCACACTCACCAACCTGTTACTTTACCTATAGGTTAGAGCTTACAACAGAGCCTGGGGTTGAAAAACGGTTCTCTTTCTCTGTGGGCTTTCATTTCATTTTTTAAGTGGGTAAAAGGCTTTCAGTCCTGTCTGACTATGAGCAACTGGCTTCCTTCCTCCTTTCCTCTTCTCCATCCTCCCACTAGTAGGTGGGGCATGAAGGAGATGACCAAGGGCCGGGGCTTAATGAAGAAGAGAATCATCCTAATTCCTTGAACTCCTCCATCTCAGCCAGGACATCAGTTGTTCTATTTGAAGATGCACAATGCATTTCTTAGAGTCACTGGGGTGCGAACAAAACCAGAGGTGTTTACAAGTGATAGCTTCCAGGATGCAAAATATTACAGGTATGGTAGGACTGGAAGGGCCATCGCCTTTATCTGTTGCTTCTTATCCCTGTAGCTTACAGCACTGCTTATAATCAATGGAGCAGGGAAAACAAAACAGTGCAAAACAATTTTAAGAAGAATTGGCAAATGTCTGCTAAAATCTAGGCATTGTGTTAGCTGCTGGGGAGATCGTGGTATACAATACTAGTAAAAATTTAGAACCTGTCTATCAGGGAAACAGATATTGAAAAAGTGATTCCATGGGACATTAGGGACAATTTAGGAGAAGAGAAAAATTATGACAGTGAGTGATTCTTGGTTTTTGTGAGCCATAAATGGTACTCATAAATATGTTTGAAATCTAAAGTACAAACACATCAAAAAGCTTTATATAAAAATAAAGATGATGAATTCAGGTGGGAGCTAGATCTGATCATTGGTTATAATCTCCCTAAATTAAATACGATGTAAGAACACATGTTGGGATCAGGAAAAAATCACCTTGGCAATGCGTGATGCAAAAGAATATGCTTTAAAGAAACCATGCTGCTCTCTTGAAAGAGAAATGCTTAATACCACAGGTGCTTTGAGAGTTGTCGTTGAAAAGCATACATACTTGGAAATTAAAAGTGCTTCAGGAATCCCAGTTCTTCAAATGGGCAATATTTTTCCATGTTGTTATTCTATCGAAACTCAGCCAACGATGAGGTGAGGCAATTTTGTCTTTTTCTTTTCTTTAAATCATACATTACTGATCTCTACAATTGGAAAACATATTGCAGTTGGTCTGAGTACATGGCTCTGCTATACTACCCTCCCCTATTTGTTTGGCAATAATATTTCTGAAATAAATCATAATTATAGTTAACGTGAAAATAGTATTCTATGTGCCAGGTACTATGCTATGCAATTTGCACGCCTTATCTTAACTAATGAATGACAAACCTCTGTCCTTATCTCTGTTGTATAGATAAATTATCAGACTCAAAGGGTTTCCTAACTTGCAGGGAAGCAATGTCTGATTCCAGAGCTTGTACTTGCACTATCACATGATATGCCCTCTCATATATAATTAATGTAATTTGAATGTTTCTATTAGACAGTTTTGATATACATGATAGAAATGTGCCCTAACTGGTTTGGCTCAGTGGATAGAGCATCTGCCTGCGGACTGAAGGGTCCTGGGTTTGATTCCGGTCAAGGGTATGTACCTTGGTTGCGGGCACATCCCCAGTAGGGGGTGTGCAGGAGGCAGCTGATTGATATTTCTCTCTCATCTATGTTTCTAACTCTATCCCTCTCCCTTCCTCTCTGTAAAAAATAAATAAAAATATATATTTTAAAAAAGAAATTTAACAGAGAGAGGGAAAACAGAAATGAAACCAAGTACAAATGAACATTGAAAGTTGGTGCTAAATCCCACTAATAAGGAAGACAGATGAAATATGGCAGTCTTGCCCAGCACCTACCTGCATTGTCTCCCCAGGACCCAGTTTTTAAATCTAACTTAAGCCTACCTGTAAGTGCGTCATTTTCCCCTAGCTGATGTAAGCTTGAGAAAGGGAAAGGAGGCTCTGAGAAAAGGTGCTTGGAAGAGGAAATAAAGAAGGAATCAGGGTAACAGAGACTTAGCAGAGGCTTGGTAAGTTGTGTGTAAGAGACCTCTAAATGGATGTCTTTTTCTTCAGCTTAATTGAGATATAATTGACAAACACAATTATAATATAAAATATATGTGTTGATTTGATACATGTAAACATTGTAAAAGGATTCTCACCATCAGGTTAGGTAACACATCCATCACATCATATGTTTGCTCTTGTTTTTGGAGAACACTTAAGCTCTACTCTTAGCAAATTTCAATTATACAATGCAATCAACTATAGTCACCATGTTATACATTAGATATTCAGATTTTATTCATTGTATAACTGAAAGTTTGTATACTTTTACCTACATCTTCTTATAGCCCTACTCCCCCAGTCCCGGGAGGAGTTTAGTTTAGCTTGCTCTAATGTAAGGAACTACAAGAAGTGGTGTATGTGTATGTGGGGGTGTGTGTGTGTGTGTGTGTGTGTGTGTGTGTAAGGGGGCCATCTCTTTATGAAGTCACATTTTACTTTGAACTGAATTCTTAAGTCTCCATGTCTTCCAGCTGTTGTTCCTGCTTCCCCACCCACAAGGCCCTAATTAAATTCTTACTATGATTCATTCCTTTAGGTGAGTCAATTCTAACAATATATTGCAAAATTTTTAACATCCTTTAAGAATGCAACTGAATCCTAAATGCAAATGTCAGGGGAACAGCCCAACCTCTGCTTTAAATAAACAGTGAAAAAATGGATATGAAAGGGTCAGAGATTTCCCAAACAGTGGTTTCCTGAACAATGTATGCATGTTCCTGCTCCTAAGTGAATCATGGGTCAGAAAAGATGAAATATTAAGCAAATTAGAACAAAACTTAAAGAGGATTGGGCAGTGGGGAAGGGGAGAGTTCCAGGAGGGAATTGAACTGGTGGGTTAATTATCTCAGAAAACTCATAACATTTAAGTGAATTTCCTAATGTCTTTTCTGAGTTCCCGGAAAGGGATTTGAGTCAAACTGAGGCTAAGATGTGAACAGGACCCACTCACTTCTAAAGATCTACAACAAACTTATCGATTCAAAAGGAAAAAGAAAGAAGCATGAAAAGTTAACACAGGAAGTTGACATGAAGAAGTAATTATGGCTTCTCTCTGATTTATTACACAGCAGAATTGTCTTCTCGATGGCATTGTCATTAACCTAATTATTCATAATAAGAAAAAGAACAAAGGGAAGGCCAGACATTATAGGCATGTCATTTGGGCAGCTTCATGAGGAAGCTACAACTTTACAGTCCCTACTGGTCCAAAGGGAGATAGATGCATGTTCAGTAATGTTGGGGACATAGGGAAGGTGCTTGCTGTCAGTCACACCTGAGAAGAAATGTCATTGGCCAGAATGGGTGTGGCAACTGCAAGGGCAGAAATACAGGATATGTAACCCCCTGAATAAAGAAATTCACTCTTTGGTGTTCTTACTGCTCTTGGGACTCTTGGGGTTCCTGGGACTCCTGTGATTCTGGGCTTGTGGGGATCCTCTGTGTTCACCCACCTGGCCCACAGGCATGTAGACCCCGCACACAATGAACTAATGGACTGCAACTAACCTGATGTTGAACTGGACCCAGGTCCAACATGGAAAGGCAACTCTGGACACTGTCTTTGCTTCTGGCTTTCTTGAAATCCCAGCTGCACTTTTTCTATGACTAAACAAAGGGAAATGGGACTTTAGAAACTCAGGGATGTAATTCCACACAAATGAAAATCACTCATTCTCCCATGTGAGTCTCAGAAAATTCATTTTCTCAAAATATCATAAGGTCTCCCACCCCGAGCACCCAGTGGGGAAAAAGACCCCCTACTTCATCCAATAACATTCTTAAGTAGAATTTTGCCTACTGATTGAAGATTAGTATAATAAACAGGCTGGGTACAACTCCCATTGAAGTGGGACTCTATGAAGGGATTTGCAGAAGGAAGATTTGACCGTCACTCATAAGCAACTTTGGCCTCGTATGAACAAGCGTGAAATGGGAATTTTCAGTATGTTCAGACTCTGCCCTCCTAAGTTCTATCCAGCATTTCTTTTTTGTTTGTTTATTAATCCTCATCCAAGGATATTTTTTTCCATTGATTTTTAGAGAGAGTGAGAGGGCAGGAATGGAGAGAGAGAGAGAGAGAGAGAGAGAGAGAGAGAGAGAGAGAGAGATGTGAGAGAGATATATTAATTGGTTACCTCCCACACAGTGCCCCATCTCTGCCAGGGATGAACCTGCAACCAGGTACATGCTCTTGCCCGGGAATGGAACCCACAACCCTTCAGTGTGTGGGCTGATACTCTAATCACTGAACAACATCGGCCATGGCTATTCAGCATTTCTTAATAAGCATCTAATGATCCAAGCTATTGGTTCTAAACGGTGGTGTGCTGATAAAGGGTTAACAACCAGTTCTCAGAGGCAGAGAGAGGGTTAGCCCTGAATTATGGCATTTGCCATTTGCCACAGTGTAAATACTCTCACTGTGGCTGATTTTCAGCTGCCAATATGAAATCACTGAACACAGAGTTGGGAAGTATGTTCTGCCACCAAGTCTCTGCTAACAATTGGGCGGGTTCTTGAAGTTCAACTCAGTGATTGCACTAACTACCCTACTCAGTTATCGCACTAACTACCTACAAATTAAGGGCAGTATTTTTTACAAGACTGTCCCCATTTTAGATGGCAGCCACAAATTCAGGCATCCCCATACCACCTGCACTTCTGCCCAGCTGACTACAAATTTGGGGCTTTTCACAATACACTGAGGTTCAATAATTTGTTAGAATGATGCACAGAACTCGGGAAAGTGCTATACTAATGATTATTATTTTATTATAAAGGGTACAGAAGAACAGGTACATAGGACAACGTCTAGGGAGGTCCTAAATGCAGAAGCATCTGTCTCTGTGGAGTCAGGCTATGCCACCTTGCTGTTTTTACAGGGTTCATTATAGAGACATGATTAAATCCTTGGCCACATGACTACATTTAATCTCCAGTCCCCTGTTCCCTCTCCAGAAGTCAGAGGTGTGGCTGGAAGTTACAACGCTCAAATACGTGTTTGGCCTTTCTGCTGTGGCTAGTTCTTCCCCTGAAGCTATCTAAGAGCCCACCTTGAGTCATATCATTAACATAAACTCATGTGTAGTGTGAAGGGGCTTGTTCAAGTAACAAAAGAAACTCGAAATATTCAAGAAATTCCAAGCATTTTCTTGATACTCTGAGCCAGGAACTTGGAACAAAGATCAGATATATTTCTCCTTCTATCAAAGAAATATATGCAAATGATCTTGTGTGAGTAGGCTCCACTTCACCACTATTACTTGGCCCTGCATTCTCATAGGGTGTTTTAAAAAATAGTGATATCTGGGTCTCACTCCCAGGGGTTCTGCCTTAATTAGTATGGGGAGCAACCTGGGTATCAACATTTTAAAAGCTCCCAGGATGTTCTAATGTGCAGCGAAGTCTAATTCCTACTGATTGCCTTTCTTATCTGTTGAGACAATAAGATGGACTTTTCTCCATAGTCTGCGAAGGGTATAAACGCAAAGGGTAAGGAAGTGGAATTGACTTTTCTGGGCTTTTGTAAGATAAGGCAGAGTTGCAAGGGATGCCCCAGCACTATCTCTGGCCAGTTATCCCATTCCCCTCTCTCACTTCTTCAAGGATACAAGCCTGTGATCTTTGAAGTCTGGCATTGCTTTGTGGCCCCAAGCACCCTTCCCTTCCAGGGCATGGTACCCTGACATGAAACCTCGAATAATAATAATAATAATAATAATAATAATAATAAGGCTGAGCCTGTTCAAACCTGCTGGAGAGAAATCTGGGTAGGCCCCAAAAGAGAAATGGGGACTTTTCCCAAAGCCTCCACTGGGACCTTTTGCAAGGTTTCCAGGTTAGGCACTTTCCTCTGGGGGCACATAACTAACCATTAGTGCATGTCACTTAATAGTTTAGATAGTTATTTAAATTA